>NW_026294514.1:19126334-19853834 GCF_007827085.1 Peromyscus californicus insignis | reverse complement strand
GAGAAACTGGCATGAGTCGATCTGGAAATGGAACTGTGAAGCTTTCATTTCTAGATCAGCGTATGTGTATCCCCACAAAAGTGGTGTCCAAAAAGCTTAATTTGAGTCATTATCTTAAGAGAGTAGGTAAGGTGGGATCCACCCCATATTCCCATAAGAAAATGTTTTTAGCCTGTGCATTTCTCTGCCTCTGGCTGGATTCAAAAAGTCAGTCCCTTTATGTTAACTTTCATAGGATCAAAGTTTTCATATAAAAAAAGGATTTGTATTTGTTATAATTGTATTAACATTAGAAATAAATGATTATTTTGGTGCCAAATCTATTCACATTGGGGCTTACATAATTTTGTTTTGAACACGCATTGCAAGAAACTGAATTTTAACACTTAGAACATGTTTGCTTAGCCTTAATTTTTTTAATAAACAAAGTTGAAATTATTTTTCTCATAGTTTAAAATTACCCTAACCATCTGCTAATTTCTTTTTTCCTAGGTAACTTTAACCCCTGTCTTGCACTATCAAAACAGGTAAGAAAAGAATGTACTTCTCCACACACCATTATCCCATCTTCCATTTCTTGTGCATTTCAAGAGAGGCTAATGAATGAATTGTCCAGAGTGAAAACAGACATTAAAGTTATTTCAAAAATAAGTTATTTACAAACAAATACATCCTTTTTGGGTGTGTCAACCTCCTAGCTGAGAAGACTGCCTTGGTTTGATGTTGAGTTTTCTGTTTGACTGTTACAGTGGCAATCATACTCAATGGGTCACCAAAATGCCACCAGTGTTTCTCTGCTTTGCATCCTCTTAACTTCTCTCTTAAATACTCCTACACTTGTCCTGTTCTTGTTCATCTTCTCCCTTATATGTAGGGCTTGGCTTGCTTCATAGACATAAAAAACTTAGTCAACTTTTTGTATTTAATTTTTCAGATTCAGTCTACCAATCCCGAGCAAGAAAAAAAGATGGAATAAAACATTAAAAAAAAGTCCACCCAATTTGATAATGCTTTGTCCTATATGGGCCATTGACTATTGCTTATTCATCAAATATGATTTGTAAATGAATTAACTGAATTGTGATGTCTAGACTTATATAAAATAAAAAATAGTATTTACTGATAAATAAGTCATATCATATTCTTGTACAGACTGTGATGTTGAATCCTGGAAAGATGGAATTAGATATCTGTGTCTCAAAGGTTTTACATATGTAGCTTCTCAATATGTTTTATTTTTCTTTTTTGATCAAGGGATCTTAGGGGTAAGGAAGCCAAATATCTTCTATCAGAGAATTTAATGAACAAATACTATTTGGAGAACAGGAAAATATATCCAAAATTCATAGTTTCAACTTTAGCAAATGGAAAAAAAAAAGAAAAAGAAGAAAGGGAGGAAACAAATAATAAGGAATCAGTTTCATGAATGATTGTAAGATTAAAATCCAAACTATTTGGTGATTGAACATGTGATAAATACATAATCTTTGAACCAACAATCTGTAAACCCTTTTATGTATAACTGGACCCACTCCACAAACTCCATGTTGGTGAAAGCAAAGAAAAATAAACTTTTCTAGCATCACAGGAGAGACTTGATTCTGGCACTGAAACAGGGTTACAGCTTTGAGTTGTTACAGAAAGCAACTTCATGCTAAAACGTTTTGTCTTTTTAAAATGTATTTTTAAATAGGGAGAGGACCCTGCTAACATCTACTTTCACATACCTAAAATTGCAACACCAAAGGGTGTAGGAGACACAGATACTGTGAATAAAGAAGTATCATATTCAAGTATATGAGGAAGTATCACAAATGGCCACAGAGAAATATATATATATATTTATATCTATAATACTGTATCAAACAGATGGAATGGGGGTGTGAAACTGATTGTGTGGACACAAATCTAGCCAATCAATTGACATTCTAATCAGACACAAGCCCATCCTAATGAAAGTGCATCAACCCTAAGAAATGCACTCTGACACAACTTCTTCAACCACAGCTCAAATGCTTTATATCTAGTTTTTAGTTAAATAATTTATTGGAATGGCATACTCTGATATCATCATCCAGGTCCCAAATGTTAATAACTTAGTTCCATCTTTCTTCCCATTTATACAAAATAACACTTTAAAACATGTGTTTCTTACATGCTCTTTCCTTCCCCCAATCAGATGCCTTCAGACTCCTTGATTTCACTCAACCTGTATTAAGGGACAATGGGCGGTTTTTTTAATCTTTTCAACCATAAACAGAATAGTGAAATGAGCAGCTTGGATTTTTAACAAGGCCTTTCAGAATGAGTTGGATAGCCTTCAGGCACATGAAAGGTAAAAATGCAATTTTAAAAATAATAATAATACTCCATGCAAAACAGCAGAGCGAAAATAATTGTCCAATTGTATCCATATAAAGCCATGTGTTCCTGTTGCGGATGGAAATCAGGTCATTTTCTGCATATACTATTCATTTTTTTATATAAAATTGTAACAATTACTACAGTTTGGGGGTGAGATTATTTATCTATGGTTTGTAAAGAATGAATATGACACCTGCTCAGAGCCCACTCCTGCCAAGAGCTCATGCCTAAATATTACTCCAGTGCTAAAGGAGAAGTATTCACAAGCCCTGCTTAGCAAGCGCGGCAGTGACGTCCTCAGCCAAAGTGGCAAGCTGAGGGGACTCGAGCAGGTTGATGCTTCCAGAAGAGGAGACGTTGCTGAGTCGTCGGGGTGATGCCACGCTCGACCTGCTTGGGGACTGTGTGATGATCTCAGCCCCATGGTCTACACGGGCCTTTGCGTGCTCTCTGAAGTTCAACTTTTGGCTGTCAATCTGTGTAAGGGAAGCATTAGTTTTCATTAGTCCGAGCATCTTCTCCAGTCCCTGGTTCTTTCCCTGCGTCCCACAGCTGATAAGAATATGATGTCTATTCAGCTCAGCATCCCTACTTCCTGTTGGACAAGTTCTTTAACCAGAGATCCATTTTGATCAAGCTATTTCAGAATACAGTTAGGGAATATGCTGGGTTACTAAAGTGGTAGTATATGTTCTTCCACTTAGGAACATCTATGTAGATAAACATGCATATATGTATGTAACAACAATAAATTTAAAAACATTGACCATGAATTTGAAAGAGAATGAAGGATTCAGAGAGAGGAAAGGGAAAGGAAAAATGATGTAGTTATATTATAATTTCAAAAATAAAAGAAATAATTAAAAATTTCATAAGAAATAAGTTTGCACAAACACATGGCTGGTTCATGGCCTCGTCTCTTACCTTCACATTACCACCCCCAGGGACGTGGTGAGCATTGTCAAGGGAACCAACTTTAGCTTGGGCCTTTTCCTTGAAATCCAGTTTTACACTCTCAATTTTCACACGTCCACCACCTTTAAAAGGAGAAAGCCTTCTAAATTCCTTGTTGAAACGAAATCTCATATTTATGAAAACCATCCTCACACAAGGATGAACCATATAGGACGCCAGAGATGCTGTATTCTACCATCCTAACCAGACATGAGAGGAATCTGCCTGAATTTTCAGTTCGCACCATTTCCCCTTATGAGGCAACAGAATGACATTCTTTTTTATACCATTGTATAGATTGACTCACACATTATGTATTACTTCTCTATCCACATCTACTTTAGAAACCAGAGAGGTTTTCCTAATTGTTATAATACCTCTAAAATTAGCACAGTCATGAAAATATCCTATTGCATCCTTTCTAAAACTTCAGACATATAATCTTTTAATTTTACCAGAACAAATTAAATGGAAATGAAACTATTGGTTATTGATCTTCATGATAAAAATCCACTTATCTAAAAAAGTTTTAGGCTGTAATGGTGCACGTCCTAGACAGCTGTGAACTTGATATATCTAATTATCTGAGGGGATCTCAATTGAGGGCTTGTCCAGATCAGAGTGCTTGTGGCCCTGTCTGTTAGAGACTGTCATTGTTGATTGATATGGCAAGGCCCAGCCTACTGTGGGTGGCACCATCCCTGAGCAGGTGGGCCTGGGCTGTGAGAAAGCTAGATGAACAGGAGCCAATAAGCAAGTCAGAAAACAACCCAGCAAAGCAGAATTTCTTCATGGCTTCTGCTTTAGTTTCTGCTTATATTCTTGCCCTTGTTGCCCTCCATGATGGACTGTGACGGAGAAGTGTGAGCTGAAATGAACTCTTTCCTCCCCTAAGTTGCTTTTAGTTATGGTACTCAACAGCAGCAGAAAGCAAACTGGGAGAGTGGGTATGTGGACAATATCCAGGTAGCTCTCTGTATCTGCAGAGTCTACCTTCTTGGACGAGAAAATACTTGAAAAGAAATACATCTGTATTGAACATCTGTGGGACCTTTTCCTTATCATTATTTCCCAAATATTATATAATCAAGTTTATACAACATTTAGATTGTGTTAGATGCTATAAATAATAATGAAATGATTTAAAACATGTAGAAAGGGAAATTCATGCCATTTTATGTCAGAGACCTGAGGATCTGGGTATCCACATGGAGTCTTGGAACCAATCCTCTACAGATGAGAGAGAAGACTGCCCTCACTTGTACGTGTTCAATATCAACAACTTTGCTGATGAAACGAGTCAAGAATTGCATTTTTTATAACTAGTTTCAAGGCCTCCATTTAATTAGCATACAGACTTTGAATAGATTCCTGTACAGATGCTGACAAGACCACTCTTCTGATAACACGGAGACAGGCTTTTGATCACGCTATTTCCTATATCGCTAACCGTCTGAAGTGTGAGAATCTGCTGATGATTACGGTGCCATGACCACCCTTTAGAGTTGTTTTGTCCTTCCCTGCAGACCTCTTGCAGACTTTTGAATGTAAGGGTTCCTTCTACACTTAGTAGTTATTCAGTGTCTCTCAGACTGTTAACCATGGCTGAGTGTCTGCTGGTATCTTTGACTTAGAAAGGAAGACTACATGTTTCCCCATCGTGATCTTGATGCCTTTACTCATAGAATCCCTCTCTCTCCCTTTGACTGGACTCCTGGAGCTCGGCCTGGTGCTTAGCTGTGGCCTTACCTTCTTGTAGGAGGGAATGGGGGGGGTAGGTTGGGAGGGGATGTTGAAGGGGTGGGAGAAGGGAAAAGGGGGAATCTTTGATTGGTATGTAAAGTGAATAAAAAAAATTTAATAAAAAGAAAGGTAGACACAATCTTTTTTTATATATCTGCACCTAAGAGATTTTCAAGGGATGCTTGGTTTCAGTTACATGCATTTGTCTGGAAGAAGTGCATCCTAAAATCTGATACTTCCACTGGATTTTGATTTAGAAAAATGGTTGCAAGGATCTATAAAAAAAATATGGAAAACACTTTTCAATTTGGAATTCTTGATGTTTATGGATCTCCGTAACTTTTTAGGGGTCAGTTAAGTTTCCACATTTGGGGAGGACTGCAAGGGTCAGCACATCCCAAGGGCAATAGGGGAGGCTCGCCTTGAGAAAACCTTCCTGATCGAAGTATCTTCTGACCAGATAAAGAAAGAGGTCTCATTAAGGTTCAATCACATGTTTCTTGAGCTTGTGACATCTTTCTTGTTCTAACTCTACACACTGATGTTAATACCCAAGTGCCTGGCCAAAGGCCTCTTGTAATTGTAAGGTATTGAAGTACATTTTCAAAAGCATTCATTTTTCTCCCGAAATTTAGGATATATAAACTACTATGTAATTCTCATGTATGGGAGATACCTCAGAATATGCATCATTTCATGGAGCATTGTTCTTCCTATGTTTTTCCTAGCCTGCGGGTCTCACTTGTTGATTGTGATGGGATTAGCTTTATTCATAATGATTCATACAAATGTAATCACCTTGAGTAGCTGGAGAATGTTGGACCTTTTAACTAAGGATATTAATTGCTTTGGAATCTTATTTTTGCATTTTTTCTTTTTTTGGTGGCTTCTGGTAGAAATTCCTCTCCAAAGATCCTTTTCTTTGACTGTATGCTGTGTTAACATAGTTCAGTTAAAATGTTATTGAACTTTTTTTTTAAAGGAAAGAAAAATAATATATTGACACAAACTACATCCAACAAAGGCTAGCTCTGTTGGTTTCTCACTAGAGACTTATATAATATTTAGACAAGCCCATTTGAATTTAAAGATATATGCCTCTGGTTTTAAAATACTTTGGCAGTCACCCTGAGCAGTAATCATGAAAAACTATAATCTTATCAGGCTTTAAAGTGAAGTGTAGATATTTCTATTTGTGCCCTTGGGCGTTGAACTTTTCTTTCAGTGTGGATGCTTACATTCCACAGCAACTTTGTGAAAAGATTGCTATTGTCAAGGATCACCAGTTTGACACTTCCTTTATGAATTTAGTCATCCAACTTAGTTATAATAGAAGAACCAGATTTAGAAACAAGTAGGAGTCTGTGACAATAGTCTTTTATGTCCAGCAAATCATACACAGAATATTGCCTTTATTTCTATGATAGTTTCTGTGCATCCAAACTCCAGGTGAATTTGACTAATTCCATCTGCCTAGAATCAAAGAAACCAACATTTTTTTTTTTTTTACAATTTACAATTTACATTTACATTTTCAATTCTGTAAGAAAATTGGCAATGTGGCAAAATACCCAAGTTACGTTATAAACTGAACTAACAGTAGTAGTCAGTTCCTCAGTGGTAGACCAGCTATGGACAGGGGTTTTGAAGATCTGAGCTAGGATAAGGGCCCTGGCTGGTAAGGCAAGGAGAAAGGATGGGTTGGTCTACTGGTGCAGTTCTGTCACCAGCAATGCAGAGTCCATATACAAAGATTCAATCTCCTTGGTTTGCCATGAACACCCTTTGGCACAGTAAAGACTCATTTCTAGCTATTTCTAATGTAGCTGTCCACTCTGAGACCTGTTCTACCCATCTTTGTATCCAACCAAAAGGGCCTTAATAATTTCCTGTCTAGAAGTCTCAGCTCAATTATTGTTATAACTTACTTTTGACAGTATTTGAGATGATAATTAGTCTACTAGTCTACATTTGGCTTGTATGTTAAGATGCCAAACAGATGGATAAAGTCAGTGATTTTGCCATCCTGTAATCCAATGGTATGTTATAAATTGTACAGTGTCAAAATATCCTCAAGAACATTAGACATTTGACATTATTATATATGTCTGGAGGTAAAATTTAGCACAAATAAACTGTTTGTAATACTCAGAGCAAAAACATGACTCATGTCACATTCATACATTGAAATGAAGATCTTCCACCACAGCAAGTGGGAATTGTTCTACTTTAAAGTACCAGCCTATGAGATAACCCTTAAAAGATAAAAGCGTCTAGGGCCAAGTAAAAAGCCATATTGCCTTCTGCTGAGGATTCCCAGTGCTTACTCCCTCAAGAAAGAGTTGGAGAAGTGAATCAGATAAATGACTTTCTTTTTTTTTTTTTTTTTTTTTTTTTTTTTAGGTTTTTCGAGACAGGGTTTCTCTGTGTAGTTTTGCGCCTTTCCTGGAACTCACTCTGTAGCCCAGGCTGGCCTCGAACTCGCAGAGATCCGCCTGCCTCTGCCTCCCGAGTGCTGGGATTAAAGGCGTGCGCCACCACCGCCCGGCCCAGATAAATGACTTTCTTAAGCTGTGAGACCCAATCCTTTTTCACATATTGTAGAAAAAAATTTTTGGAAAAATATTTGGAGATACTATCTCCGGTCACTGTTCTTACGTATAAGACTTGATGTATTTTGTAGTCTACATATTCTGAAAGAACTCCAGTGTTCTATACACATGGTCACCTCCAGGTAATTAGGTTCACTGATCTCAGAGGAAGTTGCTCTGACAGTTTGAACTTAAATTTCGATTAACAAATCATGAAGTATCAAGAGTTCAAAACAGTTTTTCACTCATGTTTCCCACAAAAGCATCAAGAATTCTGCTTGTCTACTTCTTCAATCCAATTAAGTATTCTTCAACTGTTACAAATATTTTTTACCTGGCCTATGACGGATGTTCTTCAGAGAGCCGCATTTGGATGTCACATGGCTTAAGTCTATCTTCTTAGTAACGATTTGTACCTGTGTGAATTACAGAAAATGAACTTTAGATAGCTTAGACATGCAAGGCTTCCAAGCTGGGCACAAATTGGGACATGTACCCACACTTGTAACATGTAACATCACATTCAGAAACACACATACACACACACACACACACAGAAACAGACACACACACACACAGACATGCGTAAACACACAGAGACACACACACAGAAACACACACACAAGACACAGACACACCCAGACATGCATAAACACACACACACACAGACACACAGACATGCACACACAGACACAGACATAGACACACACACACACATACACACACACACACACACACACACACACACACACACAAAATTTCCCATCTGTTTCCCCTACTTCAAACTGGAAAGGAGAACCCAAGCAAGTGAATACCCTGAAATAGAAGTTTTATTAGTAGAAAATAGATAATACTGTAAGAGCATGGAGACATTTGTATTAATAAGGCAAGCATCCCCAGAGAAAAGTCCCACCATGTTAAACTCTTCCATAGCAAAGAACCAAGAGAAGGATGGGCTATTATGTACAAGGTGACTTTTATATAGACGTGACTAATGCTGCTCACAGTAACAAGACCAGCATGGAGACAGAAGTAAGCTCTAAGTGGGCTTTTGTAAACTGTTCCCTTAGCTTGGCTAAATTTTCTTGCACACTGAGTTATAAAATGATGCTGTTTTTCTTGTTTTTATGGTTCATTGACATGTTTCATCTGTCAATATTTGAAGCAGAGTTTTCTACCACCTGTTGGAATGGTCCAATGTCCATGAGCATCAGAAGAATGTGAGAATCCCTCATACACAGGGAATATGCACAATAAAGCAGGTGATTCCTCTCTTTTTTTTTTTTTGGTTTTTCGAGACAGGGTTTCTCTGTGTAGCTTTGCGCCTTTCCTGGAACTCGCTTTGGAGACCAGGCTGGCCTTGAACTCACAGAGATCCGCCTGGCTCTGCCTCCCGAGTGCTGGGATTAAAGGCGTGCGCCACCACCGCCCGGCCTGATTCCTCTCTTAAGGGAAGTTTAATCCCACTGTTTTGCAGGTTGGAAGCGCCAACCTAAGCTTAGTGTAAGATCTTACGTTATCTGAACCTATTCTTTACTGCTGTATTTGGACCAAAGGCATTTGCCATGTCCATCTTCTGCTACCCTCAAGGGAATAAACTGGACCAGAGCTTCTTTCATGAAATATCACATGATGTTATATACACTTATACTCAGGAGAGCAACCAAGTCAGTGTGGATACCGATCCTGAGGCATAGACCAGCATCCATGAAGGAGCTCAGCAAATACTGCTGTGGCATTTCCACAGCAGAGGTATCATGCTCAGTCTGCTTTGATCATCGGGTGACCGTTCTTTATAGAATGTACTAATATTTTCTTTGTAGTGCTTAAATCCATTTCTGCTTGGCCGAAGAGTGAGAAGATAGAGGAATCTTAGATTACTGAAGGTTCAGTGTCTGACACCCTGTACACTACTTAAGTCACAGATTATCAGAGTTTCATGCTTAGATGGCAGAAAAAAATAGACTCGGCATGATTTACCCTTTGAAATTATTATTATTTTCTGGGGGACCATGATTTCTTGAGCTTGAGCTTAACTGACTGCTTCTACTCTGCCTCTACCAACAATTAAGAAGTATGAATTCAGTATCGTTTCTTTTCATAGGATATTATTTACACAAAATGAAAGAGACAGGAGAAAGCCCATCAGGATAGAATGTATGCTAGAACCGCAGTCTTTTTTACTTTGAATTATAGATGAGCCACGCTTTGCCAATGTTGTGCTATTCCAGAAGATACCCTAACTTTCATGAATAATGAACCACGGAGGATCGACATGACATACTCGGGGTGCTTTCATGTATACCAGTCTTTGCCTCAAGAGTAAATGAAATGGGAGTGAGGAAAGTGTGAGCCTGGCTCACTTTTTCAGGGGAAAAGATAAAGCAATAGAAGCACCCTGCTGACTGAAAAGGCCAAGAAACAGTTAGAAGGTGAGGAGGGTTGGCCATCCCCTGGGAAACCACAGTACATCTAGCCAGCTCTCCTTTCTCAACGGATCTGACAGGAAAGGACGGGGAGTCCATCACCAAGAAAGCAAGCCAGCATGCTAGATGACACGTGTTGAGAAAAAGAAGTGTGTCATGAGGAATGAGAAGGAGGAGGAGGAGGAGGAGGAGGAGGAGGAGGAGGAGGAGGAGGAGGAGGAGAAGAGGGAACTGGTTGTGCAGGAGTCTCCACACACTTTCAAGACAGCTTTCTCAGAGGAGCTTCTACTTACATTTCCGCCCCCAGCAGAATGTTTGATGTTATCCTTGGAACCACATCTTGACTGAACTTTGCTAAAATCGATCTTCTTGTTTAAAATCCTAACCTAAAAGGAATTGGAGGCAACATTTTTCTTTCCAGGTACTGGGCGGAGGGAACTAGAATGCTGCGGAGTACTACAGAGGCCCTCTACTTCCTTCCACCCATTGTCACGTAGGAGAAGAAACTACGCTGCCTCCAAACTGTAGCTATGTACTGGAGTATGAGTCCTCATTTTCCTGGAACCCCCAAAGGCCAAGTATCCTAGCTCTATAGATAGAATCTGGAGACAGGGAGAACGGAAAAATAGTACTCGGATCTGTGATGGGGAGACTGGAACCCTGGGGCTCTGGTTTACTCAGTAGCTCAGTAGTGTAGTACAGTGTAGGTTAGCCCAAGATCTTGGAGGATATGCCAGTGCTACTCTCAGTCCCCCCCCCCCCCCAAACTACAGTCGTCAGTTATTAACCACCTCCTGCACTTAACTGTTCTGTTACCCTACACTGAGTAAGCCAGGGGATGGGGTGGGGGTGGGGCTCATGCTTGGTCTGGTTGACAGTCCCAAGTCAGGATTCCCATGCATGCAAGAATTCCTGGTTCCCCAGGAAGGTCAACAAAAGAACCCTGGGTCTGTTTTGAGTGTGGCTGCATCTTTTAAAGGGCCCCTGCTTGCAACAGCTCCGGAGCAACCTTTACCCATTAATGGACATTCAGAATCATTGCTTTCATATGCCAAGGTAAGAAAACCAAAGTCCATCAGTCAGCTGACTTAAGTTAGGCCATCTAGGATTTGGTTGCAGCCTCAAGACCTGAGGCAAAACGTTTTATTTAGTTATTCAGGAAGTCAAGCATTCTTCCTGAAAACCACAGCAAATCAGGACCTGGAAAGACTCTACTGTGCTCTAACATACTGTAAAAGTCATAACTGCCATAATTTCTTTCATCTGTCTTTTGAAGTTGGCATGTTTTGAAGGACAAACAAAATAAATATCAAAAGAAGGATTTACTTTTGTTATGCTCATTGGTATACTTTGTTTTCTTTCTTTTGGATACATCTCCCCCATAGCTTAAAAAAATCACATTGTTACATCTTTAAGGTACAGTTTATCTTCTGTACATACTCTTAATAACTTTAGTTTAAATGTAAGTTTTCTTGAGAGTATTAACAAGTCTATGGGTGTTTGCAGAAAAGAATCTAAGATTCAAAATGGCACAGAATCCTATTTTTAGTTATGCAAGGCTTAAATCACAGTGCCTGTCTAACATGAACAAGACAGCTTGTCCCTTGCAGAGAAATATCATTGGCAGCTCTCATCAGGAGCCCAAGGCAAGGACCTCTTGTCAACATTTAAATTCAGAAGACATGATGCTAGGCTGCTCTCTAGGGCATAACAAAACTTCCAATGTAAGAACTGTGAGGATATCACAGGATGTACAGCTACCATTAAATGTACCACATTCTTCGAGTTTTACATAAGTGGTGGAAGTAGTTGCTTTTAAAATGGTGAAGACCATTACATTTAAAGCCTCAATCATAAATTATCTTCAGAAGGCAAATCATCTCAATTTATTATGCCTAGTGATAATATTTTAAATAATTCTGGAAATGAAATAGAATTTATATGAGCCATTTTACTAATCTATGAGGATGAAAGGTATTTCTATTTCATAAATTTCAATTTAATCATTAAAGTCTCAAGTGACTCACCATTAAATCATCGGAATCCAAACATTGATTCTGATTCACTTATTGTAAGAATGGAAACCCATGTTCAGCTTCATAGATCTGTTTGACCCTAACATTTATTTGACAATTTTAATGATTTCCAAAATATGTGATTTAAAAAGACTCACCTTGCCAACATCACTTAGAATGTTCTAGAATCTCAAAATCCTATAATTTAAAAAGCTTGCTTTTGTTGATTTTTCCCAGAGTCACTCATTTCCCAGGGAAAACCTTAACTGGTCTTTTAAAATGATACATCTCTACTCAATTAGTAATGTGAAACAGGCTTTGAGCATGGATAATGACATATTCTTTACAAATATATGTATTGCAATAGTTTTGTAACATTTTTATTTAAAATGAGGAAAAGCATGACAAATAAAAATACATAGTCCTCCATGTTGCATAATGGCTCAATTTAAATGCTTAAAGGTGATTCTAGTCTCCTGCATTTTACTCTGACTTTGGTGATTCAGTAGCTTAGCTGAATTTTTGTTCAGATAACAGTAATATAATTTTGAGGCAGTATATAATATAGCACGAATCTTAAAAGGGTCTTATTAATAAAAACAAACCTGGAGCCAGGTGCTGGGGTCAACGCTGGAAGATCAGAGAAGCAGAACAAGCCACAGCCACCTCACCTTGCCATTTCCTCAGCTGATCCTGTTTCCTCAGACTGGACGCCTCTGAGTCCTCATCCAGAATGAATCTCAGCTGAACTGCTGCTCAAAAGTCTAAAAGCTTAACCAGGCTTAGTTCCTCATCCTCACGTCTTAAATACCTTTCTGCTTCCTGCCATCGCTTCCTGGGATTAAAGGCTCTTGTTACCACTCCTGGCTGTTTCCATTGTGGCTTTGAACTCCCAGAGATCCAGATGGATCTCTACCTCTGGAATGCTAGGATTAAAGGCGTGTGTGCCACCATTTTCTGGCCTCTGTATCTCGTGGCTGTTCTGTTCTCTGACCCCAGATAAGTTTATTAGGGTGCACAATACTTTGGGGAACACAATATCACCACAACATAAGTATAGGTCAATATATCACTAGACATTTAATCAGAAGTTTGAAATTCCTATGAATTCTGTCTGTTCTTCTACCTTGATTGATAAGTACATAGTTAATTTCTGGATATTATTTACATAACTCTAATGGGACTTCAGCATGTTGTTTTAATTGTGACAATTTATCACCATATCCTGTACATATAATAGACTGTTCCTTTAGAGAGATTAACATTCCTCCCACAAAAATGGGATTATTTTAGGAAAAGGCCAGTAAAGAGTCAATCTGAGTAGTTACTTGGACATTTTGGAACCTGTAAATTGAAAGAAGATAAATCTCTGGAGGTCTGTTTTTAGCAAACCAATATAAGTGAGAGACATTCATCCTGGGGAATCAACTTGAATTTCTTGTACAAGGAGATATTTACTTATTCATTTTAACACACACTGAGGGGTCTGTCTTTATTTAAACAACTACATGTCAGCCCCATTGCTAAGATACAGGTAATATCAGTGAGTGATACTATGCAAAATCAGCACTCTGCAATCTTCAAACACCCTGGAGGGATGGACCTTAGCTGCAACATTGTTGCTATTTTCTCCCAGGTGAATTTGTCTCATAAGAATCTTGTGAAAAGGTGGTGGGCAGTGATTTCCCTGCAACCTCAGAAAAAATGACCATTTCCTTTGGTGTTATTTCTCAGCACATCTTAGAATGAAGCTCTCCTTTGATTACAAAATTACCTGCCTCTCTCAAATGGAACTCCCATTCCACTGGAATGGAAACTATTGATCCGGTTGCTGAAAACCATCAGATTAAAGCAAAAGCAAGAATATGTCAGATATCCTGAAGATGAAAAGTCAGCCACGCTGATGATGCTCCTCAATGATGTACTCATCTGAAAAGTTTATATTCTCATGAACACACGTTTGGGTTTAGGACTGCTACAGTTAATTCAGAATTTAATTAACCCTGCCTATAATGTCCTCAAAATTGATGTAAATAATAGATAATCTTAAATAGACATGTAAGTTGAAATAAATTTATATTTCATGTAGAATTAACATAAAAGTCTAGAGGGAGAGTATAAGTTGAAGAAGGGGCTGACTCTTTCCTAGAGACTGTTTATCCAGAGCAATTTATCACATCACACAGAAAGTGGGATCACACTGAAACCCCCATGCTGAGCAGGCAATGCTGAGAACTTGGGAAAGTTTTACCATTTGACACACGTCAAGACTTCAAAGCAGCCTCCCAACAGGACATGGAAGGGACAGACACTATAAACACAGCAGCCAGTGTAATTCTAGAAAATCAGCAAGCGACAAGCAAGGAGTCCCTTCAAAGTCATGCTCAGTGACTTCTTCATGTTGATGTTTTCCCGTCACTACAATTTTTAGAAAATTCTAAGGAATAGAAGACCAGGTCCCTGAAGTAAATTAACTTCTAAACCATCTTCTCAGCTCCCCACTGCATCCTGAGGTCTAGGCTGCTCATGCCCTTGTTTGGTTGAACAAATGGCAAACAAAACAGGGCAGTACAGACTTCAGTTTTGTGAA
This sequence comes from Peromyscus californicus insignis, assembly GCF_007827085.1. Classification (NCBI taxonomy): domain Eukaryota; kingdom Metazoa; phylum Chordata; class Mammalia; order Rodentia; family Cricetidae; genus Peromyscus; species Peromyscus californicus. The sequence continues at coordinate 19,839,151 of NW_026294514.1, read as the reverse complement.
CTCCAAGTAATGATTTTCTCAGAGGGCTGAATAGTTAATATTTCCAAATGTAGCTCTAGAAGTTGTGTTACCTTACAAAAGACTTTTGAATTATCATTTCACAATCTCTGTTGAATATAGACAGGCTCACTGATCTAAGGACCTTTTGTTTTGAGATAGCAATGGCTTTAATAACAAAAAGAGATAAATACGATCAGTAAATAAGTCTTCTCAGCATAATGTACTGGACTTCGGTGAATAGTTCCTCCCTTCATACTAGGGTGACTGACACTATTTTCAACTTCGTTATTTTATTATTCACCCATTTATCACTTACCATAGCCTTAATTAAGGCAGTGGAGGAAGACAAGAGAAGCTGAAACAAAGCCTGTCCAGTCTCTCAGGATTTAGAGGCCACACTTTGCTCTCTCTTGCACATCTGTCACAGACCAGTCGGCAACCTCATTGATCTTTATATGTGAATGAGAAAACAGTCTTAGCTACTCTCTTTGCCTTAGTCTTTCTTGGAAATTCCACTATCTTTGGCCTAGCTAATCTGAGAAAGACAGATTGAGGCAATAAATGACATTTCACAAGACAAGCAATCAAATTCCCACGCATAGCCACGCCTTAGCCTTCTCTAGCCACATGATAAAGAACAATCTGAGAAAACAGGTTCTGTTGACTGGTCCCATTCGTAATCTGCAACTCTTACAGGGGCACAGAACTTGTGGGGCTTTTGTTGTTAGGGTCTCACTATGTAGCCCAGGCCGGCCTTGAACTTGCAATCTTCCAGTTGCTGTTTCCCCAGTGCTGGAATGACACACTGTACGTGTAACATCACACTCTGAAAAACGTGTGTTTTTACAATGATCTTGATACAGTTGATGGGAAAAAAAGTAAATGTCTCAATGCATATAAGATGATTCCCTATAAATCAAAGCCCTCTGGAAAGCTTGATTCACAGAAAAGGTAATACACAAGTTGCCTAAATTTTCTTAAGCTACATGTTTGTTTTATCTACTTCTTAAAAGGAAATATTAATTTAAAATTTATGTTAAATTGCGATTGAGGACTTTGCTCCAGATAGTTTTAACTTAAAATATTTCATAAGATAGTTGCAGCTATACGTTGAGTTAAATGAGCCAAGTTTGCTCTCTCCAGTGAATCCATGATTGTGTATTTTTTTTTTTCCTCAGTAGAATGAGCCTGTGTTTGGGCTGAGAGGATTAACTATATTACTTTCTGCAAAGCTCATCACATTTTCTACTAACTCATCTGTCCCATCAGACACTGGCTTGCCTTGCCTTAGCTGACTGTGTTGAGCTTCTCTGGTGACAGAAACTAGACCTTAAGGTAAGAGATAAGAAACCGGCGAAAAAGCTACAAATACAGAAATCAACAACTGTTCCAATCAGTGACAAGTAACAACGTTGCCAGATTTCTGCACACCACTATTATAAAACCTAGTTTCTGCAACAAACTAGAGGATTCCTCTGTCTTTGATAATTCTGGGCTGGCTGCTGCCTGCTCAAAAATTCTATAATAATGAACTTGTAATTGAAAGTAGCATGTCAACGGTTTCAATTTTTTTCAGTGCCACCAGATAATAAAGGTCTTTAACACATCGCCCTGATAATTTCAATGACACCCTAACGTAACATATTTCCCTTTCATTCTATAAAGTAGGAATTGTAAAACGCCCTAGTCAAGCCCTCCAGTAGACATCCACACACAAAAAGATTTCTTCACTCCCAGTATTTGAGAAGATATACTCATTGTTAGGGGGCTTTTAGGAGGAAAATGCTACAGTGTTCAGACAAATATTTTCTCTACAGACAGCTCAATTGCAAGTATCAATTTTCCCTTTGTAAATTTAATTAATTTATAGCATTCACTAAAAGTTGCGGGGGGGCACATATTTTCTCTCTGCCTCTCATCTTGGTGAAGCAGGACCTCCTGCTTCTGCAACAAGAGTCATGGCATCATTTCTCAGTTGTAGATTTCTTTCTGAGTCGTCTGGTGCTGAGACAGGGTGATTCTGAGTCAGTTTAACCCCCTTCCCAATGAAAGAAGATGTTTAATAAATAATGCCATGATTTTGAAGCTATTTTTGTTCGAGATATAAATTTCGGTTAATATGCCTTAACTAGTCCTTAAGCACAATCTCTGGGGATTTTTTTTTAATCTCAGATCAAAATTATATACCAGCTTTATGAATTGGCACCTTTGGTGGAGGTCCATTTGAAGTGGACCTGGCAACATCAACAAACAAAAAGAGAAGAAAATGGGCGTCCTCCTGTGTTTGAATTGGTTTAAAAGGTCTTGCAAATCTATGGCTAAAACTAAAGCAGAAAGGTTAGGGCAACCTACAGGAGCCCTTAAAGAATATCACACATTATAAAACTTCTATGAAACGCTATCAATGCCTTTTTATATTTATTAAATTTTCCTTTCAGGTTCTATATGACATCCTAGAAATTACATTTTTTTTTTCTGAATCTAAGAGATGATGGCTTTAAAATCAACATTCTCCAGGAGACAAAGAAAGTCACTTTGAGTGAAGAAGAATTGTCAGACATGGGGTTTTCATAACAGGGACCTGTCCAGTGTTGCTTGTCTGTGATCTCAGCACTTGGGGAGCTGAGGCAGGGACATGGATTAAAAGCCACCCTGGGATTTGTAGCACAACCTTGTCTCAAAACAGGTTACTCCATTTTTAGACAGTTCCTATCAAAAGTTATGGTGAAGAACATTCCATTTAAGTTTAATAGTATGCTAAATGGATTTTATTCAAGTTACTCTTCTAAATGATTTACATATGATTGTTAAAAATGCCAAAAGCTGGCTATTTCTAAATGACTCAAAGGTTTCCTTCTCTTATATGGGTAAAACTGATGAATTTAAGAACAATGAGATGATCCTTGTTCTTTTTATTTTTTATTGCAGATCAAATTGGTTAGAATTTGGGTTATATTTTTGGCTCTAAAAGTTTCTTACACCTCATATTTTCACAGCATCTTCTGTGAAATGTATCTGTCTGTGACCACACTATTACAGCTGTTCTTAAAGGGGCCCATCACCCTCCCCATCCCTGGCTCATCAGCTGATCTTTCTTAAGCCCTTGGGCCTTCCTAGAACAGAACCATAATGAACGCTGATGCTAAGGATGGAGCAGCAAAGAATTGGGGTACCGATGGTAGGCAGGAATGCTTGAAGACTTCACATTTCAGCAAGAGCTTTCTCTGAAACCTCCTAAGGTAGAATTTTCTTGGCAGGAAGGAAGGATGTCAGAAGTCAGAGGCAGAAATTATAGGACACAAGTGGTGGAGTGACAGAAAAAGCAGTAAGATGCAGAGAAATCTGAGATCCAATGGAGCGTTATGTTTTGTTCACAGACAGAGGTAGACATTGGCTTTTGCCCTGTATTTCGAGAATAATTTTTTAAAAAAAACAACCCTTTTGAAGTTGAACCATCCAATACTATAGTAATAGTCTGAGCTATATTAAACAGTATTTGTATCATTTTCTTCCATGATTTGTCCAAGCAAGAGCCAGGTCAGAAGAGAACTCAGAGCCCTCTGCTTAGAAAGCAAATAAGTGTTTGTTCTAGACCTGCTGCTGGGGGGAAAGAGAGCTTTTTTCATAACAGTACCATTCTTAAATATAACTTTCATGGCTACAGTTCTGTTCACTAGAATTGTATAGAGTTGTCTGTTTAGTATTAACCGAAATCCCTACCCTTTTCAATATGTAGGCAATAACAGGCAGGCAGCAACCTGGTGAACCACATTGTGATTATGGACTAAATGTTAGGAAATGGTAAAACATATCACAAGTTATCATCAGTCATAAATGAAGGAGTTAAAATAGAAATCACTAATGTTTAGAGTCAGGTGAGCTCATGGTCTAAATCCAAAAGAGAAAACTCAAATCTGTAATACAAGTTAATTTTATTATACCCAAACCTACAGAAACCTGTTCAGAAATCAGCTCCAGGATTCTTGCCTATGGTTAAGCCCACTGGTATTCATTAACGATCAGAAGGGAATGACATACTGACTGATTTTCAATGCATTTCCTAAGCTTGATTCTCCAGACGAGATGCAGACTCAGCAGTGAATGGTGGCCAGTGGCCTTGTAACATCCCCATCTTCCTGTGCACAAAACTGTCAGATTGTAAAACACATGTGATATCATGGAATTCTTACCTGACCCCCTTTAGGCTGGTATTTGATGTTGTCCGTTGATCCGATTTTGGATTTGACATTCTTCAGGTCTGGCAGTGGTTGGTTAATAAGCCGTAGCTGCTTGGGAGTAGCTGGGGACTTTGGAGGAGTGCGGATGATGGCGACTTTCTTCTCACTGGGCACCAAGATGGCAGATTTGGGGGTTCCTGGTGTATGAGGGGTCCTGGGATAGCTGGGGGTTCCAGGAGTGCCTGGGGTACGTGAAGAGTAGCTTGGGGGAGTGCCAGGCGTGATTGCGGTGGATCCAGGGGTGGTAGGAGTTGAGGTGCCACTCTTTCCTGCTCTGCGAATTGGTTCTGACCCTATGTTAACAACCGGGTAACACACACACACACACACACACACACACACACACACACACACACACACACACACGAGGAAGAGGAAAAACACACCACAGCATTAGAAAACTCTCTTCAAGGGACCCTTCTTCCCACACTTGGTAGTCAAAGTCAAATGTGTTCAGGACTCTATGAAAGACCACAATAATGCTCAGAGGTGAGATCCCCCTTTTTTTTTATGTTCATAAGCTGGTGATATTTTTGGATATATGTTAATATACAAAATTAAAACTTGCACTTTTTCCGATTTAGTTTCATAGTTCTTACTGGGAATCCTTGGAAACTTTTCTTCTGTTATTGGGCCACATGGATGACCTGCAGCTAGAAACAGCATACGTTTATTGAGGTATGTGGATCCCTGCTTGTGGGAAGACTCCTGAATGGTGCATGGATCATTCATTCCTCTCTTCAAGCACATCCATTCTGAGACTCAGATGTACACATCATACACAACTGTGCAATTATTTCCCATAGTTTTAGCCTGTGTGGGTTTCAGTGTTCATCTCTTAGCTTATATTGAGAGCACAGATAATTCCAAACTAACACATTTAGTAAGAGAGTTTCATTATGCTTTGAGTTAAGTGAGCTACTGAATCCAGCATTACACATGTTCCCTTCTTCCCAGTTCATGAGATTCCTGCATAGAATTGTTTCCTTCACATCTTTTCAGAGGTCGCATAAATGCCAGGACATTCCTGTATGTAGTTAAGGAGATGGCAGGCAGACAGAGGAAGGCGAAATGCTTGCCTTTCTAATTGCCTATGTATGTTTTTGCTATTGCTGTACAGAGCTAAAAGAGGCTCAATATTTGTAGATGTCAACACGTCAGTTATAATCACTATCAAGTGACACGGTTCAGTAGACTTGTGAACAAAGAAGTCACAAAGCACTGGATCAGAACATTTTTTAAAAAGCAGTCTAGCAGTCTATATACACCTCTTAAAGGGAAGAGCAGGGTGACTCGAAAAAGTGGATTTATGTAGAAAGTGCCATTTTGTTTCCATAGCAACACACAGGCATAATTTAAGATGTTCCTTCAGGCAGCACTTGATGTTTTTGTCTTGGGGTTCTTGTTTATGTCCAATTACAACCCTAGATATTTGGAGTTAAAGTCGCTCCCCTGAAGATTATGAACTCTTACATGTCCTTCCTGCTAGTTCTTTTCCAACAGTTTATTTTTCTCTATAGCAAAAGAGTTTTAAGGTTTTCAAAGTATTCTTAGCATAGACTTCAAAGGATGGATGCTAATATTCTATAAAGTTAAATAGTGCTGGGCACAAGAGTTCTAATGGCAATAGCATTTTTACTGTGAACAAAACAACTAAGTATCATGTATGAGAGTTAAGTTTGCATAGGGTGATTATTAAAATTTTTGAAAGCAAATGTTGAGTTAAAATCAGCTATAATGTGACAGTAATGACAGTTTCCATCATTACATACTAGTTCCTAAATTACAGAGACCTGGGTCTCCATATAGTTTGATAGAACATCTCTCTAACAAGATTTCTTCCAAATCAATGTTAAGGTGTTAAGGCAAACTGTGAAGTTATCAATGGACTGAAGACCAAATCCATCCAGGTAATAGCTGTGCAGCATGCAATACATTATCCTCTCTGTTAGGTTAGTTTCTTGTCATTGAATTGGGGCTGCTAACAAGTAACCATCAGAATTGTTAATGCAAGTGTTAACAGTTTTGTATCTAATATGTGCTAAAAATGGTAGCTATTTTCATTGAGTGGAAAGGTGGGACACCATTCTAATACAGGATTTACTAGATAGCCTCAGCAGCAATGTAAACTACAGTGTAATGACCAGAACATTATACACACCACACAGATGCTATAATTGCTAATCAGTCCATTATGGGCCAGGAGTAAAAAAGAATTAAAGATACTGTACAGAACACATCATGTTTTAAAGGTCATTTGACATAAAAATACTTAAGAAACTGAGCAGAATTTTCATTTTTCTCTTTGGTGTCTGCTTGTGAACATGTTGTGGGTGCAGAAGTCCAAGGTTGACATCAGGTGCCTTTATTGTTTACCATGTTATGTTTTGAATCAGCGTCTCTTGCTGAAATCGGGGCTCAGAGATGGTTAAGTTTCATGGCCACTGAGCTCAGGGACCCTCCTGCTCCACTCAGGGCTGGGGTTACAGATGCCCAGCACAGTACACAGTTTTATGCCAGTACCAGGGAGTTAGATTCAGGGCCTCAGACTTTTGTAGAAGGACTTTGCCTAATAAATATCTCTCTAACTTGGGATTTGAGGTTGATTTTGACTGCTTTTCCGTTTCAAATTTAAGATGTGGAATTCTAGTAAGAGTTAAGCTTGTATAGATGTATAAAGCAACTCACCGGGTGATTTTATCTATCGATTTCTTTTAGATTATTGTGTTTTAACTTTGAAACAAGAGAGAAAATAGTCTTTTAAAAATGACCATCTCAAATTCAGTAGATACTGAGACAATCTGTTCCAATGTCTTCCATCATTTGTTTTGACTCAGAAAGTTATTTTGGAACAATCTACAGTCTAGAATTTTTCTAATTCTCATCTAGGAAAGATCATATCTTTTTAATACAGGCTCGTTTTCTTTAAATAAACTCCTCTTTCAATGAATGGATTAGACAATGATTCAAAGGAAGCCAACAAGGACAGCTTACTGGTGGTCCGCCGTGCTGAAGAGATGGAGCTGTTCAGAGAGAATGAGTTCTCTTCCCTGTCTCCCGATACACCTCGGCGAGGAGGCAGGATGGAGGAAGGTCTAGGGAGGGAAGAACGCTTTTCTGGACTCTTGGTGACTCCATCCTGATGAGGGAAAATAAAGACATTAGGTTCATTTTAATTATGCAAAGTGATTACACTGTCCTGCCCATTTTTCCCGGTAGAGAAATTCTTTTATTATAAACCACCAACTTTCATATACTAAATAAAACTTTCTCTTTCATTAGAGTTTACACTTTCCAGTTGTTCTATCAGAGTTTATTATCCTGGAGTGACACGATGGGACATGAATAATGAATTTCAGTTTTTAAACATAAATGTAGATGGAATGAACCTATAAATGTTAACTTCATAAATTGCTAACTGCGCCAAAACCTCCATCAGCCTAACTTTTTTTTTTTTTTAGTCAGAATGGACTGGAAGGAGGGTTTTGCCATCTAACATTCCACCCATGAACATAACCACTTAGATATCTGACAGGAACTCTTAAGTGTACCATATCAAGCTAAAGTATTGTGCAATTTTAAAGCTAAGGAAATGAGCTTAATAATTTTTTTTTTAATTCCCAGAGTTGGCCTGTGGCAGAGATAGTAGTGGTCCGTGACGTGCCTGATGGGGAGTCTATGTGTCATACTGAAGGCCGTTTGCTGGCATTAGACTATATATTATCTATTGCGTATGTTGCGTATGGATTATGTCACAGTGGCATGCATTTTATTTTGTTGGTTTTTAGTTGATATTTCATAAAATAAATAAATAGGAAATAATGAATAGGCTCTAGAAAATGGAAACTTTCGTGTTTCTTTTCTAACGTGGAAGTGGTCCATCAAAATTTTTCAGTTATATTTGTTATTAATATGGTCTACTGCTAAAACTGTCAAAGATTTCCGAATTTTACATCTTTTCCTTTCATAGGTTTTTCTGCATCACGGCATATAACGTTCTCCTCGATTTTACTCCTTTCTTCAACATTTATTGACCTTCTTCCTTACTTTGTTCCCTGATTCTGAGCAAGGCAAGTGGTGTGTGGAGCCCGTGCAGGCAGGCTGTATTAAAAAGCTGTCAGAACATGGGACGGGTTTAGTCATGCTAGGGTAGGCTGGGCTGTGCCGTGGGGAGTTTGTACTAGCCCGCCAAGCGGGAATCTTTGACAAAGTAGAATTCTAGCCATAAAAGAAAACAAAAATAAGTACCCAATAAATGAAACTATAAAGCAAATGGAAAATTACAAATACATAAACACCTAAGAACTTAAACATTTGCTTTTAATAAAACACATGATAGATGACTGTAACCAATAACAGATGAATATGTGAGACAAAGGATGCTCACTGAATAGCATTATTTCAGATGGAATTCAGTCAAGAATACTCATTTAAGAAATGCCAGCTGTACGTCAATGCACAAACAGTGCTAATAAGCATTTGATCCGGTGTGTATCTGATCTAGAACAGGCATCTATGTTATTTGCTCCTTTCCTTTCAAATGCTCATGCTGTTTATGCTCCACACACAGGAGGCACATGAATAACAGTTGTTAAATAGTGAGTCAGCGGAAGGATGGACAGACAGAAGAATGGGAGAACAAATAGTATTGTTTAGACACAGAGGGACTGGATTTGTGTAATTCTGAGACCAAAGCATTGTACGTGGTCACATGGTTACAAAATTACATGACAAAGGAGTAGAACTTGAACTAAAGAGGTGAATGACAGGACGCAAGGTGGAAACACCTTCATCACCTGTACAAAACAGCAACATGTAAGACTATTATTAATTAATTAATCTATTTATTTATTTATTTTAGGACGATGCAGATTGGCATCAAAATCTCTCATGGCTGAAGGACAACCTACACTTTTGTTCTGAAATGTGGATTATGAAAAGAGACATGACAATCCTTGAAAAGACATGACAGTCCATCTCTTCTGAAGGGCATTGTTCAGAAAAAAAGAGACAAAAATGATATACAGTCATAATTTATATTATTTTCAGTGAATTCACTTTGAAAAGAAGTTAGTTATTTCTTTATCCGTGGCTTCATGAAGACAGGAAAAAATATGCTGTTTGAGGGTTTCCTTATCTGGGATATGACTGACAATCAGTGCAACGGCCAATACTGAGAAATTACAAACTGCTAGTATTTTTGTGAGTAAAATCACCCTACTCTTAAGATTACAATAAGTCTCTAAAATCATGAGGTGTGAATCATCAGGGATGTGTTGCCAACTTAAAAAACTGAGCAGAGAATCAGTATTAAGATAGGAATAATATAATGGCGATAAGCAAAGCTTTCTATGAGCTGGATTAAAAGACGAGGGCAAACAGTAGATTCTGGATCACCTGGAGGTTGGATGCATGTATTTAACAAGGATATAGATAAAAAATTCTTTGTGGATTTTATGTTTGAGGTCCCCAAACAATCTGCAGGTTCTCCAGTTATGGTGTCGTTAGAAAGTGTCATGGGCACCTGCGGGAACTGCTCCTTTAGTAAGTGTAGCCTTTACGATGGTAATACCATCCATAACTTGAACACGTTTTAAGAATTTTGGAACGATGTTTATTTGAGGCCAAGTCATGGAAAATATTACCTTAAAGATTAAGAAAATTTATTTATTTTTGATTATCTGCATTACTTAATCAGAAAAATGTTAAGAATTATTGTATGAGATCACCTTAGAAAACACAAACTGGCCAAGCTATTTTGTTGACTTCAATGACTTTTATGGATACAGGACAACCCTATGTAATACGTTATGCATCCTACACAGGCAATCAGCACTGAAGAGATTATCAATAAAAAATGCACAGGACCTAATTTACAGGTAAGGATAAATCCTGGGGCAGACGACACACAAGGAAAAGTGGGTGGATTGGTGCCTCTGATAGAGGCCATGCTGTGTGCCACGTGTCTCCTGGAAGACACCACTAGAAATGTAGACAGGCACGACAAAGCCAAACAGATTACTTCAAATCGTCTCTTTGATTTGGCTGTTATAAAAATAGAGGGTGAAACTGAGATTTTCACCCCAAGCGTTGCCTCCACAGACACTTCTGCGGAGGCATAAGCTTACAAAGATGCACATTTTTTCTCCTTCCTCTGTGGTACCAGCACCTTGAGTGGGAAGTGTAATTGGGTTAGCACAAGTCATTATTTCTTGATTGATTTTTACTGGAGAAGCATGGATTTCAAAAATATAACCAGCAAAGAAGAATGAAGTGGCGACATTGCTTCTAATTAAGAATGAGACAAGCGATGATATGAAGCAAATGGCCACCCAAACCTTAGCCAAAATAAGGAAGGGGTTGGCGAGCTTGCTAGTGAAGAACCACCAAAATCTTTGCGTTGAACTACATTATCAGCAGTAAATCAAGTATGAGGGAATTTGGGGATTTAGGAAATTATAAAGAAGTACATTAGGTGTTAGGAGGGGAAACAATTGATAAATCAAAAGCAGAAACAATAGAGTAAATCTTTCTTTAGACACATGAAATGTATGACATTTGGAAGGGCAAATGTTAGCTTTATGGCAATAATGTACATAGCATCTGTTCAAAGTTAAGTATTAAATGCCAATCCCATGAGTTGCTTGGACCTGAAGCAACTTGAAAATTTCCTGAAGTTTTTCCAGATAATGTCCACTTGAAACTTTTCCTAAAGGGGAAATTCTCAGGCTTTTTTTCTGTATCTGTGACTGAAATTTTCTCTATTTTTAAAAATAATATAATATCAACTAATAATTAATCCTATTTAATAAATACTAAATGACTATTGTATCTAGGTACTATACTGTTTTATAAAACTACTATACTTAATTTTCCCAACTGAATTATTGTACAGGAAATTTAGAAAATTAAGATGTAAGGATAAAAGATCATATAGCTAAAAATGTTCAGGATTCAGACATGATAACACACTAGTTTTTTTTAAAATCAGAAATAGACAGTAGAGATCCAAATATCACTATCACATTGTACTCAAAATTCAGCTCCATATTTACTAAGGCAATAAATGGATTATATTACTTACCATTTATTAAGGCATATGTCTAATTTATACGTATTCATATAAACATTGAATTTCTCCCCTTATCAAATAAAGACCCTAAGTTTAAGCTAAGAACTATGATTTAAATATCATGTATGATTGTGGGGGCCCCCAAATTATCTCATAATCTACATACTGAAATCATTCAAATTGTTCATTATAAATTTAGGATTTCATTAGTATACCTTTAATTGTTTTTCTTCCAATCATAAAAAGAGCAAAATACTTCATGTTGGTTTCTGTGTTTTTAAAATATAGTTGATGTTATAAAAAATTAAAAAAGGAAAATGTAGGAAGGATTGACACACATATGAAATAGTTAATTATTAATAGATCCACATTTAAACAATACTTATTATCATAATTTTGCAAATAGAGAACAATATGACTGACAAGATGAAGCACTGACTTTAAAATACAACACTGTCTTTAACCAATAATTTCAATGAGAGAAAACTGTTCTAAGGAAACTGGCACAAAAGACCTCAACAGCAATATTATTAAAATTCAGTGGAAAGTAATTTGAAAGCCAGATAACAGGAAACTGATTATGTTGTGATGAATTAATAAAATGGAATGTCATGTTGCCATTAAAATGGTTATAATAACGCTTCTATTTAATTAAAAATCAATACAGTGTTTTGTTTTTGATTACTAAACCTATAAAACTGGAGAAAAAATAGACTTTTTAAAAATGTAAATGATAACTGTAGCCATCTTCAGAGAAATGAATTATACTTAATTTTACTTCTTGCTCCTCTCCATAATTCCATTTAGACTTATTCTGTAACGAAAACGTAAGATATTATGTTAATTATAAAGGCTAAAGTTGATTCTACAAAATGTAAGTGAATTGTTCTTCCCCATTGTTGGCACCCAACTCACTGTGCAATTTTCTGTATTTTACCTTGCTAACAGAGAGCAAGCCCGGCTGCAGCCTCACCAACTACCATGATTGATCTATTTTTCTAGATGATGTCAGTTTTGGTCTGGATGCTCCAGAGATAATGCTGGGTGGCAAGCAGTCTAAAATGGACCTTTAAAATAAATATACTTGTCTACATGATACCTAGATTGTGCAAGACATTGAATAAATACTAAAAGTAAAGGACAAGAGAAGACTTGGTTTACTCACAGTGGCTTTGTCCTTCGCCTGCTTAAAAGCACTGGGAGCCTGAGCTGATTCACCACTTGCTGCTGGGGAAAAGAAACAAATAAATTAGCGGCTAAAACGTACACAAACGTGTTTTCCAATACCTGGGTGTCTATGTTACGAGACTAGTGCAAAGTACAACTTCTTGCTTTTGAGGCTCAGATTCAATAACCAAAGAAACTTGGGTAGCAGTCATGCATTATGTGGCTCCAGCTACAGTGTGCGTGAAATAACATAGACCAGCCTCTACCAAAGCACAAGGGAGAACAGCACACATCTCATTTTCTATGGGACATCAAGGTTCTTTTGAGTATCTACTGTATACACATAGAATCTTTAGATCAAGAGTCACAGAACATCAAGGCAAATGCTGCCTAGTGTAAAGAAAAGGAAACTGATTTTTCTCTCTCTCTCCTTTTTTTTTGGTTGGCACGATACAGACATGCCCATCCCTCCTGTTCTAGAAGGAAGCCACTGGCTTTCTTGCGGGTCCTTCTGCATTTTATCTCCCAGGCTGCCATGATCAGCAAACCCCTTTGCCCACGCACCTCTTCACTTTGCAGTATGATGGACATACTTGCCTGGTGTGAAAATTACTACAAGAAGGGAAGGAAAACAGCTTCTCAGGGACAGAGGATGAGAAACTTCCAGTCCAGTAAATACGAAATGAGATCTACACATGCACTTCCTACACGACACCGTTACCACATCTGTTACTGCTGTTTCTCTTGGTGCTGCTGTTTGCTTCTGGTCTCAGCTTTAAATTCCACCACCTCCAGCACATTTTGTGTGGATGACTTACCTGATTGGGACTTTAATATCTTACAACATGAGATCATCCTTTGTGTCTTGAAAAACAACAGTATTTGACCAGTATCGTCACACGTAAAATACTCTAGTGTGAATGTTTACTCTCTCCTTAATTTTCTTTGGTAAAGAAATTTCCAGGGGAAAAAATACCCTTATAAGCCTCATATTAGTTCTAAAAAGGAGTCCTACGCTATGTGAGTTCTTATATCAAGACAATGGCTACCTACAGGGTGCTCTATTCAATGTGGGACTGCCTAGGAGGACTTTTCAGATCCTAGCATTGTTTATTTTTTTCTTTCAAGAAGCAGTGAAAATGATGTCATCCACTACCATGATATATCTAAAATTCCTCTAGCACATATATGTAGTTTGTTTTAATTCAATAATCCCTACATTGTGTATAGGCTTCCTGCTGGGTCTTTTGGTATTTGACTTCAACAAGGGGAGGCCCTAGCTAGTCTCCAAATTTAAATTTCCTTTATAGAATAAATATAAGGAGGGAGGTGGAGGGAGGGCCACTGACATGTAGGCATGTCACACAAACTATTTACAAACTGTTTTATAGTTCTTCTTAATTACCACAATTCTGACAGCAGTTTTAGCTTTCCAGGCAGAATACAGGATTTCTTAAAGAGATTATTTGTCTGAGTAAAATAAAATTTCTAAAAATTTGATAGAATCAGCTAATCAAGATACAAGATGTGGAGATGGTATGCTAACTCCTAACTTCTAATTCTGAAGTGCTCCGTACCCTGACCCTTTCTCAATATTTGTGTACAGAAGAGCCTTCCAAATTCAAATCCTGGCTTGGGTATTGTTCTTACATAAATCACACCATATGGTTCCTATATGTAGGACAGAAACACACACTACTTGGAACTTTGGCCAGGCATGGTGTTGCACGCTTGCAATCCAAACATTAGGGAGACTAAAGCATGAGGATCATGCATTCGAGGCTGATCTGGGCTACATACAATTACCTTGTCTCAAAAACCCCAGAACCCCAAAACCCAAGCCCTAAATCTATCAAACAAAAATACTAGTGACTTTTGGTGGTCGTTCCAGAAGATCAATGACTCTCATCTTTTTTTCAGTTAGGTGAACTCCTCATCATGGAAGTGACCCATTACATTAATGCTGTCAATCCTAATCTTTAAGTGACCTATTATATTAAGCTACTTGTAATGTATAATGGAAAGGAGAACATTTCTTCCTGATATTTTGTAGACTGCAAGCATATCCACATAGATACTAAGAAAATACAAAATTAAGATTATCAGAGCATAATTAGGCACACAAAATGAATACCCTGCTACTCTACAGTGAATTTTCAGAATAAAAATGTATTGTAGAGAGTTGTATAGATTTTTATTTTATTTTATTTTTATAAAAAAGGATTTTTATTTTATGTGCATGGGTGTATTGTCTGCATGTAAGTGTAGTACATGTGTGCAGTGCCCACAGAGGCCAGAAGATGGGGTTGAATCCTCTGGAATTGGAGTTATAGACGGTTGTGAACTGCCGTTTGGGGGCTGGGAACCAAACCCAGGTCTTCTGTAAGAGCAGTGAGTGTTTGTAACAATAACGCCATCTCGAAAGATCCCTTTATGATGATCTCTACCATGCTTCATTCTTTTGTTCTACTAGACTTTCAAGCTCATAGATGTGTATATTTGGGAGAGACAGGGATAAATAGGTGACAAAACAGAGATCTCTCTCCCCTCTCTCTTATATTAAGGTCTCTAGATGTAGCCCAGGCTGGTCTCATATAGAAGGTCTAGAGCCATCTACCTCTGTCTCCCCAGTGCTGAGATTGTAGGAAACATGTTTATTTCTAATTTAATTAACTTTCAAGGGACTGGAGTTTTAACTAAGAATTCTGCACATAGAATTATATTAGAACATTTGACAGTTTGGATCAAAAACTTTAAGAAAATCCCAAAGACGAAGTACAGGAGGTTGAAAAGGTGTTCATTTTGGACTTGAAGAATACAATCTGATGGGATAGACATCATTTCCTTTCTCTTTCTTTCTTTCTTTCTTTCTTTCTTTCTTTTTCTTTTCTTTCTTTCTTCGTCTCTTTTTTTTCATCTAAAGCAAAATAATCTTGAAAATTAGTATTACTCCAGGAGGTTTTTCATTTCCAATGTCTTAAGTCATTATACATTGTCTCAGTAAAGTCAACACCAGTAACAGATTTGGCAGTAACAATAGAGAAAATAGGACAAATATACATGGATTTAAGCATGGAGGAGATAAATAAGCAAAATAATGAGAATGCATACCACGGTTAAATTCATCGCCATCGTCTAACCAAACACACAGAATGAAAATAGGAATCCCCAGAACGTGACACTAGAGTACAATGCCAAGATACAATCACGCACTGTTATGTCTGAGCATGACAAAGAAACAGATGGTCATGACCTCTTCTGCAGGGAGGGAAAAAAAAAAAAGAATAATGATACAAGACACTTAATAGCGAAATTGTTCATGATTGCTGAGATTTGGAAGTAAAACAAAATGGAGAAGCTTCTACAGTAATGAGATTAAAATAAAATACACATCTATGTTTGCCAGCCACATTGCAGAATCAAAGAGTCACCTGTGGTTTTCCGCTTAACACAGGAGAGATGAGTTGGTCTAGTGTATTTGATAGCAGGTTTTAAAATGAATTTCCTGGAAGGAGAGTGGGCCTGAACTTCTGTTTTTTTAGCAAGTTCAGCCTTCTTATAAACTGCTATGAATAAGAAAACACAAAACAGCATACCATCAGGAAAGAAAATACACTTGGAACAAAAAAATGAACAATTTTTTTTTAATAAGTAACCAGTAAGGCAGTTGCTTTTTCAGCAGAGTAATAAGAAATTAATTAAAAAAAAAAACACATTTGAAAAGAAGCGATTGTGAAATGAACCTTTTTTCCTTCTCACTTCATCCCTGGAGACCGTGCTAGGTTCCTTTTTAGCTACTTTTCTTTCAGGGGTGGAAATTCTGCCTCTCCCGGTTTTAAAGGGTTTTTCTTTTCTATGTTTCTCGAGAGATGGTCTCCGAGCTTCCTTCTCAGCTTTCTCCTCTTTAGGAATAGTTTCTAACTGTTCTGTCATGATGCTTCTATCATCATCTGTGGATCAAAGCAAACCACGGCAACAAGAACAGTGAGAACATTAGTGACAGATGCACAAAAGCCTTCATATACTTAACACAATGTAATATAAATAGAGACCTGTTTTTAATGTTTAAGGAGAAAAACAAATTCCCCACTAGGCTACTGGGTTTTATTTTGGGAAAAGATTGAAAAAAGAAGCACACCTTGAGTGTCCACCCACAGGCTGTCAGCATCCATGATGGAGTCATCAATGGTGGTCTCGTCTTTGTAATCATCGTAGGTTTCTGTTTTATATTCTGAGAATGCAACCTCTTCTCTCTCAGGGGTAGCTGGGGCATCTGGAGAGCCATCCTTGGGTTCTGCCTGGGCTTCTGCTGCCATCTCTACTTCAAGCTCTTCCTCGTGAGGGCACGGTCTCCTTTCGTCCTCAGGCTGAGCCAGAGCTGCAAAGCGCACACTGTGGGACCCCGACTCCCCTCCATCGGTTGTGGTTTGCACTACAGTGATGAAGTCATCCTCGATGGTCACCACAGACTCAATTACACCTTTGTGCTCACCCGGGCAGGTTTCCACAAATTCCTCCCTACTTCCCGGGGCAACCAGGTCAGTAATCTGAAGGGTGTCTGAGCGGAAGAGCAGTTTGTCATATTCTCCCCCAGCTTCTATCTCTTCCTCACTTTGGACCTCTGCTGGTTCAGACACAATTGCCTCAGGCTGTGGCTGGGTGACATCAGAAGGTATGGCGGGTATATCTGGAGTCTCTGTGCTTTCTTCCTTGGGCAGCTGAATAAATTCCATTTGGACCTCAGCTTTCTCATCAGTGGACAAGTCAGCCTCTGAAACAGGAGGTGGGCAAGGGATTTCCACAGACAGTTTGAGGGCAACTTCATCTTGAATCAGAGATGACTCTGGAGAGGTTTCCTTCTTGCCCTCATCAGGCTTCAGGGACTCCATCGTGAGGCTCTCATGCTCACCGCTAGACTCATAGGACTCTTCTTTGTCCACAGCCTCCTGATGCACCAGGTCGGGCTTTGCCACCTTCTCTTTGACTTCTATTTCATTGACTTTTACACCTTCTTTCATGTGGCCAGACTCAACACCAATGAAGGAATCCTCTTCTTGAGGTCCTTTGGATGAGAGGGTCAGCTCCTGAGAAACCTCAAACTTGAGCTCTGTGGCTTTCCCAGCATCTACATTCATCCCTGAAGCCATCTGTCCAAAGTCACTGACTTTGATTTCTAGCTGACCCGGCTCAGCTTTCTTCACAGCAAAATCAAGCCCGTGATCGGCCTTTGTGGTTGGTTCTACCTCAGCTACCTCGGGCACTGAACTGAGACCTTCTGCTGCTTTCTCAGGTGATGCATCTTCAGCTGTTGTCAGTTCTTTGGTGGAGACTGGCTCATAGGTTACACCTAACCCAAAGAGCTCCACTTTCTCACCAGCCTCGTCCATCTCCTTGGCATGTTCTTTTGATTCAACATGCTCTTCACTCTTTTCTAGGACAGTATCCAGTTTGTCATTAGCTTTCCTGTCATGGTCAAGCTCCCTACTCAGTCCTGATTTGTCAGCCGAAGTGGGTGGAGATGCCTCTTTCTCAGCAGTGAACTCATCTTTGACTCTTCCAGCGGCAGCAAGTTTTACTTCAATCAGTGAAAGGTCTGTGGCCAAATCTCTGCGGACTTTGTCATCGGTTCCTTCATAAAACGAACCACTCTCTCCCGACAAATTCTCACTGTCTTGAACTGGAGATGGGAGAGGGACTGTGTATTTATTGAACACACAGTATCCCATGTCTTCCAGTTGACTGTCTGGTTTTGCAGTGACTTGGTTTTCATCAGTGACAGGTGGCAAACCGGTACTACTCTCTGCAACCACAGCCTCTGATGGGACCGATTTCCTCCTGGCAACCTCAGCATCTGCACTCACAGAAGCTAATCTGGACCTGGTTCCTGCCAGATCAAGCATCTCGGGCAGGTCAGGGGCCATGACGGTACCATTTTTGTAATACTCTTTGGCTGGGAAGGGTGTCTCAGAGGATGTCTCAATTTGAATAGTTTGCTCTCCAGTCACTTTTGCTTCCTCTGCCTTTTCTTCCTCCTCTTTGCTTTCTATCGGAAAGCAAGGGGCTTTCTCCACGGCAGGTGTGGTGGGGGGAAGATAATCATCTCCTTCATCCATGCTTCCGCTAGTGTTAGTTAGAATATCGGAAGCCAGAGGGGAAAGATCATGGCCCCGGCCGAAGTTAAACCCAAGGGCAATGGAATCGAGGCAAGACATAGGCAAGTTGATGGACATGCTTCTTTGTTCTATTGCAGACCTACCGCCAAGCCCTAAACTTCGACTAAGTGTCAAATCATCTTTATTCTTACTGTGAAGGTCCCTTTTCTCCCCGTAAACTTTTGGGTCAATAGTGAACATTCTTTCTTGAGGAGAACTTGGTTCTTCAGGTAACTCAGATGGATAACGCTGGGCAAGTGTGCTATAACCTGCTTCTTGTGCTGGAGCACTGGGCTGGGATTCTTTTTCCTTTTCACCATGCTTGGGAGATACAGTATCAAGGGACTCCTGGGCACTGCCTCTTGAATCACTCAGTTCATAGTAATCATTGCCCAATTGTTGACTTTTTGTCACATCTTCTTTCAATGCAGATGTTTCAAAGTACTTGGACATTCCTGATTTATCTTCATAAAATGGCATGCCAACCTCAGCTACTGTTGCGGCCCCGACTCCTTCAAACTTATCTTTGCCAGCTACAGTCTCCTCAAAAAGCCCCCGGCTTTCTCTCATTTCACTTACTGCCTCTGGCTCAGATGTAATTTTTCCCAAGGTCTCAGAGGTCATGGCTGGATCTAAAAATGCTTGTTCGAGACTTATAGGGAAGGAGCCCTGTTTTAACTCATCGGTCATGTGCTCTTGGCCTTTCTGTTCTTCTTTGGAGAAAGAATGCTCGGTGGAGGGCTGAATGACAGCTGTTTCATCATCTCTCAGTTTGGAGGGTCCGTGATCTTTTGCCACAGCTTCTTCGATGGAGACCAATAATTTCTCCTCAAGCTTTGTCTGTGGTTCACTTTCAGTGATTGTAGGTTCTTGTTTGCTGGGTGTCCAAGTTTCTTTTTTCTCTTGATTTGTGGCACCCTTTTCTTCCCCTGAAACACTTTCTGTGACATAACCTTCCACAACTGGACCATGAGCATCTTTGGGTATGGTGGCAGCTTCTGAGACTGGGACATCTACCACATTGTCTGCTTTATCTTTCTGTGGCTTCTCATCTTCAGAACTATCTTTGGCAGTAGCTAGGCCACTGGTGTCCTGCAGAGATGTTTTGTCAGCTGCTTGGAAGAAAAAAGGAGCCAAGGGTTGTGGTTCTTCTGTGACTCTTTCATTCTTTATAGTATCTAAAGGAAGAGTGAAGCTTCCACCATGAAAGGGGCTTGGCATGGGAGAATCAAACTGCTTCCCTTCCCATCTTGGGATATCCTCCAGCACATCTTTTTCCCTCATGGGTGTCAAGGGACCAGGAGATATTGGGGCAGCTAAACCCCATTCATCCTTCTTTGATTCCATTGGCATTTCAATGAACCAGTCCTTCTGCTCTTTTGGAGTCAGAGGCTCTGCAGAGAGGCCAATGCTAGGCACTGCTATGCTTGGTTCTATGTTCTGTTTTATGTCTTCCAGGTTGGTACCAAAAGTGTGCGCAAAAGGCGACTTTTCTCCTTCCGTGCCTTGGAGATCCTTTTTATCTTGGGGAGTTACAGTTGTCTCTGGCTGAGGAACTAAGGCAGCATGTTCAAAGTCTTCACCAGGCTTACTTTGCATCTCCAACTCCTTTTCTCCCTTGTCTAAAGGCTCAGCGAAAGGGGAAGTCAATTTCTGCTGCTCTGGGAATTCCATCTTCGAGGCTGTAAGTAAATCTGAAGTAATTGGGTTGATTTTTAAACAAACAATAGGCAACAGCTTTCCGGCAGTAAGCTTAAAATCATACTTACAAATAGGAAATGAATGGGAGGGTAAAAGGGAAGCTGTGGACCATGCAAGCATGCTGCCCACTGAAAAATGAGCATGGAATGTCAGGACTGGACTCTGTATGTACTAGTACTGAGTGAAGTCCTGTTCCTAATGAATTTTGTACATGTTACAAGAAGAGTATGCCTCAGACTACGTATTCTTTTTGTTTATTTGGTCTCTTCTACACACTATATGGTGTGTATTAGAATGAAAAAGAAAAGTCGTCTTTTTTCTATTGAAATTAATCCGCATCAAGGAACTAGGTAACAGGGTACAAGAACATGTATATGAAGGATGTTTACTGAGTATTTTGAATTTTCTCACTTGAAAATAAGCTGGCAGGCCATGGGGCAGATGCCAAGAAATACATAATGACTCTTCAAGTATTAGCAGTTCCAGGTAACTTGATAAAAAATTGTGAGGACCCATATGGGGATACTAAAAGTTACTGGCATAAAGTCTGAGAAGACAGCTGAGATTAAAGTCAACATCTGCTGCCAATTTTATATACATGACCTAAGAGCTGATGAGCTAGTTTGTACTTAATCTAAAATTTTAATTTGCAGTCACGGCTTCTGAATTATAACAATGGGAAGTCGCAAGAGCAAGACATTTTTCAAATGAGTTAACTATTACAATATCTTTTACCCCAGGGTCCTGACTTCATTCCCTGGACCTGGCTAGCTGGCAAAACGTTGTCCAGTATTGGCCTCAGACATACTTGACATCAGATAAATGACATGGTCTTGGTTTTATTTGTATGCCAACCCAAGTGTCTCTTTTAAATGATTTCCTGTGGTCACTAGAGCTAAGCGTAGCTATCTGAAAAGGATTTGGCAGTGACTCATAAAAATTCAGCCATCTCTTGAAGATGGGTTATCATGACCTGATAGAATTGTGTGTCCTGTTGTAATGAGAGCAATGAAGTCGTTAGGCTCGTAATGAAAGCTGGACGGATGAAAACTCAAGCGATACAGGCATGATAAAGGGGTTGGCTGCCCTGGAGAGACAACAAGAGAAGCACCGACAGGGTCTCTGAAGGAAACCAAACCAAGTATTTGTTGAAGCATTAAACACGTAGCACTCTGCGGCTGCAAACAAAAGCGATTCTATCACTGAAGCCTGTATGTGCTAAAACCCAGCTCTAGGGTTTGAAAAGAAAAAAGCATATGGATTGCTGTCCCAAAACATAAAAAACAAAAATATACATGTATTAGCAATGTGACTGGCAAACACTGGCGATGAGGAGGGAGGGGGTAAAACCAAGAGAGTTCACACAGCGTCATTAGCCTGCGGCAAAGCGTATTGTATCATGGCAAAGGACAACCAGCTGCAGCCAGGGACGCCCAAGCTCTCACAGCATCTGCACAAGCCACAGTCTCTGCTCGCGAAGCCTGAAATGGTGTCTTAGGACCAGGAGGAGACCCAGCGGTGGACCAGCGTTGGAAAGGCATTCGCTTGGTGAAATCCATGGCAGCACATTTGCGGCACGCATGCACATCCCGACAGACACACACCTTCCTTGAGAGAGGAAGGGATTTTTACATCTGGAGCCACCTCCGGGACCTCTTTTACACTGTCTTCTGGAACTATCTGCGCCTCTGCACTAGATTCCACTTGGCCCTCACTGAGGCCCTGGAGGTGGTCTGAGGACTTAGCAGCCCCGTGCTCTTTTCCGGGAAGGGCAGCAGGTTTCATTCCCTCAGTCATCACACCCTCTAGCGTTTCTTCTTCTTGGGGATGAAAAAGATGTTGACATCACGACCACAGAACAATACACCACGGAAGGACAGAAATATTACTCATGGAACACTTTCAGCTCTGTTTGGATGACCTCTCCAGGGCATCAGGTATATTTTCCTTTTCCATCTGGATGAGCGAATTAATAACTGAATGACAGACACATTATGTACTCACTGGAAAATTATGATGTATAATATACTGATAGAAATGCCTTTGAAAACTCTAACTGAAAGACTTGCTATTCATTTTAAAAATTGAGAGCTGAAAGGGTTTTATGGATTGATCACTCTTAGTGGGAACGGCAGTAAAGATGAGCACGTGGGAAGGATTGTTAGAAATTAGAGATGGTGCTGCCCCAGCAGATGGTGAGAAGACAGATGTACTGGTGTGCTGAAAAAAAAAAAAAGCCTTCTAATTGGTTAGACATGTGTTTTCTCCAATGCAGGAAGTCCCTATACAAGAATCCCTGATTGCTTTATTTAAAATGTGCAATCTTTGCAAGACAATTTTAGGAATAAAATAGACTACCTACTCAATTGCTTAAGAGTTTTATCAGAACATCCATCAGAGCACTCTAAATACAGTGTTTCTGAAAAAGGGCTAAAGGTCAATTTATGTTGCCTCCATTGAATTACGTGATACGCAAGGAAAAGTAAGATTGATCATAAAATACTTTTTAACGTTAAAACTTTATCATTTATAAAAGTGTTTTTTTCCCTTGAATACAAGTGTTAGTGCTATTTAATCACCAACACTTCATGTATAGTTCTTTTTGACACCAAGAAAAAGAAAAAAAAGATTATTATATTGGCAATATAATCTTACTATGCAATTCAAAATAAAATCACTAAGGAAAGATGACTGAGTGGCATTCAGACTCCCCAAAATATCCCCCCCAAAGGTATAAATGGAAACAATGTCAGCCTTTAAATGCAAACATCAAGCTTCTCAAGGCCATGAATTATTTTGTTCATTTTTTTCTTCTCCTTTACACTTCAAGTGTCCACAAAAATAAATGACTCCATTCTACCCTTTAATAAGTTGAAGGAAACTACATTAGCTGTTTTAGAAGTCCACAGTGGGAAGATTCAAATGATATTTCCATGAAACAATTGGACATTGTGCGAAAGGCTCCATGGGAAAGATTACAGGTGGAAAAGGAAGGAATTTTCTTTTTTAAGAAATATTAACACCCTGGAGGGTGGCAGAACTCCCTCGTCTATCTTTCCACATTTACCATGCAGACATTTTTGTGCCTGTAATTTAATTTTGTAAGGGATATTTTAAAAATTTCAAGTCTTCCTTATCATTCAGAATTTTTTTATAATGCATGCATTTTGATTCTAAAGTTAAAAAAAAACTTTAAATGTATCTAACTTCACCAAGGCCTGCTTATTAGTTGAAGTCTAACCAAGTTAATTTACAAGTTTTCAGATCCACATAATATTTTGACCTTTAATTTTCAAATTTTGAATTAAGTATTCTTGTGTCCACTGTACCTACTTCTTCTTCTTCCTCTTCTTTTTTTTTCTTTTTTTTTCTCAAGACAGGGCTTCTCTGTGTAGCTTTGGAGCCTTTCCTGGAACTCACTCTGTAGCCCAGGCTGGCCTCAAACTCACAGAGATCCGCCTGGTTCTGCCTCCCGAGTGCTGGGATTAAAAGCGTGTGCCACCACCGCCCGGCCTGTACCTATCTCTTAATTAAAAATCTCTCATATAATTTAATCGCTTGAAGTTCACACTGTTTTAAAAGTACTTCGTCTTTTTTAATGCTGGGTATATTTCTCGGTGTGTCAGCTGTTGGAGGTCTTTGATTTTCAAAATGACTTTGGGAGAACCTTACTGTCCTGGTTGTGGCTGGCAGTCTGTGAGCTGACTCCTAGCTGCCTTGGAAATGTCCGTCCTTGTGTCTTTCCCATGACACAGTGTCCCACAGGAAAAGGAGCTCCTCTGCACACAGCAAGCCACCATCCTCACCCGAAAATACTCCTGTCTAAGCAGAATATTTTAGCTACACATTCTTCTTCACAAAAATCCCTAGTTAAAATCGGAGGTTAATAGCAGCCCATCACCCCCTGAATTTCACTCTCATGAGAGTCCATGACACATAGGTGGCTCAGCTTTATGGGATGGAGGCTCCGACTCACAATCTTCACTCCCCCGCAGCTCTGCTGAGGTGAGGTGAGAACAGCCACCTAAGAACTCCCCACCGTTTCGCATTTCTTGATGTGGAGTCATAAATTCACCCCATAACATTTATTTTCTTCTAAGTGGGTTCTTTATTCTATTTTTTTTTTTTTAAAGAACATGCATAGGAATACAGTTGTAAAAAGGTGACTTCCGTTTAAGGCTGGCCCTAAGAATAGTCCACATCGAAGGAGGAAAACAATTTTAAGGGTCGTCTTCTTCAGTTTAGGTAAATAGTATGTTCTCACTGAATAATTTATTGACAAAGAACAAAAAGGAGTCATACTTTAATTCAATTATTTCTTGTCCCTTTTTCTTCTCCTTTCCCACCCCATAGGAAATAATGTAAAAAAAAAAAAGAATAAAAATAAATGCTCATTTGTTTCATGTAACACATTTCTTTCATATAAATTTTGAGGCATTTCAGTGGGAAACTCCTTGTGTAGGGACTTCGCTGTCATGTGGACAAAACAAGCTCGTGCCCACCCACCGCCCACACAAAAGCACACTGAACGTGATGCATGGTGGACAGAGCTGCAGGTGGGGAGGAGGAGCAGAAGGGCACCATGCTCCTGTTCACCTTTCTGCTGGCCTAAGTGGGCCTCTGCGCCCTGGGCTGTGACACTGGGGAGCACACCAGTCCACTCTGAGCGGAACAAAGGATGCTCATAGTACTCCTCATCCGAACTGTAAGGCTCATCATCAGGCACAGACACCGAGATGGAGGGGGCTAGAAGCCTACGCCTCTCCCCGCTGGTGGCAGGTTCATGGCTGGGGAACCTGTGGAGGGGACCCACTTGGTCCTCAGCCCCTGCATCTACAAACAGACACACAGGATGAAACTGCAGGGAGAACTGGACAAGACCGACGTGAGATCAGACAGACGAGACAGACGCCTGCAGGAGGACATGAAGGGTCACCAAAGCAGCACAGCAGGATGGAAGGGACTGAGACAAACTGGGCTGATGGAGGATGGAGGCAGTGGATGGTGCATGCTTTTCTGGGTACTTAATTTAAACTACTCTTTAGGAAATTATGCTATTGATCTAAAAGAATAAAAAAGAAATCGACACCCATGCTGCGAAATGGAAATTATCTGTGCATTCTTCTCCAGGAATTCAGAATAACCAAGGAAATATTGGAACAGAAACAAAACATCACAAAACAAATGCATTCTTTCAAAGAAATTCCAATTAGAAATTAAGAAAGAGAAACGTTGTCAGGGTACCATGTCTGCTCAATGACTGGGAAAAAAAGGCTCCTGTTTGAAACTGTGATTATCCAATCATGTACAAATACTTAACATTTTGGTTAATTTAAGTTTTAGTTAATGATTTCAACCAGCAAGAAATATAGTTCCTTAGTTCCCATTGTAGATTAGTCTGCTTAGGACCGTCTGGACTCTCCTATGAGTCAATGAGCTTTAGGAACCTTTAGGATGTGCCCAATTTGAATTTCGATGCGGCCACTGTCTCTCAGAATTCTGTTCAGCTTACCCGAGTAATCACTAATCACAATTACTTATATCTAGACCTAAGTTAAAGTTTGTCACCATCAACGAAACAACACCTATAATATCTCTCTGTGCAATATTAACCTTTCAGCTTTCAGACTTTAAACAACCAGTATTCTAGCCTTATTTTGCAAACACACTGTAATGTAAAGACCATAACTTTTTTTTTCAATAATCAAGTACTGGCAAATGGAAATAAATTTGCAAATATGAGTATATTAAAAATAACACTTGGTGGAGAGAATGCTTTTAACCCTTCAGCATATTAGTTATTAGTCAGCACACTAGTTATTGATAGTCCCATGGAAATTATTCCTGGTTGGGTGCACAGAAATTTCTCATAATAATGGTAGTTATTATACCCTGGGAAAGAATAACCCTCAAATGGTGTTTGCTATTCTTAGTAGTAGCTGAGGAGATAAGCTGTTCAGGGTCTGTTCTGCAGCAGAGATTAGACAGTAGTTCTGGGTTTGTGGTTTGTCCTTGTCAGTCATATGTTCCCCAGTGTCTCTCTGACTTCTCATGCATGCAAATGACTTATAAAATGTCTAACTTGCTCAACCGATTTCACGGACTGTCAAGTAAGTAAAAATGAGATAGGTATTTCTCTGCTTTTCAACATGTGTTTTCTGGGAAACAGAGAAGATCACATTACAAAGTGGGCATTGAGAGATGAGAGCTGGAGGTGAGGAGATGCTAGATATCAGTGATGTTTCAGCCTTCTGAAGTATTCGGCTTCTGCTGCTATCCTTGTTCTAAGGGCTGAGACATAAAAACAGCTCAGAGATCTATAGTGTCTCACAAGAAGTGACATTTTTCTAGTTTGAAAACTTCTCTTCTAATCTTGGAATGGCAGATCCATTTGTGGGACTTCTAATGGCCCAAGCAGAAAGGCCATTTCTTCTTAGTCTTTGTCCCTTCATTCAAAAGGGATAGCTGCACAAGTCCAGGCCACTCCTAGGACAGTGTGCTCTAAGAACATCAAGTTTCTGGTCAGAACTTGTGAGCAAATATCATCTATGATGCAAGCTCCAGAGATGAGCCAGAGAGTTGTGTGCTGGGGGGAGGGGGGGTGACCAAGTGTGAATAAATAGTGCAGGAGTCTCTAAGAGGGATGATAAGACATTAGAGTCGCATTTGTTGCAGAGAGGAAATGTCCATGACAGATGCTTTTGGTTACCACCCACTAGGGGTGGGTAAGTAATTAAAAATAAATATATAAACATAAATAAATAAGGAATGGAGTATGTATTTGGGAGAAGTTTTATAAAAACCCATGTAAGAATAGTAGCTTGTAAAAGAACTCCTGTCTGAAGGTAACTGACTTTCACACTCCTAGAGTAAAAACCCCAAGGATATAGCTTTAGGGAAGTATGGAATTCTGTGTTAGAAGACTCATATTTAGATATAAAT
The DNA here is from genome assembly GCF_007827085.1 of Peromyscus californicus insignis. Taxonomy (NCBI): domain Eukaryota; kingdom Metazoa; phylum Chordata; class Mammalia; order Rodentia; family Cricetidae; genus Peromyscus; species Peromyscus californicus. The sequence continues at coordinate 19,811,879 of NW_026294514.1, read as the reverse complement.
TCTACCTGACTCGTTTATCCAAATGTAAACAATGATATCCCTGACAAAAACATGTAAATATCTTTGTGGGCTGCTGGATGAAGTAAATGATAAGACATTTATAAAACTGCCAAGCATAATGTGTGACCATACAAAATAGCCTATTTAAGTGTGTGTGTGTGTACACACACACACACACACACACACACACACACACACACACACACACACAACTGCCTACAGGTGCGATGCACGCTATGATATGCATGTGATATGATATTCAGAGGACCACTTAGCTCTCTCCTTCTACAATGTTGATCCTGGGGATCAGACTCAGGTTGTCAGGCTTGGGGGCAAGTACCCTTAACCAGATGAACAATTGTATTGACCCAGTGTATGACTACATATATGTTTGCATGTTGTATTCCATATATATGCTCAGTTTCAAGTTTTCTTCTTTACCTTAATTTGACATTTGAATTTGGAGTTGAGAAACTTAGGGAAAATGTGAATTCATTTTATAAGCTACTTTCATGGTTTAAGGTAACAATTGAATGCATTTATTCACTACTATAAGTAAACATGCTTTGGGAACTATTTTTGTCACAAAATAATCTGCTTCATTTAACAATGTGACATATAAAAGGATATGATGACTTGGTGAATCTTGGCCTTTTTACATAGCTCTTTTGCATAACTACAGACTTCAGGAATGAAATTTAGCTGGTTTTGACTGGGGAATATTTTTCTTCTAGTTTGCTTTTATTTAAACTTCCTATTAACACATTTAAAATTTTATATTGGGCAAAAGGAAGAGTTGTCATTCCAGACTCAGCCTTGGTTGGTCAGACCTTTTTGGAACAAATTTGCAGTCACGTTTATGAGAATCTAGCTCTCATGGGATATCAAGGACTAATTATTGTGACCTCATGACACACAGCAGAAGGCAGCTGATGCCACTTCCAGTATTCCCCATCATCTTTCTCCACTTGGCAAGCTTTGATCAAAGATTTCTCAGTTTCCAGGTGGTTACTGCCACCCCCAAATGACATAGAGATGAACTACTTTCAGAGAACAATAACTATGTGGCTGTCTCTCTGACACTGGAAAAATAACACCGGGAATTCTGGATGAACCTAACAAGACAGAAGAACCTAACCTGGTTCAGAGTATTCTACTGTTCTTGCACGGGCTTCCATGTTCTAACAGCTCAGTCCAAACGACAAGTGTTATGGCTAGACCAAGGAAGAATCAGAGGTGGTGTGGAAACATTTTAATAAAACCCTCTATAACAGTGCGGTGGTTTTCTTCCTAGGTGAGCTACTTATTAATTTTTGTAAACTTTTTTTCCAATAAAACCTCTTCTAGATATTTCTCCATTTAAGGACACATTCTGGTCTATACTTATATTAGTTTAATTAAAATAAATGGACTTTTTTTTTTTTGATTTTTCGAGACAGGGTTTCTCCGTGTAGTTTTGGTGCCTGTCCTGGATCTCGCTCTGTAGACCAGGCTGGCCTTGAACTCACAGAGATCTGCCTGGCTCTGCCTCCTGAGTGCTATACATAGATGTTCTTAAAGTGATGAATGTCAAATTATTTTCAGTGGAAACTTTCCCTTTGGAAAAGAACATTTTTAAAAAATGTCTTAATTAAGAAGGAAGAGTCCTCAGAATTGCCCATTTATTCAACTTGAAATCAAGCACTCTCTTCTATTCATATATTGTGGTTGTCCCTGTGCCCTCAAAGCTGGAGGAAGAGTTTGTGTCCTGGCGGGAAAAGAATCTCTTATACAAAGCAATGAAGCCCACCTCTTCCCTCTCCCAGCCAACCTGCTGTCAGTAGTACCCCAGGCTGGGTCTTTAGTAACTCATTGAAAATTTGATTAAGAAACTGAGTAGGTTTTTTTTTTTCTTGTAGCTCTCAGTGGCTTTTTTATTTTAAATAATTTTTTAAAAGTCTGTTATTTGTTGAACATTAATTTTATTGGGGTTTGAGATAAAGGATTGATAGAACTTTGATCACATCTTTCATGCATTAAAGATGAGATTATCATGTGCCATTTAAATTAATAATGTAGCATTTATAAAATATACACATATATCTTCTCATATAACTAAAATATGGTGGTCTATCGTTAGATCTTTATGTACCTTAATATCTCTTTTGAAAAAAATAAATGAAAAACACAAAGTAAGGCTTGAAAATAACTATGAATTGTTTGCAATGAGAAGTGAGCTAGTGTCTTCCCCGAATATACTGGACCAATGTGGGGAAGGCAATTCTTTACATGATAGTGAATCCATGTCTTATTTATTCATATTTTCACTGTGTGCATTGTGTTTTCTGTAAGGAAGGGAACAGCTGGGTCTCCAGATAGATGAGAGGAATCTACTTCCTTTTCTGCTACAATTTCCATTGAGTAAGAGGAGTCAATAATCAGACCTCGAGCAGACTTTTGGAGTGGGCCAGCTCTGTCAACATCATAGCCCTTTCTGGGTTAAGAGGGTTCTGGGGCACTCTAATGGTTTTAAGTGGGAGCTCAGAAACACTTTCAATGACCTGAGAGCAGTACAACTGTCGTACACAGCTTCCTACTGCATCCAGTAGGAAATGAATGAAATCTAGGCCCTTGGCTCCCGCTAGCTCCTACACTCTATTTCCTTAATCTTTCCCCTCTTCCTCCCTACCTGGCAGCCATGGTTCCTTGCCCTAGAATACAGCATCTTTTCATCTATCTGTATGCGTTTATGCATCTTGTTTCCTCTGCCCCACATTTTCCATCTGTGATCTATCAATAATTTCCCTTTTATTTTGGAACTAGCAATGAAAGAAGGCTCCCCTTGCTGTTCTGTCTGGAGGCTTCAGTCTTTATCCTTCCCGGAGGTAACACACTTGGAATTATTTGTAAGCCTGTTTATTCCATTCTTGTTCACAAAGCAGTTTGCCCTTTGAAAGCAGGGATAATGTCTTGTTCTCAAGCCTTCGCTCAGAATTTGAAGTTTGTGGGGCACTATAGGTGCTCAGTAAATATGGCACAGATGACTGGAAAATCGTAAGGCTAAAGAGAATCTTTCAGATGTATAAAAGATACTGTACACCACATTTAAGAAGATTACCCAACAGCCAATTGCTGTTACACACTAATTACAGTTGCCAATTTTTTTCATAGTATTATGTTGCTTGTTTAACGTTATTTCAGGTATCAGATTAGGAGGGGGACAGTTTAATTAACAAACAGCTTGCTGCAAAGGAAAGGTACTGCTTATAAATCTGTGACTAAAAAAAAAAAAAAAAAACTGCCTCAGAGCTAACAGCATGCAGTTGAGTAATTTAGCTTTCTATATTTAGGAAATATTGAAATGAATCAGATGATAAATATTTAACGATGATGCTATTTATCTCTGACATAGCAAATGAACTCTGAAGTGATGATAAAAGGAAAAGGAAATGGAGGAGAAAGTGAACACAATGGCCTTTGTGCGTTAAAACTGAAAACAAACTGCTGCTGTTCCTCTTACACAGATCAGCTAGCTTTTATGTATATTCTGAGTCTTGGGACTGAGTCTCTGCTGAAGCCGTGTAATCAAGTGTCTCTCATCTCACATTCTGAATGAATGTTCTTCAAAGCATCCCTCTGTTTTGTCAATGAGAACTGAAGTGTTGATGTGGAGCTAGTGCATAAATGTATTCATGAATAGTAGTAGGTCTCAGCAGGGAAGTAGCCGTGGTCTTCCAGTTCACTGCTCTCAGTCTCTGTTCATTCATTAGCTTCCTGGTCTATTCATTAATTTTTTTTTTTTTTTTGAGATTTTGCTTTGGGGCAGGCTCTGGGGAAGGTCTTGGCAATATAACCATGAGTAAAATATATCATTTCTGGCACTTCCATAAGAAAGTACTGACTCCTACTGTCATGGGGATTATATTTGTTATTTCTTTTCAGTCATAAGAGGACCATATCATTTCTGTCCAACATCTCCACATTAAGTTAACTGTTTATAGTTATTCTAGCATCTTGAACACACAGTTTTCTCCACATAGTCATATTTTCCATTTTTGTAATACTTACCATTTTCTTATACTTCTGATTGTACATAGAAACTGATTCTATTTTCATTCATGGGCTTATTTTCTTCTTGACTATCTGAAATAACACCAGCCCTGATCTACATTACCTGGCACTGGTGTTTCCTGACTGTGGACTGGAGTTTATTATTTACCCTTTTGGATGGGCCCACCCTGACAAGGTCAAGACCTTACCTTCCTCCACAGCAACTGTTTGTTCTGAGGCTGGCGATGGTGGTGGAGAAGGTGGCAGATGAGCTGTTTCTTCAGCGGCTACAGGTCAAAAATGAAGAAACGAGACAGAACAATGAATTCTATCAGCCCAGTGGTCCTCCCATCTGCAAACAGACTCCTATGAAACTCTTATCTTTTACCTGATTTACCTGTCGACAACTTAGCAGATTAACATTCCATATTTTTCAAAATCATTTTCTCCGTAAAAACAAGTTAGAAACAAATGAAAAAATTCTGTTGCGTTTGTTAAAAAAAAATCCAAGTTGAACTTGTAAAGTTAATGATGTATTTAATTTAGCCCTGAGATACTACATTAAAACATAACTAGACAAGCATTTTGGTTGGGATTAGAACTATTTAATTAAAAACAACAAAATTTTGGATGTTCTGCTAGGTCTAGAAACAAAAAATTATCTGGATCATTCATAGTCACATTGTTTGGTAAACATTTTAAATGAAACTTCACCTCCAGTTTAAGTAAGGTTAAGTCTTCTGTATCTTTCACTTTCAGAAAGGAAAAGTAAAGGCAGCACAGCCTATGGTAGCCATCAGGCAAGCTCTACCCACCTTAGTGGGAGCTGGGCCACCTTCTGGCTTTGGTATCCCGGTGAGAGAGTATGTTGGGAAAGGCTCTGAACCTTTTCTGAAGTCCTCCTGGACACTTACCCTCCTTATGACCTTCCTATGCAGGGAAGGAACTTCAAAGGAAACAGTTCCTACTTGATGCCAGTGACTAAAAAGATTTTATAGATTATATGAACTGAAGTTTCCTAACACAATGGCACTTTCGAGGTGGCTTTGTGACAACAGATGTTTAGTTCCCTGACTCTTTGGGATTTGTGGCACATATTTTTAAGATTTCAAATTTTAAAACCTGAGTTTTATTTCGGAGAAAACAAAGAATGGGGATGAATGATAGATTAAAGGTTAATGTCTTAAATTAGGGTTTTTCCCCATTTCTGTTTATGAGAAAGATAGTCCTTGATAATCAAAACACTCAGAATGACACATATTGACTGTACTCTAAACTCTTAATCTGGGAAAGGAAAATATTCTTATTCTTTATTTTTAGTAGACATGTCAAGGACCCTTAATCAAGAAAACAAATCTTAAGGATACACTGAGTGAGCTATAAAATAGGGAAATGTTTTTAGGATTTAGAAGCCATGCCTTTTGGCAGATTGTGCATATGTGTGTATGAAATAGAAAAACTGAATCCTAGAAAGTCTCCTTCCATTTATACATATGTCTATCTATCTACTTATCCAACTATCTATGATCTGCCCATTCTCTATTTATGTAGCTATAATTTGTATATATATATATATATATATATATATATATATATATGTATCAGTCTATCCACTTATCTGTGTACCTATCATTTAGCTATGTATATCAATCATCTATGTATCTGTAATTTATCTTTGTATCTATTACCTGTCTATCATTTATAATCTATGTATTTATATATCAAAATATATATCTATATTTAAGTGCTGGATCAATCTTTCTCTCTGTTTCTTTCTCTCTTGCTGGGCAGCAAGCCTTTGGCTGAGTGCCCTCCTCAGTAATTATGTGTTGCATGCTTCTGTGGCACTGAAGGGCATTTATGACCATGGGAAAAGGCAAGGCTATTGAAGTGCCCTTAGATGGATGAGCTATGTGGTCAATTCTCAAATCACAAGGTCAGTCTTTTCTATGTGATTCAAGCCACTGATGATTCTAACAAAGCTCTAGTTACTGGTTTTGCATACTTGAACCCATAAGGAGAGACAGTCGTTTATAACTGAAGTTTCAGTTCACTTTCTTCATGTGCATGGAGTCATAAATCCTGATTTAATAAATGAAATGGGTCACCATGTCTAACAACAAGCTTATGACCCTAAAGCCTATCAAAACAACCCAGTGAACCCACTGAGGGGGACAAAATAGGTCCTCCTGCTTCTAACAGAGGCGATAAGTGAATGCCACATACACAAAGTATGTACAAAGTAGAATATATCTGTTGAACATGTAGACTTTACGCCGTGACAAGGGGCAGCAAATGCTTGCCCTGACCTAGGCTCTTCTTATTTACCTAAAGGCAGAGCTGCAGGCTGGTCTTTGTTTTGGGTTTCCTTCTCTTGTTCACCTTTCAGGACTGCTACAGCTTCAGCCGTGACTACTTGAACTATCCTTGCAGACACCTCCTCTGCAAATAAACAATAACAGAAGAACACATAATGACCAGAAGTCCAACCAAGTAGCTTCAAGAATTGTTTGACAGCATTTAAAAAGAATTGTTTTAGGATTTGGGATTTCTCAGATACATTAGTTGTTCAGTGCAAGTCTAACATTTAGAAGTCGTTCATTGAGAATGCTTCTTCTAGTATTCCAGTGTGACATGGAAAAATTGGGAGTAAAAGAGAGGTAGGACAGACACAGTAGACATTGGGACAGCATGAACCTTGTCTTTTAGATTATTCCTGAATCTTCTTTTTAGCACTGATGTAACATTTAATATCTTCCAGTAGCATTTAGAACACCCCACAGGGAACTGTACTGAGACACATGTGACTATCTACTTGGTAAATCATCACAGTCCTGGGTGATTTCTTTTGACACACACACAATTCTTGAAGCCTTCCTCACCGAGCTTTTTTCTAGACTGGATACTTAATATGATTTGATTTTTTTTTTTTTTTTTTTGGCAAAAGGGTAGAAAATGAACATAAAAGTTTTTGTTCCTATTATTTGTATAAATTAGAAACAATCTATACTTCACACTATTGTTGCCAACTTTAGAAATGCACAGTTACTTCATATACTTTGTAAGAATTTGACAGGCTTTAGAAGAGTATCATTTAAATTGGAGTCATAAGTACTTGAGTATTAATTAACTTTCTATAGTCTATAACTTTTTATATGAAGTAAAGCTCTTTTTATTTGGAAAACAATGGTAAAAAGCACAACTATCATTAGCTTACATGACAAAATTATAACTGAGCATTGCTATAATATTTCAGTCTTTTGTGCAGGACTGCATGTTGGTATCAACTGAGAATTAGTTTATCTGTTTATCACAAAATAGAGCTTGATACAGACAGAATGTATTCATACATAATAGCCCAAATAATAACATTGTGGGCACTTTATAAAGGGATTTTAAAACAGTCTAAATAGAGATAAGTGAGGAGAGAATTGAAGGCATGCCTTTGTCCATGAAGTCACATTCATCCAACACAAACACACTATACCGACATTATCATGTTTCATTGGTGAGCAGTCATTTAGTTTCTGTTTATTTTGGAAGAGAAATCATAAGAAATTTGAATTTCTTTTATTTTTGTTTGAGGGAAAACTAACTTAGAAATGTACTTTTGGTTTCCATTTGAATATAATATATGAATGAGGTGACTTGTTTTATGTACATTTTAAAGCATAATTGTCAGAAAATAATTTTAACACAATCTTGGAAGTCTTAGTAAACTTCTATTTTTTTTAAAAGAATTTATCAGGAGCTGGAGATGTAGTTCAGTGATACAGTGTATGTTTCACATGCATAAGACCTTGGGTTCAACTCCCAGCACCCATTTTTGATTTTAAAAATTCTATTTTAAAAATATTCTGATAGCGTATTAGGAAGTTCATATTGGTTTACCTAATGTCTTCTAGTGGTTTGGAATAATAACATTATTAAATTTTTTTAAATAGAAAATAATATGCCTTCTATTCAAAATTTCAGTGTATTTGGAAATATATGGCCATGAACAGGAGCTCTGGGGGTTTCATTTGGTCCAGTGAATTTACAGTCTTCCTTGAAAGCAGCAAAGGAATTTATCAACAGGATATCAATGGTAGTGTTCCCTACAGAGTAAGAGATGGCTTTTTTCCCCAGGAGAAATGTAATCAGAGCTCTCCTGGGTGGATTCTGCATCTCCACTGACTGACTCCTGGGATAGGAGCAAATTCACTCAGGGTTTGGGTAAGTTCACGGATAATTAAGAATAAATGTACCAAAGAAACACAAATGACCAAGTATGACAGTTATAAAAATCAAACTAATAAAAATAAAATTATAAAAACTATGACTCTTGTCATATATATATATATGCCTATTATTTTCATATATTTAATCATGGATGATAGTTTTCATTCATCCATACATATATATCTATTGCTTCCATCCATCTATCCTGCCCATCTATCCACTTACCACCCATCCACCCATCATATTTTTACCTATTTAGGGGGGAACTATCCTTTAGGATAAGTTATTAAGGAATTATTAAGGTCTTTAGTTCAGAGGAATATGGGTTTGTGCTGAAGAATTTCGACATTGTAGTTATTCTATTCTAACAAATTCACTCAGATTCACTGTGCTTCTAAGTTTCACTCACAAAATGGAACAAGTAATAGCACTTGGTGGGATCTCAGCTAGGTAATTAGATTATTATATAATAGCGCACCAAGAATATGAAATGAAAGGAAGATGTCCAGATGATTCTTACCACCTCAATATCTCACTAACAACTCTGGTAGTATATTCTGAGGGACCAGTCCCTCTAGGATATCTCTTGATATCATAACTCATTGTTGTTAATATTTGTGACTATAATGATGGTCAGAAGAAGTATTTTTCAAAGACAAAATTCTGAAGGAAGAAAACACTGTTTTTTTTTTTATTTTTTAAATTTTTTGGTCTCAAACCTGACTGCATAAATATTGGGTCCTATCTATTCCTATCATCAAGTCCCAACTCTGGACTGCCATCTAGATGGAGCTCCAAAGAGCTTGGTAGCTTTAAAGCTCCCTAGGACAATTAGCAGCAGGAAATCTCCTCCTATAGGTAAGAGAGTAAAAGACATTTAATTTTTTCTTTGCTTATTTTCTCCACTTTCTCTTTTTCTTTTTCAATACATATGCAAATTTATGACTAGAAATTGGCTGTTGAGAGGATTAAAAATAATGTATTATACATAAATTGCATAATTATCATACACAATTAAAAGGTAATATTGACTTCTATAGTTAAAAGGATAATACTGCTTATTGTAAGTAGCTATTTGGAAATATTATTTATCTTGTGAACTTCAAAACTTGGAGAAGCAAAGGTTTTTTTAGTTTATGGCATAAGTTGCATTAGTCAGGGAGTATACGTGATATTTCTGTTTTCTCTTTTGTGAATGTTAGGACTTCAGCCAATTAACATCAGCTTAGCATTGGAGAAGTTACTAGTAGTTGACTAGTGTCTGAATGTTAAACTTGTGATAGTCTTTATTTTATCATTAACGTCAATATAACAATGAATTTCTACAATTAATGAAAATAGCTTGGCTGTAAAGTCAGGTCACAGCTAAGAAAGGTTTATAAGGAAAACTTGCATAACAAAAAGATAACTCAGAAATAACTCAAGTAGATCTGATTACAAACTATTTAGAAGGAAACATTAAAGGTAACTTCTATGAATCTAATTTATCTCGTAACTTCTTACAAAGATGTAAAGCTGTTGATTATTGGATAGTATAAGAATAAATGACATAAAGATACAGTACAAAGAACATAGAGATAGGTGATGTATCACCACTTAGGAAAACATTTGGAATACCTCCTAGCTTCAATGCTGGGCACACTCTATCAGTCTTTTGTCCCTTACAAAAGGTGTCTAAATTAGCCTTGCACCACTGTTCTACAGTACAGCTCAGAATGTATAGCTGCTCTAGCCCCTTGCTTTCCTCCAGCAGATCATTCACACTACACCTTCCCTAGGACCTTTTTGTTCTCAGTCTTCATCATGGCAGAATTTTAAAGGCAGGTCCAGGATCCATACACAGTACATCTTCATACTGTGGTTTCTGTGATATTAACCTACTAAATCCCAGTTGATTAATAAAATTGATGGACTTGACAATCTTTCAAGAGCTCTGAAAATTCTAAGCTGCTTCTTGAGCAAAGATGTAACATTGTTGGTAGCCCCAATAATTGCTGAATGCGCAGCCTGTGGATTTGGATCAGGACCAGCTGTGCCTACTTAAACCTGCAATGGTCCACCAGTTAGACTGTGAACACAAAACGCAAGCAAATCGGCATATGCCAGGGCACATATTTTTGTTGATTTCTTGCAGCTTGTTAAAAGTGAACCAAGACGCATTGACAGTAAATTCAACCATATGGCTATAAAAACCACTAAATGTTTCTGCTTTGAAGCATCGTGGGTACAATAATGGTGTGTTAAAAGAAATGACAAATCAGTCTACCGTACACTTGGTGAAAAAAGGAAAACAAAACAGGAGCAAGACAGAATGCTCCTGTCAAGAAGGTTCTTCTCAGTAGGGTACAAAATGGTTGCCTAGGAAACCAATGTTAATTGCTGTTGCTGCTGGAATCCAGTCAACAAGGAAAGCACTGTGTAGCTCGAAGTGCTCTGCTGAACAAACACCCTCCAAAAATTCATGAAGAAGAGGGGGGAAGAGGAAAATTCCTTGCTTCTTGCTTAATTTGGAGAGTAAATGGCTCCTATGAAAGTATTTCCTTGAATCAGCTGGTGATGATAGCATTTCAAGAGCAGATTGTCAAGAGGGTTTTGTTTGCTCCCCTGGCATCTTTGCATTAATTAAGGAGGCCAGCATTGGCATACCCCACCCTTCAGACGTCTACTGACACAGAGCGTCACAATAGGCAATGTTGCAGTTACACATCTTTCCTCAGCAGCCCTTGCTCCTGAACATTTCTTCTGAAGATATACTGATTGAAACAAGGCTCCACCTTATTTAAGGGGGCAAATACAGTGTAAGTAGAGTCAATTGATGAAGACAGAGACATTTAAGAGAAGGAGTCACAGTTGTCCAGAGCTCAGTTTTGTTTGTTGTTCTTTTGTTTTCTGGAAGGGAGTTTATTTTGTGTCTGTTTTAGACAATGTTAAGAATGCTTAGCCATTACTGGGAGATACAAAGATAAGATGTGGGCAACCCTGCACACATTGTTTTTGAAGTCTAAGGTAATCTTATGGAAGGACATGTTTTGTTTTTCTTCTTTCTTCTTTTCCATTAGTGGCCACAGATTTTTGACTGATTCTTCTGTAAACCTCCCTTTGAAAAAATTTCATGTATGTGTGTATTTCTAAGTGTGGGTATGTGCAAGTGATGGCCGGTGTGAGTGGAGGCCAGAGGTTTGGATCTCCTGGAGCTGGAATTAGAGTCAGTTGTGAGCCATCTGATTAGATGCTGGAAACTGAGCTCAGGTCTTCTGTAAGAACAGGAACATCACACTCGTAATGACTACGCCATTGCTCTATCCCTCTCCACTCTCTTTTCTTCCTACCTCAACCTATGTGTTCAAATCCATAATCTTACCTAGATTATACCTTGGCCTACTCAAACAAATTCTTTAGAGATTTAATTGGACCGCCCTTATTTTCAAATTTGGTTAAGGAGAAAGGTGTAGCAAGCTAAGGTAAATATCAGTGAGATAAGACTACAATGTAAGGATGATCAAGTATTGAGACAAAAGTAATTAGACAAGCATAGATCAGAAACAACCTACTGGGAAATTCTATTTCTAAATTTAGCATCCCAGATGGATATAGAGGGGGGGAAATATTTAAGCAAAAGACACATAGTTAAGTGAATATGGTCCTAATCTAGCTTTATACTTACAATTTCTGGTTTAAGGCTGGGGCGTGATTTCTAGTATTACTCTATGTACACACACACTTGCTGCTGCTTGTAGCTTATGTAACAGAAGGGTGATATAACAGAAAAGTCAAGTATAATATTTCACTTATCTAAATTAATTGGGTAAACATAAATTTAATGAAGAATTTACTTCCTGAAAATTTTAAACTACTCTAATCTTCACACATTAAATATAATCATTTTGGCATTGGGAGATTGCTAATGCCAAATGAGGGATTTAAACATTCTATGTTACATCTTATTAAGACTGCACTATTCTTTGCAGACTTTTGAAAACTTGTAGTGTCTTCTCTGCCAGGACTTGAAACATATTACACTATCAAATGATTAGAGTATAAAACAATGTGAATATAAATTATTGGTAAAACAATGAGAGCTTGAACAAATCTACCCTTAAAAAGACTAACTGTGGAATACGCAAAACATACATGTGTGTGCCTGTGCATGCCTGTCTCTGTGTGTCCGCATTGAAATATACAAGAGTTTCTCCCTGCTTTTAAGGTTTCATCTCTGTTTGGATTTCATGAGAGACTTGGGCATCAGGAGTGAATGTAAGGTTTCACATGATGAAAGTATTGTTTCTGTAGCAGAAAAGTAGAAATGCCTGAGGGCAATGACATGATAAGAAAATGGGAACATAATACAGATTTTTAAAAGAAGCCATTGGGATGAGATTTTTGAAATATAAATTCCTTTTACATCAGAAATAGTTTTAACTAGTTACCTAAACATAGATTTTTCTATTGTAACCAGTGTCATAATATGATTTAAACCATTAAGTCAGTGAAAACTTGTTTCCTTTCTCTTGTTTGTCCTCAGCTTTTGGAGATCTTACATAATTTAAGAATCCCTTCACAGTTAAATTACTTTGTTCACATATATCATAGAGTACACTCAGTCACCATACAGGAAAGGCAACATGATTTCTGCATAAGGACAGTTTGATTAAATGTTCAGTCCTAACACATTTCTGAGAATGAATTTGCAATTCTCAGCAGCAAAATCAGCTTTGCCTCATAAACTGCAAACTAAGTAATTGATTGTCCGTATTCTAACCACATATTTTTATTTTAGACACAGTAATTGTATAAAATAGTTCACATGTATTTTCCTTGTACCAGCTCTGAAAGGGACTTGATTATATGTTACTTATAGTAATTCTTTATTTTCCAAATTATAATGGCACATATACATAGAATCATTGTTCACAATCTTGGAAAGTACAATGAAATTATGAGAATTGAAACACTTATAGTAAAAGAAACACAAGAAGAGAAGTATACATGTAGGCAAACCCCCTACTATTAATAATATAGTTAAATAAAAGTTCAGCCACAGCACAACATAAGTGGATACCTTCATTGGAAACTTCCAAACAATCATAACTGGTGAACATTAAACAGATTCTGCTAGGGCCAACCAATTAGTAGCAAAAATGGAACAACTTTCCAAGAACATAATTTTAAGTAGAAAAAGAAATGTAAAGTGCAATATTGCTGTTGTAGTTGATATAATCATGAAAATAAAAGAAAAGCATTTGATGATTTCTAAAAATGTTTATGTCCAAAAAATCTAAAGTAATGATTAAAATTTTGTTCTGGACTCATGAAAGTATTCCTTCACATGTAAGATACAAAAGGTTCATTATGAGAGATATGTAAGACACAAGCAGTAGAAAATAAAAAAAATTATCTGTACAAACTTACAAATGACATTAAATATATCCAGGGGAACTATTCAAATAAAATTTTACATAGATGACTTTGCTTCAATATTGTTTACTTTTCTCAATCTCTATTAATATTCAGGTATTTCTATCTCTAATCCTACATTTATCCTTTAAATTGGAGCCCAGCAGAAAGAGAATGGTGTATGCACTTTGATGGCGTGGTAGGGTGAAATATGCTAGATAGGATGCCATCTGGGTGGGGGTGCTGTAGGGAAAGGTGAGCAGGCTTTGCAAGAGGAAGTGGGTGAGTTGCCCATGTATGGGCTTGTGACCACAGAGAACTTGAAGAAACTAAGGAAACAGAATTGAGAATGCTATCAGAAGAGTGCTCAAGGCATGCTTGATTTACTTCTGAACTTTGCTTAGGGTAGTAGGAAGATGAGGCTACAGCTTACACTACATTCTATAATCACAGACAGAGCTTGATTTAGTAAGGTGATCAGAAGTCTGTGAAAGAGGTTTATGGGGCTTCCTGAGGATATGTAAACTCAAATTTCCTATGATGTCCTACAACCTTCATAGGAAAACATCATTGAACCGATTCCTGTTTCTAAGAGCACATCTAGGACTGCCAGGCTTCTCTTACTTGTTTTCATCCCAATTGCATTGAAGAACCACTGATCCCCAGTATCGACAGTCACCTCTCATCCCTCAAGAGTGTTTGATGTGAATTGGTAGTGTGGGTTCCCTTTCCTAAGGAAGAAAAGGTAAAGCAAAACTCCCAAGAACCCAAGAGCCTCAAGAATCCACCTCTGCTCCTTTTTTTCCATTTTTTCATATATAATTGGGAAACGTAACATGAAACAAGGCAGAATGACTTGGTTCAACAAAAGTCATGGAAAGAGAAGTTTTTAATACAGTACTATAATAACTTGTGTCTTATCTGAAAATCTGTAGGCCATAATGGAAGGAATATCTTGATGTAATTAAGAATATATCAGTGTTATAATAAAATAGAATTTCTAAGATATTTTATCATAATTGTTTTATCATAATTATTTTCCATCAGAGCTGGGGAAGAGGGAGACCCTGTGCTTCTGTGGGGCTTCTACTTTCCTTTCTGTTACATCAGAGAGTGGAGGCACAGAGGCCTCAGAACGTTTTCTCCCAGTGAAGAAATGGTAAATATTTTCTCAGTGTAATATACTATGAAGGATACATTTTCACATCAAAATACCAAATTCATATTTGTGAACTGATACTGGCTACAAAATGTGAATTCACAATTAACAACAAGAAAGGAAATCTATGACACTAACGGCCAAGATCTTGAGCATAATCCCAAATGTACTTGGATCAGATGTACAACTTAAACGTGGCCCCAATGAGAATTGTAAGTACTGAATATTCTCTTACAATCGGCTGACATGTCATTGAATGAAGGCCAGGGGTGACTGATTCCCCAACTAAACGACCTCTCCCTCCTAAACTATGCTTTCCATAGTGGCTACATTTTGGGTTGTAAACATAATTATTTGTTTCCTATTGAAATAAGGACTTAGAAGAGTTAGGCAAGGAATGGCCTGAGGACAATATCTAACATGTTTTATAATCCTGTGTCAACATAGTGCTTTGCTTTTTTAGGAAAAGGTCAATTTTCACAACTCATTGGTGTGTATCTATAGTCCTTGTGTCAAACAAACAAAAAAGGGATTGGGGAGAAAGAAAAGATAAGCCCATTTTTATATATCACCATGTGTGCTGTCTTTTAGAAAAGCATCACAAACAGCAACTGCAGTCTAGTGGGATTATTTTTCAGCACTGGGGATGAAACCCAGGGTCTCACACATCCAGGCAGTGAGTCTATACTGGGCTACATTCCAACCTCTATTCCAGTCTTTGCAATTTTTCAAATCTTTGCTTTTCAAGTTGATAAGAGCCAATAACCTTTTGTTAAAGGAAGATGACAAGTTTGGGCATTCAAATGAAACATGATCCAAGGAGAAAACATATTCAATTATTTGACCTTCTGTGCTGCTTATAAAGGAAACAGGTATTTACAGCTCAACCTATTATCTAAAAAGAAAAGAAAAGAATGCATCGCAGGAAGCCCCCCTTTAAACAACAAGACAAAACAAATACATCCAATTGAAAACACACACACACACACACACACACACACACACACACACACACACACACACACACATTTTCCTAGGACAGGGATGTAGCTCACAGTAGAGGGCTTGCTTATAAGAACAAGGCCCTAGGCTCAATGCTCAGCTCTGTCTACAGCAAAATTTCATTTTCCTATAGTCAATGTATAATTTTCACGTTTCAATATACAAGTACTGATTACTATCTAAACCCTTACCATTTGAAAAGTCATTTCATGGACTCAGAGATGAAACAGAGAAAATGGGACATCAATCATAGTCTACTCTGATGATTTTCAAAATTAGCGTATTATCTTTCCAAGTTAGTATCACTGTACTCCTCTAAATGAGTACAATTGAGCCTATGATGGAGAACATACAATATGCTTCAAGGCTCAGGCTGTCCTTTAATCAGGATTGAGATTTCCAGTGCTCTTGACACAAAAGGGCAAATCAATCTTTACCTTACAACCAGAGGATCAAATAGAACATGCATGTCTGTGTTCCCATCTCAAGCTATTTGGGGGACATTTTCCAATCCAGGTCAATGTTACACTGGGCTCAGTTTTGCAAGAATGAAAATAGAGAATTACTGGGCATCTGTATGATTCTTATCTGTTAGATTTTTATGTCTCTCAGAAGTTTGTTGATCTTAACTTTTCATATTATTTCCGATTCGGCAGTTATCAAGCAAATGTCTCTGATTAGGTGTGCTATGTGCTTTTGTTATTCCCAACCCTCCAACTCTTACCCCCACTTTTACAGAAAGTCACTTCTGGTAACATTTTCCCCACTGAAATGGGGAAATTACTTTCTATGGCAACCACCAGCTCTCTCATCTTGACAATGAATCCAGCTTCATCTCATTGATTCTCAATTTATTCTTTCATTCCCAATATATTGTTCTGATTCAGTCTTTCTCACAAATGTATTACTCACACTGCAGTATCCTTTTCGTTGTACAATTTTGTCTATGTGATATCCATTCTTAACTCCATACATAGGTTCTCAATCTCTTTCTGTGTTAATTAAAATATTTATTAGAATTTACACCAGGAAATAAAGAGTAATGTATGCCAAAGGAAGAAAGAAAAGCAGAGTACAAGTTCAAAGCATTTACAGTCTTGGTATAAAAACTAGTTAATAAATAACCTCATTAGATGGACACCTGAATGGATGCTCGTAGAAACATATAACCATAGTCCCTGCAGGTGTTTAGGAAAGCTAAACCAGAGATTGAGATCACAGCAGCTCTCTGACTTTGCTGGTAGACTTCTGAGAACCTTCCCAAATGTTTTCCCAATTATGTCACACAATACTGCTCTTGAATGAAACCATCACAGATTGGCTTGGTACCATAAAACTGTGATACAAAAAGAAGGTTTTTAGTTCATTCAGAGGACTGATCATTCAGGCTGCAGAAGGCCATAAAGAAAGGCGTTACTCATTTGCCAGTACAGTCCTGACCTATACTTCCAATTTAGACTCAAGTCTAGTGTTCAGGATGCTGTAGTATAGATGATTTGTCCTGGAATTGCTTCTTCCTCTTTATCTACCTAAGTATAATGCTTAGTGAAATTCTGAATATTCTTGCAATAAATTTGAAACACAGACATTTTACTTTCATTTTCTGGTAAATACCTAGCATTTACATAGCTGTTAGAAGATGAAGGAGAGCCCAAGGCCTATCCCTTTTTCTCTCTGCTCACCAGCTTGGCTAGGTTAGAACTGTATATTTTATGAGTGTAGCTGAACGGCGTGACTCATTTTCTGGGAGTTGCTGCATGGTGAGCTGGTAGCATGTGGTTTAGCCTTTTCTCCCGGGATTCACAAAGCCTGGTCAGATAAGGCTGAAAGTACCAGGGCTGCAAGGCAGCACCAGTTGTTCTATGCATCCGCTCTTGATGTGAATTTCCATACTCCTCTGGGAGCAGGTGGAGATACTCTCTGTAACATGCTAAGGAGCAGTGAAGCATGAAGGTACCAGGAGGAAGGAAGGAGGGCTCGACACACCAAAGCAGAAAATCAGTGTATCTTAGGAGCTTGTGGAAAAAAAGAGAGGCGTGTTGACTGCAAAGTGTTCCCCCATCTACTCAGTAACCTTCCGACGGCAACAGAAGCAAATTGAAAGCCCAGATACTTGTCATCCAATGCCAAATACATCTGATAAAAGCTAGCAATATTGTCAAAGTAGCTATATACTTATGGATGCATGGATATGTAAATATATATTACTATATAACTCAAATAACACATTATTGCTCGATGATTCATAAATTCTCAGGATACCTGGAAAAATTATTGTTAAAAATTACCGCCACATTTCTTCCTCTCCCAATCCCTCCCTCCCTCTCTTTCTTTCTCCTTTTATGTTTTGTGAGGAGAGAATAGAATACTTACAAACACAGGGGACATCAAAAGTTCCTTCATAATATTAATCAAATCAAAGGCTTACTACAGTCTAGGAATGAATCTCAGAAGAGTCACTTCCACTACTTATTATTTTCCCGTATTCATTTTAAAAGAAAAAGATCTTATGAACTGCTGAGAAATTTTCTCTAAATCGAGATTTTTTTTTTTAACCCTCAGAGATTGGAAAGCAATGAACGAAATCACAATGATAAAATACAACAGCAAGTTAGAGAGGAGAAACCATGGCAAGATTCTAGAAAACACAGATTAGGAGAAAGTTTGAAAAACAAAATATAATTAAGTTATACTTACATTTAATTCAATGTGTGTGTGTGTGTGTGTATGTGCGTGCATGTGTGTGTGTGTGAATGTATGTGTGTGAGTGTGTGTGTGTGTGTGTGTGTGTGGTGTGTTTGTGTGTATATAGAGCTTTGCTCATCACAACTCAAAAGTCTGTAGGCATTTAAAATTCCAAGAAAGAAAATAACACTTCAATTTGCTGAGTCATTGGGTTTAATCGAAGCGGTCTTGAGAAATTGATTTTCCTAATATTTTGACTCAGAATCACTGGCCTAAGACAATGTCATCTCACTCTCACTTTGACTGAGAAGCAACAATGATGTGACAACCACCATCTGACCGGATATTTAAATGACAAACTTTATCCAGCGCTCAGCCTTTCCTCTATTTTATAAAGCACAGAAAGCTCTAGCTGGGGTTACCTGGTACATAGAAGCCCATTCCTTCCCAAGAGCAAGAATCACATTCTTTATGACACTGTCCATGTAAGCTGGACCTGATAAGCTCAGACCTAGTAGGCATCAACACCACAAGCCACATAGTATGACAGAAACGAACACCCACACCCACTTCATCTTCTAGAGACCACACAGGACAAAGCAAACAACAGATACAAACCTCGTGGAACTGCCTTAATTAAAAAAAAATCCGTCTCTCTCTCATTCTTTCTAGCCCAAATGCCTAACCTTCATGAGGAAAACACTGAAAAGATCCCCATTTTCTGGTTTTGTCCACCGGTGCCGCCAGGCCCAACGCTTTGCAGTGAGGCTGTGTGTTTTTCTGCAGATCCACCCTTGAATGCTAAGTAACTGCTCTGCACACGCCTCTCTCTGCGGAGCTCAGGGAAATGGCAGCCAGAGCAATGAGTGGTTGGCATGGCAACAAGAAGAAGAAGAAAATCTGCAACCTTTTGTATTGTTAGGTCTGCTTGTTTATTTGCCTCAGGGGCTGATGCGGAGAGCTTTAGTCATTTTGCTGGAGAAACGGCCCTGCACTATTTTGCTCTGTATACATTAACAAAGTATGCGCAATAGATCGTATTTTAAGGAGGATCTCAATTTAGAAATGGAGGCATGGAAGATAGAACGGTAACGAAAAGCAGTTTTCACTTTTCTAAGGTTGAAAAGGACGAACGGAGAGAAGGTTAGAGCTATCTGCTGTTTTCATATGAGTGATGACAACCTTGCCCCCATAACCCCATCCTGTGCTTTCCAGCTCCGCTATGTAATCTTTGCAACAATTAATGTATGTGTCTGGGTCGGGGTCTGTCTCTCATGGGGCTGCTTGAGCTATGGGGATGTTAAAGTGTAGAGAAGGCTCTACTGTCTCCTGGGTGGGGGGGCAGATCTAGAAATATAGACATGCCCGGGGAAGAAAAGGCATTGTAGGGAATAGTTAGGAGTAAGGTAAAGAAATGCCCTTTAGTTTTTATATTTACCCCAAGTGATATCCAAAAAAGAACCACTTCATCTCAGGACTTGTTTTGTCCAACCATCATGCCTGAGGCCTGTTGAAGTCACCAAAGTCTGCTTGTGAACACTTGCATATTTTGACATCTATAAATATCTTTTCCCCCCTCTGCCTCCCTTCTTTCTCCACTCAGGAGGAAACTGAGAATCACGCTATGATTTTATGCCATGCTCCAGGAGTGTGAATGTGAGTTCTGTAACAGAAATGTGCACTTTGCCTGCCGTGGATGGGGCCTGCTGCAGAGGGGCAGTAGAGGAGCTGTCTTCTATCAGACAAGAAGCCTGGACCAGGTAGTAAATGCTTTCAGGGGTTAACTACAACTGAGGAGGGTTAGATAGGAAAGCTCATCTTCTAGATTCCTTCCAAATAACTGTTGTATTATTTGAAAGTATGGCAAGGGAATGGCCAAATTCCATTAATGTTTTCCAATAAAGGACAAATGGTGAAATTTACAAGATTAATTCTGAGAGCCCCCCCCCCCCCAAATTAACTCTATTCTAAAGAAATCTTAAAAGCCTTGACAGTCAGCAGCCTGCTTAGAAAGTAAATAAATGACAAAGTATACACAAAATTTACACAGTCTTTTCTTGGGGAATGGACAAGTCAGAATGAAACCAAGTTGCACAGGGCTCCTGGCCATTGGGTTCTCAATTCAACACCCTCATAACCTAAATGAGCATCTCTGAATAACTGTTTTAATCAGACTGTGTCCTAATTTTCTTATTTGTAAATGGAAACACTAATGATAGATATCTTTGTGGACATACCAAAATGATAGAATGTGATCAAAGCCATGATGGTATACAAACTAAAGAGCCATGTTGAAGCCTGTGACGCTATACAAATTTTCAAGATGTGGTTCTAAGTAACAGTTGTCCTTCAGTGTCTTTGGGTGGGGTGATGGCTGAAGGACCCCTCTAACATCAAATTCTGTTCTTCAAGTCCTTACATAAAATGCCATGTTTACATAAAGCCTCTGCAATCCTCCTATATGCGTTACACCATCTCTAGACTGTGAATATTACTGGTTACCGTGTATAAATTCTTCGTTAATAATTGATATTCTGCATTGTGTAAGGAACAATGACTTGCAGGAAAACACAGTTATCCTGTCTGAACACAGGATATTAGAATTCTTTCTAATTCATTTAATTCACAGTTGGCTCTGTCCATGGATGTCAATAAGGATAAGGAGAGCAGGCTCCAGTGTTTCCGACTACCCTTGGGGAATGAAAAGGAGCCAGAGACTTTTCTATCCCTGGATAGATAATGGTATTCAGAGCAAGGTGAGGAATGCAGAATTAATACTTTGCAGATATGCCTTTTACAACCAGAAAACATTTTATCAAAATGATTTCATAATTAGACTCAGTAAGGGTAAGATTCAATACCATAGATAACAAGACATCAAATGAAGTGACAATCAGTTATATAACTGATAGTCACTTCAGGAGCACACTGACTACTGAAACCGTGTCTCCACATCCTTAAAGCATCACTTGAAAGGTAACTTTTAAAACTTCCACTTCCTACAATGATGTTCTGATCAAAGTTTTATAGACTTTTAGATACAAAGATTTATAGATTTTATAGATACAAATCAACTCTTTTCTGTATTTTTGCAAGTAACCTCATACTATTTTAATATGAATTCTAATGTAACAATGAGTCTTGTTCTTGGATAAGAAACTTATAGATGAGGTGTCTAGTTGTCACTCAGATGTGGAACTCTGTGGGGACCAAAATGTATTTCTTTTGCTTTCTTCAACAAAATGCAAAGGAAAGGAATGGATTATTATAAGCCATTTTTTTTTCTTCTCAATTATCCTTTGGAAAACAATTTAAAAAGAAAAAAAAACTACCCTTTGGTTAGGCGGCTTGATTCTGAATAGCTTCACATGTTTTTACATGTCCCTATGTGTCCTTTAAAAAGGTCAAAGAAATAAAGCATCAAAATTAGAGTTGAGAAAATAATTCCACCCATCTTTCCATGGGCATGCATTTACACTGTATGGCAGGAGACAGCATCTAGACAAGGGTAAAGCAGTACAATTAAAATATTATTCCCTTCTAACAGATCCTGCTTTCCAACACTGGTCTCAGTGCACAAGAACAATAATAAGCTGATGATGGATGCTCATCTTTAAAACGTCTCAAATGAAAATGAATATTCAAATGGTGTGTGAGAGAAGGTAGGACAGGAGGCTGAAGGAGGCCCAGTGTTAGGAAGACATGATACTTCTACTGTGTAATCCTGTTTATAGAGATATACAAACAAGCTCAGGGGAAAAAAAAAACTTCTGGAAATGAAGAGACAACCATAGCCAAGAAGAAAGCAGAAAAAACAGTTTTGAGTCAATTTGAGGAATTTCCTGGCTACTACAAGCATAGCCGAGGACCTCCTTCCCCTGGGGAGTGCTTTACGTGAACAGTTTTGCTTTTGAAGGTTATTTTTATGGGGGAAATGCAATATACTTCTGCACTGCAGGTGAGTGAAAAGAAGAATGAACTCTTTGGTCCTTGAAATGTTCACCTCCAAATATAACGCCAGTTCCCAGAAGGTCACCATCCTCAAAGCATAGCATTTAGAAAATTCCATAGTGAGATTTAAGAGGATTTGCTTATACAGGTGATGATTTACAGCACATTTTTAAGGAAGTTACCCATAAAACATCAACTAGAACAGTTATTTTTTATTAAACTTGTTTGGAAAGAAGCTGACTGCGTACTAACTTATCATTGGAGCATCCTTTGTAAGTATGAGGAAACCAAGTTTTACATTCCTTCTCTCCCTACGGCTTTCCACACTTGCACATCTCAGGGATTCAATAATTGGTCTGTTATTTTTAGAAGGAGTTAGTTTAAAAATCACACCATAGTTTAGATTGAAAACATCACTATGGCAACCCACAGATGATGCTGTACCACCTCTGTCACTGTGAGCATATGTATGAACACTGAGAAATCAATTTCTGCAGGATAACATAAGACTCATTTAATACATGCTGAGATGAGTCCACCATAAACACTGGATGTTCCTGACACCATCACTCAAAAGAAATACCAGTGAGTTGAATTTAATTTATATTATCTTCTCAAGGAAGCTGGCAAGTACACATTGACCTGACAAATAGATTTTTCTGATGCTGTTAAATACTTCATTAAGACCCCTGAATAAATAGAATATTAAATGATACTAGTTGTCCATGGCTTGAACAAGCATACTATACACAGTGATTTTTTTCTATATTGCATTGTATTGCTCCATGGTAGTCATGTGTTGAGTATTGAAGAGACCAAGCTAGACTGGTATGGTGGTGCATACATATCTGTAATCCAGCCACTTGGGAAGCTGAGATAAGGGGATAACCTTGACTTTAAGTTGAGTCTGGACTATACAGCGAGTTCAAGGCCAGCTTGGGTTACAGAGTGCTACCCTGCTTAAAAACAAAAACAAACACCAAAAACAAACCAACAGCAATGCAACAACAAAGGTCTCTAAAATCAGGGGACAAAAGTATAGTTTTCAAATTAACTTGAAAAAGACTGTCTTTGCCTTTGCCTGATCATTCAGTCATCGGCCCAACACACATTTATTGAACACTGCAGCTGTAAAGCCAGGGGCTGCAGGATGAGATGCACCATTATCTCTTTCCTTCCTTCTAACCATGATGCTGTAGCTGGTGTTCATCCCCTTTTGCCTCAAACCTATCAGGGTCCTTTCAGTGGGGTTCCCACCCTCATTAAGTTCCACTGTATTCAGCCAGAGAGCAAAAGTCCTTGTTCAAGGCTGTCACCGCCACTGCCACCCACAATGATGGTAGCTAATAGACACTATGTCTTGGAGCACTGGCTTTATACACTTTTTACTGTTTTATAATCATCACTGCAACCATGGAAGGCAAGCGTATCTTCATTCCATTTCAATCACAATGTCTTATTAAGATGTCTGTCTCCCTGGAGCACTACACAGCTTCTCAATTTCCTGGTTCAGTTAAGAGATAGTGCCATCCTCTTTTCCCATGCTCATGGAATTCTGCAGGGCCTTTATGGAATTCTCAGAGGCCTTGCAGCAGAGCAACTGGAGAAGACTGAACTTAGTGAAGAAGACACACAGTCTTTAAGAGGGAGACAGAGTGTGCTAATGGTGAAACAGAACCACCACAAGCTAATGGCTTCTATAGTGTTTGGCTTCACTGAATAGATATACTATCTTGCTATATCCCTGGGAATTTATTTGGCACTTCAGGACACATTTGGGAAAATTTGTCCTAAGTAAAAACAATCCCACTTAAATGTTGCCTTTCCATACTTCTCATTTGGCACTTAACACCCCATGATTTGTATGCAAATTAATTTACATAGAGGTCATATGCCATGAGACCTTGGATTCATGGAGTCTGGGCATAGGATTTTGTATGGAAGCTAATACAACACTTAGTATGTAGAAAACACCCCAATAAACTTGTGTTTAAAAATTTATACTGTGTATTATAAATTTTCTTCTGTCACTTAAAATGTCTTCACTATTTCCTCATTAAAATCAAACATGCATATATATGTATATACATGTTTACACATGTGTATACACACACACACACACACACATAATTTGTACCAAGAACCTTGTGCATGCTAAGTATGTGCTCTAACACTGAGTATACCCCCATACCTTATATGTAAGGTATTTTGACCAGAGTGTATAGTGGATAAACATCACAGTTTAATTGATGTGGCACAGAAATCGATCTTCAAATAAGTAAGGGATGGCTTTGAAGAGGACAGTGCAGCTGCCTCTTTATTCGACTACTTGCAATTTGTTCAGTTTTTTGAAGAAGCAATCCGCTGTCTGTAAGTTCTAATAGAGAAACTTCTGAATATCAGAAAAAAAAGGAAATGGTTGATGAAGAATGCTATATTGTAAGGTAATGTTTCTTTTCATTTATACTTTATACTTATGGGTCCATTTAGGATAGTATCAATGAGAGTACTTTAAAAAGAAGTACGCAAGAGTTAGTTATATTGGGGGCTGGAAAGATTGCTCAGTACAGCACTGATTGCTCTCCCAGAGGACCCAAGTTTATTCCCAGAACCACATGGTGGTTCACAGCCATCTGTAACTCCAGTACCAGGGTATCCAATGCCCTCTTCTGGCCTCTGTGGGCACAGCCTGCATGCGGTACAAACATATATGCAGGTAGAATACTCATGTACATAAAACAAAAATAAAGATTAAAAGTAAAAATTATCAGTGATATCATATTGTTCTTTCAGCCTCAGGGTATTGATTTTTAGAAAGCCGAGAAACAGTGAAAGGCCCCTGTATTTGAACATGCATGCTCATCCCCCTTCTCCTCTCTCCTGCTTCTTTGGAAGGCTGATGAGATGGTTGGAAGTTCTTTCTACACTAAAAAGAAATATGCTACTAATCAATCCATTGGACTTAGGCCCAATGTGACTCAAGGTAATAAGAACAAAACATTGTTATTTTTTTTCTCCAATGGGTTAAAATACTGACAGTTCATGGCAAAATATACATACGCTGAGTATTTTGCCTATAAAGATTAGGGTAGTAAAAACTAAGGTGAGAAACAAGATCAAGACGACAACCAAGTTGGGGGAAGTCAGGCTAACTGCCACGGGGCTTGATGCTTGATTTGTTAGGGCACTGACTTCTCCTGACCACTCCAGTCCTTGCAGAGTGAAAGGGCCAGCTGCTGCAAATTAATTCACTTTCAGAGTAACCGGACTACAAAGCACAAAGAAATTCTGGCGGCCGGCCCTCAGTTACCTGCTGTTTCTCTGTCGGCCGAGGTCAGCTCTCCGTTGATGCCGTTCTCTTTGGTATCTGAATAGGCGCCCTGTGACCCGTGCTCCCCAAAGGCGCCCTCCTCCTCCTCTCTGTATGGAAATCCATTGGCGCTGCGGCTCAGCCCTTCCCCTGCCCCGCCTTGGTCCTTCATCTCTGGAGGGTGAGGGTGTGCAGCTGCCTCGGTCAGTGAGGCTGACGTCCAGTGTGGCGCCTTTCCATCGTCTTTCCGCTCATCAGCCATCCTTCAGAGCTTTGTACTGTCTCCTGAAGACAGAATGTGTATGTGTGTTAGTTATTACTTTGGGCAATCTCCTGATCTAAAAACGCATCAGTAGTAAAGTAGAGGAAAATTTGAGGTCAAATCAGTGGCTTACTTTATCGATAACCATTCTTTAAAAAAAATTAACATGTTACCAACACAATTTTTACCTTTATATTGTTTTTGCAAAGAATTTTTGCAATGTTCCATGAAATCATATATATTTTTAACGCCCCCCAAAACAACAACCGTACCTCAGGACCCATCTTAACCAATGTCTTTGACATCCAGTCTAAATATTGACGCATTAGTCAAAGAATTGTGTATGGGGGAAATTTGCAGCATGAGAAAAAGAAAAAGGCAGGAAGGGGAATGTCTAGAGGATATTAGATTATCAGATAAACTCAACTACCCTTTAAAAATACAACTTCCAAGAGAACCTGAAGAGAAAATGGTCAGTACTTTCATTTCAAAAGTATTCACATCAAGCCACTTAGATATAGTTTTCTGAGTACTATGTATGTATTATGTAACGAATGAAGGTTATTGACTAAATTTTTCAATAAACATTTCTTAACTCTACCTATAATACAAGAGGATCTGACATTTTTCTACAAGCCCAAATCTTACGGATAAAAAAAAACCCAAAAAACGAAAACAATAGTATTAGAGTTACGTTGTGCTTAATGATCTCATTTCACTACTAAGTCAAGTAGGATCTGAAAATGCTACAGCGTTGACGTGAGCGAGGAAGCTGTGAATTACAGCAGAGGATGGATTCACTGTGGAGGAGGCATTTTCTTAACCTTAAGTGAATGGAAGATACCGTATGACCTTCTCTTCCATGCGGATGCTACTAAGTTTGGAGATGTAACTGACAGGGTGATTCACCCCTCCATTTGGAAAGCTCTTGCCGGTGATGTAGTTTTATTGATGGCTTATCGTTCCCACACAATGGATGACAACATACGTAATGACTCTCTCTAATGGAAACCAAGAGCACTATTTTTTTTTTAAGAGTAACCAAGGTGAAGACTTCCAAACAAACCAAGGCAGTGTTTGAGAGAACCTACTTCTTACTATTAGCTGTTTAGAGATCCCACATATAATCTAAACTGTTGTGGATCCAACTTTCCTACCAGATTTCCAAGAACCAGTTGTTTGTTTCTCAATTTATATTTACTTATTATTTGTGCGTGTGTGTGTGTGTGTGTGTGTGTGTGTGTGTGTGTGTACATGCATGCATGTGTCAGCGTGTTCATGTATATGTCAGAGCACAACTTTATGGAGTTGGCCAGTCCTCTCCTTTCACCTTTATGTGGGTTCTGGGGACTGAACACAAGTTGTCAGCCTGTCTCTGTTGACTAACAAGCACTTTCACTTGCTGAGTTATCTTGCTGGACCTGCTTCTGAATCCAATGCTGTTCTTCGCTTCCTATGCTTTTTACTCATATCAAAAAGAATGAGACCAGTCCATTCATCTCAACTAATCATAGCACCGGAGAGCCTCCCCAATTGTTTCCAAAAGTATTCTGTTTAATCTTCCATAAAACCATATTTAAACAGCATATACAGAGCTTAGCTCTAAAAACATAGACTGAAGAACTCATGAACAAACTAGGAGTATCTACATCACCTACAACGTGCAAGGACTTTTTTCCAACTATTCCCAGTGTGACTGATTACAAAATTAAAGCGAATAATGCAAAGGAAAAGTTAATAGTTACATTTGTTATGGTTATAATTAGCCCACCCCTTACTGTACCACCAGTCATTACACGTAATCATTTTAAGTCGTTTTACCACAATTTCTGCTGAAATAACAGGAACTTGGAAACTTGGTCAAGCACATGAACTAGAGTTACTTGTAAATCTGTCCTGAGTTATCACCAAGGACTGAATAAGCATGCCCAGAGGTATGGCAAACAGCCTAGAATGGAACCTGATGGGAAGAATGTACCCTCAGGACTAACATCCCTCTGTGTACATATGAGAAACTAAATGTGCCCATTTTATAAAAGTGATCCAGCAACATTCTACCCCCCATTCCATTCTGCACTGTGTACCAGTCAAATATCAAATTACCTGATAGAAGAATCTAAACACTGTGCTTTTTAAATTGTTATGGTACCTTCACACATCTTAGAGATGAAGTAAAATATCCAGATTCAAATAGCCACCTTCTGGATACAGAGCTGTTCTCCATAGCATCCGAATCTCTGTGTGCCTCAATGTCCTTTACTATTCCTGATCAAAATTTCCATACTCTTCTTTGGCCCAATCTCTTTGTGTGTGTGTGTGTGTGTGTGTGTGTGTGTGTGTGTGTGTGTGTGTGTGCAGAGCAAATAGTGAATATAGGAAAAAACTTACGTAAAGCCTATTCATTTTTCAAAAAGATACATTAGCAAAGCCTGGACTTCTTTATGTAAGTTTTTGTGATTGTGGGGCATCTTCTTGATTGTTAACTGATGTAGGGGGGTTCAAGTTCACTGTGGGCAATGCTACCCCAGGGCAGATGGACCTACACTGTGTGAGAAATGTAGCGGGGCAACAAAGGTGAAGCAAGCCAGTAAGCAGCATTCCACCATGGTTTCTTCTTCCATTTGTCCCCACTTCCAGGTTCCTGCCTCTGCTTTTCTTGATGACGTTCTGTCAGCTGTAAGAAGAAATAAACACTTTCCTCCCCAAGTTGTTTTTGCTCAGAATTTTATCACAGCAAGAAAAATTAAACTAGGGTAGCAAGGAAACAGTTTGAGGAAAAACTCAAGAAAAACTCAGTTCATGACTTTAAAGTGAGTGTATTCCAATTTTCAATTACTTAGACTTTTTTTTAATCTAACATGTTAATTAATATATGCCCCTGCAGAGTAGTTTTGTAGCTTATGGGTAGGTCTTCCCATTATCAGTGCTGTTCCTTAAATTTTTTTTTACAGTATTGAGATTATCTTATATTTAAATACATATTTTAACATTTTTCTAGGCTTAAGATTACACTCTGTGCTTCAAAACTTGACCAGTTTGCTCAAGCATCTGTCTGGGTGTGGTAAAAGGATTCATGTTTTTGTGTTTGTGAGAAAAAAAATTAGACCTGACCACAGGCAGCCCAAATATCTGTCTCTAAATATGATAAATTACTATTTAAATATTGTTTTATTACATTATTGACTCTTGCAGTAAGGATCTATACAATAAGAAAACTTTCATTGAAATTTAGAAATAAAATATTTTACTTATTTCTGATAATTCTTAGTTTACCAGACTATCTATATATCCCACAATCCCTTTGTCAAGAGTTTAATGTTTTCCTCCTGCATTCCCCAATTTTAAGTTGTTGCTATTGGTTCTTTATGATGACTAATTGGTAACATTTTTCAAATCTTTTCTGAAATCAAGTAGGAGCTATATAATAAGAAAATAATAATTGTCACATTACCTTTCAACACTTTAAGGCATGATTTTTATGAGAAAGTCACGTGCTACTCACCTTACAATAAATTTCTATTCATGTATAAAAAGTGTATTAGACATAAAACAGAATCAATTAGTCTTTTCTATAGAAAAGTTTGTGTAAAACTTTAATAATTTAGATTGTTCAGATAGATTATAGGTGAGTACACTCTATCAGAAAAATGTGCTTTCTAGAAAAAATTTTTAGTTTTAAAATATAGTTTTGTTCATCTTTCTTGGAATATTTAATCATTTTCCACACAAATATTGCTGATGACTTTAGATGACAACTTTTGATAAATGACCATTGATTTATGTTGATGATGGCAGATTAACATGTTTTCATTCTTTATGAAACTAGATGTGCAAATTAAAACACACTGCACTTATCACCTGGTTTAAAATACAGAGTGTTTTTCTGCCCCTCCATCTAGTATCAGAATGCTTGGATCCTGCACATGAAAAAGATTGTGTGTATGCTTTGATGATTCCTCCATTATCTGTTCCTTAGAAAAAGTAACATATATACATAAAATGTATAAAAAGTGGTTCCTTAGTTCCTATGTCCTTGGACTGTGTAGAAATGAGAAAACAGGATACAGCTGTCACATTGCTGCCATTGTTTAAGGAGAAACACGAAAGTAGAAACGACAGGAGACAATCCTCCAAACAGTTCTGACATCTTTCTGGGCTACCAAGGACTGTTTTCTCCAAGAAAAATCTAGGGGTAAGATTCAAATCACGTCACTTTATGGAAAAAGAAGTCACTCTCTCATTTTTCTACCTGCTTTCTTAATGATTTGGTGTTTTCCCTTACCCTCCTTTCCACGGGTAAAAGAGGTTCGTCAAAGATATACATAACTGATACCTTACAGGAAAGTAAAAGCCAGCAGGTATCAGAATGTGAGTTTCAAATAGTTGTTTACTGTTGACTGGGTTAGTCCTCAGCTACCAACCATGAGGCAAACACGAGGAGAAAGTTTCCATGAGAGATGGATGTTTAGCCACCATTAGATCAAGAGAAAAGAACTTCGTTTTGTAGCTGTGGACGACGGTGGAGGAGAGGCAACTGAAGTTCTAACTCCATCTAAAGCGCATGTAGTAGAACAAACGGAGAGACCTAAGCAAGACCGAGTACATATAACAGAGCATGAGAGAAGAGTTTAGAAATATCCCCACAATAAAGTATTATAATCCATCTCAGGAAAAAGTCTCAAAATTATGAAAATGAAATGCTCTTAGGTGATCAACTGTTCCAATGCATCCTCAGATATTTTCAACACACCCCCTCTAAAACAGATGTAGTAAATCAGTTCCTTGGGGGGGCGGGGCTTGCAAATTAGTCTTTTTACTGGTGACTGTGACAAAGCTTGAGGACTAGTGTTTTCAGACAAGCCAGTCACTTCAGGAAAGGGCAGTGAGGGGCAAAATTTCAGAGAAGAAATATCACTGCAGAGTGACCAAAGGAAAGGGTGGAGTCAAGTATGTTGAGAGGACACACGACCATTCTTATAAATAGATGTGCTTTTCATGTCCATTGCCCAGAACTTTTATGATGAGTTGATAGAGTCTAATCATGAGATAGACTGTTTTTATTCTACCTTACAGGGAATAAGGTAATTTTTAACTTGTACATAGTTATACTTGAAAGAGGCAGAAATACTTTGAAGGAATTCTCTTTTTAAATTTGTCCCTCTTCTATGACAAGACAACTACTTCATGTTGTAAAACAATGGCCAGATTAGGAAACATATTCAAATTGCTATTAGAGTGTTTATTTTTGCCTAATACTTGGCATTTACTATTGGCTTATTAAAGTATACTTGCTTAGTTTTCTTTACTGGTTGATGGCTTTGTACATGAATGAGGTGATTCTCAGTGCGAACGTGTGGTAGATGGTTCTGAATGTGCTGAATAATTCAGATATATGTGCTAAAAGGGATGAAGTGGACTAGAACTTTCCTCTTAGGATTCCTGTACAAACAGGTACTTCATTGTTTGTCTTTGGATTAAATATTGGAAAGAGCACAACATATTTAGTCATCCATTATAGTTCTTAGCAGGCAGCATTAAATACTGTCAGAAACTGGCAAAAGAGGAAGCTGGGAAAGTCTAAAGGAAAACTGTATTATGTGTCAGATTGAGACAGACAAGTCTCAGTTTTTTTTTTTTTTTTTTTGGTTTTTCGAGACAGGGTTTCTCTGTGTAGCTTTGCGCCTTTCCTGGTACTCACTTTGGAGACCAGGCTGGCCTCGAACTCACAGAGATCCGCCTGGCTCTGCCTCCCGAGTGCTGGGATTAAAGGCGTGCGCCACCACCGCCCGGCCTAAGTCTCAGTTTTTATAGTACCTTGGCACAGGTACTTTAGGGCATTTTCTTTGAGACGTTCTGCCCTATCAATCATGAAGCATGCAGTTCAGTCCAAACAGAGGGCATATAATTTTGTTCTGCTACTTATCTAGAGAGGAACAAAAGAATCAAACAAGCAGTTTCATAACAGAATCAAGCAAAAGAATATTGCTTCTCTTTTTATGGAGGCTCAATAATGCTTTGTACAGTTACTACCCAATCCCAGTACCACACAAGAGAAACTTGGTTTGATCTCTAAAGGTATCACAATTTTATGTAGTACATATTTATGTATTCGAAGGATGTTTCTAACTTTAAGCATTTGCTGATAAATGGCTTAAAACCTAAAATTGCTGCCCTTTGTCTTCCATGTAATATCAAAGGTAATGTTCATAGTGACATGAAAAAAATGAAGCTGAAAACCTAGGTATTTGTTTTGGATCCTTTCTGCTTTTCTCAGGCTGAATATAGAATACCTACAATTTTATCAGATGACTCATTCTTCATCACACACCACGCTAATTAAAAATTAGTATAAAGAAAGTTAGTGGGCACAGAAGACATTAACTCTGATGATGATAGATATGGAATATAAAACCTCCCAGTGTTAGGTTATTGTTAAACCTGGATAATACAAATGAGTCATAATTCTAAGCAGGCTGGAAATGCTCACTAAATGTTGCCACACCATCCAATGTAACTCATCACCCCAACTAAATAATGACTTTTCTACTGTGACTTTGGTATGATGCAACATATATTTCACAACAGTGTAATACACCTAGGATCTTTTATATATTATACACATAGAAGATCAAGTACCTCTCAGAAATAAATAGTCTAAATGCTATAGTCTAGAACTCTAGCTCTACTAATGGTGTTTAATTAAGGATTTGCACTGAGATGCTAGTTCTCTGCACTGAGATAAGTACTAGGTCTCCAACAAGAAAACTCAGATTGAATCATGGCTCTACAAATTACTAAATATGTCAACTTACACATGGCATCAAACTTGAAGGGTATGATGAACTACTGAAGCAATGAATAGATAAGTTTGATCCCTATATCACTACTGTTAATGTTGAAGTTCGATCATCATAACTTTAATAATGTTTTAAACTAGTATAAGTCAGGATATAAAGCTTAAGAAGGGAATTATAAACTGGACTTTTGAAAGTGGATGATTTCATTTCAAAGATACCCAGTATCAACTGTGATCCAAGGACTGTTAGACTCTGTTGAGTATCACATAACAAAACACAGTAAAAAAATCAAATCTTCTCTGGGTATAAATGGGACGAAAATTATATAGAATTACAGATACTCCAAAGGAGATTTATAAGCCATGGGTGTTACATCACCATGAGATGAGGAGCTTTTAGCTCCTCAAGAGGGGAAGTCATTGGCTGGTTCATAAGGTTGCTACTATCAAAAAGAATGGTCAGCCCCTAAGGATAAAATGCCCTGGGCATTTCTTTCCTGGAGGTTATGGCATCTGCAATCTTAGAGGCCATGTTATTTATGGCAAAATGAGGTACTCGGCTTAAAAACAAAATTCTAAAAGTTGGAGAAGGAAATGACAGTTCTTAAAAACACAGGAAAAATAATAAGGGATGTAAACTTGCCAATAAAAATGTTTTAGAACATAAATTCCAAATCTGGAAACTATGATTTTCATGAATTGGATCAGCTTTTGGAAGACAAAGTCTTGGTCAATGATGAGAAAGAGCACTTGCTTTCAGCCTCTCTCTTATCATTCCATCTTAGTTTGTCTCTTTACAAAGTTGCTTCTTTGACAATTTCATACACATATATAAAGGATTTTTTTATTACTCTCTCTCCCACCTAATCTTACTTTCCTCCTATGCCTTCATGCCTTGCTCCTGCCTACCAGTCCCTTTCTTAGATTTGTGACTTTTGGATTGTGTTTGAGCCCCATTTAGTTTAATCAGGGTGATCTGTAGGACCCTTGTATTAGAACTACATTTTGGAGCCTGGTGGGATCATTGATGACTAAACCACAAGGCAGTGACTCCACCTTTCCCTGTAAAATAGTTAAAATACTCCACCTCTATCAGATAGTTCAGCAGTGATGTTCCCTGAGCCCTTCTTCTACCCATGCCTAGTTGTGGACAGGCTTGCCCACTTATGTGCAGAGCCAGGTATCTGCAGCTGCTGTGAGCTCCTGACTGTAATTACTGTGTTTTGCCCAGAAAATGGCATTTTCGCACTTCTTCTTCCTGTCTCTCTCCTCCTACATTCTTTCAGTTCCATCTTCTGCAATGTCCACCGAGCCTGAGAGGGGACAGCATAAATGTTTTGTTTAGGGCTGAGGACCCAGCCATTGTTTATGTTGGGCATCTTGTGAAACTATGAGTTACTTCATTTACTGACAATCACTGGAAAGCAAGGCTTTTTTGATTAAGATTGAGTAGAATTTTTCTAAATTTGAACATAAATATCTAGAAAGCAGTTTGAAGCTGTGCTAATTTAGCTAGCCACCATATTAAGATCCTTACTAAGGCCTATGGCTCCACCTACCATGGGTTTCTGATCAGGCTCACAGTACTAGGCATGCATTCCCACCTGAAGAGTGGGCTTCAAATCCCAAACAGAAAATGATTTGCTGTGGGATGTTCTGTATGTCAAATGTGTTGCTGATTAGTCAATAATTAAAACACTGATTGGCCATTGGCTAGGCAGGAAGTGTAGGCGGGACAAGGAGGAGAATAAAGCTGGGAAGTGGAAGGCTGAGAGAGAGACACTGCCAGCCACCATGATGACAAACAGCATGTGAAGATGCCGGTAAGCCACGAGCCATGTGGCAAGGTACAGACTTATAGAAATGGATTAATTTAAGCTGTAAGAACAGTTAGCAAGAAGCCTGCCACGGCCATACAGTTTGTAACCAATATAAGTCTCTGTGTTTACTTGGTCGGGTTTGAGCGGCTGTGGGATTGGCAGGTGAGAGAGATTTGTCCTGACTGTGGGCCAGGCAGGAAAACTTAAGCTACAAATGGCGTCCAACGTGGTGGCAAGAGTTTCCACCTAAAAACTGAGAAAAAAGATTCTAAAACGGAGCTAAAAACAGTTCCTAATTGTCTCTCTCAAATGAGCGGCAGCTGCTGGTTTGAGCTACTGGTGGGTTCCTTGCATGCGAGCTCAACCTGCCATATGGCGGGAGTGGGGCCTTTGCAAGTGGCACTTTGAGCTGCATGGTGGATTTAGCCTTTGCTGGTGCAGAGCAAAAGGGGAGGTTTCTGGGCTACACGCTGCTTGGCTAAAAGCATAGACCCCCGATAGCTCCCAGAGCTGGCGGTAAACCATGGCCATGTTGGGAAGCTGAGGTGGGTGGATCCAGCAGCCACAGCTGCTGCAGTTTAAGGCAATAGATTCACAATAAGACAGATTCAGATGTAATAGTTTACAATGTGTGTAAAAGATACGTAGGCTTGAAAGAGACAAAAAAGATGATATATAGAGTTATAGAA
The DNA here is from genome assembly GCF_007827085.1 of Peromyscus californicus insignis. Taxonomy (NCBI): domain Eukaryota; kingdom Metazoa; phylum Chordata; class Mammalia; order Rodentia; family Cricetidae; genus Peromyscus; species Peromyscus californicus. The sequence continues at coordinate 19,776,561 of NW_026294514.1, read as the reverse complement.
ATAAATACATAGTTTTAAAAAATAAAGTCTTTAAAGAGACAGTAAAGGTAGTATAAAAAATAAGCCACGTAAAAATGGATATTACACAGAGAATCTGCATTGTGTTGTCTTTGGGACATTTAACTGCAGAAAAATATTTGATTGTAAAAGCTGTTGAGTTATGCCAAAATGTATATTTTAAAGGTACCTTGACTTCAAAATTTGGATATAAGGATATGTTACTTTGGAAAGGAGACTCTGCTTTTGTTCCCACAGAAAGCCAAAGGCTATGGATTTGTTCCAGATTAAGATACATCAGGTTTGACCAGCCAAGACCCCCTGAAAGGTCTCCGATGACACCATGGCCCAGATGATCCAACATCCAGAATGGTTTGAAGGCAACTGGCTCAGACGATACACCCTCATGGACTTTTCCATGATCCTAAAATTTTCTTTGTATCCCCATAAGATACAGCGCCCCCCTCCAGCAGGAAGTAGTAAGAGAAGCTACGCCCAAATTCCCAAATTATATGTAATTTTACTTTGTTAAGGTTAAAACCTTCCTTTTTTTAAAAAAAAAAAGGGGGGGGGGAAGTGCTGTGGGATGTTCTGTATGTCAAATGTGTTGCTGATTAGTCAATAATTAAAACACTGATTGGCCATTGGCTAGGCAGGAAGTGTAGGCGGGACAAGGAGGAGAATAAAGCTGGGAAGTGGAAGGCTGAGTGAGAGAGACACTGCCAGCCGCCACGATGACAAACAGCATGTGAAGATGCCGGTAAGCCACGAGCCATGTGGCAAGGTACAGACTTATAGAAATGGATTAATTTAAGCTGTAAGAACAGTTAGCAAGAAGCCTGCCACGGCCATACAGTTTGTAACCAATATAAGTCTCTGTGTTTACTTGGTCGGGTTTGAGCGGCTGTGGGATTGGCAGGTGAGAGAGATTTGTCCTGACTGTGGGCCAGGCAGGAAAACTTAAGCTACAATGATTGGTTACTCCTTTAACATTATTGACACTGGTTCACATGTGGGTTCATCTTGACTGGAAGGTTGGTATTGTAGTTCACAGGTAGGTAAGACTGTTGACACCTTTTCTTTCTCTTTCTTTTTTTCTTTCTTTCTTCTTTCTTTCTTCTTTCTTTCTTTCTTTCTTTCTTTCTTTCTTTCTTTCTTTCTTTCTTTCTTTCTTTCTTTCTTTCCCAGTAACCTTTATAGAACCTTCTAGATCCATGAAATCTAGACAGCAAGAAGGAAGTTTCCACCTCAGTTCTAGTTTGATTTATCTATGTCATATAACTAAGGTATATAGTATCTTCAGCAATGGGGTCTTACCATCTAGTTCTGGTGGGCAGCCAAAAGGACTGGCAAGAGCCTCTCTTGTTTGGGAAGCCTCTGGGGCTCCTATAATCAATTCAAAAGGTGATATCCCACATCTGGTATTTTGTTTAATAATCCACTAGGAACAGCTTTTCCCAGTCATTCTGCGTCTCTCCCTTCAAACTCTTTTTAAAATATAAATTGTATTTTTAAATTTAAATTTAAGATGGCAGTCTTTTGATGAATAATTCTCCCTCTAAGATAGAGCCAGGTGAATGAAGTTTTGCTTCTAACATGTTAAGATTAAAATCTTACGCCACATCTAGTGGATATAACCAAATGTAGACCACCATTAGTCAGAGCATTTGTTGTTTGTGTGTTTTGAAATTCATATACTCCTTGTCAGTGCTTGTGATTAAGCAAAAGTCAAATGGCCATTCTGTCATGAACATGACAAAAAATCAATTATTGTTTAGTATGATGGAAGGCTGAACTGATGATGTTAAGACGTCCACTCTAAGATTACAATTCTAATTCATCAAACAATTAATTAGTTTACTCTCCAAAACATTAAAAGAAAAGGCTTAGTATATCTGGGAATTGAAAAGATGTTTGAAACAATGCTGTTGTAGGAGGTTGCAGAAAACAACAACAACATACATCTTGATATGTGCTGTAAGGGAGATGGGGAGAGTTTTAGGCATGCATAGAAAACTTTTATTACAGCACCTCCCATGACAGGCAACATCTGAATGTAAAGCATGAACAGGACTTAGCAGAAGATAGGTCAGGAAACTTAAAGGGAGAATGTTGATGCCCAAATACGTTTTCCCCCACTTTGCTTTGTCTTTTAAAACTTAGGCTGGGGAATAATTTTTGGAAAGACACTCTAATGGGCACTTTCCCAGTATTCTCATTACATGATTCTTCACTCCAGGTTAGAAGTTCTTCACTGTCCCATCTGTCTCCCTCACTAGGCCGTGAGTTCCTGGTGGCAGGCTGCATTTAATTTATCTCTGTACTTATAGCACCTGGTCCACCGGCACAAAGGAGGCTAAAGAACACATGTCTACTAATGAATGAAGACAGGACAGATGTAAAGCACTGATAGTTCCCTGTAGCCCAGAAGTGAAGGAAGACATAGGAAAAATGAGGCAAAGACAGAATCATAAGAGATGCACTAAGTCACACCCAGCCTCTGTGCTGGAGGGCCTCAGCATCTGTGAAAGATGGGGAAGAAGGGTGCGGCTTATTCAGGTTTATTATTTAGAATGAAGCAATAATGGACCAATGAAATGTGAACTGGAGGAAGACTAAGCTTGGAGATGCTCTTAGAGACAGTTGCTTTAGAAAAAGGGCACGTGGACCTAAACTATGACAGTGTGTTTGGGATGCAACTGGGTTGGATTCTATGTGAGGAGCTAAACTGATAATGAATTAATTAACAAAGTCTAACCTCAAATTGCTATATCTGTTAAATAGATTTGTTTTTACAAAACTGCCTTGTAAACTAATGTCTTCATGTTGAATTGTCTATTATCTATCTAACTACATAACTTACTGATCTGCTTTCACAAGAAGAGAATAAGACATTATCTTTCATACTATATTGAAAGGTGTTTTCATTATTAATATTTTAAGTCCTATGCCAATGTTCTGAAGAGTTCTGCTTCACTGAAATTTATTATTGACTGTCTTAGTTTTCAATGAGCTATAGAGGTTTTTTTTTTTTTTAATTGTTGTTCAATGTAAGTCTGATGAGGTTATTTAGAATGTCACTTGTTTTCAGATGTGAGACTAGGCTAAACTTGTGCGTGTGGACAGACGTGGTCAGAACTGCATTCAAATGGTAAGGCGCTGGAGCAAGGAAATAAAGGTTGTGAGCAAAGTAGGAGATAGCTCAGTGGCTGTGGAACTGGATCTTCCTCCGAAAGGCACCGATTTACAAATTGCTTTAACGAGATTGTCTTGAAGTGTTCATTTAATTTTAAGATTGTTATCAATGTGGTTATTGTGCTCTCTCGAATTCATTCAATAAACATTTATTGCTTACCAGTTTTATATCAGAAATTCTGTTATGCCTCACGAATAAAATGCTGATTAACATATGGACTCTCTCCATAAACAGCTCACACTCAATTGTGGAAGACAGAGGAGTCTGAAGTCTTCAATCATAGTAAACACAGTAATGGAGAATGAACAAAGAAATATCAATCTTCCAAGTCATTACTATAAAAAAAACTATAGGCATAAACTAGTGAGTTTATATACATTTATATATGTTATATACATATATATTAGAAAATATACATTTTAATAGATGCTACACTATGACATGGATGGAGAGTGAAACCCAGCTAGTGATAGCAGACACTGGCTTCTAGAAAGGACTTTTATATGACCCTATAAGTTATATAAAAGTGAAGTTTGAATTATATAAAACAGCAAATTCTTTTATTTCTTATTTGTTATGGATTTGGGGCAGACTATGTGCTGTGGTGTGCTTGCTGCTGGCTGTAATTGTGACTCACAGGAATTCTGAGGTAAGTTGAAAGTTGCCTTGCTTACTACATCAGTGAGTCTAGCCTGAAAGGATGCCCATAAAATCCTTATCATTTGGAATTCCCTCACAACTCAGGTTGGATCCAAATGGGTCAGCCTTCACATACAGTTTGACTTCTCTCTTTGAACAGACGTCTTTGTACCCTGGAGTGAATTCTAGAAACAAGGTCAATTTTTATGGCTGGCTACTTGCATTCTGTCAAACTCCTGAAGCGACAGAATGTGACATAAAATATTGAAAACCCCCAGGCCTGAAATGTATATAATTAGTCCAAGGTTATGAGATGGCAAAATATTTTCAAGTAAATGAAAAAAAAACCCAGTGCAATTAATTTATCTACAAACAACTGTTTCTATCCTATATGTTATGGTCAATTTAATAGTAGGCACCTATGTAGCAAAATTTAGAAAAACATATCTGAACAAGTTTAGGATGTTATTCAGTGGTATAGTGTGTGCCTACTCATGCTCAATGTCCTGGGTTCAGCACCCAACACCACAAAGCACCCCCCAAAAAACAGAACAAAGAAATATAAAATTAAAATAATACACACTTCTAGACAGTAACAAATGCTACAGAGAAATATATTATTCTTTTAAAAGACAACATGTTTCATTTGCTTTTTATTAAGCACAGCAATGTTAACATTTCATCAGGTACCTAACTATGAGAAAGAAAAGGAGCTGGGTGGTAGTGGCACATGCCTTTAATCCCAGCACTCGGGAGGCAGAGGCAGGAGGATCTCTGTGAGTTCGAGGCCAGCCTGGTCTACAGAGTGAGAACCAGGAAAGGCACAAAGCTATGCAGAGAAACCCTGTCTCGAAAAACAAAAACAAAACAAACAACAACAAAAAAAGTAAAGGAGATTTAGGCTTTTAATGGCAAGAGAACTTGGCAGCTGAGGCTGGTGAGATTCCTTTGGCAGGTTAAAGATATGATTGGTGACAGAATTGTTGGACAGGAAAGTCAGGAAAGGCCTAGTGTTTTCATCGATGCTGAGTGTCTGAACTTAGGTCCTCATGCTTGTGTGACAATCCTTCTCTCCAGTTGCCTAAACAATCTTCAGTTTCAAGGATGGATTGGGGCGGTGACCTCGGAGGAGAAACGGATGTGTTGCTGCTATCTATGCAAAGTACGAAAGGATACTCCATTAAGGAGGAGAGTGTTGCATGGGGCAAGGATGCTCCTGAAGGACCAGAGTCTGTTGTGGGCATAGAAGCCATGGGGCGAGAATGAGCTTCCTGTATGTGAGGCTGGCTTTAGACAAAGGCAGAGTGCTCTGAGAACTGTTTCATAAACAATTTGGTCCAGCGTTTAGATTTATCTCAACATATAATAGCTTCTTACAGGATAGCGTTGACCTCTAAAAGAATCACGTGGCTGCTATGTGGGAAAGAGAGGGGGTCGTAGTGGAGCAATAACAGAAACCAAGAGTTCAGTTTGGAGCCCCTCAAAGTTATCCCAGGAGACAGGACAGCGACTCTGATGACAGGATGCTGAGGAAGCCTGGGAGAAGATGGCGGATTCTCGATGTCAGGCTCATTAGCTGAAGAACGGACTTCTTGAAATCAAAAAACTACAGTGGAGCGAATAAGGCTGAATATGTTTTTATCCAAGCACAAATATTTCAGTTTATGTTTTTGTGTGCAGGACTGGGGATTGAACATAGGACCTCAAACATGTGAGTCAAGCACTTTATCACTGACTATAGCCCCAGCCATTAACAAATATTTTATATTATATAATATAGTTACTCTACTCTACCATAAGAATATTATATTTATAAATACCTATGAGTTTGCTACTTTCCTGCAGAGCTTCATTGAAAAACGTGCCTGCCTCTGTGCTCTGTTCCAATAGTATTTTCTCAGTATATACAAAAATCCATTATGTAGGCATGTGTGACATTTTAGATATTCATGGTTTATAGAGGGCACTGTAATTTGAAAATTCCTCTTGGTTTGTCAACAAAGTTTTCTTGAACATTCTTATTCCCCCAAACAAGGCTCACTATAATTGTAAATATATGCCCCCAGTCAAAACCCATAGAGACTTAACTAAACACTGCTCTCTGGTAACAAGAACTCACAGAGCCACAATGCTGTGCCACTGAAAAGGTCTTTTGTGTTTTTCTGCCCTTTGCTCTCCATTCAGGATGGATGACTACTGGATCTTGCCTCATGCTTTGCTCACAGTGAGTTTAAATGACTCAGGCTCTGGCACCCGCTCACTGAAGTATTTGCTTTAGCGAATTCTCAATTTCTCTTCCAGAGATTACAGCTGCCTCTGAATCAAACTGCCTTCTGTAGTAATTACTGAGCACAACTGGAATCCTTGACATTCATTAAAAAAAATCAGTGCAGGTGGGAGCGAAATGAGTAGGAAAAAAATTACAAGACATTATCACGGTTAGACACATCATCACACTTTTTAGGAGGAAAGATTTGACAGACACACCTAGAAAACATCAGCCTCCTACTTCAACCATGTGGTTTTTACTCACTGCTTCTCAAACTTCTCACAGTTGGAAGCATCAATTTGTCTTTCTTCATCTACTTTAGTAAATAGCCCGGTCTCTTGGGATTTCTCTATTTTAAATGTTCTCTAGTGCCACGCATATGTGATTAAAGTGTCACCAACTCTCAAAGGGAGGAGAAATTTTAACTGTTCGGGAATAAATAGTGATCACACACTGACTGTGAAGCAGTTACTCATAAACCCCCTAGAATTCCATAGTCGGAGGAAAGTAACACTCTGTGACAGAATTCATTAGCAAATAAGCTTATTTGATGGAATACTGAGGCGACAGAATTACTTTTGTATAACACCGAAACAATACTGTGCTGGATAGTGTTATGTCAACTTGACACTAGCTAGACTTCTCTGAAAGGAGGGAAACTCAATTGATAAATAATGCCTCCATAAGATCTGACTACAGGACATTTTCTTAATTAGTGATTGATTCGGGAGAGCCCTGCCCATTGTGGGTGGAGCCATCCCTGGGCTGGTGGTCCTGGGTTCTATAAAAAGCAGACTGAGTAAGCCATTGGGAACAAGTCAGTAAGCAACAGCCCTCCATGGCCTCTGCATCAGCTCCTGCGTCCAGGGTCCTGCTCTCACTGCTTCTGATAATGAATTGTTACATGGAACTGTGAGTGAAATAAACCCTTTCCTCCCTAGTTGCTTTTGGTCATGGTGTTTCATCATAGAAAGAGTAGCCCTAAGACAAATATTAACTTCTTATAAATAATTGGATACAATGGCACTTGCCATGTGTTCATTACCATCCAAATACATAGTACTGATTAAACAAATGCAAAATATGACAGGGGACTTTGTGATTACTTGGGAGGTCATCAAAATGTAAAAAAAAAAACTTTACATTTTTAAAAAAAGTGCTAAATAGTGTGAGTATTTTCCTCATTAGTCTACCTTTACTCTACGTTTCCTTAAAAGCACACATTCCTCTTAAATTCAGAGTGCTTTTATTTGATACTCCAATTCATGGTTCTAACAATGAATTTAATTATCAAAGTATAAATATTTATTCATTCTACAATGAAGCTTTGAAAGTTATTAATAAGTTAATTCCCTTAACAAAAAGTTATTGTAGTAAGTGAACAGCAATACCAGACATCAGAGTTTGTTAGCTGTTATCTTTGGAAACACTATGTCTATAAAGAACAATTTTAAAGAAACATATCTGTGTACTGTTGTAGGAATTAACTTTGATAGACTGATTTGCCTATTATATTTACTATTTTAACATGATATAGGAATTATGATTTACTATTGTGTCTGTATAGTGTGACTGACATCTGGCTTTGTCATCACTTAAGCTATGTGACCCATGTATATAAAGGTTCTGCTTCATAGACTTCTACTAGAACTCAGATGTTTTACTAGCAGTTTACGGAGCCGCTTTTTTCTTATTCTGGGCACTTAGGTAGAGTGCCCTTCTCTGCTCAGATGAATATGAAAAAAACCAAAAACACATGAGTAGAAATGCAGCCCTGGCCTGTATCTACCTGCCATGTACTTCTTTGTTTCTGCTCTTCCATCAGTTGATTACAGATGATGATGAAGCAAAATCACAAATGGCAGGAGCCTGCATCCTTGGTTGACTGCAAAGATTACCTCCCACCTCAAGCAGTACTGTTGAATGGGGCCAAAACAAAGCTATGACAAAAAGTTCCAGAACTCCTTTTTAAAGGAGTTAAGTTAAATTAGCTAACCTGAATAGCATACTTGGTCTGAAAAAAACTGTAATGCATTTTTTTCTGTTCACTTTCGGAAAAAAAAATATGTGTGTGTGTGTGTGTGTGTGTGTGTGTGTGTGTGTGTGTGTGTGTGCTCAAATGCACACTCTCTTGCATGCATGCACATATATGCTGGTGTCCTCAGAGACCAGAAGAGAGTGTTAGATCCCCCAAATGACCTAGACCTTGCTAGGTAGGCAAGGATGACCTTGACCGTTTGATCCTCCTGCCTCTACCCCCTAACTGCTGGGATTACAGGAGTGTACCACCATGTCTGGAAAATGCAACCTTTGAAGAAGTTGGTTCTTCTATTTTTCGAGATTATAATAGAATGCAACATTTACAAAGGAGAAGACCAAGAGCAGTGACAGTATGAAACAAAACACTTCAAGTCACCCTCCCCAGGCTGCTGCTGCCTGCACAGCCAGTCCTCACAGGCACGAGAAGAGCCGTGGGTGTTGGCGTGGGAGAAGTGAGAGCAAACTGGGAGAAAGGGTATTTCTCTGATTTGGGCTCCTCTGCTCTCGGGTGTAGCCGGAGTGCAGATGGTCCATGCTTTAGGTGGGTTCTTCTGGAATCTGTGCCACAGGGAGGACAGAATTTGCAGTCACTTTCCTAGGAGCACAAGTTTTTTTTTGTTTTTTGTTTTTTTTTTGACATTTTCCCAAGGACATGGTGAAAGTGTCCAGTTTTCTAAAGTGAAGCAAAGGCAGAACCTTTACACATGCCTGTCACTGTGACCCTTCTATCTGCCCTTCTTACTGCTTTAGGTGACTCTCTGTTTCATTAATCTGCCTGAATGTAACAATGTAACATTTTCCTGCCTTTTACAATACCCTGTTCCCTTAATATAATAATAATAATAATAATAATAATAATAATAATAATAATAACAAAAATATCCTGCAATCTCAAAATGCCAGCCAGTGTCATCCTATTTTTTCTCTTTTTTAGGGAGGGCTATGAATATAATCTTTCTCTTATCTAAAACAACAACACCACACACACACACACACACACACACACACACACACACACACACACACACACACACTGGAGTGTGGGCACCCACCCATGCACTCACTTAGTAACCACAGACCCCGAGAAGAATGCCAATAAAACAAAACAACATCCATAAAATCTGTAGTCACTTCTCTATCACTTCTTTATGATTACTTGGACTCTTTTCAATCTTTTGTTACTCAGTAACAAATATTAACAATGTTTTAAATATTATCTACTACTACTGTTGAGAAGGCACAATGACAAGAAAGGTGAAATCTTTGTCTCTGAGAACATGACCAAGCCATGGAGACAGAGATGGAAATGGTAACACATCATACGTGATTTTTCTTTAGTCCAAGACTGTTAAAAGACTTTGCATGTGTCTTACTAACCAGAGACACAATACAAATTATTATTAATACAAATTATTTTTAGGACTATTCTCAGTTTGATTAAACTTTGAAGTGATAGCTAAAATATAGAGGGGAAATGGGGCCTTCATATAGAAGAGCATAATGAATAAAGACAATGATAACAATGGAAGGTGTACATTTAACTAGGAAGCAACAAGTATTGTGGTTGGAAAGGGGAAGAAACAATGGTATTAGTGAGGGAGGGTGTGTGTGTGTATGTGTGTGTAGAAATTGTTCAGAGATATCTGCCATGAGCTCTGTTTGGGTTTGTTTAGGAAGTTTTTATATGGAAAAGAGAAACAAGGTGATGTACTCTCAGCCTTCCATGGTCATAGCATGGAGAGTGGCATCTATTTATAAGGATCAGGAAAGTGGCAAGAATCAAGGTCATTACATGATGCAGACAAAGATATTGGAAGCCTGGCCTGAGGGGATAAAATCTGGGAGATTTCTGAGATCACAGAGCCCAGTTAAATGAGAGAACCGAAGGAGAGGACGGATGATGTCAAATTACGACTCATCACTTGAATATAGGCTAATTTAAAAATAAATTCTTTGACTTCTATCAGGGTGTGTCAGTAGGTGACAACAGAGATGCTTAAGGCATTGATAGCCAGAAAAAGGACAGGAAAGTACAGTTGGAGGTAGGAGCTGGGCAGTTACTGATGTTTTCATGCCCCTTGATGCTCACTAATAATTTGTTGCATTTAATACTGTAAATTTTTCATTCTCCTCAACTCAATGCATGCCTCTGTAAGAGCACTCTTAGTTCCATCTTAGGCTTGAGTCCTCCTTCTATACTATGCTAAACTCTTCTGTTTCTCTTCTTCCCTCACCCACAATGTGAATGGTCCTCAGTGTTCTTTGCTTTTTTTATGGCACCATCTTCTCCATATCTCTGTAGTCCCAACATTTCATATATTCGGTAAGTATATACATCCTCAGTCCACAAATCCATTCTTACCTCACCACTAGCTACAGATTTCATTTTCTACAGAGTTCTTGTCACCATTACATGAGGTGCATGTCAATGGTGGAAATTTCAAATTTTCTTCTTCAGAGTTGACCCCTTAATGCATTCTGCGTCTTTACCATCTAGTGAAGCTTCACAGGGCAAATTATCCTGCTCAGAAACCTTTGAGTTCTGAGATAAAATGTCACCCTGTAGTCATAGCCTAGGCTAGCCACAAATTCACCACAAATTCATCATTCTCCTGCCTCAGCTTCCGAATGATGACTGAAAATTGCTCCAGTGAGCAATGAGGAGGAAATGTTTGTTTTGATTTTGAAATAAGGCAGCCAGGATGGCCTTGAATTCCTGACAATCCTCATACCTCAGCCTCCCAAGCACTGGGACTATAGGCATGACGCTCCATAGCCTTCTCCAGGTTTTGTATTTGTATTTGTTTCCGGCAATAGAAGCCTGAGGTACAAAAGGGACACAAACCAATCACACAACTCCAGAAAATGGCAATACACTTTCTAAGGACATAGCCAGATCTCTAGGATAGTGGCTGAAGGCTAGCTTGAAAAGTTCCTCATAACATAAACTGTCCCTGATTAGAATTAGTTTGAATTATCACAGGACTTTGAGTTTAACATGCCTTAATCTCAGTCACATGCATGCAAAGTGTTTTGTAGAAATGTGGGTTTTTGCAACTATGTGTATTGAAATAGGTGTGCATGTGAACACACATACACACATAAATACGTGCACACCTCTTGCTAAGTATATCTAGTTCATCCTTCATCAGGAGGGCCAAACGAATGCATCTTATTTTTGCAGTTATGTGTAGAGCTAAAGATGGAATGCTAACTGCATCTGAAGCACTCCCTCCAGATACTTGCCTATTTCCCACTATCTCTGGGTTTTTCATTTGTTTCTTCACCTGACTTCTTGATGCTTTAGTCTCAAAAAGTTCTAACTTCCCTTCCAGGTGGCAAGCAGAGGGCAGACAAAAAAAACCACTACAGGAGCCTGCGTGTCCTTACACAGCTTCAGAAAAGCTGTCAAGTTATGGGCCCCTCTGAATACAGCAATGGGACATGCCAGTTATCAATGCATACTGCAGAAAGTAAGAGGAAGGGAGCAAATAGATTTACATATTTTAGTTGCTTTGGAGGTGTTAGTTCATCATCATGCCTTTCTTGCAGTTAGCTCTCTTCTTCTTTTCCCCACCTAAGGATGTAGAAGCCTGACAACCATGTGTGTACTTTCTAATCTATTTTAGTGGTCACAGCTTATTGGGTTAAAGTTGAGGTGATTAAAAATGGATAAGCAAATACTACATATACCTGGCACTGATGGAGAAGTAAGATGCTGAGCCATGGCTGGGTGAGAAGCAATAAGAAAATCTTGTCCTTATGTAAAAGAAGTTATTGACAATCATGTGGAATCAAAGTGAGCAAAGAGAGAGGAGCTGAGGGGCCCCAGAGAAAACGGTATGCTATGGGTTAGATATAGATTTCGTCTCTCAGGAGTTCGTATACTGAAATTTTATCCCATTGTGAGGTTTGAAGAAAAGGAACTCAAGTCTCTCGGAAGTTTCAGGAGTGGGGTTAGTTAACTAGACAAGGCCATATGGGTAGAGACCCCTTAACTGAATTACTAGTTGTTTTGTGTGAAATGGAGTTAAATTAGATAAGGTCATACGGGTAGAGACCCCTTAACTGAATTACTAGTTGTTTTATGTGAAGTGGAAGAGAGACCAGATGATACATACATGTGTCTTCTCTCCCATGTAATGACACCATTGTCTTGTGACCCTGCCAGATGATGGCCTAGACCTTAGACCAGAAGGATGAATCAAAATAAACTCTTTTCTTTACAAGGTACTTTGCTTCTGTAACAACAATGTTCTAATAAAAGGCTGCTCAGTAACCTGTAACAATCTTTCTGCTTAAGTAAAACTATATTCCTATTCAATGCAACCTAGTATCTATATTGGCTGAGACAAGGTTATCACTATCAGACAGCAAATGTCTTCTGAGTACAGCAGGACTGAATTGTGAAACCTACAACCAGCTTCCCTTTTTAAATGACTTATTCTCAAAGCCTATAAAATAATTAATTGGATAATAAGCATGACTGGACCACTATTGCTTTTATTTACTTGTTTATTTATTTACTTGTTTATTCCTTCATTTTTTTTGTGTGTGTGTGCACATGAGTGTGTGCACACTCACATAGTACTCCATTTCATGTGTGGAAGTCAGTAGACAACTTGTAAGAGTTGGTTTTCTGCCTCCACCCTGTTGGTTCTGGGAATGGAACTCAAGTTGTCGGGTATGGTGGTAAGAACATATACTCAACTGAACCTTCTCAGCTCTCCCTGACCACTATTCACTTATTCAGACATTAGGCTATGTGCTTATCAGTACCAAATGTTTTCTTTTTCTTTTTCTATTTGGCCAAACTGTTAAAAGACAATCCTTAATCACAGCAGTCTTTTTACAGCAGGTGGTGCCCACCTCTGCCTCCAAAACTCCAGCCCAAACAATCTGCTTAGGACTGCTGAGGAAGCAGAAGAATGTGCTTGTGACTCAGCCTGCTAAGTAGGAGGACTGTCATTGTTATTTTAACTCCTGCCAGAGGATGTGGGCAACTCTCCTTTTCCCTGTCCCCAGATAACTAAGTAGAGATCCCTCTTTCAAACCTCACCCAGTCTTAGCACTTGGTCAATAAGAGCCGGAAGACCTGGGTACCAGGTGTGATTAGCAGCTCACAGCAGAGTACAAAAGGTTTCTGTAAAAGCATGATCAGACATCCTAAAGTCATCAATCAAATTTATTTTTAGAATGCATAATCTACCTTGAAAATAGTCGCCATAGAATCATGAACAATCTTTGTGAGGTAGTGATCAGTGCAGGCCAAGGTACTTATTTTTAGAGAAGATGGCAGAAATACCAGGTTTTCATTCTCTTTTTGTTCGCTCTTGGCGCACTGTGGCCCTACTGTTTGTCTTTCTGTTGCCAAGTGTTCCCAACAATATAAATAGTCATCAAGTGCAGCTCCTACTTATAAAACTAAAAACATCTTCTTACACAAAACAATTCTTTAAAGATAAGCTCTTTTCAGCTATGAATGAAGAAAAAAATATAAATATTCTGAAGGAAGGTACAACCTAAGTCATGTTGAATTGTAGCAGGTTACAATATTTAGGTAAAAGACTTCAAGAACAATACATATTTTTTATTCTTCAAATATCTTCCTCATGCCCATCTAGCTAGCTTCTTCCTAACTTCTATGTAGTTTGGGACTTTTGTATTATAAATTAAGATTAGAGATGATAAAATCAGCAACCAAGTTTTTCACAATATTATAAAACCATAAAAATTATGACTTGAAACCAGGAAAGTGTTTGAGCATTGAAAAAGCAATGGGTTCTGCTAAGACACATAAAGGAATGCTTTAAGAGCTACCAATCATCGGTGATGTGCTTTGTGGGTAATCTATGGGCAAAGCATCTACCTCTCATGTTTCCCAGGAACCCCTGTATATCCAGTCATCCCTTCAACAAGTGAGAACTCACCAGGGAGGTGCTGGCCTTGATAATAGTGACACAGCTCAGAACATGATATAGTTTCTGCCATCAGAGGGAGGAGACAATGTTGAGGTAATGTGGGCTGCAGAGGATGGCAATCCTGTACCATCTTGTTGGCTACGATAAGAGTGTGGGATTCATTCTATACAAGTGAGCATTCATGTATTTGGAGTCATACCAATTAAGGATTTTTGTACTGAGTTCTTTTATGCAGACAACAGATTATGGGAGTGCGAGACTGATGACTTTTAAATATACAGGTAGAGATGATGAGACTTGATAATAGTTTGGACAGTTGCAAGTACTGTGATGCTCTCCCATGGGGCTTAAAGAGGTCAAGTCATATGAGTCTAACAGGTGGTGGAAGCTAGAGGCAAACTGATTTTCACAGCAATTAACAGTGCGCTGTAATATCCAGTGAGCTTTTTGTGAAAAGAGATGCTGATGTCATAGGCATCAGTAAGATAAACTTCAGGGACAAAGATTTACATTTGGGATTGCATGTGTTAGGTTGGAAATATTCAATTTCAAATTTTATACAATATGGTAATTAGTAACATTAGTAAATATTTTAAAGGATGCTCTTTACCAAACAATTTCACTGTGATTATCCCTTCTGTATAATCAACTTGATGAAGTTAGTGGTATCAGAGGTGATCACATGGTATTAAAGAACATATCCAAATAGAAATACCTGCATAAAATTGTACAGAAACACTGCATGAATCTTCATGTTTTCATAGATACTATTTTATCAGGTTAGATAAATATTGTCTCTTCTTTTTTGTTTGTTTGTTTTTGTTTTTGTTTTTTTGAGACAGGGTTTCTCTGTATAGTTTTGGTGCCTGTCCTGGAGCTCGCTCTGTAGACCAGGCTGGCCTTGAACTCACAGAGATCCTCCTGGTTCTGTCTCCTGAGTGCTGGGATTAAAGGCGTGTGCCACCCCCATCCAGTTCTTCTTGATATTTTAACATTAGCCCCCAATATACACAAAACATCCTAATAAATGCTGGTAGGATAAATTAAACTTCCATGTACATGCTAGCAAATTCTAGAATTAACTGTAGTGTGAGACAATAATTTGAAAAGGGGCTTTATTAAAACTCCTCCCGTAATTTTTAAGGGAATGTAAACAATTAATATGGACCCCCCCCAAAATGTATTTTTCCTTTAAGTATCTTAAATTTCATATGTAGTATTTATACTAGGTTTGGGACTAGTTAGAATTTCATCTATGGTGAAATAAAACCTAGGTGGATTATTATATTATGGCAGCACAGTGAAAGCAGTGGGTCCCAGGAGATGAGCAAAATCCTTACATGCCAATTAAAGATGTGTTTCCAGCTGGGAAAAAATGAAACATAAAAAGACTTGGCATGGTATCATATTCAGAGAATGTCAGCTCTCTTGGACACAAATTCCAAATAGGTTTTATAAGACATGCGGACGCCATGGTAGCATTGAATCTTTAAAGTGCTGTGAGAGATTTAGATGCAATAATAAGCACCAGAGATTAATATGTAAGGCAGTAACCATGGTAACAGCTGGGATGAGCCAAACCAATCTTGTCTGCCAACGTGGATGCATCTAAATACAACAGGGAGTGAAAGTGACCTATGAAGAAACACCTGCAGGGTGACACCAGCTCTGTACATTTGGAAGATATAACTGTGCTGCGTCTGTTTGCCACATAGCAGAACACACAAAGGACACTATGTACCTTTAGAATTCTGATACTCACTGAAACGAAAGCAGGAGCATGAGAAGAAAGCAAAATGTCTTTTCCTCCCATGGTGGTCTATTCAGAAAAGGGCTTAAGATAGCCATAAGCGAGGTTGTTTGATCTATATGGCAGATGCTTAGGTATTTACAATCATGTTGAGTCTTTTTGCAATGAAAACATGATACAGTTTTTTTTTCACTCAAAAATAATTTATGAGAGCCATAAAATAAACACTGCCATGGCCAATTATCAATAGTATATTCAACACCTTTAATAAAAAACAAGTTAAAATTAAACTGCATTTGCTGGAATGAGAGGTCACTCCTTGGCAATCTCTGAATAGTTTTATTCTGCCTTTATTATGAAGTTTCTAGTTACAAGGTGCCAAGTAAAAGAAAACATAGTTTCTATTTGCAAACTGAGCTAAAGTGCTCATTTATTCATTCGTGTGATTGTTGGATATGGGACAGGTGCACATATACAGTAAGAGTGTGCCTGCTGTGCATTGACTGCATTTTCAGTAAATGTTACTTGTTTTATTATATAAATCCAGATGGGATTTATGCAAACATAGGAGAATCTAATTCTTGGGCATTTCTTCCTCGAGCAGCTATCCCTATGTTACCACTGTGGCTGGGGTTCTTTCTCCCATATGCACAGCTTTAGGGTTCCATTTCCCATGTGCACGCTTTGGGTGAGCTCTGTCTCAGGCCCCTAATCTGTAAAGTGGACATCATCTATTAGCTACCTCACCAAGCCAATGGAAGGAAATAAGTGCATTACTTTACATAAAGGCACATGCAAACAAGCCTAGCACATGCTAAGTGCAGAGGAAATACTACTGTGATGGGTAGCCACAGCAGGAGACAGGGGCTCAGTTCAACACTCATTTCAAACCAAGATCTTTTCATTTAGCCAGTCTAAAACCTATGAAGTGACCTTTTAACATAATATTTTTATTGATTATTTGGAAATTTCACATAATGTACCCCAATCTCTCCCAGTTCTCCCAGGTCCATTTCCCACCCTCGTGTCTTCACTGGAGCATGGCCAGACTCCCAGTGGCCAGCCCCTGAAAGAAGACTGAGTGCTTCCCAACCTCCACCCTGCCAGAAGCCATCAGCTGTGAAGAGCTACATGTGAGGTGATATTTTATAATTCCAAGTCTATTAGTTGTAAAATTCAAAAGGCTATTTCCTTAAAAAATAAACTGGCATTCAATTAAAAATTTAAAAAAACAAAACTATGGTTAGCAAAGAAGTGAAGTGTTTTTCATGATAGTGGGTGGGTCACTCTTTCATGGTAGAGAGGACACAATCTTACCTCTTCAAGGAAGTTGTGAAGTAGTGATATTTGTTGTGTTCTCAAAGGACTGCTATTATGTTCTGGCTTCTTTCTGTCAGAAAAATAAGAAGAATGCAGAGAAAATGTATTAAATAATTTCTGACCCACACACGACAACCATGTCAACGTGAAACAACTCAAAGCTCTCTCTTTTGAATTTGGGTAACTGTGAGACTGCAGAATGGATTTCCTAACGTCTACTCCTCCTTTTCTTAGCATTGGTGACCTGCTGGGCACCAGCTCAGCCACTTGACACAGAGCAGTGAGTATGTAAACTACTGAATGCTTCCCCTACCTTTTTACATCTTAAGGCTTCTTAAGAGTAACATCCAAGGACAAGTAGAATTTTAAATTGTTCTCAGCTAATAAATAGCAGAAAATTATATAATCTCCCCAAATAATATAGTCATAATTGTTAATTATATCCAGCAAGCTTTAAAAAAGACTGGGCCTCTAGCCCAGTCTGCATTGATTTTATGAAGCACAGGATGGAGAATTTTTTTTTTAACAATTAATTAAATATTCTCCATAGAGTACTAAATTTGCTTTGACATTCCAAAACCTGAAAGTCACTCTGGATTAGCAATTCTGCTGAAAAACGCCACTGAGCATCATATGGAATACTCCCCATTGAAGTGGTTCCTGGAAATAAACAGTTACTGGAAGGCACCAGGCTTGTTTTCTGTCTTACAAGCTGTCCAGGTGCAGCTACCCTCATCTGTGGCAAGACTGCAAAAACCTACAGTGTGTAAATCCCCGGTCAAATCCAGCTTTTACACACTGGGTTTCTAAACCCATGTGTTTATGCATTTCTCCCAGAACTGATGTATGTTCATCCTAATAGATATACCCTATCCCATTATCAAGGACGATGATATGTTATTGTTAAAAAAAATTTGGGACCTTAATGGTTGGCCTCTACATGTCTTTAGAATCCAGAAGTAAATTCAAACAGAAAATATGGATGAACTGGTTCTTCTTTTGTCTATTCTGGAATTTTTTGTTTAAAATATGATGCTAGAGATCAGAGATAAGCCTTGGGCATGTTAGACAAATGTTCTACCTGTGACATATGTACTCAGCCATTTTCTGGATCTTTAAGCAATAAATTCACATAAATAGAGGAGGAAATAAGACTTTGATTCAAGGCAACAAATACTGATTGCATTTGTTGCTTCTTTTATATTTGCTCATTTGATCTGTGAGCACTCACAATGAGTAACAGCAAGTATTATGGATACTTAACATCTAAATAACCATAATGAAAGTTTCACAGCCAAAAAGACACATGGCAGAATTTCCCATTCCTTGTAATAATTTAGTAATTATTTTAGCAAGAATGATTGCTGAAATCTTGCATGTAGTTTTTTATTCCTTTCGAGAAATATCCAGATTGACTAAGGGGACAAAAAGCTGTGTGCAAAGATTTTAGCAAACATTCTTGCACATCTATCTATCTATCTATCTATCTATCTATCTATCTATCTATCTATCTATCTATCTATCTATCTGTCATCTATTTATCATCTATCTATCTATCTATCTATCTGTCATCTATTTATCATCTATCTATCTATCTATCTATCTATCTATCTGTCTATCTGTCATCTATCTATCTATCTATCTATCTATCTATCTATCTATCATCTATCTATCTATCTATCTATCTATCTATCCATCTTTCATCTACCATCCATCTACGACAGACTCTCTGGAAGGAGAAATTCATGCAGAGTAGTATGTATAATAACTTAAAATCACTTAAAAATTGAATTATAAGCAAATGAAAATTTGTAATTGGTTTAAGTTCTGTTTGTTTTCTGGTTTTGTTTTAGTTTGTTTTTCGTTTTTAAATAGGCCCCCTCTATATAGCCCTGGCTGCCTGGCTTTCTTAGAATTCACTATGCAGGGGCTGACCTCAAATCAGATGTGCCTACTTCTGCCTCCAGAGTGCTGGGATTAGAGGAGTACAGCACAATTCCCAGCTTCTAGATTGGTTTTAGAACAACAACAACAACAACAAAAAGGTAGCACAAAGCTCAGGACACTGTTCAGATAAAAGGGCCTTCTAGTCTTTACCATATGAGTGCTAAACAAAATATCATACCTTTTATCTTCAAATTCAAGATTTTTTAATGTCTGAAAGTGCTATTTTTTGTATATTGCCCTTATTTTCTAATAAGAACACATACATGTGTGTAAATGTTAAAGTACATATTATGAGTGTGTGTGTGTGTGTGTGTGTGTGTGTGTGTGTGTGTGTGTGCCTGCCTTTTACTCTTGTAACAAGGAGACAAAAAGAAATCTCTAGAGCAAAGTGCAGCATATTACAGTTCAGGGGACAGCTGCATCCTACTGCTGTCTCTTGGCCCAAGGGCAGTGTTGCTGGTACCTAGCCATTCCCATTCATTTCCAGGTGGACAAGGGCTGCTTTCATGCTGCGATGCCAGAACTAAGCAGGTTCCAGGGACACCAGCTCACATTGTTTACCATTCGGGCACCTGCGTTGTTGCAACAGCAAACAGAAAACAGCACATTCACAGTATCAGCAACATTAGCACTGGCAAAGGCTATCCTCCTAGTCCTTCCAAAACTGAACTCAGCAGTTACACATGAAAATAAAATTTCACTTCTAAACATATAAAGGGACAACTTTATCCCAAAAGAAATGGGTAATTATTGGCCAAAGGGTGAAGGGATTATTGGGAAACTCAGTGCCCCCAGTCATGATTTAATACTCTGTATCTGTAATTTTCACTTGTGTTGGCGTTTTATTATACAAAAGAAAATGACTGCCTTTTTGTTATAGACTTCATTTCCTGTGAAATATGTAAATGCCACTGGGACTTACTTTTAAAAAGCAACTTATGAACTATTCCATAAGGGACATCAAATTGAATGGCCAATTTTCAGTTAGTCTCCTACAGGTACAACCTTCAGCTTTTATACCACAGCCAAAGGATAAAATTAACACAACTTTTGTCATGGATATTTGTCAGTTTTAACATCAGATATGTTCCATAGGGCGGAATGTAAACCAATACTGGCAGACACTTATCAACTCTCATTTGCCAGTGTTTGGAGGGCTTCATACATATGAATTAATTCATTCTTCACCATCTCCTTTTGGCTATTATATCCCCAATTTATAGATGGGCAAACAGGCCAAGATAGCTGACATGTCCATTCCAGGAATGCACTTAGAAGGTGGCTAAGCCTTCACGGCAAACCAGGTCTTAACAGGCACAGGGGAGTGGCTTTAGGTCTCCATCTCCAGCTTGTGGTTCTTCAAAGAAGTGCAATTCCACCCATGGCAGCTCTCGGACTAGAAATACTGAGAGCATCGACTGTTCGGGATATTCAGCTTCTTGGACAGACTGAAATCGACTCTGCTGCAGCCCTGCCTCCTTTTTGCAGCATTGTTTCTGCTGGATTTGCTTCTGTTACTTTCCATGTCACAGACATGAGAGCACACATGTCTGGGGGGTTCATATGCGTACACATGAGTCTGCCCATGTGTACGCAAGAGCATGGTGGCTAGTGGTCCACATGTCTTTCCGCATTACTCTGGAGTGTGTTGTTTTTTGAAACAGGGTCTCCCACTAAATCTGGTGCTCACTGACTGAGCAAGACTTGTTGACAGAAAAGCTCCAAGGATCCTCTTATATCCACACTGATACACCTGGTGGTGTAGTTTGGATGATAAATGCCCCTATACGAATTTGAACACTTAGTTCCTAGCCAATAGTACTGTTTGTGGAGGTTATGGAAATTTTAGAAAGCCTTGCTGGAGGAAGGGCCCTGGGGTAGGCAATGAGCGTTTATAGACTAATCCCTCTTCTCTTTCTCTCTTTCTCCTCCTCCTCCTCCTCCTCCTCCTCCTCCTCGTTCTTCTTGCTCCATATATATATATATATATATATATATATATATATATATATATTTGCTTCCTGTGTGTAGATGAAAATGTTGTGATCATTCAGCTTCAGGCCACTGATACTATGCCTTCTTTACTTGTTGTTATACTTTCCTTGCCATAATGGATTTAGTTTTTCCATCAGAAAAAATATAAATCCCTTTCTTCATTACATTGCCTCTTTTATCCCATCAAAAGAAGAGTGACTCATATGGTCATCTTCTTACATGGTGCTTGGGATTGAACTCAGCTCCACAAGCTTTTGGGATAAACACTGACCCAGCTCAGCCATGCCTTCAGGCTTATTAATGTTTGAATGTATGTCATGTAGAACATTGAAATCAGAATGAGTAATTAGATTACTGTGAAACAGTAATGCCAAGGTGAGATTTTCCTCAAAAAAAGCAAAACAGAGATGGTTGAAGTTGCTGGAGAATGAAGTGTGGGTGCTGAAAACTTGCTGTAATTACAATTACTAGCATTAGACTATTCTGTCAGCTCCAAATGAACAATAGCACTGTTTCCCATCCATTTATCAATCTTCTTTCTTATGTGGTTCTCAACAGTTCATGAAACTCAGTGTACTTGTCAAAAACCTAAAGATTTTAGCTACTGAGGACTGGACTGCTGATCTACTAGGGGAAAACTCTAGTATATTGAGTAGTTATTAAACAGACAAGCAGCTGTCAATGTTGTCATGCAGTTTAACAAGCTACTAAACCATTATACTCCCTAATATGTTTAGAATCACTTATTATCTACATATTTGTAAATACAAGAAAGTATGCTGAACAAAGTCATCGATGGTTGAGAACATCTTTCTTGGGATTACTGTGAAAGTTGTTTTTCAAACATTATGTTTATTTCAAATGGAATATATGTCAAATATACACTTGGAAGAAATAAGAACTATTAACAAAATCCTTATTCACGAAACATCTGGTCTGTATCCAAGCAGAGAATCAGGACACAGTGGCTAATAAGCACTGTGCCATTTTATCCTCAAACCTGACACTGGAGGCTACAGCTAAAGCTGTGTTAAGCTGCCTTAGGAGAGGTGATTTACATTTATCCAAAGTATCTCGACATAATATTGTACAAGGTAAAGTATCAAGGATTGGATTAGTGGGGAAAGCTCATCTTGACTCTCTGAGGGTTTATAGAATTAAGGTTTATATTCAGTTCACACAAACTCTGATGGATAGAGAAGTCTTCCAGTCACTTCTTTTTCATGCACTGACAAAGATATCTGGTTGCATTTTTTTCTTGTGACCCATGGACTTTTGAAAATATGCAAGAAGGTCAAGAAGGTATCTGGGGAGTGGAGCACAGGTTACAGTATTTCAGTGAGGAAAAAATATACACGTCACCATCTTCTCACAATTCAGTGGGCAGAACATGGCTTTGCTTATAGGCGAGCAGTTGAGGATACATGGCTGCTCTTTGAACATTAGACATCTCATTTCCCAGAGCTAATGAAGCATCATGATGGTCCAGTAGTTACTGTCAGAACCCTCTATTCCTGTAAAGGGTTGGTGTGCAATGATGATGCTCCATAAAGTAAACTTAAAAACTTATAAATTCCCTAAATTGCTAACAGAATCAGACTCAGGCTGTGGGTGTGTGTACAATATAATGTGAATTGATATTGTGACATAAAGTACCTTGAGCAGAAATGAGGTACACATGTAAGTAATTTGCTTATTTATATACTTCATTGCGATTTTCTGCCTAGCATTAGGAATATATTTGAAGAAATATAACACTTATTTACTTGAAAGAAAGCCATCTGTTCTTTTGTTTCTAAGTTTCATATGGGTATCAGACATTTTATTTTATTTATTGTTTTTAAAGATAAATTATGTTTATTACATAATATATATATATATATATATATATATATATATATATATATATATATATAAAACAAATAACTGGAATATATATTGTTAAGCGGCTAAATGAAGCATCTACTCAGGTTTTTTTTTTGGCATATAATACATTACTGTTAACTAAACTTAGCATGTTGCTCAATAAATCCTTAAACTCTTCTCTCATCTAAAATTTTGTGGTCGTTTTTTTCAAGGTCTCAGTATCTTCCCTGCCATCACCCTAGTCCCTTGTAATCACATCTTGTAACATGAATCTTAAAAGGTCTTATTAATAATAAAAAAAAACTGGAGCCAGATATTGGGGTGAAAGCTGATAAATTAGAGAAACAGAACAAGCCAGCCACATTCTTACCTCTATGAAATCCTGAGCCTCAAGAGAGCGAGTACCTGTTTCCTCACACCTTATATACCATTCTATGTCCTGCCATATTACTTCCTGGGATTAAAGGTGTGTGTCACCACTGCCTGGTTCTGTTTCTCTCATGTAGCCTGGTGTGGCCTTGAACTCACAGAGATCCAGATGGACCTCTGCCTCCTGAGTGATAGGATTAAAGGTGTGTGCCACCACTGCCTGACATCTATGTCTAATTTAGTAGTTGGCTCTGTCCTCTGATCCCCAGAGAAGCTTTATTGGAGTACACAATATATCACCACAACAGCTCTCTACAATGCTTCCATGAGATCTACAGTTTTAGATTCTGAGTAAGATCATCATTTTTTTTTTCAATCTGGCTTCATTTCTTTTAACATAACATTCCTCAGGTTTATCCATGTTGTCAAAAAGAATGGAATCTCATTTTTTATGCCTAAAGAAAATTCCATTGTGTATGTATATTTTAGTTCCTTTTTTCATCATCTGATGGACATAGGTGGATTTTATATCTTGACTATTGCATACAGTCCTACAATAGACACATCAGTGAGACTCTTCAGTGGACTGCTCTCATCTCCTTTTGTTATACACTTGGTAGTGCTAGAGTTGGACCATAGGACAGTTCTATTTTTTAAGAATCCTCTACATTGTTTTCCATAATGGCTACACTAGTTTATATCCCTACCAACAGTGCTAGAGAATTCCCCTTTTTTCACATCCTTAACAATACTTGACACCTTTATCCTTTTGGTAATAGACAATACCCTGACCTTTTAAAAAAACATAAAATTAAGGTAAAATAGACAGCATTCTGTGGTATAAGGAGAAACTAGGAAGAGGCTTTAAGAAGTGGAGCAGATTCCCATGTAGCCACAAGATGTACCAGGTCAGGTTCCTGTCTGAAGAGTTTTCTCTCATCATTACAGCTCCTCTTTCAAAAGGATACAATCTAGGTGAGCTTCAGAGGCTTCTGTACATAATCACGTTTGCCCTTTTCAACTTTATTGCAACTATCTACTGTCAAACTCATCACATCCCAGGCTAGTTCTTTTGTAGATCTACTAATTGCCCCTTCCTTCCATCTTCATACCTCTGTCTTCTTTAGTAAAGTCCCTCTTCTTCCTAATTTTCATTTAAGTGTTTTTCCCTGTCTCTGCTACTCATTTTCTCACTCCCTTTTCTCTCTCCCTTCTGTTTCTCCTCCCTCTTTTTCTAGGTTTTCCAACTGAAGCGGATTTCTCTAAGAATATTCTCCAATAATCTCCAGGATGAACAGAATGTATCTATTCATTATTGCTTGGTTATAGAAACTCCTATTATACTTATTTTTTGTTTCATTTACACTAGCTGTTGTATATGAATGTCCTCCAAATCAAAACGTTCCATCCTTCATTGAAATGCCCTAATATAAATAGACTAGGTATTGTAACTGTAATTCTTGATTGATAACTGTTCTATTATATGTAATTTTACTATGTTAAAGTTAAAACCTTCCTTTTTGATTAGACAGAAAAGGGGAAGTGCTATGGTATGTCTTTCTATATGCTGTTGCTAATGTTTTCCTGACTGGCCCACAGTCAGGACAAATCTTTGACACCCGCCAGTCCCACAGCCACTCAAACCCGACTAAGTAAACACAGAGACTTATATTGGTTACAAACTGTATGGCCGTGGCAGGCTTCTTGCTAACTGTTCTTACAGCTTAAATTAATCCATTTCCATTAATCTATACCTTGCCACATGGCTCGTGGCTTACCGGCATCTTTACATGCTGTTTCTCATCATGGCGGCTGGCGGTGTCTCTCTGACTCAGCCTTCCACTTCCCAGCTTTATTCTCCTCCTTGTCCTGCCTACACTTCCTGCCTAGCCAATGGCCAATCAGTGTTTTATTTATTGACTAATCAGCAACACATTTGCCATACAGAACATCCCACAGCAATATGCTGTAAATATGGGTTACTCTGATTGGTTGATAAATAAAGCTACATTGGCCTATGGCAAGGCAGCTTACAGGCAAGTGGAAATCCAAGCAGATAGGAAGAGAAAGGAGAGGGCAGAGTGACATAATCCCACCATCGAGGGAGCAGCATGCAATGGCACACAGGTAAAGCCATGGAACACATGGTGACATATAGATTAATAAAAATGGGCTGAGTTTAGTTGTAAGAGCTAGCAATCAAAAAGCTTGAGTCATAGGCCATGGCCATAAGTTTGTAAATAATATAAGCCTCTATGTGTTTATTTGGGGCCAAGTGGCTGCAGGATGCGAGTGGGAGAGATTTGTCCTGACCACGGGCCAGGCAGGACACAAGAAAACTTCTGACTACCCCCTAAGACTCATGATTTTCTAAAATGAGGACCATTAAGACTCACAAAGTAGGGCTGGACAGCTCTTGAATGGGACTTAAGTTCATTTTCTAGCACCTAAGTAGGATGACTAACAACTATCTACAACTATAGCTCCATGATATTGAATACCATCTTCTGGCCTTCATAAGCCCTTCACTCACATATGATACCCTCCTCCCCAGCATACATATGCACATCATAAACAAACAACTGAGGAAATAACTCACAGTTTTCAGGAAGTCCAACGCCTCCCTGTCTCTCCAGGGTGATGTAAGCAGTAAAGACAGCTAAGGAGAAGATATGTCTTGCCCTGTTGAGTTTTTTGCAAGTCATTCAGATAAGTTCAGGGTTCCACTTCTTCATAGGTCATCACCCTTTACTCATAGTGGGATGGACTCTTGTTGATGAAGTTCGCTTAGGGTGTCTGTGCTCCTCTAAGTCACCCACACTTCTCTAAGTAATCCTAATCAACTTTTTGGTTTAACAAGTTAACTTTGGCAAGTCTTTGGTTCTTTATCTGGAGTGAGTAGATGTTTGTCCATGCCTCTCCAGGAATAGTGTCGTACAATAAGTTACATTGCTAATTAAAGTTCCTTGAATCCAAAAGAAGCCTCTGCCCCATATGTGTTCTCCCATTTGATTTTATTCTTAGAGACCACTAGTATCTGAAGTCTATGCATTAGTTTTCATAGAAATTGAATTAAAAAAATACATATGAAAGATCAAAGTATTAAGCCTTGTGCACACACAATGCACTTCAAACAATGTGAACATTTCATCATTTTGTCTATGATGATGCATTACTTTGTAATTTGGACTGAATCACATCCAAGGTCAGTATCCTTACATTGAAATCCTCATCTCTAATGTGAACTGGAGATGCAGACTTTCAGGGAGGTAATTAAAGCTATGTGAGATGGTAGGGTAGAGTTTTCATCTAGACAAGAACACCAGGATACCATAGTTCATTCTTTTCATCCACAAGAACACGGAAACATATACTGTCATATTGACTAAACTTTAGGGGTTTCTCTGAACCAGTCCTTGACATTAGCTCTGTCCTTATAAACTGAATATCAGTCACTTTAAATTCCCCAGTCTTGCATATCTGATTGTCACCCATGCTGCATCCAGCTCTTCCTGTCCCACAGCTAATGTTTACTTTATTCAATTAAGAAAACTTAACAAGAATCTCTTACTCTTGGTGTATCCTTGAGGTGACCCTAGATTCATGTCTTCATTTTTGCCCGTAAAGCTCCAACTGCTTTTGCCCATTTGGTAGTTGAGTCTATCTTTCTTTTTCTAGCATTTCTTTTATTTTTTGAGATTATTCTATAATTACACTTTTTTTTCTTCTTCCCTTTACTCCCTCCAAACCTTCTCATATACCCCTCCTTGCTCTCTTTTAAATTTATGGCCTCTTTTTACATTAATTGCTGAATGCATATATGGACATGTATGTACATGCATAGTCCCAAATACCACCCTGATTAGTTTGTATAATGTTAGTTGTATGGATGTTTTCAGGGATGGCCATTTGGTATTGGATAATCAATTGGTGTGATCTTCCCTGGGAAAGACTATTTGAGACCACTTCTATCTGTGAAATATATACATTAGTTTTCATGGTAATTGAATTGAAAATGAATACATATGCAGGATCAAAATATTAAGCTATATAAGCATATGATGCATTTTATTTTTTCATATATATTTATTTATTTAAAATAGTTTTGTTTTCATTTTACATACCAATCCAAGTTTTCCCTCCCTCTCCTTCTCCTGCCTAACATGATGCATTTTAAATAATGCTGACTTTTCATCCATTTGTTTCTGATAATGCATTACTCCTGCTCTCAGATTTCCTGAGTCGCCTGTTGTTCTTTGTGTAGGTTTTAGGCCTCAGTCTTTCCTCCATCCACTTTAGCATGTTTATTGGTGTTGTCTTTGTTTAGGTCATGTTTAGGCAGCCATGTTGCACAGGCTTTATGGGTGAAGCATTTGACATTACTAGAAGACATAATCTCACAGCAAAGTCCCTGGTCCTCTGGCTCTTACAATCTTTCTGCCCACTCTTCCACAATGTTCCCTGAGCCTTAGGTGCTGGGGTTGTTATGTAGACATATCCATTGTCACTGGGCACCACACCTCTGTATTTTGATTGACTGTGGTTTTCTGTAACCAACTCTGTCCTTTGTAAAGGACAGGTGTCCTAATTGGGGAGAGAAAGGGTGATAAATAAATAAGAAGGAAAGAGGAGGGTAAAATAATAGTAAGAATGTCTGAAAAAGTCTTAAGGAATCACATTATTAACTATGCCTAAAAAACCCTATAAAACATATAAGTCTGTATATAAATATACATATATAGTTTAAAAGAAAAATTCTCATTTGGGCTGACAGCACTCTCTTCAAGAGCTAAAGACCATCTAACAAAAACCTCCAACACCAGTTATCAGAAGCCTTCTTTTGAGTTGTTGGTCAGGATTGTTCCAGAGACTTCCAAAACATTAAAGGCTATTGCTAAATGCCCTGGTTGACTCTAGAGGTAGAAGATAAGTACCTATTGACATGTACTTCAGATGTAGGGCCCAGAGGACCCTGAGTTGGAACTGACCTGAATACCTTCCCTTGAGTACTAGATTTCATGGTGCCAGTAGTGCCATGCACTCTTCCAAGGGAGCAAAGTAACCAACAGTCCTAACCAGCTATGATACCTACAAACAACAGTAATGAACAACATGGCATAATAACCCAAGGATGCAACAATGGCATGCAATACCTTGGCAGTAACCAAAAGCTCTCTAATTGGACTTAAGACCCACCCAACAAGAAGAAAATCAAACCTGGCTCCAGAAGCTAGCCAACTATACAAGGTAGTAAAATCAAGGATCTTGGAGGAGAACTTATAACCACCACCTTTGTCTTCATACTAACCTTCTTTTGATGAGAATAGGAGATAATAATTAGCTCTGTAGTTTAGGACAGAGAACCCCAAGAGTGAACAGTTTCTCTTTTCCTTGACTGAAAGTTGCCTGTGTCATTGGCTCCTTTCTGCAACTTTACCTTGCCATTGTCAAAAAAAAAATACCAAAAATATTTAAGCCAACATGTCTGACTGTATGCGGGCCAGAGGCAAGGAATACCAGAAACAGGTGCCCCTCATACAATCTCTTTACCTCTAAATGACCATCACTCACCTGGGAACCATACATGAGGACATGACTGAAACTGAGAGGCACCTGGACACCTTGTGAATGGGTACTAGACTGGACATTTCACCGTACCCTGCCTCCAATCCAGTAAAGCCTTATTAAGTTTAAGGCAGTGACCCTTCCATGATATACCATTCCCAGGGAACCCATCTCTGATACATGAGAACTCTGCCTTTTGTCTTGCTTGAAATCTCTATCATAAAATATTTATGTCTAAAACTTATCCTTTGTAGCACACGATTTTCATTCTTTGAATTAACAAGACAAATATCTGAAAAATACTAGCTCTGTGGAAGTTTTGTGTGATCGTCTTGCATCTAAACTCTTGAGTTAAGCTCACCAACAGCCCTGAAAGGACCTATTACTCTCAATAATATACCAGACCAAGCTCTGGTTCAATGGGACCTGTGCCCAAAGTGCATGGTATCTTCAGCAATAGGAACTTACCTTCTACCTCCAGGAAGCAAAGGCAATAACAATAGCCTATAATATTTTGGGATTTTCTTAGACAACCCCACAAATAACACACAAGAGGCCTTTTTATAACTGGTGTTGGTGAATTTGTCAGATAGTCTATGGCCCTTGAGGGGAGCATTGTTAGCTCAGATGGGAAACTTCTATTAAACTATGTATGTATATTTCATAAACCAACTTATGTATGTTATAGGTATTTTAGGTAGATAGTTAATAGTATGATTTCTTATGACTTTTTCACACATCTTTATAGTTACTTTATCGACCTCCTTCTTTCCATATTTATCTTCTTCTGAGTTAACCCTAGATAAAGAACTATAGACAACTAAGGAATACTGAGATTGGAAAAAAAAGTCTTCCCCAGAGAAAAGCACACCAATTGGATACTACTAGTAAATGGACAGCTCTGAAAGCATACATATAAGTAACATTATACACACTGAACAGGTTGCATTTATATATTTATGAATACATTTTATATACATACACACACATATATGTAACAACAATTAAAGAAAAAGAGGCCAGGAATTTGAAGGAAAGCAATATGGAGTGTCCATGGGAGAGTCTGGAGGAAGGAAAGGGAAGGGGGAAATAATATAATTATATTATAATCTCAAAAGAATAATATATAAAAAGACCCACTGAAAATTTCCAGTGTCAGTTCCTCTATAGCAAACCTAAATATCAGGAGGAGAGTCTCCACAAGAAATGAATCCCTGATTCTAAACTTCAGAGCAATGGTAAAATACCTTTCTACAGATTCAGTTGCCTATTCTGTGATAGTCATTCATGAGAACCAGGGAAGACAAATCCACATAGTAGATCATCACCATGAATGTATATGATTTATTTGTTCAATGTCTACTCCACTCCATTCTACACGGTAGGAAGGCAGATGCCAATATCTTTTGTATTTACTTTACTACACCCTATGTGGTAGAAAATGCTTGTTCAGCAACTGTTCCACAGATGAACAGTTGAAGTCTGTACCAAAAGATGTGCTTGGTGCAGGTCATCTTTGAATAAATGTATTCCTGTGTTATAAACAATAGAATCTTCTTATGCATGGCTTAATTCCCTGATTAATAAAGATCTAAGAACGGTAGTTTAATTTTCTTAATGTGTCTGAGGAGAAATTAAATTCACTCTTTGAAATAAAAAGGCTTCAAACTGTGTTGAAACTTCAGCTTATCATTTAGCGGCTGCGTGTACTAATTCAGGGTAGGTCTTCTAAATGTATAGATCCCCAATGGTGTTGTAGTGACTAATGAGACTTCTCATTGAGCTATTGCAACGTTGAAACAAACACATGTAGTCAGAGGACTATTTTGAGAGTTGTTGAACACTGTGAAGTATCAGCATCAGTCTTCAAGTGTTATATCATCACGGTTGTTCAGCACTGCTCTGCTCTCTGGTAAACAGACAGGCATTACCTTGAGCAGAATCTAGGTATACCTAGAATCCTCTGTTCAGGTGTGTCAGTGTTCTCTCAGCTTCAATGAAGCTTCTAGTTTTGCTTAGCACCCCAATGCCTTCTTAGATCTTTAAGACACAGAACGTCTTTGAGAAGGGTTTTTGCCAAAGAAAGGAGTCATTTCATTTACTGATAGCCCAGAGTTCACCTGCTGGGGGCCATCTGTCAATCTGTAGAGCAGACATTTGGCTAGACCAGAGCATCAGACAATTTTGAGGTCAATGTGGACAATCGAATTCCAGCTGTAGTATAAAGAAACTAGAATACAGTTGGCCAGCTGCTTCATGCTCTTCCTTTATGGAATACTACATCTTTGACTGCATGTCGTTTGGAAAGGCATGCTTAAAAACGGGAGGGGGAAGGGAGAGACTGTGCCTCACACCAAAGAGAAGATTGTGCTGTAGTCATCCAACCAGAAAATTGAAGAAATTCTGATAAATCAATTTTCGTCCTGAAGAGCTCAAACCTCTAAGAGTGGAGGCTACCATCAAGTCACTGAAGTCTGGGGGAAGAGTTTACAGTTTAGGGTTAGTTCAAGCTGTTTCAGGTTCTTATATTACATGCTGTTCAAGAGGCAGTGTGTGATAACTTAATTAAAGCAGTAGAAACGAAGTTGGCATTCCCCCTCCTTCTGTAACTCTCATCTGAAATATCTTCTTGCTTCCCATGTTATTTTCTTAACAGTGGCAGCCAATATTTTTATTACTACAGAAATGGCCTGTGATACTCATTAGAAAAAAGGAGGACCTCTAGAGTGAAAATATTACTTACTGACTAAGACACTAAACCAACATAAAACCTAGTCATGAAACACATCTGATTCCCAAGTGTTCTGGAAATACTACAACAATAAATATCCCCATATGCATTATACAATAATGCTCACAGCAGTAACCTTAGAAATATTAAGATGCACAAGGATGTATCGAGGTTCCTCCCCGAAGAAGGTGGGGATATGGATGAGGGGTGGAGACTTGGCATAGAGATGTTAGACACAAACAAAGACTGTGCCTCCCCATCAATAGAAGGCGGAGTAGGAGGTAGATTGTCTGCTGGGGAGCTCTTTTAGAATTTTTTTCACTCCCATTATTCTGTTCCTAGCGCTACAGTTCCCCTCCTTGGTGCTCTTTTCACAAGGGTGTTCTATTATTATGCTTTGTTTAATTGGCTTAGATTTAAGTAAATAGATGTCACTGAGATGAAGGGCAATGGGAGTATAGCAAGGGGGAGTAGAAACATTAACACAAGAGGCACAGAGGCAAAGGAGAGATAGGGACCACAGGGGGTATGGGCAGCCCTGGCTACCCAGGCAGCTTGTGTTCACAAAAGGCTTTAATCTAAAGCTCCTAGTAGCCACTTAATGTCTATAATCAAGCCACATGTGTCTCCAAAAATGTATGAAAATAAGATTAACGTCTCAACTAAAAAGCAACAGCCAGTGAGCCAATGAGACTATAAAGATTCCAGCTGCTCTAATGACTGTTGTTCCCAAGGAGTACTGCTAGCACTGATGATTCCATGCTTGGGTGCCCCTGGGACCACACCAACTACCTTTGTTATTTGTAGACCTAGGAGTCTAATTCAGTAATAGGTTTTTAACCTCACACTCTTTGAATGGTTTTTAGAGCCTCCTCTAAACCAATGGTTAGGCAAAAACTTTGAAATGTATTGTCTTTTTAAAACTGTAGCCCTGAATAGCTTACATTACAGTTTTGTAAAGCTCCATTTTGAGTGTGAGTGGCTTTTCTGGTCTCCACCACCCACGCTTGACATCTTGTCTTATCTAGAGGCCTTGAAGGTCAGAAGCCTTCTTCACTCAGTGGGTGTCCCATGTAATTCATGGCTTGCACCATTTCATCTTTAGCAGAGGAGTCTGCCTCAAGGGAAAATGTAGTAGTGTTTCTGAAGCATATTGTTTAGGTTTATTGATGATTTTGCTTTGTCATTTCATGTACATTTTATATTTTGGATATATGTCTTAGTAGAAAGTCATCCAGTTTAAAGAAAACTCATGAAGCTAAAGATAAGGAAAAGAGAAATGGGAAGTCATTTGTGACACCTTTCTTGATTCAGTCATTGGTCTCCCATGTGGCAGCTGTATCTAGTTAGCCTGAACTGAGTGCTTGCCCTATGCTCTTAAAGTGCTCTTACAGTACACTCCTTGGTTCTTTGGAAACCTATGGTAACCACAGGTGATGTGAAACACTCATGGAAGAGAAGGACCCTAACAAAAGGAACAGTGTCACCCTGATTTAGGAAGGTTGTTCCCACTTCAATTAACCTAATCTAGATAATCCATCATCACAGGCATACCCAGAGGCTTGTTTCTTCAGTGTTCTTGTCATATTGAAAATCAATATAAACTTTCACACACACACACACACACACACACACACACACACACACACACACACACCATATACATACAGGCATCTCCTCTCCTCGCTCCTCCTTCTCCCCTCTCTTATGATTTGTCTTGATTCCCCCCACCACAGACACACACACACATACACACACACACACACACACACACACACACACACACACACACACACACACACTGTAGCATAAGATAAGATCTGTGCTTCACTCAAGTCTGCAATCCCAAATGACGGAATTCCTCAGCTTTAGTTGGTAACATGGGACTCGGAGTTAACTGAAAAGAGATATGAAGTAGATATGAAGGGCCCGAGAATCACTAGATCCTAATGTAACTTAAAAGTAAAAAACACAACCTGGATTACAGCTTTCTATTAATATTTTTGTAGCAAAACATACACAATGTGACAGCTCCCCCAAAGGATGCCAATCCTTATCTGTCACATTTGTTATAAAATATGATTTCTCTTGAAACTTGTTCTGACATTTTTATTCCTCAAAGAACCCAGGTTTAAGAAAATAGATATTTATCATTCATGTCTCATCATGTACTGGCCATTATATTATCATATAGAATTTTCTAAAAATTTAATGTCAACATCAATGAGTGTTTCATTTAATTTAACAAATTACTTTCAATAGCTACCTGGTGAATGGCAGAGTACTTTTCAATTGTAAATACAGGGAATGGTTTTTATGCAATTATATAACAATTGGTAAACTTAGGTTCAATAGATCCAGGGAAATATTTTGGTTCTCAAGTTCATAGAGAAATGTGCAAATGGAAAGTTATTTCTTATTGTAGAATATTACTTTAAGGTGTGTTACTTTTGTTTATGTTGCATTTGTTTAGCTCTGTGAAGCTGTGTTACTTTGCCCATGACCCTAAAACACCCATGACCCTAGGATTAAGATTCCCACATTGGGTGCCAAAATGTTGTTGCTTTTTACTCTTTTTGGGGGCCTATCACTCAGCTCCCAAATAAATCACACACGGAGGCTTATTCTTACTTATAAATGCTTGGCCTTAGCTTGGCTTGTTTCTGTCAGCTTTTGTTAACTTAAATTATCCCATCTATCTTTTGCCTCTGGGCTTTTCCCTTTTTATTCCTGTATACCTTTCTTTGTTTCTTACTCCACAACTTGCTGTGCAACCGGGTGACTGGTCCATGGAGTCCTCCTCCTACCCTAGCTACTTCTTTTTTCCTTCTTCTATTTATTCTCTTTGCCTGCCAGCCCCACCCATTCTTTCTTCTGCTTTGCTATTGGCCATTCGTCTCTTTATTAGACCATCAGTGTTTTGGACAGGCAAAGTAACACAGCTTTACAGAGTTAAACAAATGCAGCATAAACAAAGGTAACATACCTTAAAATAATATTCTACAACAATTTCTCTCAAGAAATTTGAGTTAAAATTATTTTCCTCCCCAAAGAAATATTCAGTAAGCTATTTTAAGGTGTTTTTGTAATAAGCTACATTAAAAATCATTAAAGACTTTGATCTTCATGACTGAAATGAAAACCTACATTGAAATAAAAGCTAGAGCAATCACTAGAAAATGTACAGTTTTGTCTCTCTCAGAATAGTTGACTTGATCATGTGGTCATGGGACAAGAGAGAGTAAGGAGGGATGAATAACATCAAAAGACATATGTATGAAAATGACATAGTGAAATACATTGTGTAATAAGTAACACAGGGTAGTAAAAATGGATCCTCATTAGCATCCAATAGAGTCTTTCACAAAAAGAAACTCAGTTTATGAACATATGCCCACCACAAAGCCACCTCTATTTGGCAAACATCATGTAAGGGCTCATATTTTCAAATAACTCAACTGTCTTCATTCCTCAGTCAAGTCACACAGAATGTTTCTTCCTCCTGTGATGTGAGCTGGTAGGCTTTGGGGTTATCTTACATACTGTAATCTTTGCTTTTCCTTCATATTTTCTCCTTCTTAAAGTAGAGCATCTTGGAGCAATTTTCTCACATTCACACCATTCTTGCCAATGATGTGTTACCTCTGGAAGCTTCTTTTAGAAGTGACAGACAGTTATGCTCACAAGAGACTAATGTTATACTTTGCCCATCTTAGGACTATAACTTTGCTGGTGACCATGAGTTTCAGTGGTGCTTAATGTAGCAGTTACAGTCTCAGAAACAATTCCATCACCTTTCTGGATACTCAGTGGAGTGGGGAACTAGCATAGTCATTACAAGAGATTGTATAGCAGAGTGTAGACAAATTTTTGCCTCCACCTAGATCCTTATATAGCAAGCAACATCATGTCTCATTATTTTTGTACCAATAAACAGTGAATAACAATAATTATCTTCTTGTAAAGTGACTTAAAAGGTCAAGGAGAGGTTAAGCAATGTATTTTGCACATGGTTTGATTACCTTTCTATCTATCAGTTGTGGTGATATTGTGTTCCCCAAAATATTGTGTACCCTAATAAACTTATCTGGGGTCAGAGAACAGAACAGCCACTAGATATAGAGGCCAGAAAATGGTGGCACACACACCTTTAATCCTAGCATTCCAAAGTCAGAGACTCGTCTGGATCTCTGTGAGTTCAAAGCCATACTGGAAACAGCCAGGCATCGTGACACATGCCTTTAATCCCAGAAAGTGATGGCAGGAAGCAGAAAGGTATATAAGGCGTGAGGACCAGGAACTAGAGCCTGGCTGAGCTTTTAGGCTTTTGAGCAGCAGTTCAGCTGAGATGCATTTGGATGAGGACTCAGAGGCTTCCAGTCTGAGGAAACAGGATCAGCTGAGGAATTGGTGAGGCTGGCTGGCTTGTTCTGTTTCTCTGATCATTCAGCATTCACCCCAATACCTGACTCAGGTTTGATTTTTTTTTAATAAGATCTTTTAAGATTCCTGCTACAATCAGTTCCCTATCATCTACCTATCCATGCATTCAATGATGTTATCACAATGGACTAGTACTATTACACCACCCAATGAATTGTATGAAGTTGGTTTTTTCAAATACTGAACAAAGAGTTCTGCATTTACTATTGTTGCATAACACTTTCCAATCCTGGGGAGGCACCATAAGCACTTAGAATAGTGGTTGAAATAATCAATATTTTGAGTTCTAGTCAAGAGATGAATGAGTACAGAAATCTAGACCTCTCATAAGTATTCAGTATGACACTAAGAATATGATCTATGGAACACACTTTTAAAAATAACAGCTATATAGCATTTGATTAATTATTTTGGCATAATCTTGATCATCTTTGTAGTGGGTAGCCATTCCAGCTTTGATCTGGAAGTTCCAACCCCCATTGAGACTTCGGCAACTGTCACGCCTATAAGGCGGGGCCAAGGGAGGCGCCTGGGGACCCGAGATCTGGATGGGGGGGGGTGCTCTCTCAGTTCCGGGTCCCTGGATAGTGGAGGTGGACCAAGCAGAGCTCCAGAGAACACCGCTGGACTGTGATACACCTTCCCCAGACCCCGCGACCTACCTATCCCTTAATTTGTAAGTTACGCCATTAAATAAATCTCCTTTTAACTACATGGAGTCGCCTTAATAATTACACCAATATCTGGCGCTATTAAGATTATTGTCATATTGCATATCACACTATATACTCCTACCTCTGTTATAACATCTTGTGTATTGTCACAATTTTGAAGTCATCGTTCTTTACCATACACTTGCTTATAGACTGTTTACCTTGTTTATGTGAAGCCTTAGTCCTTAGGTTATTTCAGTAGATAAGACTTATAGATTTATAGTCACCTATGCTTGTCATCTCTATAGTTACGTTAGTTAGGTTATCCAGATTTACAGATACATAGGTCAGATGGACAGGTAATCTTCAAACACTTCATAGACCTAGAGAATATGGCATTTAAATAACTTAGAATTCTGTTGATGTGAGACACAATTGCTCCTGGCTGCACCAATTTGATCCCGAGAGAATGTTGGGCTTCTAAGACATTTCCATTTGGAAGTTTGTCTTCTTGGCACAAAATGGCCTACTGGGCAAAGAACTGCCCTTGCCTCGACGGCTGACAGTACAAATGCAATGCTATCCTTTCTGGACAAGCGGGACACAAGGAAAGCGACCACTGTACTCTGCCAAGACAAGGTAAGATGGTCTTTCAGAATTCCTGCTTCTGAAAATGGTCTGTCAGATACTTTAGGCCTGTAGCCAATTTGAATGCACCAACAATGCTGAGAAACATTAGGTGACTGTCCAGGCTGCCAGCTGTCTCAGTCTACTCTCGCAAGATTCCCGAAAGTTCCTTGCATCCATCTACCATTTCTCAGGTACCATTAAATTCCTTCTCAGGTCTTTGATGGGATTGAAGACTAGCAGTTATAGTTAAAACTTAGTAGATAGAACATATTAAGTATTAGATTCAGGTTCTTTAGGATAGGACACCTTTTGGAATGATCTTTGTAACATGCCATTTACCTATGCTCTATACTTCTCTGGATTTTAGTATGTGTTTCTTACTTGATATTGTTTGCATTGGTTGTAGTTCCATCTTATCTAGGTCATTATCCCTCATTATTCCTGGACAATATTTGATAACCATTCCTTTGTATATAGTCTTGTATTAGGTTAGAACTTTCTTATTTAGACAAAAAGGGGGAGATGTAGTGGGTAGCCATTCCAGCTTTGATCTGGAAGTTCCAACCCCCATTGAGACTTCGGCAACTGTCACGCCTACAAGGCGGGGCCAAGGGAGGCACCTGGGGACCCGAGATCTGGAGCGGGGGTCTCTCGGTTCCGGGTCCCTGGATAGTGGAGGTGGACCAAGCAGAGCTCCAGAGAACACCGCTGGACTGTGATACACCTTCCCCAGACCCCGCGACCTACCTATCCCTTAATTTGTAAGTTACACCATTAAATAAATCTCTTTTTAACTACGTGGAGTGGCCTTAATAATTACACCAATAATCTTGACTACCACTACATCTGTTTACAAAAGAAGATATTGTCGCCAAGATGATAGTGAAGTGACAGTTGTTAGTTTCAAGGTTTACTTTTTATTTTTAAATCTCTAGGTCTAAAATCAATAACTGTTTTTTTAAAGCCCAAATACTTTTTCTTCCTAGTAATGTATGAAGTTTTCTTTTCTTTTCTAAAAATATTGTTTTTAATTTTTATGTTGTGATGGTTTTTTGGCATAATTCAATGAAAGCTTTGAATTCATGTCCACCTAGGCATAGCCTTTATTTGTATAAAAGCTTCCTGGGTCCCATTCATACACTGGCTGGGAGCAATGAACCTCAAGTAAAAAGCACTTGTGCTAAAGAATTAGGTATGAACCATTTGCAATTTAGAAAACAAATGTGCCTGCACTCATTAGATTTCACAGGTCTAAAGCACAGCCATTGTACAATGGGAAATATGACCTTTATAGCTATTTTTTTTTCTTTTCAAGCAGCTTTGATTGCTTATTCTGTAGGAGGGCTGAAAAGAGTAGTTCTTCTCAAAATTGAGTTGGAAAATTATAATAAGTAGGGTTTTTATTGTGTCAAAATAACAAAAGGTTCTTGCTTGAAAAAAGGGCTCTAGTAAACACATAAAATATAACTTTATTTTATTTATGTGTGTGTGTGTGTGTGTGTGTGTGTGTGTGTGTGTGTGTGTGTGTGTGTGTATGCGCACGCGTGTGTGTGCGCGCACGCACGCACAGGCCTGCATGTATGCATGTGTGTATGTGTGTGTTAGAGTGTGCATGCCACAGTATGTGTGTGCAGATCAGAGGACAATCTGTTAGAACTGAGTTCTTGTCTTTCACCCTGTATGTCCTAAGGATTCAAATTCAGGTTGTCAAAATTGGGAGCAAACACCTTGTTATACTAAGCCATCTCTCCAGTCCCCAAACAAGAAGTTCAGATGCTGCAGATTCTACTACAAGGTTGGGTTTAACAGCTATGAACTATCCAGCAAGTTCTGTCTTTCATAATTAATTCATCTAAGCCCTGGTAGAAATGTGTAAGGGACTATACATTTTCATTTTGCTTTTAGTGTCCAATGTTCTTAGGAAAAGGACTAAAACTCTCCTTTAGAGCTCGCCTCATCTAGCTTTGTTAGCTCTCCGACCTCATCATACTCTATGCCCCTCATACCCCTTGTTCTCCCTTTAGCCTTCTGACATTCATCCTGATGGACTCTGTTCTTATAGACAAAGGGCCTTTGAATGCCCTCCTTCTTGGTCTGGTATATTCTTTTCTACTGTCTCTGCCTATTTATTACTTATCCATCGACTGTCCATCCTGACAAGGTTAGTTTCTGAATCTCCTCTTTATCACCCTTGTCATGGTTCTCAGTTTGTAGTTGTTTGTGTGATTGTTCATTGAAGACAGTGACCATAACTATCTATGTTTAACTAGATCCTCAGGACTTGGTTCTCCGTTTCGTATTTTGAACATATAGAAGAATAAATAGAAGAGTACATGGATGAATGCATCACGTGACATTAGCCTAGTATCTAAAATAAAAGTCTCAACAACTGAATAAATGAAGGTTTAAATATAACTCTTTGAGCATAAAAACAAGCTTGTTAGACTAAGTAATCATGGGGATTTTTTAGCAGTTTAAAAAATTGTTTTTTTGTTATTGTTGTTTTATTTTTTGAGATAGGGTTTCTCTGTGTAGCTTTGGAGTCTTTCCTGGAACTCACTCTGTAGCCCAGGCTGGCCTTGAACTCACAGAGATCCGCCTGCCTCTGCCTCCTGAGTGCTGGGATTAAAGGTGTGTACCACCACTGCCCGGCTTGCAGTTTAAAAAAAATTCAATAAATGACTCACCAGCACAAATATCCAACTGATGAATGGGTTAACAGGATGTTCTATGTCCACTCCATGAGCTATTATTTAGTCTTTATGAAAAAAAAAAATCAAAGTACTACTAGCCACGACGTGAATGAACCCTGAAAGCATTGGGCATTTGTTTAGTGTTTGTGAAATGTCTGAAAGAATAAAACAGTTCATAGAGATAGCCCCTTGGGCATTTTCTAAGATAGCAGTGAGGCAGAAATTGAGTGGCTGTTAATGGTTATGAGTTTCTCTGGGGGTTCATGAAAATGTTCCAAAATTAGACAGGGAACATAGCTGTGTAACTGGGAATATAGTGAAAAGCCAATGTAGTGCATATTTAAAAGAAATGAATTTTTATATGTGAATTAAATTTCAGTACAGTTGGGGTTGGAGAGGTAAAGGGCACTGTCACTTTTTCCAGAGGACCCTGGTCTAACTCCCAGCACCCACATGGCACATTTCATAACCATGTGTGACTCCAGTTCTAGGGGATATGATGCCTTTTTCTGGGCCCACGGAAACTGTATTCATGTGGTGTGCAGATATTTGTTCAGGTAAAATACCAGTAGCAAAAATAAACATGAAATAAAAAAATTAAACATTTTAAATAGTTGTTTCTAAAGGACAAAACAACATTCCAGTGGACAGTACTAATTTATGCTCTTAGTATCCAACTCTAAACCTAATTGAATAGATAATTATTTACTCTTGGACATTTAAGCTATTTAAAGGACATACAAGCCTGAGCAATGGGAAAATATTCTTATAATGAAACAATATTCAGAACACTCATTTAGAATTTCTTCATTGGTTACCATGTGTCAGACACTGAATTATACCCTGTCTAGCTGGATCCTGCTACAAATGCTACCACAGCCTCCCTTATTTCAAGAAGCTTATATAACCATGTCTGGAGTAGTAATTAACTATAACACAAAGCACAGGGTAAGAGTACACAAGGAAAATATACTTCAGCGCTTTGATGAATCTAAGGGCAGATTATGCTCTATATCAATTATTATGGAGAGTATAATATTTAAGGTAAGCTTTGTAAAACTACATGTAATTTGGACAAGGGGGCATGGGCAATAGAAAAAAGAAACTAGGTAACAGCAGAAGGAAAATCATAAATGGAGAGTGTGAGGTAGAGAAATCTTCAAAAACGAATTCTGAATTGAAATGGATGACCACATCAAATATATGTGGGACAAGACTAAAGTCACCATAGAATTTAATCAACAAGTGATTTCAGGTAAAAACAAGTGGCCACTGATATCCTCTAATATATGTGGTTGGTAATTCACCTTTTTAAAAGACGTTTGATGCTTCATTATTTTCTCAGGATCTCAAAGGGCCATAGAATTAGGAATGAATCTTTGCTGCGTTGAAGACAGATTAAGAATATAGGCTAGCCATTCTAGTCTTAGCAAGATTATATAAGTGAACCCTCAAGAAAACATTGTAAGCAACTAGTAGAGGGGAGATATGGTTTCAATTTTAATCCCCACCCTCAGAATAGCATGTTATAGGATTGGTGATGGCAAGCCAGTGAGCGACTCCTCCCAGAGGTGAAGAAACCTCCATGGGGGTGGAGTCTAGGAGAAGGAATGCATGACATTGTAGAAATGCCTTTGAGATGCTACCGAGTCCTTGGCTCCTGGGCAACCTTTCTCCATGAGACCAATGTACTGTGTCTCAGCACATGTACTCCCAAACTGAGACGACTGACGTGGGCAGAAACAGTTTATACTATAAGCACAAATATACCTCTTTTTTTAAAAGTGGTATGTCTCAGGTATGTGTCATAGTGCTGGAGAAATGACGACCACAATTGGGAAGGAGAAACATCTACTGAAGTGCTAAGAAGAGAGAGAGTTTGACAGGTGAAGAGTTGA
Source organism: Peromyscus californicus insignis (assembly GCF_007827085.1). NCBI lineage: Eukaryota > Metazoa > Chordata > Mammalia > Rodentia > Cricetidae > Peromyscus > Peromyscus californicus. Next base: position 19,734,639 of record NW_026294514.1, on the reverse strand, counting down.
AGCCACGTATGCTAGGGGAGGGGGAATAAGAAAAGGGATAAGAAGATGGTAGCTAGAAATACGAATTCACAGTTTAAACAATCAGCTTTGCATGTTGAAAAGGGAGATTCAGGGATAACTGAGTACCAGAAAGGTCAGGATCTAGCAAACAGCAGAGACATTGTGTGCTGCTAAGTCAAAGACTCTGAGTAAAGACTCTGGGAGGGACATATCAGCTTAAAAATTTTCAAAATGTGTTCTAGGTTTATCCTTAAATTTATTTCTTCTCTCTGTCTCTGTTTCTCTATCTCTGTTTGTCTCTGTCACTGTGTCTCTGTCTCTTTGTCTCTGTCTGTCTCTGTCTCTGTCTCTGTCTCTCTCTCTCTCTCTCTCTCTGTGCGTTTTGAAAGAAATCAAGCCCAGGGCCTTGCGCATGCTAGGCAAGCACTTTACCAGTGAGATATATCTCTAGCCCTTGACATTTTTTGAGACATGGTCTCACTACGCATCTCAGGCTGTCCTTGAATTCACGATGTAGCCTAACTCTGCATCAAACACATAATTACCCCATCTCTTCTTCCCAAGTGCTGGATTTATAAGTTTCATTGTTCCCAGTGGGACAGTTTTTTTTTTTTCAAAAATTATCTCTTTAATCACCTTGGTCTGCACTTGATGGAACAGCTAGTTCTCTTTGTGTTTAATTATGTATCTCAAGGCACTGTAAGAAAAAATTAAATATTCAGAACATTAAAACTTTTGAAAATGTTTTAAATGATAAATGATTATACAGTTCCCCAACATATTTGAAAGTAGAATGTCATTTATATAGGAATATACTTTTGACATGTATATTGTGCAATGAAGATGCATTGGTGAGTAGATATGCTTTGTGCTTATTACCTTGTACAAACTGGTAGATGCTATACTGATCATTAAAATACAACAACTTCAAAGTATATTTAAATTTAATAAATACTCCTTGTAGAGATTAGTAGGAATGCATCATCAAATGATAAATTCCATATCACGCATGCTATCAATTTATTGCGGAGGATCCTTAAAATACAAATATCAGAACTTTGCCATATGACACTTGGGTTAGCATTTGACATTTTGCTGTTATTGTTGCTTTAAACGACAACTTAATTATGCAGTTACTCACCTCCACAAAGGGAAGACATTCACAGATGCAGACTCCAATGACTCATAGACATGATCTCAACCATGAAATGTCATTATTATTATTTTTACATTCAAAATGATGTCACCAAGCAAAGGAAGAGATTTGTACAATTATTTTCTAGTTCTTCCATGTGCCCACGTTAAAAAGGATAGATGCTATCTGATTTCTTATGATAATTGCATTCACAGTGACAAGACTACAGTTTTAACTTCAACTTCTTTCTTTTGTTATGTCTTTCCTTCCTTCCTCTCTCCTGCCTTCCTCTCTCAAAACCATATAACGGCTGCACAAACTAAATACAGTGGGAATTTCTCAACTGGGCTTAACAGTCTTCATCCTCCAATTATACCATAACCACCAAGCCTTTTCAACAGCTCCTGGAATTTGTAGCATTTGTTTGGAAAGGCCATTAGCCATGGGAGTTCATTCCAGTCTACAGAAGCATTCTGTTCTGGAGTTTGCTAACACGAGTACTTTGTCTTTCCTGTCTATTTCTACAACATGCTTGGCAAACTATAATTATCAGTATTTTCTTTTATAGCGAGATAATTATTTGTTATTTTAGCTTAAGTAATAAAAGAACCTCAGTTTTTTCTCCACAGACAAAAGGCATGTGCAGAGTGTGAGGCTTGTCTGTTTGCAGAGGATGGAAAGTTGGACCCATTCTCCACCAGACAGACCACCATTATAGGTTACTCCATTGAAGCTTATAAAATCCTTTTTACCTTCCATAATGACACAAGTTCATCACAAGCAAAAGGATCTCTCATCTATGAGTTATTATTATGTCATACCTGCTGGAATTCGTACCAGATAACAAATGTATCACCAGAATAGATGCCAATGGTTTTCTGAAGACCACAAACAAATTTTCCTGCAATTTATGACTGTATACACAGTACACTGAGCTCCTATAACAGTCTCATTAGTTAACTCAAGAGCCAAACACCTAAATCAGCTTAGCTGGATTAACACAGATTAAGATAAAGATTTATACAGTATTTTTGTTTCAAGGGTACTTGGCACAGAACGTGTGAATACTGTAGTCTCACCTTGGGACAATAAGTATGATTTTCAAAACAAAAATTTAATTAAATCTGGGGGTGTGGAGCCTGTTGCTACATACATGTGAAAGTCAGAAGACAACCAATCGGAGTCAATTCTCTTCTATCATGCTGGTCCTGGGGCTCAAACTCGGGTAGTCAGGATTGACAACAAACATCTTTACATGATGAGTCATCTCACCAGCATGAGTATTATTTTTAAAAGTGCAAATGTCTGCTTCTCTTTTGGTCCTTTCTGTGATCTCTTGTTCTCTCATTGATACCTCTCCTCCCAGGTGGGCAGACTTAAGTGTTTCTCTAGCTGCTTACTAGTAAAGGTACCAAAGGAGGCAAAACAAAACACCCAGGGGACCACATGATCTGCAGTTCCACAAGGCAGAACCCTTGTCTAACAGGAATTTATCAGGGCCTCTCACCAAAACTACATAATTCTTTCTTCACCCAGAGCAGAACATCTGTGCCTTTATCTTGGCATTATGTGAACTTTTCCTAATCTCTTTCTTTCTGCTTGCACGTATGGCTTTTAGATCTCAGATGAACTCTAAGACTACTATGAACAGTTGTGCATTTTCTTACAAACTCTGAGAGAGTTTTAAGACTCTCATTACATCATACCTAACACATGGAGACTCTGGCAAGCATATCCAAAGCCATTACTTTGTCATGTGGTTGAAAAAAGAAGATACAGGTATGAAGCGATGTTTTCTGTGGAAATTAGAGATTGGGAAGAAGCTGCTGTTAGTTGTTAATAGTTGCTGTGTGGGGCTGGAGATAATGGCTCAACTGTTTGGAGTATTTGTTGCTCTTACAAAGCACGGGGGTTTGATTCCTAGCATCCACATGGCAGCTCATAACTATTCTAATTCCAGTTCCAGGGAGCTGACGCCCTCTTCTGACCTCCACAGAAATGACAAGAGCTGCCTTAACCATGCAGTCAACTTTGACTGTGCTGATCTCTGTGTTTACTTGGTACTTGCTTCCCCTCTCTCCATAAAAAAAAAAAGATGGAGAGAACACCATTCTGTGTGCATGGATATTCTACTGACTCTGTGTAATAAGTTCTATTATCACCATCAGATGACACGGTGACTATATGAAGGAGCGTTGTATGTAGGCATGCTGTGTTTGACAATGATAGTGCCCTTGATTCTTAGGCACTGCGGGTAAAATGCAAGGTCGGAAAAGAATCATATTGACATCTACTTATTTTAGAATCCACATTATGCTTTTGTTTTCAATAAAACAAGACCTGGCTCCAGGTCTGTTTGGACAGGCTATCACTTTCTCCATGTGTGCAGTTTGGCCCTAAATTGGAGTCTCATGAACGATGGGCTACGCACAGTGAGCTCCTTTCTTCATAAGGTCTAATATCTTTGATACTTACGGGTCATGGTTTTTACCCCAAATGGCTTCATATCAAGTAGTATTTGATGAGCTACAGACAGCTGTCTGCAAGTCATCAGCCCCCTTTCCAGGATTGCCAGAGACCTGCCATCACCAGGAATCACTTATGAGTCTAGCACCTATTTCTAGAGAGCAGAGCAAGCTGGGGATTCATTTCAAGATTCATTAAAGTACCAGCATTGAGTCAACAGGCATCACTTTGCATGTATGCAAACCACATTGGAAGTCAGTCCAGTTCTGCCATAGTTAGATCCCACTAAGGATCTTAGGAGACCCTGGGTCTTTAAAGAGGTGAGTTTGAGCTAGGTATTGTTTGTGTGCTTCACACAAAATGTGTGTGAAAAGAGAGATTTATTAAAACAAGTCCTTATGCTGAGAAGAGTTCATACACACCACAAACAACCTCATTTCCGAAAAGGTTGTCAGTCAGGGTGTCTGTTTTACAATTTAATGTATTTGTAGATACATTTTAAAATTAGAACTTTTGCGTGGTAATCCTTATGATTTAAAAGGATATGATGAAGATGCTAAGCAAGTTTTATTGCATGCCTCACACAGCAGGGAAAAACACACTGCCAATCAAGTGATTTGCCTTCCTCAGAACTAATCTACAATTGATTTAAGTCATTATCCACAGAACTCAGAACAAATCAACTGTTATTTCATTAGCACACTGCCCACATCACTACTAGCACAAGTGAAACCATTAAAGATATAACGCCCTGAGGAGCACAGCTTACTAGAGTGCGCATTATGCTTCAGTCTTACAAGTTTTCATTATAAACCATATGCAATTATTTTTAAAAGCATTTCTTTAGATGTTAAATGTTATTAAATGTCTTTTAGAAAGAAATAGCATTTCTACTTTGATACGAAAGTCACAGGCTCACAGTATGAAATGTGACTGAAGACTTCTTTTCCCCGTAAGAAGAAGAAGAAAAAAATACTCCAGGAAAATGTTCAAAGAGGTAAAACCCTGAATTTTTATGCTAAAAGGGGGCAGTGGAAAACTAATTGGCTACCTATAACTATAGCTAGTGGTTGCTTGAAAATAAAAAGTAGGCTATTTGCTACACTTACTGCTCATGTTTGACAGTCTGACAACTTTCTTATGCAGTTAGTTATTTCTCATGAATCCATGAGGTAACTATTATTGAAATTTACTGGGGAGAAATACGACTCTACAGACTAACCCACCTAAGAGCATACAACTGTCATTAGCAGGAGAAATCCTAAACCAAGCTGAGCTATTGCCTTCTCAACAAGTCATGCTTAGTTATACATTTGCATATACAGGTGCATGTGACACACAAACATATATGCAACTTAATACACACATATACCAAACACCAAGGAAGAATCTTTCCATGTGAAGGAAGGGAAACTTTAACCAGCACGCGAACCTACATTAGCACAAGCCTGACTCAAATGATGACAACCACACTGAAACTGCAGAGGGAATCAGGATGTCTGAAGTGAGGCAGCCTGGCTGCTCCATGGTTACTCACAGAGTCCTGGCTGCTACCTCTGTGCTCACCCGAGGTGTCCTGACCTCAAAAGGAACTATGCCACTTTTTAGAGACAAAGGTCAGCAAAAGACTTCCTTGGTCATTTACCTTCCTTTGCGGCAATTGATTAGGTGGGGTATTGGGGATGACTCTAACACTGACTAGTCAGGAGGGAAAGCTACCTGTAATGCATTCTAGCAGACGACCATTAGAAACAGACTAAAGTGAAGACAGATCCTGTCAAGCCAGCTGGGAGGATTGAGAGCAGCTGGTCATCTGGAGGCTGAAAGAGCCAGAGGCAGCTCAGCAAAATCTACACTGCAGATAAGCCTCACAGGGACAGCTGAACTCTTAACACCCTGTTCAGACTCCCTCCCGATACTCAGATGGCCTCAGGTGGTGTAATTTAGCATGCATGTAATTTCCAGGCCTTTCTGCTGACCTTGGATCATATGTAACCCCATCTTTCCTCTTGTGGCTTTCCACCCGTCATTTTTATTTTTAATCCAGAAGAGGAGTGGGCAGAAAAGAGGAGCGCACCCAGTTAAATTGCTCAGGGTCTCAAAGCTCTTGTTACAGATTTTACCTTTGGTTCAGTGAAGCTTTGAAACTTTACCGTTCAGCTTACAAACAGCATAGATAATAATAACAAATAATAATAAGTCAAATAAACTATGCATCTGCCATATTTGCTAAAGAGAGGATGGCAAAATATAAACTCGGAACACAGTAATCACGACTAATGTGATTATTATCTTTGTGCACTCTCTCAATATTTTAATCCGGTTGACAACATTATTCTTGTTTTACACAGTGGTGGCTTGATAAGGTCCCAGCATTTCCCAGATGATAACAGGAAGACCCTGGATCTGAACCCAAGGGGATCTAACTCTACAGTACTACATACCAGCATTTGTTAAAGTCTTTTTAAGGCCTGGTATTATGCTTATGAAAAAGTATAGTTTACCAACCACAGATTGTAGAGATACCTATTCTGGCAAGATGAAGGTTACCTTAAATAACCTTAAATGTATGCAGTTATTACAATAAAACTCTTTTCTAAGATTTTTGCACTTTCTAGCATGTATCCTTAATGGTGATTTAGAATACTGTCAACACATAACTAAAGTCTCTCAGAAGATTACAAGTGTCTAATTAGAAGGTAAGAACACATGCATGGCTCTGACAGAATGGAAGGTAGCTGGGGTTTTGAGAAGTAGAACTTTGGTTGAGATGTTAAAGGTGCCTTTGAGGGGAAGAAAAAAGATATTGGATCAGTATGGTGATATTTTATTTGTACTGAAATGTGATTTTATTTGTATGTTAATAAATAAAGTTGCCTGGGGGTCAGAGCTAATAGCAAGCCATTGCAGAAGCTGGGCGGTGGTGGTGCACGCCTTTAATGGGAGACAGAGCTAGGCGGATCTCTGTGTGTTCAAGGATACAGGCAGCATGGAGACACACGCCTTCAATCTCAATACCAACCATAGAAGACCTGGAGGTCTGTACAGACAGGCAGTGACTAGGAGGTCATGTGGTTGGGTTTACAACCAATGAGAAGGCCGAACAGAAACACTATAAAAAGACAGACACACAGGAAGTAGCTCTCTTTCCGAGAGGTAGGACAACAGCGACAGTGAAGGGTAAGGTTTTTAGCTCTTAGCTATTGCTCTGACCTCTTGGCTTCCATCTCTGTACTGGCTCTGTGTTTCTTATTTAATAAGACGGTTGGTTACATCTACAGATCAGTTAGTAAGTCTTGTACCTCAGCAGCGTTTTCTGAGCACCCACTCTGGACAAGTCCCTATTGGTAGTGTTGGGGATCTAGGTCGGAGTAAGATTAACCATCATGGAGATCCCATTCTTGTGGAAAAGATGTGTGTTAATCTGGTAATGGAACAGGTTCAGCTATGAGAGTGCCCCAAGGTGCTAACATGACTTAGACCAGAAGATGTCAAAGGCTCATTCCTGAACTCTGAGATATGGCCAGTGAGCAGGGTTTGAGTTAAGTGAAGGAGGAGTGCAGGGAAGGTAAGGAAGTGATGCAGAAAGAACACAGAGGAATAAAAGAGAAGAAATGTGTATCAGCTCCAGGATTTCCAATATTGGATGGACCTGTCATCTGGCAGAGGCTGATCACAGATGGCCTGCAGCAGTGTGCAGACTCGGGACCTTAGGGTGAATGTCATGGGGTGGGGGAGTATAAAAAGGTTTATAGCCTAAAAATATCAAGAATTAGACTGTATTTTGACAAGATTGGTCCATCTACTGTTCAGATAATGGTTTGTATTGGGGGAGATTGATGGGGAAATGTTGTCAGGACTTGGATCAAACATGATGGAAGTCAAAACCATCACTGTCCTTGGGGGGAGAGAGAAGCAGGTGAATTTGAGGCATGTTTGAGATGTAGAAGTGATAGGACACAGTAAGTGTTTGCATTTATATAGCTTAGAAATCGGACTTAACTTTTGTTTTGTTTGGTGTATTTTGTTTTAAAATAGTGTCTCTTGATACAGTCTGTCCGACCTGGTATTTAAGAGCCTCCTGCATCTGCCTTGCAAAAGGTGGGGTTTTAGGCAAATGCTTATAACATCCAGCATAGAAATAATTTTAGTATGGAAGTTATTTAGGTAGGTAACAATAATGCTTGAAAGTCTTTGAAAGTAAAAAGAAGGTTTAAAGCGATTAAATAAAAATGAAAATTTAGGCTGTAAGTAATGAGAAAACTCAAAATTTGTTTGCAAGATTATCTCTCATTGAAATTGGCTGTTGAAGCTCCAGCCATTAAGTCTGTGTTTGCACTAGCAGAAGGATGGAAGAATGATGAATGTCGTACTCTATCTTTTTACGCACCTAGTGTAAATTCCACATCTAACTTCAGTTTATAACTTGCTGGCCAGAAACTAGTCTCATGGCTACACATCCTTTCTAAGAAGGCTGGAACTCTATTTTGAATGGTCACATATTCTGGAAACCTACCAAAGAGAGGGTCTGTTGTTATGGAAGAGGAAAGAGAAGGTATTCTGAGTGAAAGAAACGGGAACTATGCTTATTACAGGCGAGGACTAAATCAAGTGTACCAGCCCCTTGCAACAACAACAAATTAAGATACTAGATGGGCAGGGATGCTTACATTTATTCCAGTGTTTTGAGCACAGTTGCTTATGGTCTCATTCCCTTTTCTTTTAATAGTTGTTACAAGCCAAACCAGGGGCTGGAAAGACAGATGGCTCAAAGGTTAAGAGCCCTTGCTCCTCTTCTAGGGGACCCAAGTTTGGTTCCCAGGTTATTTTATTCTATCTTTCCTTTTTTCTTGTTGAAATCCAGATACGTTACTCCAAAAAATATATAAGCTGAGGTTTCATGAGCAAAGCATAGAGAGCAGAATGGAAAACATGCATGCATTGACCCTGATGTTACATTTCCTGGTTATCTCTTATCTTTTTGTGCTATCCACTGTCCTGGAAATGAAAAGTACAACATTCTGAGCAGAGTTATATGACTAACTTGGAGTCATGAGTTCTTCCTGAATCTCTTCCCCGTCCCCCCCTCCCCGTTTTTGATTATTAACTTCACATATTTCCAAAGTACCACCAACATAATCATGACAATTACATGAGATTTCTGCAGCCATGCTTTGAGACTAGGCAGCCTACTTAGGCTTTTACTTTTAAGAGTCTGGAATATCTCAAATTTACCTCTAAGTACACTAAAATTTATGCTAACCCAAAGCAGTGTGGGAAGAACCATTAATGTCTACATGTTGTATCTTTTTCCTTGTATTGAGTCACAAATGCTTACTACTAGCAAGAAATTTCTAAAACTGACAATAAATAGGAAAAATATATCTATTGTTCATCTTGGATACAGAACAGGATCTTTCCAAAAAGAACCATTATTTTTCCAACTCCTACATATTACAAAAACTGTACTTTGGTTATGAGGTGTTAAATGGACTAGTTTTGTTTTAACTAATGCCAGATGGAAATTAATGTACATCCGGCTTCTTTAATGGTCATAATCCAGAGTCATTAACACTGGAAGGGAATTTTAAGAAAGGTTAATGAAAACCATATGAATCAGACTTAAACAGAATCCATGGAAAAAGACGATTGATTGATTCATACTTTATTTAGAGGGAAAGAGGGATGAAGAGAGGGAAGGGAGAAAGACCTGTGTGTGTGCACGCATGTGCATCTGTGTGTGTGTTGGGGGAAACGAGAAAGAGAGGGGGGAGAGAGGAAGAGAGGGAGAGACGAAGGAAGGGAGAGAGGGAGGGAGGGAGAGAGGGAGGGACCAGAGATGATATTCTGTCACTTTGAAATGCTCAACCATTCAACCCTTGAAGGAATGGGAAGGAATGCCAAAATGATGAAGGCATGGCAATCAGATTCTGAAAAAAAAAATGCCAGTTTCAGCTTAATTATACAAAGACCACCAGCATTGTCCATATAGAAAGATGAACACACACACACACACACACACACACACACACACACACACACACACACTTTTCCCATTTCCTTTGCTTCTCCTTGGTGTATTTTGTGTAGACAGAATAGGTACAAAGGTGTCTGTGACTGCATTTTTCAAGGATCTCTCTTAAGCATTCTCGGAAAAATGTGATTGACTTGTTCACTTTTCTTTATTTGAATTTCACTTGATATTTTGCTGTAATTTTTTAAATTCAAGTTTCTAGGGTATTCTTTGTTTCCATTGGGCTGCTGAAGCATTTATCAAATTGCGAAATGAAAATGCTTAGTCTAGAGACCTTGTCATGGCATGCTTAGAAATAAATTTAGTTCTGTGGAAAAAAATGTTAAATGATAATAAAAAGTACCACTGATGTTCAAAACACACTTAAGCTATTTTTCCTTTGTAGGCAAGTAAGCCTTATTTGTCCAATGACTTATTTTTCTAGATATTTTAAAATTATCATACATGGTGTGAAAGGACTCAAATAAGTCAATTTTCCTGGATTCCTGATGCTAAAGGGGAAATTTCAATTATAACCCAGCAATGGCAGTGGAAAGCCAATATTCCTTCTGAGTGTACCAAAATTTCTTTTAAAAGAGTTACATAGTTTGTGTGTTACGCATTTTGCCTGCATAAATTTACATGCATTGTGTGTGCAGGAGCCCAGAGGGGCCAGAGGAGGGAGACCTTCACTTGGAACTGGAGTTACAGGTGATTGTGAGTTGCCATGTGGGTGCTGGGGCAAAAGTGGGTCATCACCAAGAAAGAGCACTAGGTGCTTTTAACTGCTGAGCCATCTCTCCAACCCCATGCACCAAGGTTTCCTATGAATACTAGCCACTCAAGACACTCAGCTGTTTACACATGCGTCTCCCTGCAACAATCTGAAGAACTCTTCAAAGCAATACAATTCAACCAACAAAATAGTCCACCAGAGAGAAATTATTTTGATGGAGTGTGAGTTGGAGGCTCTTTCCTTAAATTGGAGACTAATCTTAACAGTTCGATGTGGCCCTAGAAGACTCACCCAAAGCTTGCATTAAGATGTGGGTGGAAAAGGATATTATGCAAACTCTGGGAGTTTTGTATAAAGAGGATGATATATGGCAAGGACTAAGTAGATAATGGGTTGATCCTATAAATCAGTGGTTCTCAACCTTCCTAATGCTGTGACCCTTTAATATAGTTCTTCCTGTTGAGGCGACCCAAAATCATAAAATTATTCCATTGCTACTTCATAACTCTAATTTTGCTACTGTTACAAATAATAATGTAAATATCTAATATGCAGGATACTGCTATGTGACCCCCATGAAAGGGTCGTTTGACACTCTCCCCTCCACAGTGGAGTCATGATCCACAGGCTGGGAACCTCTGCTCTAGTCAGAGAAGAGGTTCAAGTAAATTAGGGTGCAAGAGTAGAGAACTGGAGCTCAGACACTGACCCAGGGTTATATAGATTCACATTCCCAAACTTGAACCACAAGAATTCATTATGTTGTAATAAGCAGAGACCATGGACAGAGGGAATGAAATGCCAACAGCTCATTATGGCTGGTTTAATGGATCATTCGCAAAAATAACTGGCTGTAATGACAAAATCTCAGGAGTACAGAGAGGCAATTCTCCCTTACCTCAGAGAGTCTGGGGAGTGTGCAGTCTTACTGCACAAAAACAAGGGCTCACACTGGATTTGCTCTTAACAGTGGCTCTAATAATTTCTGTGGTTGGGGGCCATTTGCCTTCTAGCCTCTCCCTAATGAAAGTGTAGTTCCAGCAATGCTGTTACCTGGTGCTTGTCCAAATACAGAACCTCGGACCTCCTTCTAGCCTTAGCGTTCAGAATTTCAACAGACTCCCTTCTCTTCATTTCTGCTTTAAGGTTGCAGAGGTAAATCTCCTAGCATCTCCTCTATCCTGCTTAGGACCTATTCTCTGCACAGTGGCCATGGCAACAACGTATGAATTTTACTTTTAACCCACAGGTTATTTCCTCCTCTAGAAGGAAATTGCCAAAGGCCAGGAAAAGAACCTGGAGTCTAGAGTGCACAAAGTATTCGTTGGCTGAATGGGTGAATTTGCCTCCAGGTTAGGATAAAGTCTAGACATCATTGTCTTGCCACAAGAATGCCCCACTTTTTTTTCTTTTGCTCTAGTCTGTAGAATCTTGCTACTCAGTCCTAAACCCTTGTCTCTATTCATTATCCATACTTTATTAGGACCTTGTTCTATAAATGCATTCTTTTTCTGCTTATATATGTAGCCATCCCCCATCCCTCTCTGTCTGCCTAACCCTTTTCTTGAGGCTTCTTACGTTAACAAGTGTCAAAAGCCCACTGAGTTCCATCATTGGTTCCTTGCCTTCCTCCGACTTTAACTCGCTTTCCTCTGAGTCTTTAGCTTGTTAAGCATATTTTTACATTACTTACTTTGTAAGATTTTGTGGCTGTGCCATAATTTGACTGGCTTGTAGACTGTCTTAGATTAAAAACTAAGAAGCACAACCATTGGGGTCTCTGTCCCTTCATTCATAGAGTGAGTGATGTACACCACAGTTACAATGAAAGTATCTGCCACAAGCTAGCACATGCCTGACATTGACAAAGTCTCAGATACTGACACTGTGTTCTAGAGCAAACCGCAGACACATTTTGAATCCAGTATATTTTATCTGGCCAAGGATTTAGCAATATAGAATGTGATTTTGGTTTTGGGTAACATTCATTGGAAGACATCTGAGCTGTAGGGGTGAGGTATGAATGATTCCATTGCAACCTTATGATGACCACAGCAAACTGGAAAGCATAGTGAACAAAGATAATCAATGTCTGTGTGTCAGAAAATTATGCAAGTGAGAAAAATGTAAGATTCTTAAGATCATGATGAGTGGGAAGAGGACAAAATTCAATTATGTATTCCCTGGTCCTGATTATGTAAATTTAAATACAACAGAATGAGATAAAAGGAGATAAAGTGTTCGTAAAGTATTAGCCACTACCTATACACTACAAAATTCTGGGTGAGCATCACTTCTTTTCTTATATAAAATGTAGACTTATAAAGTTTTATAAAATGTAGATTGATTGAATTATTTTTTAGTCTTTAATTTTCTGAAGGGTCCAAATATTAGTTTTGTTTTCTAACGCATTCACTACACACTTCTTTTGTTTGTCTTCTAATCCTTCCTTCGACGTTGCTGATTTCTGTCTCATCCCGTGTCTATAATGAGGATGCTGTAACACATCTTCCTTTAGGTTCTCCTCTCACCCTTTTGCGTGGCAGCATCACCCACATCCTTCAGACCTTCCTCTACCTTGTGTCTACGTGCTCTGTAACTTCTCACCCCAATCTCTTCCCATGTCCGTATCACCCACAGTCTACCCTTCATGCTCTACACACATATCATCATCTTTTAATACACCCTCTGCCACTCACTTAGCAATAATTGGCTATGTGTCTTCTAGACATTCAAGGATCAATAAAAAAGAGGACTTCTTCCTTCAGGTAGCTCTTAGACACCTTTCTCTAAGTCACTTTTCTATCAGTTTCAAACTTTGAAGTCCCCTGTGAATTATTCTTCTGCCTTTTATTTCTCCCATCAGTCAATCAGCTGCTGTATCGGAGTGTAATTTTGGGCTCAGAAGCATCTTTCACTTTCATGACCTTTTTTTTTTTTCATATTAACAAGCAATGCTCATTGGTCCTTTCATTCCTCTATGACAGCATCTAAAATGATGCTTAGTGCAACATGCTTACTTTAACAGTCTTACACAGAGCTGTAAGATAAATAATCTGAAAATGGCTTTGGGCATAGTTATCTTCTACTTAAAAATATCTTCCTATTGAATAGGAAAAAAAAACACACAATTACAAAGCAAAAAAAAAACAAAAACAAAACAATATATTTTTTAAAAACTTCTTCATCTGAATGACATTTTTATTTTGCTATTCAAAGAGGGGAACAGTCATTTCATATGGTATAGCCTTGTAGTATTCATGCACTCATCCACTCCTTGTTTCCAAGAATCCCCTTGGTCTGATCTATGTTCTAGGACATCTGAGATCCATCTGTGCCTCCCAGGCTTGGCCAGTTCCTTCACTGCTTATGTTAATCTTTGCTTTTCTTGAAGCTCCTCCAATGCAGTATACCTCTTGACCACTTCTGGTCATCCCTGAATTTCACCACAAATGCCTCATGCATAAACTCCATACAATGAAGTCCCTGAGGAAATTATATGGCTGGTATGGTACAATCAATGCTCTTTGGACCTTTTTTTCTCTATGAGAGCATCTAAAAGGATGCTTTATGCTTCCCTGCCCTGCTCCTACTGCACCACCTAACCTCAGGAACTATTCTGTTGAAGTCACTCTTTCCCAAGAAGAGGGTCTTAATAATACTCTGTGTCTCTTATTTCCCTGGTGTAGCTTGTCCTTGAGTTTGAATATTTTTCATGGCACAACTTTCCACTTTATTTATTTCAGACATTCAAAGCTCTTGTGACTATTTCAATTGTAAAATACCTTACAAACTATAATATGAGCTGTGGTATTTTGCTCTTGAATTCTCCAACTAATGTTCACATACAGATTATACAATTAATAACACATTTTCTTGTCATTTTCATGGAGTTTTATAATTAATTTATTTAAAAACATAAGTTTATCTGACAGCCTTATTTGAAGAAAGTGCTTGTAATTAAATATATTATATAAGATGTATGAAAATATGAGTATTACATATATGTTTAACATATAAGAACTTGAATGGTGTAACTATTTGAAGACATACTTTTATTACATGTGAGAATCTGCAACATATACTGTTTTGATCACACCGCAGCTTTGTATTACCCGCATAAACATAGTATTAAGAAAATAACTATGTATAAAAAGTCTGCTAGAAAATTTTAATATTTATGAATCTCTATGAGGGCTTTGGACCAGACATGGAAATTGTGCAGTTGGAGCCTCAGTTCACGCATCTAGAAAATGGAGACTGAACCTAATTCTGAGGATTACAGAGAGAGTTAAATGGGGTATCACATGCTATGAGCTTAGGATAATGTCAGGCAGATAGTTAACAATAACAAATTATAGTTCTAATTAACAAAAGCACATGACAGGAACAAATGGCATTCTCCGAAATCATTATGATTCTAGAAGTTTCCTTACGGAGTCTTTATGTATATAAAATGAAAATCTATGCACTTTTTTGTTTTTTGTTTTTTTTTTTCTTTTAGAGACAGCCTCTAACGATGCAGCTCAGACTCACTGTAACCTAGAACTGGTGATCTTCCTGCCTCAGTCTCCTGAATGCTGAGATTTCAGGGGTGCCTCCATTCCTGCTTACATCATCTACTCTCCAATGTTCTCTTGATCATCTTATCATTTCTAGCATGGTATGTGTAGGGAAATCAAGCGATGAGGTCCTCTGCTCCTCTGCTACTGCAGAAGCTTGGCAGGAGACCTGGAGTGGAGCCTGGGAGGACTGTGTAGGAGGTGCCAATAGCAAAGCCCAGGCTGCAGTTCGCCTTTTTTTTTTCTCTACTTCTAATGAAATTGAAATTTTTTTCCACTTTAACCAAAATCCAGAAAAATCATTTCCCACATAACCTGAAGAAATTTTGACACATAGCTTTCCTTTTCTACCAAAACAACTCATCAAGTAATTAGTAGCTAGGAACTGGGGTTGTAACTCAGTGGTAGAGCCAATGCCTGGAATTTATGGGGTTTTGGGTTCAAACCCCAGCATCACAAAACATTAATAATTAATAACAGGACACACACACACAAATTTTAGGTAACTAAACACCGAAAATATCAAATTTCTATTCTTCATGCATCATCATATGAAAAGCAAAATTAAAAAAATGAGAAATAACAAATTCATTTGCAAATTAAGTAATTAAATAAATAAATATTAACTGAACTGCTGTGGTCTGGCCACTATTTTGTGTATTAAAAAGTAATATTATGGAGAGAAAATTCAGTAAAGAAGTTAACAACTGCGCAGACAATATTGATTAGTCACCATGGCACTGAGATCTGCCTTAGAACACCAGAGTTGGGTCTGTTTGGATTTGACTCACTAACAGCTATTTTAACAAGCTTGTTCTTATTACTGAGTCCATCATCATTCCCACTAGATGATTTCAAAATGGCCCTGGAAAGGGAGGCAATAGGAGGCTCTTGGTGGTCATGTGCCGCCTTTCCAAAGCCTAGGCAAATTGGAGTGGAGTGGAGCAGTTCGTATTGACTGTAATGTATTGCAGACAATGATAATTCCATCTTTTCCAATTAGCACAGATACCCCAAAGCTTAAAATAAATACAACAAGTTTCTGATACATCTGAAACCTAAGAATCAGACCACATGGGAGGGGTGTGTGTGTGTGTGTGTGTGTGTGTGTGTGTGTGTGTGTGTGTGTGTGTATTCTACATAGATTGGTTAGGTAAGAAAATAACAGATAATTTTCACCAAACATGAAATATTTTCATTTACTCTAAGTAAAACATCAAAAAAACAATGATCTTAAGAGTTTTACAACATCCAAGGGGAATGATGAGTTTTGTTTCAGGCTTACATACACAATCCTGTATGAATAATTTCTGAGACAAAAAAATGCATAATCATTTCATCTGTTTTTAAGACCAGTCCACTGGAATGTATGCAATACCTGAAATAACATAGCATCGTTTTGGAGAGCACATTAATTTATTAAAAAAAAAAAAATTCTCCTGTTCAAAAATCCTGTGTGGTTCAGCCTACGCTCTGGGAGCCTGTGGACCCTGTCATCTGTTTCTCCCCTCTCTTGCCCTGGGACTACCCACAGAAGCCAGGCTCTTCAGCAATGCTTGGGGAGTGAATAAATTAAGTCATTCGTGATTACACATTGCAGAGAAAATTAACCGAGGACAATGCACTACTCTCCCTCAGCTGCTGCAAATACTCACATTCATGGTGTACACTTACGATATTTCACTCCTAGGCTGGCTATCTCAACCATTTTTAAGTTATCGTTTTTAAAATGCTAAACCTTCTGTATGAAGTATTTTAAACTGGCAGTCTTGAAGGGAAATGCTATAAAGATGCCAAGAGAAGGTTTAGGGGGGTGGTATTGGTCTCTTCTCAGGAAGGCAGAAAATGTCTTCCATTTTTTTAAAAGGCAAGTGACTACTATATAGGATTTATGGGCAAGAACGTATGTTAAAGTCAAAGACAATATTAAAAAAATTAAAGGGTAGACAGTATACATAATTGCCCTTTCAAATCAATATACATCCCTGATGCTAAATTTAAAAACTGATATTTTTCATGTAAGGCATAAGGCCTAGATCAATGGGCTCAGCTGCTTTCCTAGCAAGAGAGAGGAATTCCTTTTTATGCTATTAATTCTGAATAAAGCATATGATACTAAATTCTTTTGAGGATTAACCATTTTTTACTTTAAAAATATCCCCTGTTGTAAACTAAAACATTAGTAAAGAAATTATAATATTTTATTCACAAAACCTAACAACACTGAGTCATCCCTGGGTTTCGATCTCCAGTGCTGGTCCCATCTACAAAGAGTGAACCATTTTATTTAATATGTTTTTTTAAAAAAATCCTTGGATCCATAGGAAACCTTCAGTTAAAATCATTTTTAACATATTTCTTTTAAATTCAAAAGAATATATTTTCTTTGTGATACAGAATTTCAGACATTTTGTTAACTGTCACAATGACAAAATTCAAACAATACAAACCAGCTAGGGCATGCTGATATTTCTTACTAATTTGCAACATAGACAAAAGACTTTTTTTTTTTTTTTTAGATACTTTCTATTTAAAATAGCCTCGGTTGGTGGTACAATCTGCATAAGAAACCCTACATCTTATAGACAATGATCAGCATGGTCTCCGGGATAAAGACCAACTACAAGGAGACAAACCTAAATAAAAACATTCCAGTTCTTTCTAAATATCCCCTCATTTAAACATCCAAGTAAAACATGCAGTACCTTTTAATTTTCTGATTGAGTGGCTCCTAATCAGTGCGTCCTCTGCCAGAGTCAAGTTGAAGAATCTAGAGAAACAACAAAAGAAAACGCATACATACATATAGGTTTGTCAACTAAATATCAAAAATCGTAACTCACCAATAAGTCCATTTATCCCTTACATCCAGATAATAAATTTACCACTTGCAGTCTGTAGTACAGCAAATGCAGCGCTTGAATTTTAAGCTCAATAACGTATTTAAAACACGGTAATCCGAGACCACATAAAGCAGATCCTTCGAAATGGTGGATTAAAAATAAAGTGAAATAGAATGCAAAAGCCCTAAAGCATTACCAGTGCATAGGCAGCAATGCCCCCTGAATCCAGTCCGTTGGAACTGCTGCTGCAGAACCCTTCTCCAAGAACACTCCCTCTGCTGTGTCTCTCTAGCTCCAGACAGACGCAGTCTGAAAGCCACCAGCTCCTGTCTGTGTGTGCCGGGGAAAGGGAAGCTGCAAATTAAAAAAAGTCCCCGCAGTGGCGGAAAGGAAAATAAGGCGAACAGGAGAGGGAGAGAGAGCTCACTAGGCTCGGAATTTTCGAGAATGATGACAAGCCACTCAGCTCCGCCATCATTCACTGACAATAGGATGGTGCCCTGGCTTAGGATTTAGCGGTTTGCCACGGGGGGACTTCTGGTACCAAATGCCTGACAGGCATTTTAATTGCCTCCATCCAAGTGTGTCCCCAGGAGTCCAGTCTATAAGCCTATGCATGTCATCATCTGGTCTCCTTTGTGTCTTACACACACACACACACACACACACACACAGAGAGAGAGAGAGAGAGAGAGAGAGAGAGAGAGAGAGAGAGAGAGAGAGAGAGATGTTTAGAGACCTTTTTTCCAGGCATATAGGATTACAAGAAAGTTAAGCTACTCAAGATGGACATAAGTAAATGATCATTTATGGGAATTTTTATTATCTATATGAGGGATACTAAAGATTCTTTGAGGCTTTGTTATTGAAAGATGAATCCAATATTTTTAAGTTATTGCACATTGTTTATTTATATTCCAAAATAAAAGATTCATTAAGGGAATGTATATACTGGTATGTATTTTTCTACAGAAAATTCAATGGCTTTGTAACTGTGATAATTACTCACTTGGCAATGTTTCTCTTACAAGGATTGCCATGTGATATCTCTATGCAATCATTTATTCTGGTTCCATACAAAAGGAGGTGGCAACCAGTTTGAGTGTGGACCTTTGCAGTCCCTGAGGTGAGGGCCCTTACAGAGAGATCAGTGTTTGGCATAATCAGCCTCCCCTCCAATGTTAGCAACTGAAATTAACAATTGAATATCCCTGTTATACAATGTCCCTTATGTAGGGGTCTTAACTGTAGAATAATTCTCCACATGTGTTATCCTGGAGAAAATGTTAATAAATGAATTGTTAAAGCATTGTTAGAACCCTGCACCAGTAAATGGAGTAAATTTGCTGTGTACCAAAAGGGCCAGCTGCAAGGAAGGTTGCTGAGAGGAAGCATCACCATGGTTACTGGAAACAAAAAGTAGGGAGGGAGAGAGAGAGAGGAAAAAAAGGTAATGCTGGGGAAGAGAGAACAAGACCACAGTGGAGAAAATCTGGAGACAAAGGACACAGTTCCTTCTCCTCCTTCTAAAAAGCTTGGTTTCTGACAGTTTTGTGTTGTATTTTGAATTCAGTAAGATGGATTTTCATTTCCTTCTGCCACGCTCTTCCCCGTTTTTGATCACTCGCTAATTTTGCTTTCATAAATATTCAAATTTTTGTTCTTTTCTATGAGATCGATCCAATCCATATCTGCATCCGCAGAAACCATCCAGCCCCACCCCAATACCCTTTGTTTTATAGATGAGAAAGTGGAGGCCTGAGGCCTGCAACCAACCCAAATTCCCATGCAGAAGCAGCAGGCTGGCTTCCTGACTAGCCCACTGTCCCCTCTCATCAAGGGACTTTCTTTCGCTTCTTTTCTCTTATGCTGTTTGCAGGAAAAATAGAATCCGCTAAAAATCCATTGTCTTTGATTTTCTAAACCTTTGATTTACCAAAGCAACAATCTTCCCTTTTCAGACACACTGCAATCATCCTGAGAACCGGTCTCGACTAATGTCTGTGCTGGACTGTGTGAGGTCACAAAATCTTGGGTGATTATATTAACAGCATTTCTTTCTTTTCTAGTCTGGTAATCAGATGGATCAACTACTCTTTGCAGATCTGTCTTGTTGAACCAGCTTAATCATCCAGTCCTGGGCCTTCTGATATTACTGGCATCATTCATTTTGCAAAGATGAAAATGGATAATCAAAATGAGCCAGAATCCCCCTAGATATGACAATATAAATCTTCCTGGGGTCACCTAAAACGAAGAAGCTGGAAAACTGAGTGTTCTGATGTAGTGTGTGTGTGTGTGTGTGTGTGTGTGTGTGTGTGTGTGTGTGTGTGTCTGTGTGCATAAGTGGAGGTGTCACTCATAATTAGCCACTGGAGGATGTAATATTTAATATTTACTAAAATCTAATTTTTAAACTACTTAGGAAAAATTGTAGCTTGGCATTGTTTCTGTTTATATACTACACATTCTTTCATTCTTTTTTCCTTTCAGGACTGGAGGTTTAGCTTAGTTATAGAACATGTGTTTAGCATGCAAAAGGCCATGAGCAACACACACACACACACACACACTATAGAGAGATAGTCATGCTGATTTTCTAAGTATCTACAATAAGCAGATCACCACCACCACCATCCTCTTTCCACTGTACCTCAGTTCAACTACAAAATGAATAAATCACATTAAATATATATGATTGTCATAGATACTATAAAAGAGTTCATGTTTTAGAGAATCCTATCCACTAGCTGGTATTCTCCTCACTACCATCTCCTGTGCCTTTTTAAATATGATCTCTTCAAAATTTCTATTTTTATTTTTCACCAGAGGTTTCGGAAGTGATTTTCGGGTGATTATCCACAGCCTATGAATCACAAAAATGACTGGTCTGGCAAGACACCCTCAATGGTGTAATAACAGCTTTATTTTGGGGGTAACCAAGAGCTGTCTATTTGGACTTCAGGACTGCTCAATAGGAAGGAATCCATACCTGGTACTATATGGAACCCAAGCCAGCTACCCATGGCAGGAGAGTCACAGACCCTAGAGCAGAGTCTACTACTGCCGTTTTCCTAAACTAACCTGATTTTCATCTGCAGTTCTCACCACTCATCAAAGGACCTTCCACCACAGCAGACAGCAGCATTACAGAGATCTAGAGCTGATGAAAACACAGAGAGAATAAATGACTATGGGGATGCCCAGTCATAGCTGGTAATCTACATTGCAACCTTCTACCCAAGGCTCAGGGAGCACTGCAGAAGAGGGGCTGGGAAGACCGTAAGTGCTGGCGGAGCTGCTGAGTGATGGTGTCCCCACTTTCCTCCTTCTAGACACCACAAAGAGGCGGGACTCATGAGGTCATCACAGTATGGTTTCCTGAACAAGATGTGCATAATGATGGCGCCAGCTCACACACCAGTGTGGCTGGGGTAAATTTCACTGGGCCCTAGATGAAGAGCTACAGTCAATTAATGATGGCCGAGAGAGTGAGAACTATGTTCCTCCAACAACGGCCCTTGGTTGGATATTCAGTCTAAAGTAGTTATCCCTAAATACATGAACAACACTGGACGGACTAGGTCAATTCTCTCTCTCTCTCTCTCTCTCTCTCTCTCTCTCTCTCTCTCTCTCTCTCTCTTTCTCTCTCTCTCCCTCTGTGTGCGTGTGTGTGTGTGTGCGCGTGTGTGCGTGTGTGTACTAATACAATAGTAAAGACGAGATCCTGAATTTGAGTGGAAGTGGTGGGGAATCTTTGGAGTAGTCAGGGTTGGAGTGGGGGGGAGATGGTGAGAATGGTGTATACACAATTCTCATGCATGAAAAGTGTCTTCTCAAAGGCAAATGTGAAAATTACACTAGTGGATAAATTAGACTGGTCAAACACGTGAAAAGCCATCCTTCTGGCCCATACTGCTTTCCCTACTCTTTATATTAAGCATTCTATGTGAATATCATATTTTACTTACACTTCCATAAGATCAGTATTATGATTTCTATTGTAAGCTTTAAATTTATTGAAAATAAAGATTTCTCTCCTACTTTCTTTGAATTCTGTGACGTACCTAAAAGAGGCTACATGCTCTTAAGTGACCAGAAAGAGCTTGTTTGTCTACTGTTAGTGTTAAAATACACTATATTTTAATATTTTGATTAAAATTATTATAATAGTTAATGAAGGTGATCTCAGGGGCAAAAATATATTGACATTTTTTACCTTGACTATAGCTGAGCACAGTGTTACATGCCTATGTTCCCTAGAATTCAGAAATAAAAGAAAGGCAGAGATGAAAGTTCAAGGCCGGACTGGATTACACTGTGAGACCTTGTTTCAAAACAAATAAGGCCATAAATAATGTTATTTTCAATTTTAAAATGAATAGAAATAATACACTCTTACCTAACCCTTTTGAGTTTGTTATTCTAGATAATAAGCAGATGTTTATGTATTTTGCAAAGCATCATAAAACCAAAGTCTGCTAAATATTGTCTTACCCTATTTATCACAAACTTTTTTCCTTCAGCTAAGTTGGTCTGCATAAAATTATACTGTGGTTAAACAGGCAAGAAAAAGAAGATGGGTAGAAGGAAGGAAGGAAGGAAGGGAGGGAGAGAGGGAGAGAGGGAGGGAGGGCGGGAGGGAGGGAGGAAGGAAGGAAGGAAGGAAATAAGGAAGGGAGGAAGCAAGGAAGGAAAGAAGGAGGGAAGGAAGGGAGGGAGGGAGGGAGGGAGGGAGGGAGGGCAAGAAGGAGACAAATTGTCAGAATCATCACAGCCTGAACTATACAGAGAAATGAAATTCAATTACTTTTACTCATAAGATGGAAATGTCAGATGGGTCAGTCCAATACCAGGAGAAACTATGAAAGTATACAGAACTGAGTAGAAATGGTTCTCATCTTTATTATAACACTATTCAGAAAATCCAAGATACAGGATCAACCCAAGTGTCAGATGCCAAGTGAACAGACAAAAAAAAAAAAAATGTGTATGCTGCAAATGCTTCTGAACAAAAATATGTGTAGACATTATTAATCCTAAAATAAAACAAACATAAGATATTATTATTTGCCACAATGAGCCTGAGGCTGGAGCTGAAATGAAATGAGCCAGACACAGAATGAAAAATATTGTTATGATCTCATCGATATGTGGATTTCAAAATATCAGACATACAAAAATGAAGAGTTACCAAGATAGGGCATCAAACAATATGAAGGACAGAGGTAAAAAATGACAAATAGCAGCAATGTAAGCTTGACAGGTATGAGACCCCATTAGCAGTTTGAAGATAATAGGAAATAAAATGGTGCTGTGGTATAAACAAGCAATGGATATTACTAGGCAACCATATATTTAAATTCTGATATATTCTACATAACACGAGCCTCAAACACATTATAAGTGGAGGGAATCTGTCTAAAAGGCCATTTATTGTACTATGTACTTATTGAACCAACTCTTACACATATAATTCACTAGGAACTGTTAGGAGGCAGAATATTCAGTGTCTCTACTGAATTCTCAGGAAGCATGAATGAGAAACAGAGTTTGTTTACAAAGAAGCAAAGAGCCCAGTGATGCTTGGGCTGCCTGGGACCATCTTACATTTTCACTGAAGTTTTGTGTAGAGTTGGCCTGCAGTGGGAATGCTAAGGGATTATTCTAAGCAAAAAGGGTTAAGAAGGGTACAAGATACATTGTTCATTCTCTACATGCCCACATTCATTGTTTCTTTATCAAGGAAGACAACATTAATATATATATAATATATATTCATACATATATGAAATTACATATGTGTGTGTACATATATGTATATATAGTGTGTTGCTCTAAAACTGAATTATACTCTTATCTAATATCAGCATAAAATATATTTCAAGTTATTTTGGACAATATACTATCATGAACCTCAGAAAAGTTCACATTTCACTGGAAAACTTTGTAGATAATTTTAAAACTAACAGTTATTTTTCTTTACTGCAAGAGGGTTTTTATCTTAGTTATCAAGGTGAAACCAACAAGATGATTTAAATGGAGGGAGAGGAAAGGGAGAGAGGGAGAGAGAAACAGGAACAGAGAGATAAACAGGGAGAGAAACAGAGAGAGATATAGAATTCTTGATCTTTCAACAAAAAGGTTGAGTGCAATTTAGTGAAATAGCTAGATGAACAACTCTTTTTTTATATTAAAATTACATTTACTGAAAAACTTACAGTAAAATTCTTTTGGTATATAATTCTCTGAGTTTTAGCAAATGCATATATCAAGTGATGACAAACAAGATGCAGAAAATTTTGATTATTAAAAAAAATTCCAGGGGTGTGATGGAGAGATGTCACAGCGGTTAAGAGTGCTGGCTCCTCTTCCAAAGGACCCAGGTTCAATTCCCAGCACCCACATGGCAGTTCACAACTGTAATTCTGATTCCAGGGGATCTGACACCCTCACACAGACATGTATGCAGGCAAAACATCAATGTAAATAAAATAAAATAATGAATAAAAAGAAGGTCCATGAGCCAGCATGTTGGCTCCTGCTACCTGTTGGTTTTTTGACCTTACTCCTATCTCTTTTCATAGGCCATCCCTGTCTAGACTGATGGAATGTCTGTAATGTAATTCTGTTCTGTTCTTTTCACATATTTTCACTCAAGCAAGCTGGATCATACTTGCTTTGAAACTCCTTTAAAAGACAATCTCACATGAACCACAAAAAATGAAAAATAATTTTTAATTTAACTTTATCAATTAGTAATCATATATTGCTGTGAAGACTGAGTTAGGAATAAAACGTTCCCCAGACAGTGAAAAGAAAACTATAACAGAATAACTGGAATCCACATACACAGCAGCTGAGGGTGCAAATTAGCACAGCCACTTTGAAGAACTGTTTGGCAATATCTACTAATGCAATTCTGCTTCTGGATTGATACCCGAAACAAATGAGTCCATATGTCAGCTAAACACACTTAACACATGCCCTTAGTAACATTCATAACAACACAACACTGAAAACTACTCAAATCATCATCAAGAATAGAGTGGATGATACATTCAAACAACAGTTTACTATTTACACAAAAAGGAAAGAAAAATACCACTGTTGTTTACCCAGTTAAACCTCAAAGACACAATTACAAATGAAAGAAGCCAACACAATGGTCACATGCTACGTCCTTCCACTTAACTGAAATTAAAGAACAGCCAAAATTTAATACTCAAAAGTTTTGGTACTGTTTCTTTGTGGGGCGGGGTGTGTGACATTGACTGTGAGGAAATCTAATGTCTTCTAGATCTAGTAGTAGTGATGTGGGAGGTGGACGAAAGACACTGTGTTTACTCTGTTACATGCATTACACCTTAATAATGACAATAATGAGCAACATGGTGTCATTGGTTGAGAAAGCCCATTTGTGACAGATTTCAAATCTGTGAGTATTGTGCAAAAGGGCTTGGTATGGGAAGATATTTGCAAACATGCCCTATAACCATGACTGCATAAAGAGGGCCATATGAGGATGCATATGTTGAATAAACAATTTGTAGAGGAACATTTTTTCCTGGTAGAAAGAGAATATTATCCATTGACTTTTCATAAATGAAAAGCAACTCAAATTTAAAAAAAAGAAGAAAAATATCTAATTTATGAGCATCATATCAACAATTGAAAGTTTTTTTCTTATAGAAACCCTTACTGAAGTACATTATCACTACAAGAGAGTAGACAGACATCTTCAATATGGTTTCTTCCATAGGTATCCTCTGCCCACTAAAGTCACTGATCATCATAGTTTATTTCTGGCATCATCATTTTCTCTTCCTATCCAAGCTTATACCTCCTCTCTGGTCCATATTTTACAGTTGGGGAAATAAGTTCAGTTAAGTTTAAATGTCTAAGGCCACATAGCTGGCAAATGGTGAAGCAAAAATTCAATACCTGGACTTTTCAGCTAATTAGTCAGTAATTCAGAATAACATTCAAAAGAGAAGAGATAAATTAAATGTTAGACTAAGAATTTTCCATTTACACTTAACAAGGCACCAGAAAAGGAAGAGAGAAATTAAACATAGAATTAAGAAATTTCCGTTTTAAGACAGACTGCACATTATATAAGTAGGCTGTGCACAAAAGAGAAGACTGCAAATAGGTATTTTTACTCAGAATGTCAGATACGACCACTTTGTATTTATAAATAATGTGTATTGAATACAATCATCCCTACAGTTGAGGAAAACCTCATTCTTATTTTCTGTCTTTCTGGTTTATTGTTTTACATTTATTTATTTGTTTGGTTATTTATTTCTCTCTCTCCCTCTCTCTCCTTCTCCCTTCCTCCCCCCTCTCTCCTCTCTCCTCTCCCCCCGTTTTGGTTTTTTTGAGACAGGGTTTCTCTCTGTGTAGTTTGGTGCCTGATCTGGATCTCACTCTGTAGACCAGGCTGGCCTCAAACTCACAGAGATCCTCCTGGCTTTGCTTCCTGAGTGTTGGGATTAAAGGCGTGTGCCACCACTGCCCAGCTCTCTCTCTCCTCTCTCTCTCTCTCTCTCTCTCTCTCTCTCTCTCTCTCTCTCTCTCTCTCTCTCTCTCTAAGACATGAGGTGGTCAGAGGATAACTTGGGGTAGTCAGGGGACCGAACTCAGGTTTTCAGGGTTGGTGGAAAGCACCTCTGCACACCAAGCCACTTGGTCAACCTTTAAAAAAATTTTTTTACATTGTCCTTTCTTTTCTTTTTGAATGTTGTAGTGAGGCCTTGCTACATATCCCAGGTATGCCTTGAACTTGCCATCCTCCTGCCTCAGCTGCTTGAGTGCTCTGATTACATGCAACACCATGTCTACATTATGGCCCATTTTTTTTTTTAAAAAAAACTTTTCTTTGCATTTATTTGCTGCAGAATTTATTCTCGTGCCACAAGCTTTATTTCTACAGTATTTCTTCTCTGATCTGTTTCTTCTATGAACCCTCCTCTTCTCAGTGCCACTCACACTGTGGCAGGGGAGCTCACATGGGGTTGATCCAATCATGACCTCTGTAAGTTCGTTAGCTCATCTTTGTTCTTCTGGTTGCTCAAAGACTAGTGAATCTACATCTAAACCCCTGACGAGCACTGCTCTCTGCATTTGAAAACATGATCACCAAAGACTCAGCACTCTTTTTGGACCACAAACCCCATGCTTAGGCCCTGCTGTTTGTCCTGGGCACACCTACCAATATTCCACTCTGGGGACTCACTCGCTATTTCAAAGTGACATCTTTCAGATGCTTGGTGGCTTTTCTGCCGAGTATACCTTTGATGGTGTGAGGCAGTTCATGGGTGTCTTTAAAGTGAACGTAGAAATTTGAACCTCCTGATTTGCATGATTTTATAGGGCATTCTGGGTCAACAGAGTAGGAAACCATTTTCACAGGTCACCACAGGCTGCTTACAGGAAGAATAGGGTTTATTCTTGACAGGCAATGTACAATACTACGAAATAAATGCAATTCTGTCCCCAAAAATGCTTTGCTATTTGATAATTTGTGGCTTATTTGTTTTAAATATCTGGCCCAAAATAATTGCATACTTAATAAGTATAGATGATAATAATAAAACTAACGTCTGAACAGAGATGTTCTCCTCATTGTAAGGTATCCATAGACACCATCCAATACCATGAACAGTGTTAAGTGCAGCACCAGAAAGCCTCCTATCAATGTCACTTTAGGAAATATATATCCTGTACAAGTTAAAAGCATTTGCATTTAAGTTTTGGGTAACTGGCTACTTTTTTGCAAATACCTCCATCCCCTCTTATCAAATATTTCCAAAGATATCTCTTTCTCTACAAGGCTTCACCTGACCATGTTATTAAAATATAGAATTTCTACTTCTAATGTCCTTTGTCCTACTTTGAATAATATCTATGAAATTCTCCTATAACATATTGTTTACAATAAATAGTAACTGTATAAATGCAATTGAAGTTGTATTGATGGTTGAATATAAAATATTAAAATTCATAAAGGATGAGTTTCCTCTCCGGAAATCTTCACTCTGAACTCAGTTTCAGAAATTATGTGGTGTATTTTTTTGTTGTTGTTTGGTTTTAGATAACTTTTAAATACCTGTCTCAAGCTTTTGTCCTTAGCATATTTATGGCCACTCTAAATACACTTCATTTGCTTCAGGATGTTTTTCTCAAAGCTTACAGATTTTTTTTTTGCTCGTTTTCCTTATCTGCTTGAGAATCTTCAGTTACAGCTTCTAAACTTACCTCCATTGTTCAAAACTTAAAAGATGGGGTAGCCTAGTTTCTTTATCCCAAGAGTTACAACCACACTAGAGGCAAACCATCTTTGCAAGAGAAATGGACAAGTCATGGAGAAAAAATATGGAAAATTTAACTAAATAAAAATTTCATTTAGTAGTCTTTCAAGTACAATCTCCTGCACACCTCATGAATTTTTTGGATGATCTTGCAAGATGCAGGAAATGAACTTTCCTTTTTATCAAATGTCTCCACAAATAGGGTCGTAACAGTTTAACAGATGAGCAGATGATGGTACACACTCATTTGCTAAAAAGTCATATGGTACAAAATCAAATGCTATGTGACATTAGACCTAAATTCTTGACTTCTTTTTGAAAACCACTAGAGGACTTATTTGTTTACCAAGAGAATTCATGTTGGTCTTCTGAATTCTTGCCATGCCTTTTGTATTTAATACACACAACTGAAGAGGGAACCGTCCTGGGAGGTCACCTAGCATCATTCCATCTGAATGAGACTATCTTTAACCTCAAAGTGACCAGGCTCTTCTGAAAATGTTTCCATTCTGCCCAACTCATGGTGCCTTTTTTTAAAATAGTCTTTTTCAGATCAAATGGTAAGGTGTCTGGATTCCAAGAGTAGTTTATTGATAGCAAGCTTGTCACTCATTAGCGTGACCCAAGCCCTAGCATGACATAAAAATAAAGAAAATTCCACACAAATCATAATTTATCTGCTGTGAAGTTAGTAAGTGTCATATACTACATTAGCATGGTTTCTAAAAATGTACATATTTATTTAGTGAATAATTTTTAAAATGTATGAAAATAAGTTACAAACTGTCTTAGTTAATGTTTCTATCACTGTGATAAAACATCATAAACAAAATCAACTTGGAGAGAAAAGGGTTCATTTTATACTACAGTTTGTAGTTCATTATCATCAAAGGAGGCCACAGAGCAATGGTTCTCAACCTTCCTAAAGCTCTGACCCTTTAATACAGTTCCTCATCTTGTGGTGACCCCAAATCAAAAAATTATATTCATTGCTAATTCATAACTATAGTTTTTCTACTGATATGAATCATAATGTAAATATTTTTAGAGACAGAGGTTTGCCAAAGGGGCTATAAACCACAGGTCGAGAACCAATGCCATAGAGGAATGCTGCTGTTGCTGTTTACTGGCTTGTTCCGTGTGGCTTGTTCATTCTGTTTTTTTACAACACCCCAAAGACCACTAATTTAGTGGTGGCACCATACACAATGGGTTTGACTCTCCCCAACCAATCATCAATCAAGAAAATGCACCACAAGCTTGCACATAGGCCAATCAGGTGGAGGCATTTTCTAAACTGATGTTTCCGGGTGACTTTAGCTTTTGTAAAGTTGACTAAAAACTAGCCAGCACATAGGTGTATAATTTCATGCTAGCTGAAAGAACAAATTTAGTATCATTTTATCTTTGTATAGTATCTGATAGATGCTTTAAAAAAAATTGCACCCAATAATGAAAATGTGCTTTGGGGATGTTGATATAAGTAAAAAGAATGAGAAGTGTGCAAAAATGTATTATTGCAGCCATTTTTCTTTAGCATTGAATTATCATTTTTAAGATAGAAATGAAAGAAATCAAGAAAAACAGAAAAGGGAAACCCATGTCCAGGCTAAGGGTTCTTCCTACCATAGTACCAAAGTCCCGTGAGTACAGAGAGATGAGTACATAAAGAAAGCTCAATATTCCTCCATGATCAGGCTTTCTAGAGTGCAAGACCACTCATAATCTCCTTATTTTGGGGCTATTCAATAAACTGCATGATTTGTTGATTAGCCAATGGAGAAGGGTGTGTGAAGTCTGAATCCAGAAGTGCACAAACAGGGCTGGAAATACTGCTCAGTGGTTAACAGCACTGGCTACTCTTCTAGAGGACATGGGTTTGATTCCCAAGACCCACACGATGGCCCATAACCATCTATCTATAACTCCAGTCCTAGGATGTTCAGTTCCCTCTCCTGTCCTCCACTCACACCAGACATGCACACGGAGCACGAACATACACACAGGGAAAGCACAAACACATGTCAAAAAGTTTTAAAAGAGAGAGAAATGCTTGTCAAGTACTGTCGAGCAATACAGTCTGCATTAAGTTTAGAACCTTCTTATTTAGACAAAAAGGGGAAATGTAGTGGTATTTGCTCTGTCCATGACCTTGGGCTATAGGGCCCAAAGGAGGCGGTGCTTCTTGCCATTGTATGTGTCCTCTTAAAAGGAAAGGGAGAAGGGTCACTAGCTGGGCCCCTTCTCCCTGCTGCCTGCTTGCTGGTCTGATCGAATTGCCAGGTGGATTTGCTCCTGGTTAGATCAAAGGACGACTTCAGCTGTTTACTAGATTCTGTATTCATGAGCTTATTTCTTCAATTTATATCTTAATAAATCCCTATTACCCATTTTAAGAGAGAGAGAGAGAGAGAGAGAGAGAGAGAGAGAGAGAGAGAGAGAGAGAGGGAAAAATGCATGGATGGGCTATGGAGAGAGCTTGGTGGATACAATACTTGCTGCTCAAGAGTAAGGACAGGAGTTCGATTCTCAGAACGCAAGTAACAGCTTGACAAGCCTGGTGGCCACATGTAATCCCAGCTCTCAAGAGGCAGAGATGGGGATCACTGGGACAAGCTGGCTAGCTAGACAAGCTGGAACCAGCAGACTGAGGATTCAGTGAGAGGCTCTGTCTCAGTAAATAAAGTGGAGAGCAAGGAAGACACCAGACATCATATTTAGGACTGTACAGTCATGTGCACGGGCATGCACACACGTTCGTGCACAACTGCATACACACATGTGAATATGTATATACATATGTGTGCACAGAATACGTACATACACGGGAAAGAAAGAAATGCACACAGATAAATTACGTATATGTATGAAATTGGTCAAAGAATAACATAGTTTTAAAAAGAAAAAAAACAGAAATGCACAAAGAAAGCACAAAGAAAACGTTGAGAAATTGACACAACATTCACTTAAAGGGGGATAAAAGGGGAAATAACAAAAAAAGTTAAAAAGTGTGTGTGTGTGTGTGTGTGTGTGTGTGTGTGTGTGTGTGTGTGTGTGTGTAAGATCATCAAACAGCCCAGAAATACCACATCCTACTCCAAGGATCACTTGACAAAGTGAATGGACATGGATGGTGTATGTGAGGAGAGCCAAGCACTCAGTTCCAAGGATAAAACAAGAGTAATGAGGTCTGTATGAAAGGACTGGAGGGCCTGGAGCTTTGCAAGCACACAGAACTTCATTTATAAACCAGCTCAGCAGACTGCCAGGTGAAGCAGGCTGAGCCACTTGAAGGGTCTTATCCAGTGGCTGGCATTTCTGGATGCCCAGCTGGGTCTGAATGATAGCGCTTTTAAACAGACACTCTTCCAAGGAAAGCTTGAGCTCCATGCCCCTTCAACAGAGCCTTATAAATCTTGTACAACATCAATATTTACCAAACACCTGCCGTCATCATTAGTCCAGAATTTGCTAGATTCAGAAAGTCTTGACATTCTCTGTGGATGGTTGGTTCTCTGCTTTGGACTCACATGTATCAACAATATGCAAGTGGGTTTGGTTCTGTCCCTTCAATGGCATAAATTAACTTAGTCCTACCATGATGATTATCTTGGAAAGAGAGAATATCACTCTCAATAGGCCCATGGGCTTGGAGATGCAAGTGAACAGGGATTAACAGAGGGAGAATGAAAAACACAAGAAGTGAATGTCATCAACATGGCCCTAGTGGCTGCATTCTGTTTATGTTAAATACATACACACAGAGGCACACATGTTTGCTTAAAGTGATTTTCTTTTCAGATGTCTGTGTACCAGATAAGAGGTGCAAGCACAGTATTTTAATCTTGAGCCCCTGAAACTAATACTTCAGAATCCATCACAGTGAGCTTTGAATTGAGTGCATATAGTTCTAGCAAAAGACACATGTTTCTGTATTAGTAAATATATAGATTTGTGGCTATCCATCATACTTTCTTAGTAACATAGGTTAGTTAACAAAATTCTAATGGCTCCAGGAGCTAGGCAATATAATAGCATGCCAAATGTGAATAAAAGAAAACCAACTTTTGGCTCAAAGTATCTATGGATATTCTTTTTAAGAACTTGTAAGTCATGGCTGGAAAGACATAATTAAAGGAAACCTAGACACAATTCACTCCATAATGCAATTTAAGGGTGTTTGCCACTGATTTGTAGTTTTCCTGAACACTTGCTACCTAGGTAGCTTGAAACACCATCAGTGAGAACATTTTTTAAGTCCAGATCTAAAAAGAGATTACAAGATGAGAGGATATACAAGGCTTTCACAAGGGAAACAGTGAGAGGGGAGTCTGCCTGAAGCAGATTAAGATGTCTATAATGGCAGGAACTAAAGACAACTGAGGGTCCCAGAGCAAGCAGTCTTGACAACTCAAATGTGACAGAAGGATCCTGTAAACAGGAACTGTTGGAAGCTTTGAAGCAGGGATCAAGCAACCATTCTGAATTAGGAAGGTAAACACAATGACAACAATATCGAGGAGAGATACACACAAACATGTGCAATGAGGCCCTGTGGGGGAAGAGGAAGGACGCTATGATCAGAGATTAAAAAGAAACTAGAAAAAAAAAAAAAGCAAACAAAAACTTTCATGGGTCTATGTCCAAGGACCAAAGAGTGAGGAATGTAAGGTACTCAGTTCTTTGCACCTGTAGTTTAAAGCAGCCGGCTATATGCCAGTAAGGCCCCGGCACGCACCCCTAGCACCACCTAAAGGGCAGAGTGTGAAACTGGAGACCATGGCTCACATCATCTTTTTATTTGAGTCTACAGAGTTGTACTAAACTGCAGAGTCTGGGCCTCACCTCTATGTGATTTCACTTAGGAGTCCAAAAATGGTTCACCAATATGATGTGGATTTCACAATCAGGTGATTCTGGTGCTAATAATTCATGGACTACAGCTGAAAAATAAAGTCACCAGCATAAGTTCTTTCTTCAACAAATATCAAGGTATCTGTCTCCCATGAGACACTATCAGTTGGTTCCAAACATGAGCCTTTGTATCGTATTCCATGTGGATATGAATTTGTATAAAGAGGTAGCAAGTTCTATCAATATACTCTTCAGTTGAAAATTGTTTTAAAATCAGAGATTCATTTTAAAGGTCACAACATTTTAGAGTTTCTACTTATTTTTCTACCCTTTGTTCCTTCCTTATTATCTTTCCATTATTAACTACAATCTGTAATAATAGATAAAATCTGTGAAAGACAGATACTCCAAACAAAGACATTTAAAGATAAACCTGACCTTTATTTCATGCTGACAGTGGAGACAGATTGGAGTACCAAGAGGACTCCAAAGCTCTATTTATGATATATACTTTTAAAAGAACCTATGAATATAGTTCTTAAAATTACTACTTTGTCCATCCATTCTGTCAACATTTTTTTTATTATTTAGTGGTTTTTCAACCTAATACATACAAACAAGCAGCCACATATGAACAAAAAAGCATGTATTAATTCAACTGCAAAATTATAAAGGTAAATGTTCTAAATTCCTTGATCCTTCAGAGTTTTAGCAGAGTGGAAGAACACAACCTTCCATAGGGGATTTGGGAGCATCAGAGTCAGCATGCACATGGGGAGATATACAGATGAATGTTAATATAGATTGGGTTTAATAAAGTTAGGGGGTAACTTCCGTGAGGAAGAATTCCAGCAATGTGTTTTATTTCCTTTGAGGGAGGCCAGAGGACTTCACTATGAGCTTGAGAACTATTTTGGGGGTAAGATGAAGAGATTATGGCAATTACAAAGAGTGATTTGCATGGGTCTCAATGAAGAATAACGAGAAACTTATAAAGTGCTTAATAAGAAGTAGACACTAGGCAATTTGGAGCCATTAAAAAATAATTCACTTAATCCTTGAACAACTCTGTGAGCTACTATTAGATTTATGTTATAGATGAGAAAATCAAGAGACAGGTAGATGGAAAAAGTCAGGTCATGTGCCTTTACAACTATATTCCACTACTATATGCTCTCAAATGGTCTACATGTAATCTACACTATTCTCATAGTAAAAAATGGTTACCTTGAAGAGGTTAATGACTGGCATATTAGTCCTTGTGATGAAAATTCTGAGGATATATAAGCTCTTATCAGTAATATGCATAATATGATTAATCTGGCAGCTAGGGACCAATTTCATATTTAAAACAATACTCAGCCTTAATTTTCTAGGGTGTGTAAACAATTAACATTAATGATTCACTATTTCATTAAGAGATGAAATTTTCTCAAAAACTTTAATCTGTTATATGACTAGGGATGTGTAGGAATCAAGTAATAAAATCTGCGTTCTGGGACCTGACATGATCTAGAATCACTCTGGATTTTGTTCTCCCAAGGTAGAGGTAGATACATCCAATTGTAGGTACTTTTGTGACTCCCATGTTTTAGATGAAAAGATAAATGATATTCTATTATTTTAAATTACAAATACCCATTTTAAAATACAAATAAATAAATGTTGATTAGAGCCATGGACCTTATGACTGATTCCAAGTTACAATATTTAGATTCATGTGCATGCTCATGCTTGCTTTAGAGTTAAAGCATTATCTCAGAAGACATTTTCAGTTACTAAGTCAAGTTATTTGATGGTTCTTAGAATAATTTCCACTTTGAAAAATCCATTTCCGCTTTCTTAATTTACAGAACATCTGCTTATCCTTCATGACTCTAAAGTACAAGGAATTCCTTGATTCCTTCAGGTTCATATTTCCACTGTGTCTTGTAGTACAGCATTTCTTTGTCCAAATAATGGTCCATCCCACCAGAGTGAACCACTTGAAGACAAGCACTACTGTTAACTGAAATTCTCAGAAGGAAATGAAGGGAGACAGCAGAACGGGTGGGAAAAGTCACACTCATGGTAAAGAAGATTCTACACAGACAAATGACTGAACCTCAAGACAAGGAAGAGTTAAAATGTTGCAGACCAATACAAATTTGCCTAGGACCATTTTTAATTCCTTTGAAGCTACCCATTGCTCACATCTGTGGCTAACCTAACACCCTTGTGACTATCAAAACCTTGCATTCTGTTCTTACCAAACCACTAGCTTCCACCGATCCAAAAGCTAAGAACGCCATAAGACAACATCTGAAAACTCTAGCAGAGTTTTCTCCACTTGCTGTAACCACCTGCCTGTCACTCTGTAAAAATATTTTAGAAAGACTTTGTTCTGTAACTAACAAAACTCTCATGCAACCACTCCCACTGTATAATATAGTATTTTGGAATCCTGAGTTGGTCTTCATGGACATGGTCACACATCTTTGGCTCCAGAATAAACTGCCTTTGAAGAGAGAACTGCATTTTGCATCAGTACTGCATTATATTTGCATTGCATTTCTGTACCTCCAACCCTAAAAGCAGGCCTAGCCACAGCTACTTCCTCAGTGTGTCTTACATTGAGTTGTTGAAGTTGAGGTAACACAGGAAGACATGGAAGTCTTTTAATAAATATATAATGCCTATAAAAGAAGGCATTTAAAGAACTCAACAAAATAAAGTTGGAAAACACAGTTTGGAGATGGGGCCTTTGATACTTTCATTTGTTGGCTGGAATGTTCTTAGCCTTTCAAATATTGATAATAAGGAAAAATTTTAAGCGGTTCTACTTAGCATAAACACATAATGAAAAGAAGAGCTTGTTGAATACTTAGTGATATTTTAAATTCTATTAAGGAAATTGTTGATATGACCTTATGTGGAAGGTTGAATTACAGTCTTAGTTTGAGGTGGGCAAATGGATAGGCAAGGATGCTGCGTAAGTTTTCCAAGGGCAACCAACCCATGAGTGAATTAACAGCTACATTACTGGGACCATCTGATCCAAGTTTTTCCATGAGCCTAAACATTTCATGTGCTTATTGAACTACTTTGGAGTCACCTTTCTGCATTGTATTGGAAAATGAGAAATTCCTGAAATGGCACTCTACCAAACTCAACCAATCACCTTCCTTTCCTGCCCCAGCAAGCCAGAGCACACAAGAGGCATTGGGTATCCTCTCTCTGGTCTGAATGTAACACCAAAAGAAAATAGAAAAATAAAGGACAAACCAACACAAAGATCACACAATCACAAGACCTTTGCTCTTATTTTATTTCTAGCCTAGCTTCATGTGGAAACAGGTGCTCTAAACCCATTGCTTCTGTGCGTGTTCCCCTTGCTCTGTTCTCATCCAACTTTTGCCCCCTCATCCTTAGAAAAGAGAAAAATTCCTGGCATAGTTAAAATGAATGATCTTTTGATTCCTAGACATCTGGACTCTTTTGCTTTGCTTCCCTGAAATTAATGAAATGCTAAGCAGCACTCGTTTGCTCTTCTCTTTCTTGCCCAATTTGTCATTACCTGTGGTTACAGGGGGAATATTAAAAGGGAGTTTTAATTAGAGAGTAGAAAATTATGCAGCACATTCAGCAGAGCCTGGAAGTTAAAACAAGTGATATTTATAGTATAAATTAAAGATGAAATTGTAGACAGGAGGCTGGATTTTATTTGCTGTTAAATTATAGGAAGCATAATAGAAAAAAATATTTGCCTGCACACTCACAAAAACTAATCTAAGAATGTCAAGACATGAGCACCCTCACTGTGACACAGGTACTTCACCCATCAGGAAAATATCAAGGAATTAAAATAATATCAAATTCTCAGAACCACCATATTTAAAGGCCTTGCAAAATCACCATAAGGGTAAATCTAGAAGTTGAACATTTGAGATTCATCATTCATCAGACAAATGTTTTGGCTTCAAAAGAGATTACAGTCTGTCCACAACATAAAAGGTGTTATTTCTTCCAACTAACACCTAGGGAAAGATTAGAATATAGTCCACAGTCTTTTGGTCAGTTCTATTATCTTTTGTGGAACTCTGAGACAAGGGTCTACACTGTGAGAAAGCCAGCTTATTTCTCCCCTCCTCTCCCCTCCCCTTTCATATCTGTCCTGTGTCTGCTACTTATTTTCAAAGCATGGAGGCTCATGTGGGTGCCAGTATTTCTTCAAATAAGTGGAAGGCTTGCTTCTCTGATGACCCCATAAACAGCCAAGGACTTCACTGTCTTTTAAAAGCCACGATGCTCCAGCCTTGGTTTCAAAAATATCATTTATGAAAGGGACTTGAGGTCCTTAAGGAAAAGTTGCTGAACCCAAGACTGGACTAGGGTAAGTTCAGAGATTCTGGCTGTATTGTTGCACCAGAAAAAGGCAAGTACTGAAGAACTTATAGGGCTCATCAATGATATCTTAGACTGGATTCTAGTCGCACTTAACTTGACAATCATTAAAGTTTAAGAGTCATTGAACAAAGAAAATCCATGAGTTTCCAGTGAGGTTTACAGTTTTATAGAATAGGAGGTGGGTGAGAGTAAAGTAGAATTAAGAAACTTAACTGCCCATTGCAATCCACAGTGTAATAGTGAATCCACATGATTATAAATACTTGCGGAAATTATTGGGTTATTGAAAAACAGGATGATTCCATGGGCTCACAATGTTACTCACAGATTCCATCCGCATTAAAGGTGAAAGGACACTTTAAACCACCAGCTGCTAGGAAGTCCTCAATAACAGAATTTCCTACTGTCAAATATAAACTGAGCAAAACCCTTAGGAATCAATAAGAAGTTCCATAGTGTATGACATTATCTAAGACACTTGGGAGTTCTGGAATTATCAGTGTATTGCTTGAAAAAATTAGAGACTGTCTGATGGATCAAAGGACACTAAAGAAACATGGTAAGTTTGATTTAGTCTTTGGATTACTTTTTAAAAATAGAAATAATTATATTTCTAAGAAACTGAAGAAAATTAAATAGAGTTTTTTACAGGGTGATAATACTGAATAAATATTAACTTCATTTTTAGTGGTTCTGCAAATGATGTGGTAATGGGATGGTCAAGGTCTTTAAAGATGGAAGATTCTTTGAAGTTGAAGATGTCATGATGTCAATGACTCTCTTCTTGCAAATGGTTCCAAAGAAAATGAGAGAGAGAGAGAGAGAGAGAGAGAGAGAGAGAGAGAGAATGTGTTCTTGAATGTAGAGATAAGAGAAGGATGACATTAACATGTTGCCAGATTAAAAAGAGGTGAATCTGGGAGTCACATGAACATCATGATATTATTTTATCAACTATTCTGTAGCATAAACTATAAACAAAAGATATTCAAATTCCAAAGAGCTAACATTAAGAGTAGGTAAAAAATGTTTAGAATTCAAGACTAGAATTTCGAGAGAGCAGTAGAGAATATGGTTGGTATGCATGAGGTCGTGGGTTCAATCACTAGCACCCCAAAGTACATTATTTCAAGCTCAATGCTGTAAGCTCCTCAGTGAGTTTCTCACATGATCCATGAGAACACAGGAGAGACTGAGCCAAATGTGAGTTCCTTCTTGCATCCATTTTCTGTGCCCTTCTTGGCATTCCCATTCTGTCTGGCCTTGTGTCACCATATTTTCAGCTTTCATCTCTCCAATATTCAACATTTGGTTACTTAATGAAAGGTACAGATCCCAAGACAGCATAGCTCACTCTGTCCCTAGTACCTCTTGGGGATCCAAGCTCATTTCAAAATGGCAAATAAACATTTGGCACTTGTAACCTACTAGGAGAGCCTAGGTGAGCTTCTCATCAGGTGGGTGGGACAGTAGGCGTACTGGGAATTGTTTTCCTGCCATTTCTTACTACCCATGAAAATAATTCAGCAATCTACTCCTCTTACCAGACAGGCAAGACAAGCATCATTTGTCATCAGACTCTCATGCAGCTCTGAAGTTTTAAGTCTTTATCACGCAGCCAGAATGTTCTCATTATGAGTCAACCAGATGATGCCAACAAT
Source organism: Peromyscus californicus insignis (assembly GCF_007827085.1). NCBI lineage: Eukaryota > Metazoa > Chordata > Mammalia > Rodentia > Cricetidae > Peromyscus > Peromyscus californicus. Next base: position 19,695,667 of record NW_026294514.1, on the reverse strand, counting down.
CTATTGTCTGATCTCATAGAGAGAATCAGAAGCACAGAATTAAAAAATACATATGAATCTAAGTGGATTCTGTAAAAAAAAATTCTTTTTAATTACCAGTAAATGGGAGACCACAGATTTCCCAATGATTACTTCATGTTACTTCTTAATGATGTCAAATTGTTTTTAGTAGTTCAAAGGAACTATATATTAAACTAGAAGAGTTAAAAGATGTCTATTTCTTTACCTGTGGGACCTCAATAAAAGTATCTGACCACTCCTTTATTGGTCCACATGTTGTGTAATTCTGATCCTGAAACACTTCTAAATAAACCAGGTGTTGATGTCTTTGTGTTTGTCTGTGTGTGTTCACAAAGATGGGTGGGGGTGCGTGAAATGGAACTTGGCACCAATTTTGATCTCTGTCTTCTTTCTCAGCCGTAGAGGGCAGAGTAGGAGAACCACTGTATACCAGGCATTGGGCTAAGCACTTCACAAGGTTTGCCTAATACGTAAGAAACTGTTATTCACAGATGATGAAGTTAAAACCCATAAAAGAAACTAATTTGCCTAGCAGCAAAAACCAAACCAAACAAAACAAAGCAAAAACAAACAAAAAAAACCCTAAGAAGCAGAAGAACCCTACATCTTCAAATGAAAGAATACCTGAAGGTGTTTTCTAGTTCTCTTAAGCAGAAAGTCTCCCTTGCCTAGAACTAGCACTCTGAACAGGACAACTGGAATATAGTCATTAGCATGCTGACTAGTGCCATGCCAGCTACACACTGCAGAAGCAGAGATTGAGGCCATGTTTTGTAGTTCATCCTTCAGGGAAGGACAGGAGTGGAAGACTGAGATTTCCCAACGTGAGAAGTAGACCATGATTATTACTTGGGCTTCTTGGCTAGTCCACAGATGCCTACTGAACTCACACAGTGAGTTCAAATCATACCACAAACTAATTACAAGCAGGCCTTTGGGTAACTCTGGGCCTTGAATTCCCTCTAAGCTCATCAGCTGCTGAGTGGACGAGTCAAAGAAACTCAGTTTATTAAGAAGGAAAACTTTTTTTTTCCGAGTCAGGGTTTCTCTGTGTAGCTTTGCGCCTTTCCTGGAACTCACTCTGTAGACCAGGCTGGCCTCGAACTCACCTGGCTCTGCCTCCCGAGTGCTGGGATTAAAGGTGTGCACCGCCGCCACCACCCGGCAAGAAGGAAAACTTTCAATTTTGATTTCACTTTATCTAAGTTGTAGATAGGCTTCTTCATTACTTAATGACTAGAACTTTCTTTGTGGTTCTACATGTTCTCAGCATTAATGTGCCTTGTCTCCAGCCCCATCACAAATATCAATGAAGAATCCCATTCTAGTATTTCCATCCTCTCAGAATTTTCTGAAAATCAAAATGAGTAACTCTCTGCCCCCATCAAAAAAAAAAAAAAAAAAAAAGTCCCCGTTCCCTACCTAGCAGATCGCACCCAAGCTTGTTCGTTTGCTTAAAAACCAGTCCTTTCTCAGTCCTGCAGTCTGTCTTCCACCCTCTGGGCTCAAACAAGGCCCTCACGTCAGCCTCCTAAGAAGCTGAGACCAAGAAGAGCGCAACAAGGCCCTCACGTCAGCCTCCTAAGAAGCTGAGACCATGAAGAGCGCAACCTCAAGTTCTCTTTTGTACATGTTGAATAAGTGAACAAAGGAATAACAAGTGAATAAACTCTTTCAATATTTGCTAGCACCTTGGCTTTCTAAGACTATAAATAGCACCGAAAGGTATTTTCTCCACTGTTATCGTATGTGTGCTGTCGGAACATGTGGGTAGTCAGAAGACAGCTTTACAGAGCTGGTTCTCTCCTTCCACCAGTAGGTGGGTTCTGGAGAGCCAACTCTGGTGTCTGGTTTGCAATACTGAGTGTCAAGGGCCGTGATCCCTGGAGTTGTCTCACTGGCTCACACTCATGCACCCTTTCAAAAGTGACCTGCATCCGCGTCTAGCACATTAGTTTTACAAATTGAAACTTCAAGGTTGAATTCTACGTAGTGACATGGAAACAACCTATAAAAACAGACAGGCAAAAAAAAAATGATATAAGATCACAAAAAGGAAGATAATTAGGGTTGTGACAGTTGCTTAGAATCCTTTCTCTATTTTTTTTTGCCTCTTTCTAGTTATTCCTTAAAATTCCTGAATGTATTTTGATTTTTTTTTTTTTGTCTGTAATGGTCTACTTCTGTTGCAAAGAAAATTTTCTTTGATACGGGAGAAGATCAAGGAGTTTGCTATGAGGTTGTGTCTACCTATGAATGGCAGAAAACACACCCATAAACTCTTTACCAAGACAACTGCCTAAACATGAGCTGAACAAGGACAGTAACAACAGACTTGCTAAAGTGGACAGAGCATGGGGTGGGGGGGAGGCAAAGTGTGTTAACCCTATATATAGGCAACTAAATAAAGAATACTGAGAGCAAGAGAAATAGTATTCTCCATGGAAGAGCACACCAATTGGTTACCCAATACCAAATGGCCAGCCCTGAAAAGACACATACAAGTAGCATTATATAGACTGGTTAGGATATATTTATGTATTTAGGAAAATAACAAATATATTTCTAAATACATATAATAACATATATGTATATATATGTTACATATATATATACATATATGTAATAATAAATAATGAAAATAGGCCATGAATTAGAAAGAGAGCAAGTGGAGTATATGCGAAGGTATAGAGGGAGTAAAGGGATTGGGAAATGATGTAATAGCTGGAAAAAATACCTCTTTAAAAACACTGAAAGCAAGGGCTATATGATTACACTTGTTCAGCCACTCATTAAAATTATATATATATATATATATGCATATCTATGTGTATGTGTGTAATTGTACACACACATTTCTAGCAATATCTTTGTTCTTTGCAGTTTCCATTGTGAAAGAGGAGCTATAAAGCTCTGATTTTGGGCCGTTCTCCTGATCCCTGCTCCATGATCTGTATACTAGGGGTGTTTCCTATCCTCTTCCAAGACTAAATGCATGCATGGCTTCCCAACCACACGATCAATGAACAGCTAGCAATTGGCCACACAAGAGTTTTTAATGCACCAAGACTAGCTACCTCTACAAATTAGGGCTGTTTTCCTTATTTTCCCCATACTCCCTTTGTGAGGCAGATTACTCACATGCTATGCATACTCAGAAGATTTGAGACCCTTCTGCTTTCCATGTTATCTTCATCCTTAGGTCATGGTAATGTCCTCAATTACCTCATCGAGGGGTAAGGTAGGTTAAGCAATGTGATAGAGACAACCATAAACTAAGAGCAACAGAGGAAAATTGAGATGAAATCCCCAGTGAACTCCAGCACTGCTCAATAATGTTGCTATTTATTAAGCCCTACCTTAGACATTAAATGGTGACTTTAGCCACAGCAGCAATATTCAAGGCAGTTATTGATACTTTGACATGAATGCATTGCCTACTCATAGCATTTTCTGTAAAAATTCAAATACTAGGTGCTCTCAGCGAATGTTTGCTAGGTTCTTAAACTCTCCCCAAGCTAAACGAATTCTTTATATATGCATTTGTTGTCACACATGTAACAGCACTTAAAAGAAGTGGTTTTATAGGAAATGATGACAGAGGCATGCGAGTTCAGGATGAGTTAGGGTCATCACATTGCTTTCTTGACTCTAGACTTCAGCATTAAAGCTAAATCCCAGCGGTTGTTAACTATGCTCTGCTCCTGGCACTGTGCTGTCAGCCTCTAACCCTTAATGTTTAAAATTAGAAGTCTGTGCATGATTGCAGGAAGTCATTTTCAGCCGAAGTCCAAATAGCTCGGGACTCATTTTTTGTACATAACAAGTGAGAGCTTAACAGTTTCGTGGTAAACAAGGCTAAGTCTTTCCATGATTGAATCGTATTTCATTATAGATGTTTTTACTTATAAAAGTCCCTGCCCAGAATTCACGGTAGATAAAATATTAGATTATTTATTTGCTCTAAAAAAAAAATCTCACATCAAATTTTTTCTTGGGCACAAACTTTTTGCCTTGGGGTTCCATCGCAGATGTACCTCATTGTATCAACAAGTTGATTTACTCACTTTGAACCGTTTAATTTTACTAGCAGCATGGCTTCCTGAGTGAGGCTTGGCTGTGAGTCTTGAATTCAAAATGGGGCTGTGATGTCTGCTATTGGTAGTGCTTTAGGGAAGGTAAGCATCCCTCCCCAACCCGCCATTTCATAAATATCTCCTGCACAAGATCATAATGGAGAAAACATAGGTCGATGTATACAGAGTAACAGCACATCCATGAACTCCCAGCAGCCACTGTTCTTGCCTGGTTTACAGCACCATTGTCTGGATTCCCTAAGAAAGAGATGGTTTGTGTCTTCTTTAAAAAAAAAGCCTTTCTGTACATACAAACTTATTAAAATCATAGATGCTTTCTTAGTAGACTAAAAATCTCTAAGATGGAAATGATGATTTAAGTAAAATCCAGAACACTAAAACCCCCCCACAGAACTGATAATAGAATTATACTTATTATTACATTATTTCTACATATCATGAAATTATCAAACTAATTCCCATATGTCAGCCATCTATAATCTATCAACCTAGGCAATAGCTCATATATTTCTCAGGCTGTTCTTGAACTCAAAATGTTCTTGCTTTAGTCTCCTAAATTCTGTGATCATAGGTATGTTCCAGGGCTTTGGGGGTTTGGGACAAAAATACAAGGACATAATATTTTTAAAACAAAAATCACCATTAAGTAGTTATGAATCCTACATGGCCAAGGAAATTGAATGAGCTTTTTGGGGTAAATAATGCATTATAAAGGAATGGCATGAAAAGATAACACTTTTAGAAGCCATGAAATCGAAATTGATAGCAGAAGCTGATAAAATTAATTGATGAGAATTAAGACTGAGGAAGAAGAATGCCATCAAACTGGCATTCTTTGAATCGGGGTGACATTTTGAACAGATGCCATGTGAAATCCATTCTATCTATATGTAAGCCTTCACTTTTGCAGGCTTCAAAATCCCATCCATTAAAAAAGCTGCACTGTCAAGTTTTCCTCCCAGCTCTGTAACTTTGTACCCACTCCCATCTTTTCTTCTGGTGCTAATACAAGTTAATGATATGACACGGAATCCCTGGACTTTGGTTCTGACAGCACTAACAGAATTTATCTTCTCATTAGATTTTATTAGACTCTTTATGCAATGTATCCATATATCAAAATATTATATGGTACTCTATAAATATGAACAACCCTTATGTTTTTGTATCTCAGTTAAAAATAAAGGTTAATATTTTCAAGATGAAAAGAAAAATTAAATGACTATGATAGGAAGAACAATATAAGAAGAAATAAGGTACTTTCCATGTGACCAGGAACATCTTCCTGTAGTCAAACCCCAGAGCAGGTTAGATACACAGTTTAGCATCTGGTTTAGAAGAACTAAACCCGACTAAACTTTAAGATTTTTAATTTCTGAATTATACTAAATGGAGGGAGGATACATTCTAAGAACTAAGATGAACAGCAAGTATTTTCAGGAAGATTTAATCCATGATGAGGCCAGTGCTATTCCTGGGTCTTCTGAAGAGCACAAATGCAGTCATTTGCAGTTAAATTCAACAACTAATCTCAATTATTTATTAATTGTGGAGAAGTGGACTACTGCAGTATTTCCTGAGGATTCAGCTATATCTGGTTAATTCTGGCTGAGAGATGAATAACTGTGTCCCAGGAAGCTGGCTCACATGTGGAACAAGTACTTCACAAGTATTATTTTAAATTCAGAGAAAATAACAAGCTTAAGAATGACAGAAGCCAATTAGTTCTGTGAAGGAATAAATAAACTTTTGATTTCTTTAAGGATTTTAATTAAGTTTTCTAAGGTGACCAAATAACACACATGTAACATAGCACTCAGAATCTTGTGGAACTAAATTTTACAGTAAATATTATTTTATAAAGCTATGCATATTTCCTTTCCCCAATCACGAGTGTATAGACTACCTGAACATATATTTTTCATAAAACACATATTGTGAACAGTTTGAGCAATTTTTGTGGTATGAGTATGGTATGTCCATGTGTTTGTGTGTATGTATGAGTGTGCAGTTCAACTATCAGAGGGCAACATCAGGTGTCTTCCTCGATCATTTTTTGAGACAAGGTCTCTCACTGAACTTCAAAATCACCAAATGGTTGGACCAGCCAGCCAAAAACTTCAGGGATCTCACTATCTATATACCCTCCCAAGACTGAGGTTAAAAGGTGCCTCCCACCAGCCCCAGCCTTTCCAAGGATGTTGGGGATGAACTCTGGTCCTGCATGGGCAACAGATAATTTATCAACTGGGAAATCTCCCTGGCTTCAGGTTCAACATTTTGAATATGGTTAGATGGACTGAAAGGATAAATCAAAACACTATTCAAGTTATAAATTTTATAAAGTATCTTATTTAGACAGTGACCACACTGTTTCTAATGAAATCAGGTGAAGAACTAATTCATCACCAATTTATTTAGCTGCCACCGGAATTCGCAAAAATGGGATGAACAAGATGTTTGCTTCCTTTCTCTAGACAATTGAAAACAACCCCTTGAAAGACTCTAGGATGTTCTACAAACTGAATCAATTGAGGCTTTTTGTTATAATGAATCAGTAATTACTCATCTCTGAAACAACATAAAGTCAAACTTCGTTATTAAAATGTGTCCAGGTACCTTTAGTTGTGTGAAGCCAACAGCCAACATGTACAGTTAAGATCAGCTGAGCCCTGTTCAACCCCATTTGAAAGGATGCCCAAACAGACACTTCCCAGAGGGTCAGAAAGTGAAGCTAAGCAAACTGGGTCTGCTTTTAAAGTGTTTAACAAGGCAGAAACCGGAACGGATGTGCCAGACACCAATATCCATTACCACAAAGTGATTGCCAAATCTTGTAAAATGGCTTTCAGCTCTCCTATTCCTCAGAGTCTCACAATAACTAAAAAGAGCATTCAATTTGTGATTGGTACCACGAAGATAACAGTCAGTAAAATATATAAGAGTGGCCGAGGAAAAAAACCACACAAACAATATGCTACAAGAAGTTTTCTGACAGATTTAAGTCTGCATTGCTGTATCTAAAGGTTGAAGGAACAGAAGGTATCGATAAATCACACATGTCTAATCATCCCTTAGATGAAGTTAAGATTTGTTTTCAGGAATAACGATGGAATTCCAGAGAAGATTTAAATGAGTAGTTGATTGACTAATGGAGGGGTTCGATTTGGCAGAATGCAAGTTATCAGAGTCTAGTACTATAACTTTTTAAAAAAAAAAATCAACAGCTAAGTGTGAATCTTTGTGTAGAACTAATCTAGTACACTTGGCTTCTTTGTAGTGCTGTTCAAATAGAAACAAGAGAAAATCCAGGAAGGGGAGAGTGCATATTCTGAGCTCTAAGAGCACATTGTTCACCGTCTCAATCATCGTCTCAATTAGCAGTGATTGGTTGAAGGGTGGGTAAATAATGCAACCCAGATTAGCCAAAATACTGGAAAAGAAAAGAAAGTATGTTCCATTCTTGTATTTTTTTTCTGTCTTAAAATACAGTTTAATACTCAAAGGCATAGCAGCCATCTTACCACTATGAAGCAAAGAGCAAAATTTGTACAGAGAAGCCATGATTCTATTAAAAAAAACCCAAACAATTATGGAAATAAAGGAAAAAGGTATGTATGCAAGTCATTAATGGGCATCGTTGAACAACTGATTGCTTTGTTAACTAAAGACTGCAGATAATTTGCATTTCTGCTCTATCTATGGCATCTGAAAAAGCTGCTTCATGTTTGCAAAATTGATTCATAAAGTATTCAAGAAAAAAATACAGATGAAGAAAGAGCCCCTCTGAGCACCAGAACAGCGAAGTCATGCCACACTCACCTAGGAGGGCCACCTGGCATCTTTGTCACACCAGAATATGAGTATTCTGTACTCAAATAATAAACAAGGTTTTGGGGACTCTCTGCTTCTATACCAAAGCTGAATGATTTGTTTCCTAGTAGAGCTGCTTTAGGAAGTCTTACTACGGAGCACTTTGGGGAGGCGGCTCACTTCATGTAGATTTTGGGGATTAAAGAAACTATATGGAGAGTACCTTTACATACTGAGTCATCTCACCAGCCCAACAAATATTCTTTTTGATATGCATTCATCTAGAGGTGAGGAAGACAAAGTCATATGGGCAGTAAGGGCTAGTCAGTGAGAATCCACTTTAACTGACTCCACAAAGTAAAATTTTATCACTATCTGTGAAAACATAGACAGCATGTAACTACATAATTTGATTTTTTGTATGTAGAATTAAAAAAATTCACATACCTAACCTGCAATGGTACTGGAATAAAAAAAATAGAAATGTTGATCAATAGAATTGAATTGAAGACCCAGACATTAATCCATACACATATGGACACCTTACTTTTGATAAAGAAGCCAGAAATACACAATGGAAAAAATAAAGCATCTTCAACAAATGGTGCTGGTGAAACTGGATGGCTGGATGTAGAAGAATGCAAATAGATCAATACCTAACATCCTGCACGAAACTCAAGTACAAGTGGTTCAAAGACATCAACATAAAATCAGACACACTGAACCCCATACTAGAGAAAGTGGAGAATAGCCTTGAACACAGTGGCAAAGGAGATGACTTTTTTGCCAGAACATTGACAGTGAAGGCACTTTATAAAATCAGCAATTAGTAAATGAGACCTCGTGCAACTGAAAAGCTTCCATAAGGCAAAGAACGCCATCAATCAGACAAAGCGGCAGCCTACAGAATGATAACATGTTTCTGCCAACTCCATGTCCAACAGAGGACTAATACACAAATTATATAACAAACTCAAGAAACTAGATACCATAAAAGAAAAACCAAATAATCCAGTTTGAAAGTGGGGTACAGAAAGAGGAAGGCCTCTCAGGGGCTCCAGCAAAGCATGGCTCATCAAGCTGCCATAAAACCAAGTACCTCCCCCTGTATTTAGACTGGGCAAGGTAATCCACTATGAGGAATAGGTTCCCAAGAGTCAGTCAAAGCACCCAGGACAGTCGCTGCTCCCATTGCTGGGAGTCCCATATATAGACCAAGCTACACAACTGTCACATATATGCAGAGGGACTAGGTCGGTCCTATGCTGGCTCCCTTCTTGGTTCAGACTCTATGAGTTCTCATAAATAGGCTAGTGGGTTCTGTGAGTTTTCCTGCAATGCTCCTGATCCCATTGTTTCCTACTGAGCTCAGCTCAATGTTTGGCTGTAGGTCTCTGAATTGACCTCCATTAGTCAACGGATAAAGGTTCTCTGATGACAACCAGGGTAGTCACCGATCTGATCACTGATCACAGGGGATGGCCAGTCAGGCTATGCATCCACAGCTGCCAGGAGTCTTAGCTGGGGCCATCCTTGTACACTTGTGGAAGTTTTCCTGCTGTGGGATGGTCTGTATGTCAAATTGCTCTGATTGGTCAATAAACAAAACACTGATTGACCAGTGGCTAGGCAGGAAGTATAGGCGGGACTAACAGAGAGGAGAATTGAGAGAACAGGAAGGCTGAGGAAGGAGTCACTGCCAGCCGCTGCCATGATAAGCAGCATGTGAAGATGCCAGTAAGCCACAAGCCACGTTTATGGAAATGGATTAATTTAAGCTATGTAAGAACAGTTAGCAAGATGCCTGCCATGACCATACAGTTTGTAAGCAATATAAGTCTCTGTGTTTACTTGGTTGGGTCTGAGTGGCTGTGGGACTGGCGGGTGACAGAGATTTGTCCTGACTGTGGGCAAGGCAGGAAAACTCTAGCTACATTTTCCTCACATCAGGTTTCTACCAGACTCTGTAAAGTCCCGCTTTCCAGTCATCTATCTCTCTCAGTGCTCTCCCCCTCCGACCACCCCCAACTTGATCCCTCAAGTTCCCATGCCAACCAGGTGATCTCCTCCCCCGCCTTGATCCCTCCTTGTTTCCTAGCCTCTCTGGGTCTGTGGATTGTAGCATACTTATCCTTTACCTTACAGTTAATATACAATTATGAGTGAAAACAGGGGAGGGAGGGAGTGAGAGGAGAGGAGGCTGCAGTCATGATTCAAATAAATTAATTAATTGATAAATAAATTAAAAAATAAATAAGTGTGAAATGCAACCAAAGGGGAAAAAGGGGGTACAAACCAAAACAGAGAATTCTCAATAGATGAAACTCAAATGGCTGAGAAACACTTAAAGAAATGTTGAACATCCTTAGTTATCAGGGAAACGCAAATCGAAATTACTTTGAGATTCTATCTTATACCTGTCAGAATGGCTAAGAAGAATAACACAAGTGACAGCTCATGCTGGCGAGGATGTGGAACAAAGGGAATACTTCCATTGCTTCTGGGAACGCAAATTTGTATAGCCATGATATAAATCAGTATGGCAGTTTCTCAGGAAATTGAGAATCAATCTACCTCAAGATCCAGCTATACCACTCTTGGGCATCCTACCAAGAACAACCATGTTCACTGAGGCTTTATTCATAATAGCCGGAAACTGGAAACAACCAAGATGTTCCTCAATGGAAGAATATATAAAGAAAATGTGCAACATTTGCACAACAGAGTTTTACTCAGCTGTTAAAAAAAAAAAAGATATCATGAAATTCACAGGTAAATGGATGGAACGAGAAAAAAAATCACCCTGAGTGAAGTACATTCCAATAACTGCAAAATGTTGCAGTAGTTTTCTATAATCAAACAATAATGTAAGTCTGAACTTGACTTACTAGTCATCTGTTACATCTGGTACCCATGATTAATTCATACAGCAAGAAAGCACTCAAGCTAATCAAATACAAGCTATATAAATTTCCAGGACCTACTAGTGCATACTTTCCAGAATTTTTTAATCACTGGTCAATTGATTAGTGTGTATTCAAAGCTCTGCACTATGATAATAAAACAAGGAATCATTTTAAAATAGCAATTACCCCTCTCTTGAATTTTCCTAGGACTTGTGTCTAACTTAGAGACCATACGGTGAGGATTGGCTGTGTTTCACAAAGTGGATGTCTTTCCAAAGATGCATTGCATTTACATGAGTATACTATGAAGCAAAATCTCTTAAAACCTTAAGACACAGACAGATGGTAAAGTGTAAATTAAGATTCTGCACATTATAGGAAACTCACAACTACCTTCAGTAATTGGTAGAACATAAATAACTTAATTTAAATGTGTAAAATAATCTAAGGAGTGCCAGTTTCCCACCCACCCAACTAAAAAAGAAAACTTTTACCATTAGTCCATAGCTAAAATTCCCTAAAATTTATCCATAGTGTTTTTCTTTTAAGTATGACAAAAAATAATGTGGATTCCATTTTATGTGCTTCCCTTCCCCCTGTTCATGTTCTGACAGTTGAATGGGCAGTGAAATGCTCAGAATATACGAATTTTACAAAGCCTGTGCAATCTAGACACTGACTGTCATGATTTACATCTTGAATGTCCCTAGATGCCATGTGTTAAAGACTTGGTTCCGGGTCTGTAGCAGATATTGCTAGAGGAAAGACCATAAAGAAAGAGATGAAAAGAACGCACAGGGAGGAAGGGAAATTTTTACTCTGTTTTGTTTTGTTAAGGATATATTACAGTACTTAAATGTTCTCAGGGAGAGAGACCTCATATGTTTATGACATAATTTTTAAAACAATCACAGTTTTTATTAGCATGTGCAGTCACATATGTATGTATGTGTACCCGGTGGGTGAGTTGTGTGTGTATGTGTACACAAGGGTGTGTGTGTGTCATGGCACATATGTGGGGGCAGTTCTTTTGGACCTTGTTGAGGCAGGGTCTGTGTTGTGTCTGTACTGCATGCTCCAGGCTCTCAAGGAAGGCTCTCTGGAGTGTCTCCGCTCTGCTTCATACCTCAGTGCAGCAGTGCTGGGATGGCAGAGCATACCACATGCAGCTTTTTATACGAGTTCTGGAGAATCTCACTCAGGTCATTATGCTTTGTGTGGTAAGTGATTTTACCCACTGAGTCATTTTATCAACCACAAAATAAAATTAGATCTCATATGGTCTTGTAATTCTGAATCAAAATTTCAATGACCTGCTTTCTGCAGAGAGAGAAGGAGAACAACTATGTGCCCTTCAAATCTTCATCATGCATATGTGGCATCTAAAGAAAATTGGAACAACTCTAAAATACAAAAAGAGTTGTCAAATACTGTTGAATATTTTAACAACCATGCTAGTTTAACATTAGCTTTGACTGAGTTCAGGGAACAGTTGCAAATACTATAACCCATTATGAAGTCAATATATACAATACATTTATATCTACTACCAAATGGGATATGTGACTTTCCTAGTTTATTAAATGAGGTTAAGTATGTTACAATCTCCATTGTTATTGAATTTTGTTATATCCATAGTTGACAGAATTACAATTTTATTCTAATATATATGACCAATGCAGTGGTTCTCAACCTGTCTAATGCTGTGACTCTTTAATACAGTTCCTCATGTTGCAGGGAACCTCAAACCATAAAATTATTTTTGATCCTACTTTATTACTGTAATTTTGCTACTGTTTTAAATCATCATGTAAATATCTGTGTTTTCCTATAGCAGCTCCTGTGAAAGGGTCTTCCGACCCCAGAGGGGTCGCAACCCACAGGCTGAGAACTTCTGGGCTAAAGTATCAAGTGGTTTGTTTGCAAAATTGGTCAAAAGCACTCTATCCTGTGTTATGATTTCCAAATTCATTTTTAAGTAACAGAGGGGAAAATAAACTGAGTCATATTAAGGAAGCGTGAAAATACTCCAAGCTCTGGATTTCTGCGAGCTTGAATAGGAATTCTGGCTTTAGAACTAATCCACTGGATTTTGATGGAAAGTTACGTCTCTTTAGATCTATGAGGCACAAAAGGCACTAAAATACTTTCCTTGCAGAACTTCAGCTTAGAAATGAAAACATCAATACATACATGGATACCCTTCCCACAGATTATTATCAATTAGTGGTAATGATGAATAATTAATACTTTGTAAAATTGTTAAGTACAGATTTCACCCCCTGTATGCTCCTTACCCTAATTGTTTGTTAAATTGTAGTAAGTCTGTATTCAAATAAATCTGTTTAAAATTCTGAGTTAAAATGGAGATGGCAAAGCTTTACCACCTTTACCTGATATAATCTCACATCTATATCAAATTTTAAGTCTGAAAACCCACATTCAATGTAAACTAATAATGACTCACTGAAAGAAATACACACGAATTTATAAATACAACTGGAATGAATTTGTAGCTGGTGAGGCTCAGGACAAAGTTAATTAGGCAAGATTAAGAAAAAAAAAAGCCTGGTGTTTCTATTGGGGGACCATATTTGATGAAACGTCAATGAATAGAATTTCTTACTCAGTCTTCATAAAAAAAATTGTATGGTCTTGTGGATTATGTACCACAGAAACTAACTGCAGATGTATGCAAGCATTGTGTACTCTTTCTGTGTGTACCGGAGTTCAGTTTCCATATCCAAGGGTTCTAAGGGCAAAGACATTACCGATGTAATTGTATTACAGCATACATCATTGTCTAATGTTATACTGAAAAATTGTTAGGAGTAATAATAATAACTATCTCATTAGTATCTGTGAACTGATGTAGCAGAAATCTTAAAAAGTTCTTATTAATAAAATCAAACCTGAGGCCAGTTATTGGGGGGAATGCTGGAAGATCAGAGATGCAGAACAAGCCACAGCCACCTCACCTTGCCAGTTCCTCAGCTGATACTGTTTCCTCAGACTGGAAGCTTCTGTGTCTTCATCCAAATGGATCTCAGCTGAACTGTGCTGCTCAAAGCCTAAAAGTTTAACCAGGTTAGTTCCTGGTTTTCACGCCTTATATACCTTTCTGCTTTCTGCCCTCACTTCCTGGGATTAAAGGCTCACTTCTTGGGATTAAAGGCATGAGTCACCATGCCTGGCTATCTCCAATGTGGCCTTGAACTCACAGAGAACCAGGGGGATTTCTGCCTCTGGAATGCTAGGATTAAAGGCATGTGCTACCACTGTCTATCCTCTATGTTTAATATTGTGGCTGTTCTCTTCTCTGACCCCAGATAAGTTTATTAGCATGCACAATATTTTGGGGAACACAATGCCACCACAAATTGGTTTACTATTAGGTCAAGTCCTTTTAATGGTCTGAATGAAGTCATAGGGTAATTATAATGAACCCAAGTCATGGTGAAGATGCCATCACTGATAATCTTGTGTAAGTTACTTGTTATTTCCTCCACCTGCCTGAGATCCAGCCTTCAGTATATCTTCTTAAGCAGCTCTTCCTGATCAGTATGAGCCTGATTTCCTTTATCTTCAGCTACTCATCGATGTATGGATAAGTATTAAACAATAATAACATCCACACTGTTTGACATTCAGTACCTTCACCAAACACACTGTGCAAGACTGTCCAGTAGAGGACAGCAGGGTCACCTGACTAAGGTAGAAAGCAGGTCATCAGGGTCGCAATCAGCCTGAGCTAACCTTGACTAACTCACTGAGCATCAACCGAGAACACATTAATCCCAAATGCAGATCACTCATTGCCTCACCTACGAATCTTTTTTTTTTTTTAAACTGAAGAGTACTTGACTTTTTTTTATTTTTTTCCCCTGTATATTGGCTTTATCTAACACTTTACAAGTGATTCATATTAATTTATTGTACAATTAAGTAAATAAACGAAACATTGAAAATAATATCTAGAGGATAGATGGGAAAAGTTATGGGCTATGCCAATATTCATGACTTTTGTAGAGACCCACATGAACGGTCAAGGAGTTGTGAGTAAATTCCCTATCGTAACTTAACAGCTTTGCTGTTTTGTATCATCCACCCTCCAGGAAGTTCTTCAGATTCTATTCAAGACTGATGAGTTTAATGTCTGCTGTTTAGAAATAAAACAGTTCAATCTAAGAAATCGGAGAATGAGAGCAGAAGGACAGAAGAGTGCCTGTCATCTGTTTCCCTCCGTGACTCTGGATAAATGTGAAACAGTGATGAAGTGACTTGGAGGCACTGTGGTAACTTATTGGAAAAGATGAATGCATCTGCCTGGGAAACTCTGATTAAGATATTACAAACTCCTATGTCATCCTCCTCCGATATAATTTAATGGTGGACTTCATTACACTTCTGATAAGTAAAGCAGAAAGCAGTAATTGACGGCATTTTGAATTACAACTTAATTTTTCATTTGAACTTTGTGTTCATTTGACCTGATGGATTTTGCAGTCGTTTTAGGCTTATGCTAAACTTATGATAATTGATTCTATTCTTATAGGATGGCAAATCAAAAGTCCAAAGTGAACAGGTAACTGAATATTATTTCTGCCATAGATGTGAGGATACTATATATGTAACAAATTGCTGGAGCTCATTAATTCTACAGCCATATCCACTCCCCGGTAATTCCTTTGACTGAATTTGTAATACATGAATCAGAATGCCTGGACTAGTCATATAATGTAGCTAGTATTTTCTGAAGACTATAATAAATAGCCTGTATGTTCCTCCAGATCTACCTAAAGTTCACGTCTTTGATAAAGCTGATATTTAGAGCTGCCTCATGACAGTTCTAAACAAAATGAAGTATTTAATGTACTTCATAGATATGTGAAGGCTTTAAAAACTTATTTGCTCTTGATATCAGCTACTTATTATCTGATCAGGAAAGCAGAATGGAGACTATAGGAAAGGAAGAGAGTAATTGGAGGGAGAAATGAGGAATGGGAACTAAAGGGAGGAAGAGGGAGAGGTTGAATGCGGTCAAAAGTACATGATATATTTGAAAGAACTTGTCTATATGAAACTCAACACGTATAGTAAACACATGCCACTTCAAAAACCAAACAGAAATGAAAAGGTTACCACGAAAACTTCCATACCTGATAGGCACACACTCACATTCCATACCTGATAGGCACACACTCACGTTCCTTCTGCTAACTTGGTGCTTCCACTTCTCAAGAAGTCATGCTTTGTTGTTGTGACAACATAACAGTTGAGCAAAACAACTTTCAAGGGAGAAATAATTATTTTGGTTCATGGTTTTCAGTATCTGTAATAGCAGGGTGGTGGGGAGGCATTGGCACAAAGAATCTCAATTCATATCATCCATGAAAAGATGAAGGTCTATATTAGCGGGCTTTCTCCTTTGCCCCCATTTACTCTAGCTAGTGTATACCCACAGAATGGTGCCACCTACACAGGGCAGGTTTCCCCCTCCCCTGTAGTTAACCCATGGTAACATCCTCAGAGACACACTAAGAGGCCCACATTACAAATCTCTAGAGAGTAGCTCAGCCTAGACAAAATGGCCATCAAAGTTATAGGAAAGTTACTAGTATTTTAAATTTTACTTACATTAAAAAGAAGCTAAATTAGAATCAAAAGTGATAGTCTAAAGTATCTTTATATTTCAATATGTAAACATTTTGCTTGTAAAGATATACATAAGAAGGCCATTACTTGGATAGATACAAAATATAATTTCAGAGCCATTAAAGAAGAGACCAACAAATTTAAAAGCATTGAATGTGGTGGTATTGTGTTCCCCAAAATATTGTGTACCCTAATAAACTTATCTGGGGTCAGAAAACAGTACAGCCACTAGATATAGAGGCTAGAAAATGGTGGCGCACACACCTTTAATCCTATCACTTAGGAGGCAGAGATCCATCCGATCTCTGTGAGTTTAAAGCCACACTGGAAACAGCCAGGCATGGTGACTCACGCCTTTAATCCCAAGAAGTGAGCCTTTAATCCCAGGAAGTGAGGGCAGAAAGTAGAAAGGTATATAAGGCGTGAAAACCAGGAACTAGCCTGGTTAAACTTTTAGGCTTTGAGCAGCACAGTTCAGCTGAGATCCATTTGGATGAAGACACAGAAGCTTCCAGTCTGAGGAAACAGTATCAGCTGAGGAACTGGCAAGGTGAGGTGGCTGTGGCTTGTTCTGCTTCTCTGATCTTCCAGCATTCACCCCAATACCTGGCCTCAGGTTTGATTTTATTAATAAGAATTTTAAGATTTCTGCTACAAGTGAATGCCAAAATCAAACAAGCAAGCCAACAACAACAAAAACAAAAAGCTTCAAAAAGAAAAACCCCACAGACTTTTTTTTATATAATTCTATAGTTACTATCTCAACATAAATACATCAGAATCAAACACCTTATGGCTCTGCTAAAGGTAACCACTATAAGGTTATATATGAGAAACCCTGAATCTATGTTAAGTAATAAATCTGCAAGAGACTCATTTATAACTACAAAAAGACAATTTAATGAGTTGTTATTGACTAACTTTGATGAGGCACTGGTGAAGTTAAATACACAACAGTTAAAATGCTAATTTATTCTATTTTGTTTTATTTTTATCCATTTCTCCCTCATTCCAAAAGGGTTTTGAAGAAGCTGATTCTTTGAGCTTTTTAATACAAAATTCATTCTGGGTTTATCAGTCTATTACCAAATATTGCTATAATTAGTCATAAAGTTGCAATGAATGAAGTAATGACTTAACAATTTTTAATCTCATTAGTTGGTAATAAATAGGAAAGGAGAATAAAAAACAAAGAATAATAAGTAACTTTTAAAATTATATTAACTATCATATCACCCTAATCAGATAATTATGCTTGATTTGGCATAACCACAAAATCCTCAAAAGTAGTATATAAAATTAATGCTATTTATCATTAGTTTTACTAAAATGTATTAATGGGATTCTTAACAATAAATCTTCAAAAAATGTATTGACCACATTTGCTTCATTGTTTTCCTTTTACTCCAATTCAAAGGTGTCGATCACTTTTCTCTTCAATAAAAATGCTTTGTAAGATTCCAAGGACACGATTTACTAGAGGAAGAACACAAAATGGAAAGAGTAATTTTCAAAGGATGAAAAGGTGCTAAGGACGACAAGGACATGTAGCTACACAACTTGTTCTTGGAGCTTTGAAAGAAACTGAGACCTGTCTACAACACTGTGCAAAGCCTTGAGCCTAAAGTGGTCTTTGAAATGCCAGTGTCATCCAGTGAAGTTTTCAAGGATTAATGGAGCGGCCAAACTGTGGGCATTAAAGCCAAGTTCTCTCATAAAAAAAATAAATCTATGAAAAAACAATTGAATACCTGATATGACTGGATGAGCCTTGAACACTACATTAAGTGAAAGAAGGTACAGCATATGTCAAGTCACATATATGAATTTACAGAATAGGAATATCTATAGCAAGGGAAAGTATATTGGTGGTTAATCAGTATTTTGTTGGGGGGAGAATAGAGGGATATTAGTGTGTTGGGCAGCTAAGGGCCCTATGGAGGGTTATATTTATTGTTGTTAACTGATGAAAATTTCCCACAATCAGCTGTGATAATGGTTGCACATATCTGAGACTATACTAAAATCCTCAAAATTGTATACTTTAGATGAGAGGAATGGCAACTGTACTGAGGCCCAATAAAACAATGTAGGAAGTAAAGTGCAAGCATTCCAATTCTGAAATCATAGTAGTGCCCAGGCCCTGGAGATAAGATGCAAAATTAAGTCTCCAATGGGAATTAGCTTTAAACATCGTGCTGCTCAAAGTAACAGCTCACTTCACGTTGAACTGTAATTCTTGCCAAATTAGTGACAACTGAGACATTGTAGCTAAGCAATTCACTGTTCTATTTGAATAAAACTGAAATCCAGCTTAAGTGCAAACAAAACAGAATAACAACAAAAATTAAAAAAAAAACATAATTCTTCAAAGTTAGAAGTTAGTTACATTTGATTTACAGAGAGCAGCCTGGAAGGGCAGAGCAATGCTGTTATATATCATCTGAGCACCTTTAGAACCCCCCTCCCAACTATCCCCCGACACACATACCTCCAGCAACACTGCCCTTTTTTAAGGGGTTAGAATCCTACCATAAGCTACCAGCAAAGTGCTCAACCACAGTGCCAAAGGAAACTGGAATCAGATATTCTCTGGGCTGTAAATCCTATTTGTCTCTTTATCCAAGTGGCCTTGTGAAAGCCACTGACTTCTCATGGCCTCCAACCCCTTATCTGTAAAACAGAGATCCTTACAATGACTGATTGTGTAAGGGCTAAATGAGATAATACCAGGAAACTGATCAGCAGCTCCTGGACACATATTCAAGAAATTGAGTTGCCTATTAGTAACCAGAAACAAACCAAAGGTCTCAAGTTGAAGGGTCAGGGTCAGAAATAAGAGTATCAGTCAAGTTTTAAGGTGGGCAGCTTATCTTGGCTCTTTTATAGCTCCTTGGGGAAGCGAGATTACTGAGTAGCTTTCTGGAGCCCAGGTCTCTAGGGACTGCCCAGTTCCTTCTGCCAATGCTCAGCTCTCAGTATCTCCTGCTGGGTCAGCTCTTTGCTTCCACCCTCCTAGAAAGTCCTGACCCTGTCTTATCAACTATCTTACCTGGGCAAGCTGCCCTTCTCCATTGCCCTAGGGGAGTCCCTCCATCATGGTGTTGGTGTGTAAGCAATATTCCTGTGTTTTCTTGGAGGATGACATCATATGGATTTTCTCAATTCAAATCCACTCCCTGATCTTTCTTCCTCTGGAACCAGAAGTAAAGCCTGACTGCCTTTTGTTTTAAAGCACTGTATCCTGTTAAAAAAAAAAATTAGTGCCTTGGAAACTTCCACCAACAAAAGAAGACTGGAAGCGAATTTGCAAGAATGTGTGCTGAAGCTACGTCTGGCTGCTAGAGTCATGGTCTCCACTGCTGTTTCTGTGTTTTATACAGATCTGCTACATCTTTCCAGAGCAAAACCAGAACAATTAGAAAACAATTATCTAAAAGCATAGATTGGATGGGTAGGTAGAGGCATTAGGGAAAAATAATGTTTAAGTAAAGCTGTATTTTTTTTTCCTCAAGATTTGGTTTTGAAATGGTACAGACGATTATGAGGACAGAGTGACATCAAAACTGGATGATAAACAAAGAGCTTGAAACTGACAGTGATGTGGATGAGTTAGGGGGCCATGGGAGTGGTCAAAACTTAGCTCTCTTGTGAGTTAACCAAAGATCAGGCTAACCCAACCTTTATAAGATGCACTAAATTAATCACTTAGTTCACTAATGAGAAATCCATCAAATTTGTTAATTACAGTAATTAACCAATGAAATCCAGTGACCAAGGCAAATAGACTTCTGTAGAGACATACAATATGTATGTATGTATGTATGTATGTATGTATGTATGTATGTATGTATTTTGAGGCAGAGTCTCTCTCTGTATATCTGGGTTATCCTTTAACTCTCCTTAGACCAGGCTGGCCTCAACTCACAGAGTTTTCTGTTTCCTGAGTGTGAGTGCTGGGATTAATGTCTTGAGCCACCATGCACAAAGAACAATGTTAAAAAGCAGAGCCAGTTTAAAATTTTAAATCTGAATCGAGGCACATGTGGACATTTAGAGGGCAGGATCCAAGAGTGCAGTCAACCTGAACCCGTGTCCATTCAGCCATGCACTGTGAAGTTTGTTTGATATTAATAAATCTCATTACATCAGCCTCAACTTTACCATGCTCCCGAAGCTACAATAAGAATTTAGAGAACCAATACCTAGCAAGGATCTTCTTTTCAGTAAATATCAACTGAAACTGCTGATAATGAAGAGCTCACAGAAAATGAATAGACTCCAGAGCATATGAACATTCAGATCACACCACAGGATCCTAGTTTATAATTAGACCAATTATGCAAGCAGCTAACATTGTTATTTTAAACATTATCCAGTGATGTCTTTTCTCAATTAAGACCCCTTTGATAGGACACGGGATTGGCTTCATAAGAACATCCTAAATTGTTCAATGTTCAACATTTCTTATGCTGAACAATGAAACTATTTTAAATGCAGCACTCAAAACAGGTGGATTCTCTGAAAATAATAGGTCAAAGTAATCACCTATATATGGTAAATTTCATTACTCAAATTTCAGATTTCAGCTTATACCATTTAAAAACATTTTAAAATATTATGAACAATAACTCATATTAGCCAACCAAAAGGGAAATTTTCTTTGGCTTTTGACTGATTAGTTTCAAGCCTTGTGAATGTCAAAGTGGCAAATACACATTTAATTATTTCATAGCTTATTTGGTAAAAGTCTGTTTCAGGCTCATAAAAGGTACATTTGCCTTTTATTTACTGTAGCACTTAAATGTAATGATGCTACATGGAGTAAGACATGCTGTCTTCAATTGGTGGCTTCAAAAGCCGTGCTCTTAAATAATGTAGGAACATTTTGTGAATGGAGGAACAGATGTTTGGGGACACAGAAGGCAAACAACAAAAGCCCACAACACAAGAACATTCAGGGGCAAGCTTGGAAGTCAAAAGCAAAACAAAACAACATTATCTCTTTTTTTTTCCCCTTTAGTTTCTTTATCCCTTTTGTTTTTCTTAGGAAGAACAGTAAGGTTTGGAGTTAATTCATCACATCACTTAATTTTGTCTATAAAACACTAGGCATTTTTCTGGATTCTATCATGAATCAAACGGCAACAACGTGGTTTTGAATAGTCTACAAATGCTACAAAATAATTCTCAGCATCAATAAAAGTGGAAGACTCAGTCAGCAGCTACATGTCCTTTGTGCAATGTGGAGAATCAGAGGAAATTAAATGCAGTGCTCCGGAAATGGAGGCGTTACAAGGAGACTGAACAATACAGGAAAGGAAGGGAGTCCTACAGACATGCTTGGAATTCAGCTGCATTTTTTATTATCTATGTGTCTTGGAGAAAATTAGTTCTTCTGAACATCAGATTTTTCAGTGATGAAATGGTGACTATTTATATTGTTGCATGACTATAAGGAAAAAGGGTAGTATATTATAAGCATGCTGCCTGGAACTTCATAAATGTTTATCATATTATAAACACAAATTACTAGGATTTATGATTTAATTCATGCTGAGAAAAATACTCAGCCTCATAAGTAGTGGATAAGATTAAGCTCTCCAATTACACAATTTTCAAGAGATATTTAATTTACTGTCTATATTTGTCCCATAATCATATAACTGAATATTGAGCATTCACTGCTACCCTAATAATTTACACTTTCTCCTCTGATTATCAAAAACAGTAGGGCTAATTCTTGTATGGCAGAGGCTATAAATTGCCCTCTATTATCCTTTCCTGCCTTTTTATTAAACAAGGTAACCCTCTGGGGGTTAACTGGATACATTTATTCTTAATGACAACATATTCATCTCTATAACAGTAGTATATGAAAAAAGAGATGTTTGATTGCTAGGAAATAATACTGAATGCTTTAAATGAGGAAGTTGTACCCTTTCCCCTCTAATGCCTGCCTCCTGCTCTCTAGAACGTATAAAAGATAGAGCTGAGCAGTCATATTAGACAGAAAAACCAAGCTACATATTGAAAATGTTGGGGTGGAAATACAGACAGGATCTGGGCTCTTGATTAAGATAGAGCGCTATGCCAACTTGTTGTTTACTTCAGTTAACTTTGGTTTTAGAGACTTTTTTTGTGGGGAGGTGCCATTCTCGCTAAGTGGAAGGAAAACTTTAAAACACTTACGAAAACCACTGCTGTCGTTACTGCAGCCTATTTGAGTGTGTCTGAGTTTCTGTCCTCTTTCATCACTAACAATTATTAATTGTCATTAATTAATAAATAATATCAATATATTATTAATATCAATGTTGGTTAATATTAATAATGTTATCGTTAATATTAATTTTAATAATATATTTTTAATAGTAATAATATTAATAATGTAGTTATAGTCAAAATAACAGTAGCTATTTTCACCTGAAGAACCATAGATCACCCGTTATTGTTTCTGGTTACATATACACCATGTGGGTATTTGAGAGAAGAGAGGAGATAGTCATTCAAAAAAAAAAAATGAGTGCATCCTAGTCATTTGGAAATAGCATCTCCTGGAATTGGGGAGAGACGGGTTTATATATAGTATCTATACTGCAAAGTTTTATGAAGATATGTAATTTAATAGATTCTGTCAACCTTGTCCTCAATTCAGTAGTATATTAACTGAGCTAGAGAATTTCATATTCTGAAGTTTGGGAGGTTGCTTGAAGAAACAAACTCAAAGAAATTAGAGGGATTTAAGAGTTAAACATGAAAGCCGGGCAGTGGTGGCACACGCCTTTAATCCTAGCACTCGGGAGGCAGAGCCAGGTGGATCTCTGTGAGTTCGAGGCCAGCCTGATCTCCAAAGCGAGTTCCAGGAAAGGTGCAAAGCTACACAGAGAAACCCTGTCTCAAAAAACCAAGAAAAAAAAAAGTTAAACATGAAATGTGGGGGTTACTCTTGTCCTATCACTGGCTTTCCAACTTCAGCATCAGAATTTCCTGAAGAACTTTAAACAACCTGTGTTGCAGGGCTACAGTCCCACTTGTGTGAGTCAGAAGACCTGAGGTAAGCCTCAGGAACATACTTTTCTAATCTGTTAGATGATGCTGGTGCTGTTGATGGAGGGGACACTGGTTAAAAACCACTGTCCCACATCAAGGAGGAAAAAAGGGAAGCTAAAAGCAGAAGCCAGCCTTCACTTCTGTGACGACCTAGCCACACGCGATGCGTAGTATCAGGCACCAAGAAAGATCTAGAAGCATTAGTTTCTTCATCAGCTCTGTCTCTAATTGTCAGGAAGGAAACTAACACAGGAAGGAGACCTTGTGGGGCGTAGAAAGAAAAAAGAGGCCAACTGCATGTATGCAGTAGGAGGGCTATCACAAAGAGGCACACCTGTCAGTGAATGGGCTTAGGAACTGGATTTATTCACTGAATGAACAATATTTGTTAGCACCGTCCTAGATAGTTTAATGTCAACTTGACACCAGATTAAGTCATCTGAGTGTGTGTGGGGGAACTTAATTAAGAAAATACCTCCATAGGATCAAGCTGTAGGCAAGCCTCTAGGGCATTTTCATAATTATTGATTTGTATGGGAGAGCCCAGTCCCTTGTGGGTGGTGCCATCTCTGGACTGGTGGTTCTTGGTTCTACAAGAAGGCAAGCTGAGCAAGCCATGATAAGCAACTCACTAAGCAGCATCCCTCTCCATGGCCTCTGCATTGGCCTCTGCCTCTACGTCCCTGCCCTGTTGGGAGTTCTTATCTTGACTTCCCTCAGTGTTGTACTGTTACCCGGAAGTAAAACTTCCTGCCCAAGTTGGCCTTGGTCTTAGTTTTTCATCACAGCAATAGAAACCCTAACTAAGACAAACACTTACCATATGCCCTGAGCTGAGCTACGTGTTAGGAACTCACCAAGGATCAAACACAATCATGTCTGACAATGAGTATATGCTAGGTAAATGAAACAAACAAATAATTACACACAAAAAAACAAAGCAAGCACATCAATAATGCAAAATTGCTGTGAGGGAAAACATTGTCTCTGACAGATAGAGGATGAAGGTTTCTTTGTCTATACAAAAGAGAAGGTGGCTACCAGGTGTCAGATATAAGAGACGCCGTAACAAAACAGAGACCATTCCATGTATTGTTAGTGATTTCTTAATCTCCTACATACCTGTATTAGTAAAAAGAACTACAGATAAACGGAGTGGAATTCATGCAAGACACATGCTATAGTCATGCATTCAAAGGTCTCCTTTTTGAGGTAATCTGGAAGAGAAAGGGAGGCATGTGTTGGCTTCGTCGCTCCTTGGCTTTATGGTCAAACTACAGCTCTTCCATATTTGCAGTTCAGACCAGGCTGAGGAAAGAGATCTGCCCATTGTGTTTCTCACGTCTGAAGAGAAGCTCTTCTACCACACCACCCACCACCAGTGCAAGGGGGTGAGAGGGGCTGTTTGATTTTAGTGAACATTACAATTCTTACTATAGCAACCCTTCCATCTTTCACTTCAGGATAACAATATAGGACTTAGGGCCGCTGGCATTTCTGTAAGGAAAATGCAAATTCAATGCATTTCAAAGTTGTTTTTTTTTTCAACATACAATATAGAAAAGATAGAAAACAATGATTTGTTCTGAGAGAAACTTTGTTTTATTTTTTAAACTCTTATATCCTGTAAGGGAAATGCGCATGTATCTAAACACATAGCAAAATGTATACCTAAAAGAAAACAAAAAGAAACCAACTAATCAGCAATCCAAGGCCTCAGGAAATCCTTAGCCTTGCTCCCATACCTGCCTGTGGGTTCAGATGAGGATCCTGTGAGTGAGAATTCCCTCTACTCTCTGAATTCACATGTGCTTGCCTAGGGAAATCTCCTGTCTATGTTCCCATTTTGTCTTTCAGTTTCTGAATTTCATGAGATCACTTCCCAGATTCCCAGTTTCCTCTTTTAAACCACAGCTGCACAAGACTAACTGTTCTATCCAAAAGCACAGAGCTTAGGAGAAAATTCTTTGGGTATTCCTAATCGACTGCTAGTTGAAAACATTTTCTGAATTATCAGACTGTTTTTGTAAAGCCTTAGATATGGTGGGTGATGTAAACATGTATCTCCTCAGTGTACCATTTTAAGCTTTGAAAACATCAGACTCATGACACGCCATAAGAATTCCATTTTGACAAAATGAAAAACACAAATCCCTCTACCCAGAAAAATAAATAAATAACTGAATGCAATGGGGGAAAGTAGAATCGCAAAAATAGAATTGGCTGGAGTCCAGTAGCCACAAGAAAAGAAATATTACAGGAAATGGAACTAATTGGTTTCTCTACTGAGGTTTTTCTTCTCCCCACTGACTTTTGTAATGGAGGAAAACAAGAGAGAAACTGTAAAATCATGCAAAAACTGAAAGTTTGAACAAAGCTGTCTATGCAGTCTTGAGGCATGCAGAATTTCCTGTGAATGCATTTTGAGAAAAACAATGCAATTTTATTGAATGGAATTTTTTTTTTTAAATTGTTTTGTTAGTCCTTTGGGAATTGTATATGTGTTTTGATCATATTTACTTCCCCCCCGCCCCAGTCTTTAAAGATCCACCCCCATTCTCAACTCACCCAACTTTGTGTCCTTTTATTTCTAACACTGAGGTCAGTTTGTGCTCCTCAAATATTCTAGGATTTGTGGCCTTGCAGAGACAAGCGTGGCTGACTACCAGAGGCTTCAACACTCTTGAAGAAAACTGAACCTTCTCTCAGCATCTGACGAGCGCCAACAGCTCCTTGACCAGCAGAGTCTTCTTGTAATTCAAATGATACGCTGGTACAGTTTTAGCTAGCAAGCATGGAATTCTTGAGAATTCAGTCTATATTATTATGCCATGATATCTTTACCACAGACATCACTACCCTTGCTCCAACAAATCTCAACTTTTGAGACTACTAATATAGTATTTTTCATAAAACTGATAAGCGGTATTTGAACACAGATCAGCAGGTTCCTATTGTTTATATGTGTGAATTATATTACTTAGTTTTGCAAAATTTTCTGGATACCTACTACCCCCTTACCATTTTTCATATAAAATATATTATCTTATTTACAAAAAAAGGATAATAGCTGCTTATGCCTGCAGGAAATTCATGCTCCTAAAATTTTATATAAATTACATTAAAATTAAATCTTAATAAAGGTAAATTAGGACTTTAGAAGCGAAAGCCTTTATGTATCACTGAGCATCTAAAATGCCTCCTCAAGGTTTCCATGCCAACCTTTCTAGAATACAAAAATAAGCTGTGAAATAACATTTACACACACCACAATGCGTGGCTTTGATGCCTAAATGGTTTCCTCATTTTTAAAAGATCAGTCTATGTAAATGTGGTATGTTCAGCCCAGGGAGAATCAGACCACACCCGTCCCTGGCGAGGCAAGCCTTGTGCCTCTGCATTTGTAAATAAGATTTGGAAACTCAGTCTGGGGGGAGTCTTTTCCTTTCTGTTAACATCCTTTTTATGTATGTCCATAGTTAGTCATAGCTTTTCCAAAACGAGTTTTTATAAGTGATGCTGGAGATATAAACAACAGTAAGTGTTTTGCACCGAATCTACAGAAGACAAATCTGGAAATCTAGGGCATTTAGACCACCTGGCAAGGGAAAAATAAATGTATAAATGCCCAAAGACGATGTGAAGGTCTGCATAGTCCTCTCCTGCATTATCAAGAGATTTCTTCTTATCTATCATGTCCTTAAAGGTACATATTACAGTTTGATTGATTGCTGAACTTGACAGGAGTATCCAATGGGTATGAAGCCCTCCATGTTGGTCAGAG
The DNA here is from genome assembly GCF_007827085.1 of Peromyscus californicus insignis. NCBI lineage: Eukaryota > Metazoa > Chordata > Mammalia > Rodentia > Cricetidae > Peromyscus > Peromyscus californicus. The sequence continues at coordinate 19,668,338 of NW_026294514.1, read as the reverse complement.
GGGCCGGTGAGTATACCCGGCATTAATTGAATCCAGCCTCTAGCATTAGGAAGACCAGGAGAAGTTTCTCAGAGGGTAGTGAGAAAGGAATCACGAGTGTGACCGAGAGGCACAGAAGGCACCGGAGTGGCTCAGCAAACCAGCAACAGCATCGAGAGTATTAACGATGTAGGCGATACTTCGCTAGGGCCAGACCTAAGCGAGGAAACAAGCTAGGCTCCAGTAAGGCCACAACAAAGGGATCCAAGATGTTTGCTTGCAAAGAACTTACGATTGAGTTAGTAGTAATGGTTAAAGTGAATACTGGTTGGAGACTGAGCATAAAGTGAAACACAATAATAGTTCACATTTGGGGAATTGTGCAAAAATGCAGTAAGCACATCTAGTCTAGTATAAACAGACTTTTTTGATTAAATGATGCCTAAGTATTAACGCACAATGGAAAAATTTGAAGGAGGAATATAGGAATAAGACACACCAAGAAACTAAAAATCTATTTAGTGATGCTGGCTAATTTAAGGTTACAAGTACCATAATTTAACTTGTTCCTTACCCAGCTTTTAAATATGAAATATACTCCATTGCACACACTAGACTCAGGCATCCCTAGATAAGCAAGGCAATTGTGAAGTTCTTAAGAGTCAAAACCACACTTATTTTACCCCCAACCGTTGTGGGTGGTAGTGAGATATCTCTTATTTATTGGTCTAGGTTTCTTATCTATAAGTTGTAATGTGTTTGAAAGCAACACCTGTATTAGAATTGACTAATACTTGCCCTGAATGAAGAATATTTAAGATTTTATCAAAGAAAAATAGCCAAAAATAACTTCTACATGGAGCTTTTAAAAAAGATCCCAGTTGATACAGGCATGGTAGCTATAGTCCCAGTATTTGGAAGGCCAGAGATAGTGGTAAGTTCAATAATATATTGTGCTACAGGAGATCATGTCTCAAGGAAAAACAAATCCTAACTAGTGACTCTACTACCAAATTATTGGCTTAAATCCTAGGTAATTCCCATAATTCCCATAAACACCAAATAGGTTCAAGCCTCTGGCATAAAAATCAGTATTTCAAACTTATTTTACATATTTGTTATCGAGTTCTCTATGAGTGACCTCAAATCACACAGTACCAATGATACGTGCAGAACATCTAAGCATTTTTAAAGGTATGTATCACAATTTTTTCTTAAAACACGGCCTCTTACAGGCTCCACTGCCACAACGCAGGTCTCAGATGCTCTCAGTTTCTGAGCTGTTTTGTAGCAAATGGCATGGCTTTGGCTCTGGCCACGCTGACACCGCTCTGGGATGACTAGGAATTGCCTGGCCAGACATAGTCTGGCTACTTCTTGGCTCTCACATCACCCTCATTCGGTGAGACCCATTCGGTGAGACAGAGGCAATCTTTCACAATGGGGCCACAGCCAGAGCGGTTGTCGAAATGAACCAACCACCTGGTTCAACGGGACATACTGCATGGGAAGTAGCTCCTCATGGGTCCTGAAACCTCTCCAAATGTGAGTTAAGAAGCTCTGCTTGGATTTTATCCACAAAGACATTTTCTGAACACAAACTTAAATGAATGGTCTTGAAAGTTTTGTTTGTCTTTAGTTTGGGGTTGTATATGCTTCTGTACATGTGTTCTTGTGTATATGCACATGTGTGTGAAGGAACACTTGCATATAGAAACCAGAGGCTGATATCAGATCTCTCTTGGTCACTCTCTATCTTATTTTTTAGTTAAAATATAATTATATCATTTCCCTTTCCATCCTCCCTCCAACCTCTCCCATGTGCCTCTGCCTCCTGCTCACTCTCGAAATGGTGGCTTCTTTTCTTTGTTATTGTAATGCACACTTGTGTGCATGTGCATATGTATATACCTAAATATATCAATATAACCTGCTCATTCCATTTGGTGTTACTTGGCTGTGTGTGATTTAAGTGCTGAGCATTTGGTATTGGATAACCAAACAGGGGCTCATCCCTGGGGAAGACAATTTCTCCTTTCGGTCAGCATGTACATGTCTGCAGTTCTCTGACATTCAGTGAGACCCCTTATATCTCTCCCTTCCATATTAGCATGTCTACTGGTGTTATTCTTCCTCAGTTCTTGTTGAGGCATCCATATGGTTGAGATATCATAGGTGAAGATTTCCTGTCATTTCTAGGGCACACAATCTCACAGCAACTTTCCTGGCCCTCTGACTCCTATCTGACTCCCACAATCTTTCCACACCCTCTTTTGAAGTGTCTCTTGAGCTTTGGGTACAGGGCTTGCTTTGCAGATATATCAATTGGAGCTGGGCACCCTGTCACTTATTCTCTGCACTTTGATTTGTTGTAGTATAGCCTGCAAGGGAGGAAAACAATCAATAGTTCCATCCAGCTGCAATGCCTATGAGCCACAGTGATAACTGTCAAGATACAGTAACCCTAAGGGCACAACAGTGGCACTCATATGTTGATGGCAACCAATGGCTCTCTAATTGTACTTAAAGCCTGCGCAACAGGAGGGAACCTGTGTTTCTACTGGAAACCAAGCAAACCTCCTGGAGCTAGTGATGTTATGGATCTTAGTAGAGAACCTACTACCACCAGTATACTAAGGCAGCATAGTTCCTAAATGCATTCTAAATATCTGTCCTATACCCACAGGAATGTATAGTTTTCATCCCTTATCAAAGAAACATCTCTTTGCAACAGAAAGAGTCCACCTTATTTTCTTTTTAAGGCAAGATCATTCACTGAACCTGGAGCTCACTGGTTGGCTCTATTGGCTCACCAGCATCTGCAGGGGATCCTCCAGTCCTCCTGTCTCTGCCTTTCCCACCGCACCTACAGGACTGAAGTTACACACAGGCTACCACACATGACTTTTTAAATGGGTTCTTGGGTATATAAACTCGTGTTTTCATGCTTGGAAAGCAAGCACTTTGTCACTGAGACATGTCTTCCACTTATGAAAAAGGTTTTGAATATGACATATGACTTGATGCAAACACCTATAAAGCATAACTGAACTGTATTGCCACGTGTTGACATTACCATTTGTTGAGAACGACAGTATGGGGCTCTGGTAATTATGGAGACAATTATCATATGGTTTGGCATGCCCACATTTTTCTTTAACACGTGGTAAATGTGACCTGTGAAGCATGAATCCCAGTTCTCTGGAGTTCTGCTCAGCTGGGTCGTGGATGTGCTGCTCACGTTACCTTTGAAAGGCTCAAGGCCCTGGCTAATGGAGGTCCAAAACTCAAATGCTTTTTTTTTTTTTTTTTTTTTTGGTTTTTCGAGACAGGGTTTCTCTGTGTAGCTTTGCGCCTTTCCTGGATCTCGCGCAGTAGACCAGGCTGGCCTCGAACTCACAGAGATCCGCCTGCCTCTGCCTCCCGAGTGCTGGGATTAAAGGCGTGCGCCACCACCGCCCGGCCCAAAACTCAAATGCTTTTGCATTCTTTCTTTGAGAACTAAGCAAGGAGAGATACCAGTCCTTATAGCTGAAATGCTCCCACTGACTCCTTTAAAAATGAAATTAAAGGGTTTGCAAAGAGGAAGTAAAAAGACAGACAGAAGAAAGAAGGAGAAAAATGTGACAGTCTAATTCAACATCCTTTTCTTGAATAATGAAACGTGGCATTTCCTCATGATGACAAAGTGGGCCCTGGACAAGTGCTACCATAACCAAGCTTTAAAAAATCTTCAGCATTTGAGCATTAAATGTGAGTTCAAGGCTAGCCTTATATTCCTTGTGAAGGAAAGGCCTTCTCTGTCTACAAATTGAGTTCCAGGACAGCCAGAGCTAAAAATATCCTGGTTTTTAAAAAATGATTTATTTTTATGTTATAGACATGAGCATCTGCCTAAATACATGTATGTATTCCACACATGTGCCTGGTATATCGAGCAGCAAGAGCGCAATGATAGATAGTTGTGAATAACCACAGAGGTGTTGAGAACCAAAGTTGGGTCCTCCACAAGAGCAGAGAGTGTCTTTAACCACTAAACTATCTCTCCAGTTGATGAGTTTTTTTTTTTTCTTTCTTTCTTTCTTTTTTTTTAGAGACAGGGTTTCTCTGTGTAGTTTTGGAACCTGTCCTGGATCTCACTCTGTAGACCAGGCTGGCCTTGAACTCACAGAGATCCGCCTGCCTCTGCCTCCTAAGTGCTGGGATTAAAGGCATGTGCCACCACCGCCAGGCACTTGATGAGGTTTTATGTCTCTTAAAAATAAAGATTAGGGTCAACAGTGGTGGAACAGGCCTTAATCCCAGCACTTGGGAGGCAGAAGCAGGTGGATCTCTGTGAGTTCTAGGATGGCCTGGTCTACAGAGCAAGTTCCAGGACAGCTAGGCCTTTTACACAGGGAAACCCTGTCTTAAAAAACCAAAAAGATAAAGATTAACTGTTTAACAATTTATACTTCAGGCTATGGTGCATCCCAGGAGTGTGCTGTAAAGTATGATACATGCAGCCCTCATGCTCTGACTAAGTGTGAGCAATATGACTCCTGTCTTGCTCTCATCCAGCACACTTCTTGACACAAAGTGGTTTGTTTAATTGGTAAATGATTTATTAACAGTCATTTTACATAGACTGGAAATAAGTTTTGCCTGCCTCAACTCTAAAATAGGAAATTAAAAAAGAATATTTAAAACTCCAAGTCTTTGGGGAGAGCTGGGATAATGATTGATTTTCAAAAATGAGAGAAGCCATACAAATCTTTTAATGCCAACATCATTAACTTTACATGGGCAAAACAACCAACTCACTAAAAGATCAACTGCCACATATCTCAGCATGCAATTTAGTATAGACAGAATTTTGCTTAAGGTCATTATATGAGAAAGTTAAATATAAATCTAATAGTATGTAAAGACATTTAAAACCACAGCCCTTCATAGTGTGAAAGTTAGCAGAATAGGGCACAGTGTATATAATATTGTTTAAAATGTCTTAAGAAGCAACATTGTGATGGGTAATTGACCTTTTGAAAGGAAAAATAATTACAATTTTCCTTGCTAAAGAATGATCTCCAAAAAGTGACCGGAAGAGATCGTCTTTAAACATCCATTCTCATAATTTAAAATTATGTCTTCACTCCCAATTTAAAACCAAGCAGGATAAAGTCACACACCACACACACACACACACACACACACACACACACACACACACACACACACAATGATACCTCCAAAAGACTGAGCTCTGGTGACATTCTTTTCTCCTTGCACAGAGAAGCACAATTTGTGTAGGTGAAGGCTCCCGTTTCAGGCTTAATCATTATTAGCATGCTTTCTCTGCACCCTCCTTTAGGATTCTAATTATATTTACAGGCAAATAGGCACTTTAAATAATTCCAACTAAGCTTTAAGGAAATTCAAATCAAAGAGGCAAGTATGGGGAGAGAATGCTATTATTAGAGCCTATGGATTTGGGCTCTGCATCTGTAGATCTGTTAGGCAATGAATCACTGGCTGTCTATAGGGAAACCTGTCCTTAGCAGTCTTCTCTCTTCCGATCTTCGCATCATCATCAGATGCTCACCCTGGGTGCAACCTGAGTGATTACTCCCAGAAAGCTCATAATGGCAGTGATTAGGGTCCCATGACCTGCAGCACGCTCCTACTGGCTTTTTATACCATTTTTTTTTTTTTTTTAAGAAAGGGCAGATGGCCAGGCATTAGCATTTGAATGAGAGCCACAGATCTTAAAGTTGAGCAGTTTAAGTGAAATGTGGCAAAGAGCTGGGAATGTCCATTCATAGACACATGTCAAAGAGTAATTTAAGTTCTTTCATGCTGTCCCTTCTGCTCTTTATGGAGAGGCCTCCATCCCTCTCAAAGCTCAGCCTGCCATGGTCCCATCCCCGGCAACACCCCCAGCACTCAGGTTACTGGGTAGTAATAGTTTTACTCATCACTTTCTACTCAACATACATTTATCTTTGTTTTTAGGATGCACTAAAAATATTCAAAGAATCAATACTGCTCATTGACTACTTTTCTTAGGAACCAATTACTTTATTCATTTTATGTTGTGAGGGTACACACCAGTTAAAGAGTAGCGGATTTGGTTCTGGAAATTGAAAAGAAAAGGCAATAGAGACCTCTGTACACTCTTACTTTTCTGTGATGGCTTCTGCTTTTTCCTTTTCCAATGTATATAAATTGGATAATGGTTGAATAAGATTCAACTTAATCTCACAAAGAGGGCCCTGAGCCATTGTTTGGAACGCATGTGTGAAGGAAAGGCCTTCTCTGTTTCTCAGCTCCCTCTGGAGTTGGAGCTTACCTGCAGTGGGCTCCCTGCTTCAAGCTACAGAACTGTTTTCTGTCATAAAAGTACAGGACACGGGTTAGAGAGATGACTCAGTGCTTAAGGGTTTACACCACTCTTCCAGAGGACCTCAGTTCGGTTCCAAGCACCCATGTCAGGCAGCTCAAAACTATACAGCCACCTATACCCACACACAGACATACACACATAGACATAATTTAAAAATAAACATAAACCTTTTGAAAGTACAAGATATGTATTTCTCCCCCATAAAGCAAATTGGCTAACAGATGTTCATCACTGTTACCAGATTTTAGGATAGTGCTATAAGCTTTCTGCTTGTTACTGTACTGAGGGGGTGGTATTTGCTTGGATGTATTAAAGGTTGGGATTTTTATTTTCTGCAGTCTCTTAGCAAGTTGTCTGGAATGTGCAGTGTATTCTGGCTTAGTGCTTATTCAAGCAAAACAAAACAATAAAAAACAAAGTATTTTCTTTTTCCTACAACAGTCTTTGTGAGGAGCTTTGCTTGGTTTAAAGAATTTACTTTTAATCACATATTTCCCCTACAGTTTATATTCCAATTAATCCGTTCCCCTGGGAAGAAACCCAAGTCTTTTTAAAAGATTGTAAATGCACATTTTTCTATCTGAAATTTTAAAAAGACACAGTAGTTAATTTTATTATCATATCTTCCTTTGATTATAAGCAATTTTGATAATACTAATGCCAAGACAAAATAAATATGGCTATGTCTTGTATTAGCTAGAATTTTTAGTGCTCTAAGATACTGATATTTTTCTTTCTTTTCACAAAACCTAAGTAAATATATATATATATATATAGGCTGTTGAAACTGACATCAGCAAGAGCATTTTTGTATGTAACATGAAAATTCTTCATATGGGCTCATGCTTACATTGATATAGAAAATAGACATTTGTAAGAGCAGTTCAGCAAATATTCATGAAAGATAAAGGAAAGAGGGAAGAGGCAGAAACAAAGTTCAAGGTACACCTGTTTGGTACTCCGTCAGGTGTGCCCACTTCCTGCCTTGTTCCTTTCTCTATGCCAGGCACACGTAGACCCTGGTCAAGTATCTTTTGCAAACTTCCCTTCTCTTTTGTGCCTATTTTATATCTTGTTTGTCTTTAAAGACCACACTGAGACAATTTTCTAAAACGTGGTCCTTTTACATCACACAGCTCCTCATCTCCTCACAAACTTAAGTCTGCACTTAGCATTTCACTGAATTGTCATGCATTCGCTACCACTCATATGCAAATGTTCCCTTTCCTTCAAGACTGTAAAGTATTAGAGAACAAAGTAGTAATTTTTAATGCTTCTGAAACATTCATAGAGTCTAGAATCATTGGCTCTTTGGAATTTGCTGAGAGAGATGCTCTGTAATACATTGTCTCATCCTTTTCTTTCCATCTCAATTTGGACATGGCCTCCATGTCCTTCCTTCTAAACTGCATCCTCAGGAGGGAGTCATTAGCTTCCTTTCTGGACCTACCAACGTGGTTTCTATTACTATCTTAGTATTATTGTATTTAACAAGATGGGCTATTTTTCACTAAATAGTAAAATAAAATTCTGTCAGGCTTTGACCTTGTGGCTAGGATCTTTGTGTATAAAGCAATTCATTCAACAGACTACAGTTAGCCTTCTGTTTTATACACTGCTGTACAACATAAAGGATTCCTGTTGTGTCACATTAATAAGTACTTGTTATCTTCAAACATCTGATGTTAGTTGACTGATCATTCATCTTCCTTCCTTCCTCTCTGCTCTTCTTCAGCTCTGTTCAGTGCTGTATTTCCATGTGGGGTCACGTTGCCTAGCGACTCCTACATTCAGTTACATTGGCTGACAGTCTGAGGAGGATACTACTTACGGCCATGATGAAATGGCAGACACATGGCAAAAGCCACGTGGGCTTTATGGATCAGTAGTAAGCTTAGGAAAGTATCTCTGAGCAAACCATGACATGTAGGTAGAGGAGAAAATGCTATTCATTCAAATAGAAAATATTTGCTTGAGAATTTTCTTGAGAGAAAAAAACAAATCAAACCAATCACATTCTAAAATCATTTTATGTTTTCCATTGGCATTTCCTCATATATTGTGATAGCAAGTCATAGCATGCTTCTAATTTTTCTTATAGTTTGTTCATAGCATGCTTCTAATTTTTTCCTTATAGTTTGTTGTTAAATGTTGTATTTGACTTCTGCAGCCCTTTTATACTTATATAAAAGTGAATATGTTCCCTATTTTGTAAACGTAATATTAAAACAATTTTGGGTACTGGGTATCTTTGATAACAAATAAGGATGTTTACCAAACGTGCCCAAATGTGAGAACATAAGAAATAGCTAATATTTACCCAGTCCCCACAAAGTCAAATGAACACAGTAGTAATTACAAGTCATCAGGAAGAGGGAGGAAGATATTTTATAGAGGACAATTAAATTGTTTAACTCCTTTGGGATGGATAATTCTGGTAAATATATGACCAGTCAACCAGCATGAAGTGTTTTAAGGTAACTGAAGTCATTATTAATATGGAATAATGGGAATTTCTTATGTTGTTCTACACTCATGTGAAACTCTCCACTTAACATCTGTACAATAGCCAACACTGAATATGTAAATGTAATTTCTGGTCATTAACTTTATAGGCTAATTGGACACTTGTACATGCTTCAATCGTATCACTAATAAGAAAAAAATTTACACCTTAATTTCTAAATAAGTAAAACTGGTAGAAACCCCCCAGAGGTATATCAAGTCCCAAGGTCCTTCCCTATAATATTACAGCCAGATGGTCTCAAACAACCCTGAATCCCTAAGAGATCACAGAAAGTTAAAGTCAAATTGGAAAAGCTGTGTATGTATAAAGTCGCTCATCAAGTTAAACATCCTGCTTGCAGGCTCATTTTTCAAATCTGTCTAACACCACTGAACAATGAGAAGAAGAAACTTATGAAAATAAAAACAACAATAGGAAGATGGTGTATTTTTTATTACTTTTACTAATGATCAAAACTGAGCCCTCCACTTTCTCCATGAAAACACCTTTTCCCCTTTAATATTTATTTTTATAGTTTATTCTCTACTTTGGGGATGGTATTTGTAATAGCTGATTTAAGATCCCTTAAACATGAAACCATAGATTTTTTTTTTGTTTGAAATGCTAACGAGCTTGTAGGACATGGTGATTAGTTGTGGCAGAAAAGCTGGAAGGGGTTTCCATCCTACAGTCAAAGCAGTCTTTAAGCAGAAATATGAAGAGCCTCCTTGGATTGATCATTCCAAAGATTTCTGTCTTCCAATTTAAGCCATCCCAGGATGATTCATACATGCATATTATAAGCAAGCAATTACAGTTGGGTAATTATGTCTTTTTCTATTTATTTTTATTCCATAAAGATCTTTTCTAAATTTTTATAAGCTGTTTCACGCCACAGAATAATGTGTTATAAAATTATACTGGTTGTATGACTAAATTCTTCTATTCACAAAATGAAGACAATCAAACTAAAGTTCCAAACCCCTATCTCCATTTTCAAAGTCATATTCTAAGGACCACTTGCTCCATCTTTGGAAGATAAATCTTCTTTGAAAGGCACACAAATCTTATGAGAGGAGAGCGGGCAGGGTAGGGGTACATAGACATAGACATATGGATAACTCATTGAGTGCTCCATATAATACAGCTCTTCATTAAGTAAATCTGACATGATGGGACGAAAAGTAAACTGAGCAAAAGCTCCAGAGTGTTGTGTGACACACTCAGTGACATGGAATGAAATCTGGGGCATACTGGTTTGTATATATAGCAAGTGATTTTTAAAATAATGCTTTTATGTTTTTAAATTACTGGTAGGGTTTTCATTCAGAAAAGGAAAATAATTACATTCTCTGTGGAAATGAGGCCAAAAAAAAAAAAAACCAAAAAAGTAAAGACTTTGTATTATTCACTGTTCCTATCTCTCTACTAAAACATCTATTTATTCACCATCTGTCTATCTAATCATCTATCATCCATCTGTGTATCATCTATTATATCTATCTACCTAACTACATATGACATATATGTACTCTATATTTATCTTCTGATAAACAATTCCTCATTTTCTCTTCTGAAATAAATAACAAAGTTACACAAACCTTATGCTGATTTACAGAAGCAGAGCAGCAATAATGAATATACCCTTTCCAAAATATAAGCTCTTACTTTTCAATATGTGGGACATAAGGTAAGAAATTTCTAAATGGATGGGCCCCTTACATAAGTAGAAATCTGCTTGCTTTGCTATCCAAAGTGCCTGAAGGTGATTTGAGGCTCAAATTCAAGTTAAGAAAGCTTAGCTGTGTTATTCTATGATATGGCATTCTTTCTTTCTGATAAATGTAAGAGAAGAATAAGGATAGCTGGTCCGTAAATCAACCTTCAGCACCAATTTCACAAGCTGAGATTCAGTATGAAAATGTGTCCACAGGGTTATCTCTTATAGTCGTTTGATACTACATTTACTTAAGGAAAAAGGGATCAGCTCTACTATTATTTTCTCATAGGGGAAAAACCAAGATACAACACTTGTTCTTTAAAATATTTCCAGTGTTTCTATATCCTGCGACATCAACAGCCTCCTTCCTCACCGTGTCAAATTGCCAAAAAGGGAGCAATTTCTGGGACATAGATTTCCAAAGTTCTTGAGTAGGTCATGTAAGGAGATGAGAAACAACCATGAGGCTGACTGCTGCCTGCTCCTCATCACCATCTTCTGCTTCAGTCCTAGCATTAGGCCGTTCCCCACTTACAATGACTGTTGTCCTGTCCCATTGTTTTTGCTTTGCACCAGAGCTCATGTGTGGATGTTAGAGGACATGTGGGAGTCAGTTCTCTCCTTCTATCATGTGAATCCCCAGGGATAAAACTCATGTTGTCAGGCTTGGTGACAAGTTTCTTTTATGGCTGGGCCATCTTGCAGGACCAGTTGAAATGTTGTCAGCAGGAAAAAACAAAACAAAACAAAAAAAAATCATACCTTTTTTAAAAGTAAAAAAAGGGGGATCTGGGGGTTCACAGCAGTGATTCTGCACTTGAGAAGCTTAGGCAGGAAAAATCACAAGTCCACAAGTTCCAAGCCAGCCTGAGCTACATCCAGAGATGTATGTCAGCAATAAATAAGTAAATAAAAGTGGAAAGCAAATGATTATGAGAACTCAGAAAGCTGCATAGGAAAGCAGACTGACTCTCCTAGGACTAACTAGTGTTTCCAGTTAGCAATGTGACCCCGGCAGCTTTGCACGGCTCATGGAAATGCTAAACCAACAATTAAGCATTTAAATAATCTCTAAAGATGTATTCTATCATAAATCAATCCAATAATCGTAATATGTGTAGGAATAAAACAGAATACACGACAGTCACCTTTTTCATATCATTTCTTTTCTAAAATCTCCAAGGTAAAAATAATTTGATTCTTCTTCAAATATCTTTTGGGTGATTATGCCTTTAAGTCTTTTTTTTTTTATTTTCAAAACTTTTCCACCACTAAGGAACAGAATAATTAAGAAAAAATTTACTGTGACATATACAAATAAACACTAGATATTCTCTACTTCAGAGATATGTAATAAAATTGTTTATTGCTTAACATCTTTATATGCAATGAAGTTGTTTATTGCTTAACATCTTTATAATTTATTGCACAGATGTTCCTTAAATATCTACTTCTGGAAGGCTCTACCAGGGCAGAGAACATAGGGTTAAGATGTCAGCATTCCCCAAATAGCCTAGGGGTTGCTTCAGGGGTAGGGCATAACTGGAAATAGTCATGACAGAAGGAAGTAAGGTAGGAGTAAGTGCTGGGAGAGATGTGTGAAGCCATGAGGATAAACACAGCTCCATCTCAAGACAGTGTTGGGAGGCTGACTGAGAAGCTTGTGGCATTTCATCCTGAATCAAGATGGCTCAAAGCAACACAGCTCACCAATGGAACACTAAGAGAACCTCTGCTCCTCATTCCTGAGGTCATTAGAATGTTTTCTCTCTCTCTCTCTCTCTCTCTCTCTCTCTCTCTCTCTCTCTATATATATATATATATATATATATATATATATATATATATATATATATATATATATATATATATATATATAAAACTTGGGTGATATACTATTTAGCTTTTTAATGGTATCTTTATTGCAGAATATCATATCAGAGCTAGGGTGATGGTGTGGCTTTCAGTAAAGCACTTGTTGGGTAAATAGAGGAACTAAGTGCAAGTCCATAACACCCTTATAAAACAGTTAGGCATGGTAGTCATTCTATAACCCAGTGATGGTGATGCAGAGAGACAACCAGAGCCCAAAACTTGCTGGCCAGCCAGCCTAGTCAAATTGGTAAGCTTAAGACCCTGTTTCAAAAGAGAATATATAAGAGCAGATAGAGAGATGTGTAGCAAAAAGATGCTTTCTGGCTATGACATAGACACAATGCTTATAAAGTCATTGTAGTTGAGGTTATTGTCCCCAGACACACGCGCCATTGGGCCCAGATCATGTTATCATGGGTGGGAGATGATTCTATGAGGTCCCAATCCTCTCCAAGGCACTACAAGAAGTTAAATATTGTTGGGAGAGGAAGTACCATTTTGTTTTCAGTGGTTTAGTCATTAATAAGTTGCCTTAATTTGGTAAATAAGCTCTCACGACACTCTGGCAAGAATCCATAGGTTTCATGGGTCATGCACAGAAAGAAGACAAGAAAGTGGAAGAGGACTGAGTGGGAAGAAGGCTTTCATTGTGAGATAGGAGAAGAAGAAAGGGGAAGGGGGCAGCCTTTATTGTATAAATAGCTGAACAATTCAAAACTCATTCCCAAAGGGCTGATGGGATAACAACTAGAACCTCGTGGACTCTGGTGATTATTGATAGGGAAGCAGCAGTTCAAACATGAAACTTTAGACAACTCACCATCTAGAACCTTCTAAATTAACCTTAGGCTATCCTTAAAAACACAGTGATAAGGTAGAGAGCAGTACAAGTAGGTATCCCTTGTCAGTCTCTGGACTTTCCTTGCATGGGCACATACACCCATTACATATGCATATAACACATACAAACATTTGCTTGCATGGGCATATATACCCATTACATATGCATATAACACATACAAACATTTGGGGAGGGATGGGTGAAAGAGGAGAGGGGGAAGAGAAGAGAGAAAGGGAATGTATCGCTTAGCATAGCATAGAGAAATTGCTTTTTGGCCATACACAATATCATTTCATTTCCCTATTTGGAAATTTCCGTAACAGTCATTTTTAAGATCCTCATTAATTTTACTTCCTCTCTTAGGAGAAGTATCAGAATTTATTATATAAAATTCCGGAAAAGAAAATGCTTTGGATAGAGATGTTTAAAAAGCCATTGAAAACTTTTGTGTTAGGATCCACAGTCACATGAAACCTCCTGTGGTCGGGAAGTGAAGTTTAAGATGAGGCAGCTCCCATTTTCCAGGTGATAAATTTAACCAGCGGACACTCAGCAGTCTTCACGCAGAGGGCATCAGAGGTCAGGCTGCAAAACAAACTCGCCCAACTCCGGCAAAAGAAGCAGAGCCCAGGCTGCTTCTAGAACACGGGCTGCAATCAAGCCTTTGGTCAGTAATTTTATGTAATTGTTATTGATTCGCCCATAGGAAAGCATCCAAGGATCCAAAGTACCAAGAGATGACAATATCTTCTAACCTCAAACACAGGTGCTTTCGCCAACACGTCTAGAAATACTGTACAACCCGCCAGAGAGGGGAGGCTGCACTCAGTGTTGAGATGCTCATGGTAAGCGATACACGCCACATCATTAGCTGTTAATTCTAAGGACGCTATCTATCTTTAAGGGTGGAAGGTGGGTGTCCATGGAAACACACACACACACACACACACACACACACACACACACACACACACACACACACACACTGTTCTGACAGCATGAGGAGGTATTTTTTTAAATGCCTGTTCATATATACAATGAAGAAAAATGTGACCAAAAGATAGCAAGCAGTTACGCATAATTTCTGAAACCACATGGGGCATCAATGTAGGAACTGCAAAAGTTTGGCAAAAAGAAGAGGTATCCGAGCACACAATGGTCAGAGGTTAATTAGAGATCAAATAGGTCTTGAATCCAGGGTGTTTCTGGCAGTGCTTGCCTGTGCTGAATCATGAATTCATGGAAGTCTTGGGTCTGAGCACACCGCATGTACACTACCCACTCCATGTACCTTCACACTCTGCAAGAACAAAACGTTTCCTGGAACACTGGTTCTGAGTCAATCCCCCTGTATGCCATCGGTTAAAGCACTACCACTTTGACCAAGTCTTCTTTCTTACAGAAACCAGAGGTCCTTAATATTTCCCTATCATCATGCCTCAGCCTGCATCAGAGTACTGTAACTTTGGATCATATACTGTTAGAATGCTGGATTGTAAACATTGCTGTTTGAGTTGTTCATTTGAATTAAATTTATAAAAAGGAATTAAGTGAATTTTGGCTTGGGATGAGGTGATAATTTCCAGCATTTTCTGATATGTCCCTGGCTGTGTGTGCTAGGTAATTATGTAATGTGACATTCTTAATATTGGATTTTAAAATAATGATCAACTCTGAAAAATGTTGAAGAAAACCTATATCCTAGAGTATCGAATATCCATCCAAGGTTTAATTCTTTGTGTAAAACTACGCATTACATCCTCATTAATATGCAAAATTGTTTTAAACTTTAGTAAAAGGTCAAAATTAGATGTATAACAAACCTACAAAATAGATCTCATAACTTAATTCTTACCCATTGCTAGATAGCATCTCTAATATCTTACTCTATAAAGAGTACCGCCATGAATATCCTTCCACTCAGAGGATTATTTTAACATTGCGTTTAGTATCAATTTAAAAATTCTACAATCTAAGGAAATTAATGTCTTTGAAGTGGCAAACATGTTGTGAGACTGACTTGGGCTACTCGGGACTGTTGTCCCAGTGAGCACTTTCTTGGTGGCATAATCTATGTGAATGTCACCATTTCAATACTGGTGTTAAAATTAGGATTTCATTTTTTTCCTCTCAAAGTGGCAAGGAATAATGATTTCTAACCTGTGTGTGTGTGTGTGTGTGTGTGTGTGTGTGTGTGTGTGTGCGCGTGTGCGCATTTTTCCTATGTGTACAAGTGTTTGTGTGCATGGATGCATATATGTACATATTCATGAGGAAGGCAGAGACCAACCCTGGGTGTTATTCCTCAGGTACCATCCACCTTACGTTGAGGTCTCTCACTGGTCGGGAGATTATTAGATTAAGATGACCAGCCAGAAAGTTGCAGTGATTCCCCTGACTCCACCTCCCTGGCAGTGGGACAAAAGTGACCATGCTCTGCTGTTATGCTTGTCTCCTGGAGATCAAACTCAGGTCCTCTTGCCTACACTGCAAGATCTTAAACATCTCTCCATCCATCTCCATAGCCCCAGTGGTTTTTGGATCTTTAAATAATTGAGTATAAGATAGGAAATATATGCTTATTTAGGAATAGTCCTGAGATATTAAATATTAATCTGAGCAGCATAACTTTCACATTCTATATAGAATTACTAAACATTGTTAATTTTACCTGCTTTTTTCCTTTCTACTTCAGAAGACTGTTCAACTTCCACTGTTACAGTAACAATCATGTACAATGGCGTTTATTTTATCACAGCTGCTCAGAGAAGAAAGTTGAGAACCCTGACAAATGGAAGAGTGACAGCCTGAACATTCCTACGATTGAAGTGTTTCTCAACATGTGATGTAGAAGATAGTACACTAACTTTTTCTGGAGATGTTTGGAATATTGCAAGAATTAATATTGTTTTAAAAACTTAGAAAAAAAGGATCATAAGTTTTTAACTGGTATTTTGATTTTCCTTAAATTCTATCCTTACTGTTTTAAAAATATTCATCTTTCTAAATTGATACTGTCATATAGTTTATAAAATGTAAAGATAAATGGAAACTATGACTGTCCATCAAGGCATCTTAAACTTTTTCAGCTCTTATCCCTTTTTACCTAAGAAATTTTTAAGTTGTTCCTTTATATGAGAAAGTACACTAATCAAATACCTACTGATACTAAATCAAAAGAAATTTAATTGAGACACTTTAACCACATTAAAAATCCTGTTTTCAACCAACTGGAAGTTACAAAAGGCAAAGTTGAATTTTAAGTTTATAAAAACAATGCATAACGAAAACAGGAAATAATACACTAACCTGGTGGTGCTATTAATGATAAGAATAGAGAACCATGGTTTGGAGGTGCAAGGACTATGCTCTAAAGTGTTGTAAAGAAGCACCATTGAGATTACTGTCCTCCTTCCTGGACCTTACACCAATATTCCCTCATCCAATCATTTTAGATGATTTGAAATGTCTTCCCAGTATGCATTCACTGACACTGCGTTTCAAGCACTCACCTGTAAGAGCATCACTTCTGAGGTACAGATAGGAGGATAGGGGTTACAAGACCACTCTCAGTTCCATAGTGAGTAGAAGATCAACCTGGGCTACATAAAACTTTGTCTCAAACAAATAAACAAACCCACCAACTCTATTGTTTCTGATGAGCTAACATGTTCTTTAAAGTCTTCCTGTGTCTAGCTGCTTTTTATAAAATATTATATAGATAACTGTTCATCAAACTTGTTTTAAAAATTTCTTCATTTTCAGTTAGAAAGACCTGATAATGGAGATTTAAATAGGCTTCCATTTTTTTGTATACTTTATATATCTCAATTAGCATATTTATTTGAACATATCTATTCTTCTGATTTTTTACATTTTGGTAAAGCACAATGTGCATGTTCATCCAAAGGAAACTCTCAGCATTGGCGGTGGGTGAGAAATCAGATTAAGGTAAAACGTTGTGCATTACTGTTTTCTTGACAAAAATTTATGTACTTTTAATCATTTCTTTTTCAGAAAAGTAGTCAAAGCACGATGGGATTTCAAATTTCTATTTAGACAACACAATGAGACAAGAAGACTCAAACCGGGAAGAGTTTGAGCATCAAAACTATTCCTGATTCAAGTACAGATACCTGACAAATCTCTCCCTACACTTTTACTTTCTGTTTGCCAGGTCTAATAGGATGCGGGCGGGGGGGGGGGGGAATATAGCAAGAAAAAGAATGTAGTAAGGAGCAAGAGAAGGGGGAAGAGCTAACAAACCTGAATGTTTTTTTTCTTAAAGCTATATGGAAGCTTACTATCTTGTAACTAAATTTAAAAACACAACTAGAGATTAAATGGAGACACCCTGCATGACTTGATAATGCTGTTCCCGGATACAGTAGGCTACTAAATGAAATTACAGGTCCAGGTACGTTATCTTAACATGGGAATTGCTTGCTTGGAAGATGCCAGAGCCCCCCTCGCAAACCCCAACTGTACAACACAGGCTTCTGTGAATCTACTCACTTGTCCACAGAATTAGAGGATAAGACCCTGTGTCTGAGGACACCACACCCCTTAGTTGTAAAGCAGGACAGAACTAAGCTGGCAATTTCTTCCTTGGTAGCTAATTTTCAAAGTGCTGGAGCTTCAGTGCAAGCAGGTGGGAGAGAAAAGGCCTTGATGGACTTACCAAGCTGGGAACCCTGTGAACCACAAAACCAAACTGACAAGCAAGTTGTGCCCACCTGCTCAAGAAGAGCACAATTGCTGTGGGGAAAATCAAGAGGCTCCTGACCGAATTTGAGGCCTACTCCTCAGGAGACCATCTATGCCTACTACTAAAAACCCAGTCAACAATAGTCCCTTGGAAGGTCATAGGTGTCCAGAAAGGAACTTACTGCTCTTGAACTGAATTGGTATAGCATCAAACTGTCTTTTAAATATCTGTCATCCACATAGAGAAATGTTACTCTCAGTCTCAATCACAGAAGCCTCTCTCTGCAGTGAATGATGGTGAATACAGAGTCATGGCTGTCCAAGATCCTGACAATAAGGATCCGAGGGGACTGGAAGACTATAAGAGACAAGAGGCCAGGAGAAGGGCTGTGGAATGCCATCCTCTAGTTAAAATATAGCCGTTGCAGTCATGAACTCCACAGCCGTAGGTATTTGCACTGGGCCCGAACAAGGCTGGCTCTTTTCACAGCCAGTCCTGGATGGGGGAATGGCTTAGGGGGCCCTACCCTTTACTCAAGAACTATCAACTATTGATTGATTCTGGGAGAAGGGGAGTCACTGTTTTTTACCTGTGCATGTACCACAAAGCCCACTGGGCTCCAACAGACAGCTCTGAATCTATGGTTGGTCATACAGGCAGGTTAGTCAAACTCAGTGGCGCGCGCACACACACACACACACACACACACACACACACACACACACACACACGTGCACACACACACACACACATGTGCACACAAAATACACAGGAATGCTAGGAAGACACTTGTAGGCAAGGGGGTTGTTGTAGACAGAGGTGGAAAGGAGAGTGGGAAATAAGAGTGATTGGTATGTGTTATATACATTGTATATATGAAATTGTCAGAGGTAATTCAACTAGTAATGCTAATACAGATATAGCATATTTAAATAGATATAAATTTATTTAGCATATAGAAAAGAGTGATCTAAAAGGAAGCCAGACTAAGCTAAGTATTTCCAGCATATTCAACTCAAAACTGTATCAAAAAAAACATAACATAATTTATAAACAGACTTTAAATCATCCCAAGAAAATATTTTACCTGACTTTTTTCTTTATTAAATACCCAAATACCAATACATGTAAGTCCAACATGTTTCATTTAACTTCATACAGATTAAAAAATAGGAAAGCACCATTTGTACTTGAAAAAGATTTTTAAAAAAGTGATACTGTTACCCTTTCATCTGAGGGAGGGAGGGGGTTTGCGCGTGCGCGCGCGTGTGTGTGTGTGTGTGTGTGTGTGTGTGTGTGTGTGTGTGTGTGTGTGTGTGTGGTGTTACTGGAAATGGAGAGTGATATCAGAATTGTGGCCAGAAAAGTACGTATTTACTGTGTGCCTGATATATTAGGCACTTCAGCTTAAAGAGCTAAATACGGAATTTAAAATGGAAAATCCTGATTAATGTAAGCATGAATGAAAAACCAGTGTTTTCCTTTAAGTTACTCATTAACAAAAAGACTGTGCACAAAAGCTTAGCAGCACCTGGTATTCTGCTCTTTATGAGCAACAAAAACCCTCATTGCTTTCAGGGCTTGGTTTATCATTTTATTTTGATTCTGACTTCAAGTTTCAGAGAAGACAATAGAGGGGATAAGTGGTCTCCAACCCCGTTGGTGTGAGGGTCCTCTAAGGCTCCGTTATTACTCCAAACTCAGGGAAGCTGATTTAGAGTGGCCGACAAAAGCCAACTAATGAGAAAACAGAACAAAAGAAGTGGCATCTTAACATTCTGCTGGTTAATTAAAATGTGTGATTCGCAAATGCACTTTCAACTCTGTTCTTCTTAGGTAATGCATTCTGTGAGGACCAAATTGTAGAACCAAATGTGTTTTCCTGTAAATTCAGAAAGCAAACCATTCTTTAAAATATAAGCCAGTTTTTGTTTAATTCTTTGAAGGAATTAAAATGAGGATGCTTTTATTTCACCAAAATTTTAGCTAGTAAAGTGAAAGAAGTAAAACATTCAACAACAAAACAACTTCTACTATAAAAACAAACAATGCTGAGAATCGTATTTATTAGCGAGCCAAGGGTTTGATATACACAGTTTACACCCTAGCCTGCTCTTTCCCACAGTTGACTAGAATATCCTGAACTAGCAAGTTAAAGACTCAAAAATCCCCTGTAAAAGCTTGTTTGTTCACGATCAATATAAGCACAGCACTGACCTTAATTCCAGCCAGCAGTCACAATATAGGTTGGATCAGATCAATGGAAATCTGAAAGGAAAAGATAGCTCCATTAGACTAAATCAGTTGAATAAGTTGGCTTTTCTTTGTCTAAGGAAGAAACCCAAGTCAGACATTAAACAACTTGTTTCTCATGCTGTAAAATATGCTGGCTGACACAGATCGCTTTACAACATGCCCTGCTTAGGTAGAGATAACTTTTTAAATTCATAGTCATTTTTAAGCTTCATTTTAAAATGTGTCATAACTGTCAAAATTAGGTCCGATTTTTGCTTTCAGCATTTTGTGCATTCAAAGAATCCTTAAGCATATAATCTAAAACACCCGCATTCTACTTGTAATATGCTACCACTTACCATGAAGATGTACTTAAAAACAAAATCCACTCATTTGCACCCTGCCTTATATTCTCTACCTACACTACCTAATCCACATGCTAAGATCCTAATTTTCAATGTGATGGATACTGGAGACAACTGCATGCGTATAAAAGAGAAATTCAGAAATAAAGAAATCGAGACTACTGTACATCAGAAATAACAATACAGGAAGCTCCTTTGTTCCTTCTGCCATATAAGGAGAGCAAAGTAGCAGCCATCTCTCTACACAGAACCAAACCTCGTCAGTCACTGAACTGATGGCCTTGGTCTTTTCAGCATCCTGAGCCTGGGAAATAAATTTCTATTGTTTATGAGTCAGCCCATCTATGGTATGTTTGTTATAACAGTCTGGACTGTCTAAGACAGATCTTTAATCTGATTTAATATCCACAGAGAGTCTGTAGATCTTTAGTCCAGGATCATCAATCAGTCCAAAGGTAGTCAAGGTCAAAGAAGGCAATTTCATTGGCAATTTATCAGTCTTCTCATTGGTCCCCTGTGCATAAGCCTGGCCATTAAAATATGCTGAGAAGTAAATATGTGGGCAAGCACACTGTCAGAGGGAAGGAACAGAGAAGGGGAATTAAGGAGAAAACCATTTTTCAAAAAGTCTGTGGTGAAAATCAGCCCATCTTTTAGACCAGCAAGGAAAAATCTGAGGAATGACAAAGAGTGAAATTCTCAACTTGCTTCAAAAGGTATTCATAACAGCATCTCCAGTTAAAAAAACCAGGCAGCTTAACTGTTGGAAGTTGGCTTATGCCTAAGTCAGAAACATTTCATCATTAGATGTTTAGGCAAAGCCCATCCAATAGTTTAATGCCCAACAATCTTGATTTAGTGAAAAGAATCACATAAAGTAATGTAATAGAAATACTAGTAAGCACCAACAAAACACACCACTCAACATGGAATTGCTGGTGTTTATTTCAGCACCTATGAATAGGAAAAATAATTTATTTATCTAAGAATGAAAGGAGGGTTTGATAAACCAGTTGACGTTCTTTTCTATTGTTTGAGAACTTTATTCACATATATAATGTGTGTTGAACAAATCCAGTCCCCATTCTCTTCCTTTTTGTGCCCCCCCCCATTGTCCCTGTTGAAATTTTTTAATGGGACATTTTCAGGGGCTTTAAAAATTATACTTCAGTATGTCTACCTCCATGCCAGACATCTGACCTTATTTTACTTTGGTACAAAATTCTTTATCTGAATATAGCCAACATTTCTCCAAGTAGATCATATTTTCTGTGGTACCAAATAAACTCACAAAGGAATAAGGGAGTATTTTCAACATAAAAAAATTCAATATCCATGAGGCACCATCAATGACATCACAGCTTTCCAAAATGGTCTTTTTAAGACATTTGGAAATAAATGGCAATACATGAAAATCAATGGGAAATAAGAAATAAGGTTGAAAGAATCTAATGTGACTTCACAGTCTGAGGATGAAACAGTAACTAGTGCGGACACATCCCAGTAGTAAGTTATTGTGAGCTTTCCAGCACAAAATAAAAAATAATTTTCTTTTGATCCACATATATAATTATTTCAAAGTACTATTTAAACTCCCAGTATATAAATACCTATCATATTAATTAAATTGAATGGTACCACATATTGAGAAAATCTAAAACATTCTCTACTAGCTAATAGCTTTCAAAGATTTAACAATACACATTCAAAGAAAAGAAGAAATTAACAATTTGATGAAAGCAGAAATTTAAGTAGAGAAAATGCATACCAAATGTATGCAGAAATAATGCTAGGAGAGTGGGAAGGAGAGTGTGTTCACACTGAATGGCTGGCTCTATTTGTGGCTGGGCATATGTGTGACTGCTAGACATGTGCACTATCCTGTGTGCAAGAGATGGCTACTATAATGCACATGAGCACTAGGTCGCAGAAGAACAGAAAGTTCACACTGTGAATACGTGCATATTAATCATGGTGATTAGAAGTCATCATTCCCTAGGAAATTTGTCTCAATGTGGGGATCATGTTACTGTGTAGGTAGGACTCTAAACTTACATGCATATCCTAAGACATTATTTTATACCCCTTAACTGTATACTAGTTTTATTAAAAGTATTTAATGGAAACATTCTCAGGAGTGAGAAGAATTGCTGGCTTTGTACTAGTGAGCCCCGTGTATCCTGTGGTGTTCGTTGGTTCATTGGTTCCCTGTTTGTGTTTAAGGGGAACACTTCAGTCTGAGGTGCTTCCTTAGCAGCAACCTGGAACTTTGGGGGAAAAAATGCAACCCAGTTATTGAGCAAAGAGGCACAAAATAGTGAAGATTTATGTTGCCCTATGGCACAATCTTCACAGGGAACATCTGCCACTTCAAACACACAGGTCAAGACTTTTGTGTAGTATTTTGCTAAACAAAGCCCTGAACATAATTCAAAGAGAGTTCTTTTCAACGGGAGTTGGCATCTGCCTTCGGGCAGCTTAATGTATCAGCATACTAAAATCACCATTTCTCTGGCCTCTCTTTTTCCTCTCCCAAGGGGCAAGAGAAATGCCAGAAATTAATCTTCAAGAGTCAGTTTTTAGAGCTTGTTCTCTTTTTCAGCCAATGAGAAATGTTTTCATGTCCACACTAAATCATATGGTGATGGCCAGATCATACATAAACCACATAACAAACGGATGTGAGCCTGTGTACACCTCACAATGAGTGAAAGCTGGAAACATCAGGGACAGTTACCAACTAATTAGCAAAATTTCTTGGCAAGCCAGGAAGCAGAAAGCTCAGCCTGGAACCAAGCCGTTATACCCTTCACATCCCACTCTAATGACTAGCTAGTTCACAACCATAAAGGTTCTGCCACTTCCCAAATTAGCACCACTAGCTTGGGACAGTGTTGAAACAGAGGAGCCACAGGGGAGACTGGAGACCGAGGCATAGCTTGTTCTCTTTTCTCCAGGTGCTTCCCAGCACTTCTTATCCTTAATCGCCTTAATCAAAGTCATAATAACAGGTATGAGACGATACCTTGTTTTGGTTTTGACTTACACTTCCCTGGTCAGCCGTGTTGAGCACGGTATTCTCTATTTATTGGTCATTTTTATCTTTTGTCCTTCGTTCATCTTTAATAAAATTATTTTTGTTTGTTGCTATTGAGCTGTGTGAAATCCTTATACATTTTGGATGTTAACCAGTTATCAGCCACATGGCTTACAATGTCCTTACACCTTGAGACCGCCTTCTCATTCTGCTGTTATCTTTGTATTTCTTGACAATACGTGGGGGGTTTAAAGAGCAGAATTTTTCATTGAGGGCTGGAGTCAAAAGATCAGGGTACCAGCATGGTTGGGCTCTGACAAAGATTCTCTTCCTAAACTGTCAACAGCCATCTATTTATCTTCTTAGATTTAGAAGAAAGAAAGATATGGAATGAGGCAAGCAGATCAGACAGCTTTTTCTTCCCTTCTTTGTACAAGGCCATGGATCCCTCTTAACTTGGCCCTCACCTTGTGAATTCACTTCATTGACCATCTCCTAAGGGCTCATGTTCTAAATACAGTCACATTGGTGGGTTAGGACTTGTTAACAAATGGACTGTGGAGGATTACAATCCGTCTCCAACAATATGCATGAGGATATAAGGAATGGCAAGACAAGTGTGTGACAGTGAAAAGAGGTTCAGAGAGTCTGAAACCAACACTCAATAAGGTGGTGGCATATTTCAACTGGAAGCCTGAAGTATTATTGGGTTATAGGCAAGTCTTTATGAAGGCTGAGTTTCTGCCAGAATCGTAAAGGAAAGATATCCATCAGACAGATGACTGACTTATTCATGAAGGACATGATGTTGTGTGATATGAAAGAGAGTGAAATTTTACTTAATACTGAAACAAGACAGTGAGGGTTTAATGTAGGCTAGACTACATTAACATGGAATCAGAATTGCATGTTTATCAGGCAATCTAGCTGCCTATCTAGCCAGCCCCCATAATTGTGTACTTAATCATGCTTTGCCTTGACAAGTAAGTATAACATTTATAGAGCCCTGGGCTCTTTGTAAGCCAGATAGTAGCTAATCAATGCCATATCCGGCCTCCCCAGACTCTGGGGTGCTCTAGGTTAGTGACCCAGCAAATCTATGCTTGTGTCCCAGGCACTTAGTGTGGAACATGCCACAAAGACAGGGATCTATTAATGTGGAATGAGTCACTCCCTAGAGAAAGAGGCTGAGTCATGGCCACTCCAACTAGCTTCACCTCTAGACACTATTTGTCATATAAAACAAAATTGTAGGAAGCTAGGCTCCAGACTTTGCTCTTGATGGAATGTTCTGTACCCTGACATGGTTGCTGTAGCTGCCACAACAAAGTCTGGAAATGGAAGTTTAAGTTTGAGAAGACCCATTGCACGCTGGGAAACTGTACCCAATTCACCTATCTACTGTCAAAACACAGAAAGAAAAATTAAAAAAAAAGACTTTGAATGCTTAAATCATGGTAGTTCTAAATGAAATGAGAGTGCTATTTTAAATATAACAAAAATAATAACGAGAAGGGAGGGAAATGTGTTTCATATAATCCGAGTACTGCACAGAGCAAGACAAATACATGATTGACTTAATCCTCACATAAGAAGATGCAGCATATACTATCATTATCTCCAGAAGCAAACCATAAGAATTTAAAAATGTATAAAATTAAATTTATGGTATCTGCTAAAAAGATGCAGATTCTCAAATAATACTGTTTCATTATCCTTTCTCTCTCTCTCTGTCTCTCTGTCTCTGTCTCTCTCTCTTCATTCCTTTCTCCCTCTCTCTCTCTCTATCTGTCTCTCCCTCCCTCTGTTCCCCCTCCCGTGTGCGTGCGCGCGCGCGTGTGTGTGTGTGTGTGTGTGTGTGTGTGTGTGTGTGTGTACATACATGCTTGTTTGGGTACATGTGGGTGTAAGTGCGGGAGTGAATGTATGTATGTGGGCATGTGGAGGCAAAAGGTCCATCTCTAGTGTTTGTCTATAGCACTGTCTACTTTTTTTGAGACTTGGTCTGAAGCTTGTTGAATAGCCAAGGTTGACTGGCCAAAACGCAACATTAGAGTTACAAGCATGTTTGCTACCATACCCAGCTTTTGTATGTGAGTCTTGGGGACTGAACTCAGGTCCTCACGCTTGCATGGAAAAGAATTGGTTGATTTTTCCAATCCCAGCACACAAATGTCTTCAATTAAGCAAAAGAAATAATAAACACCAGAGATAAGATTAAAATCATGCATAAAATTTAAGAGCTGGTCAGTGTGTGCATATATATATGTAAATTAGACTATATATGTATATATATGCGTATGATACAAATATAAATACACACATATCAATGTTATATATTTACACTTAAGACATGGATAAATTTTCCTAACTGTATGATCCCATAAGAATTTTGCAAGGTTGAAATTCAAACAGAAGCGGTAAGGACAAACAAGCTTTGGAAAACTAATAATGAAAAATAACATCTTAACATTTTGAAATGTTAAGATGCTAATCTCCCGTAGCACTTGCTCTAAAAATTTTCATGATTCAAAGTTTTAGGAGATGACAGTCATTATTTTATTTTATTTTTGATTTTAAACTTTTTAAAGATAAGGGCTCATTGGAGTCTAGGTTCACCTAGATTGTGCTATGTAGCTGAGGGTGGCTTTGATCTGCTGATCCTCCAGCCTCTGCCTCAGAGCAATGGCATTATAAGCTTGTATCACTACAAATGGTTTATATGGCGCTAAGGATTGAACAAAGGCTTTAAGAATGCTAGGCAAGTGCTCATGAAATTAAGCTGCATCTCCAGCTAATCATTATTTACTAAAGAAACATTTTATTGACATTTAAGAGTCCATGTCCAAAAATGACCTAGATAGCCTCATAATGCATTTGCTTTTCTTCACTTCTACTTTTAATTCTAATGATGCTCAATGTCAATATGTGTGTGTGTGTGTGTGTGTGTGTGTGTGTGTGTGTGTGTGTGTATGTGTGTGTAAGGAACAATTAATGAAAAAAATGAGTCATGAATCTGAAAGAGAAAGGAAGGATATATGGAATGGTTTGGAGGAAAGAAAGGGAAAGGAAAAGTGATATATATTATAATCTAAAAATCAAAAGAAATAATTTTAAAAACAAAAAAATGGGAAAGAAGGTAAGTTGAGGTTGGAGGGTTTGGGAGATGTTAGAGGAGGCATGAGTGGGTCAATATAATGAAAATACATCGTAGGTATACATGTATAAAACATTCAAAAGAATTACTGAAAATATTGTTTAAAAAACCCCACACAACTGTGAAAGTCAGCAGTACATCTGAGTTATGCTGTATCCTGTAGACAAGGAAACAGAGTTGAGTAATGAATCTATAAAAGCTGACAAGCTGACTTTTAACAGCATGAAAACCTACTCATTTACTCAAATAATTAGCCTTTAAAGATGGCGGGTTTTTGAAATAGTTTTATAGGAAAGCGAATAAAGTGAATGCATCACTATTTGCCGAAAATGTTTAATGGAACTCCTTTTCTTCAATTCCTGAGTTTACAACTGCGCTATGTAAAAATGTGGGGCCTACATGATGCAGACATCAGCAGGAAATGTGCCTCTATATCTGAAATCATGATGCTTTTTAAGTTTAAAGCTACCTAGATTTCCTTCATTTCAGAAATTATATGTTCTCCTAGACCTGCTAAAACAATATCTCATCATATGACTAAAGCTTGACTTTCAAAGGAATATACAATTATATCCAATTTTAGTAGTGAAGCAAATCTTTTCCCCAAATCTCTAATTTCCTGAAAACCCCAGTAAGGTTCTAGCGAGTCAAACTCACACATTCCACACATTGCTAGACTCAGGTGTCTCCATCAGAAACATTCTTTTGGGTTAGTCTAGGTATATTTAAGTCTACCAATGTTTCTGTTAAATTTGATTCTTCAAAGACCTAAAATTAAAAATTACAAAGTCTTCTGAAGGGCATAAAAGATTGTTTTTCAGTACTACTTATGTAAAAGAACATTTATATCCATTTTATTATTCTCAGCACATCTCGTTACATGTATAGGACCCAGAAAAAAAAAAGCTTCAGCAAAAGTTAAACATTAGATTTCCTTCAAAAAGGCTATAGGAAAAAAATGTTTTTAAAGGCTATAGGAAAAAAACATGTAACTTTGTAAACTGACTTTAAAATACATTACCCACATGCAGACACATAGACA
Organism: Peromyscus californicus insignis; assembly: GCF_007827085.1. Lineage (NCBI taxonomy): Eukaryota > Metazoa > Chordata > Mammalia > Rodentia > Cricetidae > Peromyscus > Peromyscus californicus. The sequence goes on along the minus strand of NW_026294514.1, from coordinate 19,640,491 downwards.
AAGACACACACAAGCACACACAGAGGGAGGGAGGGAGGGAGGGAGGGAGGGAAGGAAGGAGGGAGGGAGAGAGGGACAGAGAGAGGGACAGAGAGAGACACACACATATACACACACACACACACACACACACAGAGAGAGAGAGAGAGAGAGAGAGAGAGAGAGAGAGAGAGAGAGAGAGAGAGAGAGAGAGAGAGAGAACAATTTAAATGAAGTTATGCCATGCAGAGTGATAATGGTTCCCCAAAGAGCCACAAGCTATTTAACAAAAACCACAGTGTCAGGCATGGGGAATCTCCTTCCAGTAGTTGTTCAGGGGAGTCCAAGAGACTCCTAAAACACTAGAAGCTATTGCCACTGCCCTTGCTGGTCTCCCAGAACTTGAAGGTCAGACCTTGTTGCTGAAAACACCAGACACCAGACACGGGACTGGGAGAAATTGAATTGGAACTGACCTGGAAGCCTCCTCCCTAAGGACTGGCTCAGAGAGATCAAAGGAGAGAAGGACAGCCAATAGTCATGCCCAGCTCTAAAGCCCACAAAGCACAACAACAGTGACTGGATCTACAAGGTGTCCCTAATAGTGGAATAGGGACCTTTTTATCGTGGAGAAACTGACAGCTGTCTAACCGGAATTAAGACCCACTCAATAGAAGCGGATTCATGCCTGGTACCGTAAGTCTAGTCAACTGACCACAGCTATAGAGGTCACAGACCCTAGCGGAGAAATGACTACTGCCATTTTCCTAAACTGGGATTATTTCTCAATGCATTTTAGATACTTGTTTTCAGGACCCCAGAGGAATGTGCTTCTCACCCCTCATATAAGAAGCATCTGTGTACAAAAGGTAGTAAATATTACAAAGTTGCACAACTTGTCAAAATGGGGAGAGTAAGGAACCACGAGGTACTCTCTCCAAGTGATATATCTACAGTATGACCCATGACCTAAGGCTCAGGAAAGCTTGTCAAAGAGGGTGCAGAAAGACTGTAAGAACCGGAGAACCAGGAGGTCTGCTGTGAGTGTTTTCTAGACAGGTCAGGGAAGCTGCATCCATGAAACCTCAAGAAATATGATTGTCTAAACAACACCTGCATAATGACAAGTTCAGTCAACATGCCAAGGTTGATGGGGGGATTCCACAAGGTCCCACCCCTAGATGAAGAGCTACAGGCAATCAATGGCTACTGAGATGGGGGGCATCAGTCTTTTCATGGTCTGGCTCCCTGAAAAGGTCATCCAATCCCAAATGGCCAGTCGTAACCAAATGTATATATGAGCAACATTAAATGGACTTGACAGGTTTTGTTTGTATATACATACGCATATATGTAATTAAATCATTAAAAAGGGGTTATGAATATGAGAGGGAGTAGGAGACATGGGAGGAGTTGAGGGAAAAGGAGGAGGAAGATGTAAACACAGTATTCATATATGAAATAATCAAAAATATAAAATGTTTAGATTGAAAAAGGATTTCTTCTGAGTTGAAAGCAACAATGTGGGATTCATGTTACACTTTATTTCCTTGGAATCCATTATCTCTCACCTATACAAACCAATGGCTAATCCTTTTGTTTTTCCCACAAAGAGCACTGAACAACTAACCTGGGCTCATAGCTCACAGACTCTGGACTGACAGCTAGGGAGGCTGCATGGGACCAACCTAGGCCCTCTACATATGTGTGACAGTAGTGTAGCGTGGTCTATTTGCAGGACTCCTAGAGGTGGGAACAGGACCTGTCCCTAACACTTGAGCTAGGTTTGGGGAACCTCGTCCCCATACTGGGTTGCTTTGTCCAGCCTTACAAAGGGAGGAGCTTAGTCCTACCTCAGCTTGATATGCTGTGTTTTGCTGACGCCCATAGGAGGCCTGCCCCTTCCTGAACAGAAACAGAGGAGGAGTGGATGGGGGGCACAGAGGGGAGGCAGGAGGAGGGAACGGGAGGAGAGGAGGGAGGGGAAACTGATGTTGGGATGTAACATAAATGAAAAAATTAATTAAAAAAGTTATTAAAAAGAGTATGTGTAATTAAAAGAAATATAGTCAGTGATATATTTACAGTTTTAAAAATCATGAATCTAAAGTTACAAGTAAAATGCTATAAATGACTAAATATGCAACTTATTCTCAGTTGTCTACCTTACAGAGATTCAAATGCCATCCAAGAAGGAAATCACGCAGCTATCAAGGAAAATAAATGGCCCAATGTTTGCTATTTCATCCAGTAAAATGTTCCCCCAAAGTATGAGCTTTCATTTCCAAACTTTTGATTACAAAACACGCAATAGAAAGTAAATCTTATAATCTGTCCACAATGAATTGATTATCTCTTCTTGTTTGGGCCAAGCACAAAATTATTTACCATACACCACTGATTAGGCTCCTGCTGGTAAGTCTATCAATCATCAAGCAGTTCACAGAGACGAACTAAGCTTTGACAGCAGGCAGGCAAGGCCCAAACCCTGTTCCACAGGGCTCGCAAGAGCACAGCTCATTGAGCGTAGACAACAGGTTTCCCCGTCACTTCCGGGAAGACCCAGCAATTGACGGACCTAGTGTCACAACAGACTAACTCCAGGTCTGGGCGGCGGTGGGAGAAAGTGAACAGGGGTCATCCTTCTGCAACAAGCAGCCAGATCACCTAATTCCCTTGTGTGCCTGTCACAACTGCAGCCACGCTGCACAACTGCCATGACAGTTCCAGCTGCAGGAATCTCGCTGGCCTTTAGGAACAGGAACAGCAGGTTTCAATTTCTCATTCACTGTTTGCTGAGATGAGATGTTCAAACTTTTTGAAGAGGCTTACTTCTTATTCAAACCAAATCAAGAAGGCCAAATCATTGGAAACAAAACAAAGAAAAAGCAGATTAGGGTGAGACAGTGAGTGTTTGCTTACGTCGGTAATCTACTCCCAAAAAATTCTTGGAGGAAGGCGCAGTGGAATGGTGCATCCAAGGAACAGCCTTTGGGCCTGGGGAGATAGCTCGATCAGCAAAGTGCTTGCCGTACAAATAGAAGAGGGCTTTTAGTTAAAGCCTCAAGTCCACATTCTATAAAAGATGGACACTGAGACACTCATCCTTGATTCCAGTGCTGAGGAGTCAGAGATAGGCAGACCCCCTGGGGCTCGCTGTCCAAGCAGCCTAAACTTACTGGGTGGGCTCAAGCCTGTGAGAGAAAATGTCTTCAAACCAAAGGGTATATGATTCCTAAGGAATAAGATGCAGAGTTGTCCTATGACCTCCACATGCATGTGTAAACATTTACACACATATCTTCATGCATGCACACACACACACACACACACACACACACACAGGTGGGGGGAGAGAGAGAGGGAGGGAGGGGTAGAGGGAGAGGGAGAGAGGGAGGGGGAGGGGGAGGGGGAGAGGGAGAGGGAGAGAGAGAGGAGAGAGATCTTTGACTTCCTGGCACTAAGCTACGAAACTAGTGACCACAGAACTAGTGACCATAAATTGCATTAGTAAGCATTTGCTGCTTAACAAGGAAGCCTGTTATTCCATTGCACTAAAGGGAGCGGCAGGTTTCTACCACAGCTAAAATAAATGGCGACCACAAAAATCCTTTTTCCCAGTGTGCTTTTCCTTTCTATTTTTCCCCTCCTTGGGAAATTCAAAAGAGGTCAGCACCGTTACCTTTATTACATAGAAATATGGATCCAAGTTTCAGGAGAGTATAGGAGTGTTGTGTAGTGGCCTTAACTTGTCAGGAATACAATGCAGTCTGACTCCTGTTCTCTCAAGGGATTATGACTTGGGTAAAACAAACAGAATGGGCAGAAACAGGAGCATCATCAATCTTCTGGAATAATCAATCTTCCGAGGCCTCGAAGAAAATCTCTCCCAGCTGTCAGCCACCTTCCTGCCTCCATTTCCATTTGGTCTTTCCCACCACGAAAGCATGGATGAAAGCAAATGGCGTTTTCTTCAGACAAAACATGCCATGACACCGTGAACAACTTTGAAAGATTACTAGCACTCCAACATTGTTATAAGCCAAATGGAACAGGCAATTATGACACTATGGCCTCCAATTTTAAAATGTATTTTTCTTGTATATGACATAAACCATAATAGGTAGATTGTACCAGCAAAATGCAACAGGTAATTTTAAGGATACAACTTTTTCATCCAAAGGCAAATGCATGACTGAGTATGGATAGCAGTGGCAGTGATAAAATAAGCATTAAAATAAATCATACTTTTAAATAACTGCAAATTTTCTTTTTTTAGATTAATGTTTTCTTAAATATAATACATATACATTATATACAGCTAGGAAAATATTAACAAAAGTAATTTGGTATGACATCTCCTCTCTGTAATGTTAGTAAGCAATTCTTATATTAAGTTAAATACTCAAAACCAGAGTTAAAGATTAGGTTCACAGTTATTAAAGTTGTATCAATAATTTACTCTTAACAGAGCCATAAGTACACTTTCATGTTCTTTTTTCTAATTCATTGCTTTACTACCATGTTTTCATTTCAAAAGTCCATACAAGGACACTGAGGTCCACCCCTACCTATTTGATAATGTGCTAAAGTTTAGCAAAACATAGACAACTCAATTAGTTAGACTACAATCATGGGGTATATCAGTATTCAAATGTTTTACTTTTTATATGTGTTAGCATTTTACTTGCATATGTATACATACACACATATACGCATGTCTAGTGCACATGGAGGTGAAAGGAAGGTGTTTGATCCTCTGGAACAGGAATTATAGACAACTGTGAACTGCCATGAAGGTAGGGAGGACCCAACTGAGTCTTGTATAAGAGCAGCAAGCATCTTAACCAATGAGCCATCTTTTCATGCTTATACTATAAATATTTTTAATGGTACACAAATAAAAATTCAAGGTAGCTATTATACATGAAAATACCCCAGGCCATGTATTTTAATCTTGAGATTGTTTGACTGTGTCTGGGTCTTGGCATTTTTAATCTCTAGAATGGAGATAACAATGCCTGTTTCCCAATGTTATTTGAAGATTGAGATAATGTAATTTAAAAGCATAGCAGGCAGCTTAACACATAAGGAAGGCTCAGTTCTTCATCCTACCACACGCTTGCAAACATCTGCTAGCTTAGGGGCTGGAGAAATGGCTCAGCAGTTAAGAGCACATACTTGTCTTTCGGAGAACGTGACTTCAGTTCCTAGCATCCATGTTGGGTACCTCACAAACACCTACAACTCCAGTTCAGGGGATCTGATGTTTCTCGGTCTCCACAGGCACCTGCATTCATTTACACATACCCACACACAGGCATGCACATATACGCATATTTTTCAAATAATAAAAACAAATCTTTAAAAAGAAAAGTCACTGACTTCTGTGGTTGACAATGTATTAACCCAAACACATATTGCTATGTGGGGAAGAATTTTCATAGGTTTTTTTTTTTTTGCTTGTTTGTTTTTTTTAAACAGTGTTTCTCTGTGCAGCCCTGGCTGTCCTGGAACTTGCTCTGCAGATCGTGCTGAACTTAAATTCAAAGATCTGCCTGCCTCTACTTCCTGAGTGCTGGGATTAAAGGGATGTGCCACCACTGCCCGGCTGCCATAGTTCTTATGAGTCTGATAAGTTTAAAGGCACTATTGGCTCTGTATCCAACAATGCTGACACTGAATTTTCTGATAAATGAAATTAACTGTTTCACATAATATTGATTTTCCCTACTTGTAATTTTTATAAACACTTTTTAAAGGACCACATATAATTTATTGAAACAGCCCCACACATGTATTATTACATGTATACAGTGTACATTGTTGTATGTATATCCTTTCTGAGATATAAAACATATTGAGAGTATGCCAACCCAAGGAGTGGTGGATTCAGTAAAAGAGCTAAGATATTTGAACTATATCCACAATGGCAATACTCATAAGTTTCCAAATATGAATGAATATGACAATGCTTCTGCTGTCTTTCAGACTAATTTAAATCAATTAGTGAGTCACTGGATGTCACAGTAGTTCAACTTTTCCCTTCTTCCTTTTTCTGTTCATTCCCTTCCTCTCCCTTCCTCTCCATAAGCACTACAACAAATGCTCTATAAGCTAAACTATTTTTCTCACAAAAATCTATTATGTGACACAGACATACTGCTATGACTCTACATGACAGACAGACTCTTTTCCTCTGTGCTAAGTACATTGTCATAGCCACCATGTAAGCCTGAAACCATATGTACCATCCTTTTGCCATTGAGAGAAGTCCTGTGTTATGGCTTGAATTAGAATGACCCTCATAGACTTGTGTATCTGAGTACTTGGTTCCCAGTTGGAGGTTATCTTTCAAGAGGTTGTAGAGCCTTTAGGAGGTGGAGCCTTGCTGAAAGAAGTAGGTCACTAGGGGGTGGGCTTTAAGAATTCACAGCCTCATCCTACTTTTTGCTCTGTCTCTGGTTCCTGTGTGTAGATGAAAATGTGATCAGCAGATTTTTAAATTTCTGTGGTGGTTTGAATGAAAATGGTCCTCCATAGGCTCATAGGGAGTGGTGGTATTAGGAGGTGCGGCCTTATTGGAGTAGGTATGGCCTTGTTGGAGGAAGTGTCATGGGGTAGGGTTTTGAGGCATCAGATGCTCAAGGTAGGCCTGGTGTCTCTCCCTCTTCCTGCTGCCTGCCAATTCAGATGTAGAACTCTCAGCTCCTTCTCCAGCACCATGTTTGCCTGTGTGCCACCATACTTCCCACCATAACAATAATGGACTAAACCTCTGAACTGTAAGTCAGCCCCAATTAAATGTTTTCTTTTATAAGCATTGTCATGGTCATGGCATCTATTCACAGCACTAGAAACCCTAACTAGGACAATTTTCCAGACTGTTGTCATGCATCCACTGCCAAAATCAACTCTATTTTCTGGAACTATGCTAAAACAGTTCTCTGGGTTGATTTTGGTCATAGCATTTTATCACAGTAACAGAAAAGTCAATATATACCTGTGGTTCAGTCAAAGCTTCAAGATGAAGCAGAACAGAAAGGGATGAAGAGGGAATAGACCCAAATAAGGAAGGAGAGAAGGAAGGATAGAGGCATGGAGTTAAGGTGAAAGGAGAGAAGGGAGAGGAAGACACAGAGAAGGAAGTGAGAGCAATATCAAGAACAAGGCCTGCTAATGACCACATGGCTAACCTGAGCCCCACAATCTCTAACCAGAGACTTCCAGACTTTTTAGATATCTTTTCCATTTTTAGTTAAAGTCATTCATTTCAAATATTTTTTAATTACAGGTGAAGTTTCCCAATAATGTAAATACTGATAGGAAGTCTAATTGTAACTTCAAGTAAGACATTTTCATTATTTACAAGGCAGAGTCAGGCTTGGTCAGTGGCAGTTTACAGGCTATAATAAAATATGTAATGAAGAAAAAGAAAAGCTTTATATTGTCTCAATTGCAAGTTACTTATAAAGCAAAAGTAGATGATCCCCCCAAACACATAAAGCAATACTACCTTGTCATCATATTTAAATTTTCCCCAGGGATCCAAAAATTCCACAATAAAATGAACTGATTCAGAATAAAAAAAAGATGCAATAGTTTTACATTTCCTCATGTAAATTGGGGATCTAGTAGTTTTCCTCCAGATGGAATACAAGATTCAAGTTTATAAAGCCAGCACGCCTGAGCACTACCTGTGGCCCATGGCGTTATATCTAATGTTGACTTATCATTTGCCTGTGCTAGAAGCTCATCTGTCTCAGAACATCACCAAGCTTTCCCTCTATTGCATAGTGATTACCAACTGAGTTTATATACGTCTAATTCACTACTCGTAGTCTAACCAGCTAATCGATGGAGCCCACTCTTAGTGACTATTTACTAGGCAGATGCTCTAACCAGCTAATCGATGGAGCCCACACTTAGTCACTGTTTACAATTCACTCAAATATTTTGGTTATTTTATAATGTCCATTTTAAATGTTAAGGGATGGTGAGGAAAATTGTGGAAAATGTCAAATGCACATAAATAGTTGTGTCTTAATTAAACAAAAGGATCTGACATATTCAAGATAAACACAGGAAACAGAAGTAACAACAAGTATATTTATAGGTTCAGTGATACAAAAACCATTTGTCATTTGGGCTTTCTACTTTTTATTTTGATGCCTAATTTGAAAACAGTTGGAACATTCAACTACTATACCTGTTAAGGCTGAAAGAAGTCAAAATGTATCAAGTTCTTTTGAAATTCCCATTAACAAACTAAAATTTTTATGGCTTTAATTTTTTTTAAATATTTGTTTCATGTGTATGTGTGTGTGTAGTAGTAAAACTATTGTTTTCTTCAATAGTTTAAAGTTGCGCCATTTTCTATCTCAAGCTAGAAGTGAGTGCTACTATATCTAGCTATAAATCTCCGAAATTTTCTACAATGTGTGGGCTTCACCCATTTCTTCTTCATGCAGCCTTCCAGCCTTCCCTGGATTCTTAAGACTATGAAGGCAGCATTTCTCCACTGGTAGGTATGAAGTAGAAAATCAAATAGATGGTACCATTTTTAACTTCAAATATTAAGCTTTTAAGTATTGAGTGTCTGGCTTTACACAACTGACCTCAAAATGACCATTATCAACATAGTTCTCCTTTAAGCAAACAGTTACATGACTTAAAATATTATTACTCTCCTGAATAGCATAAATACCATGTGATTTCTTCAACAAAGTTTCATATAAATTATTTTTTAATATTTTAAGTAGATTTCTCTGCCAATTCAGTCAACCTCCAGAATTTCTTTCATTAATTTAAATTAAATATGGAGGCTTATACATCTGGGAAATATGTCTTTTGAACAAATATTTCAAAGAAAAATATAGCAACCATAAGTTGGAACCCGGTGAACTTTCTCATGTTAAAAATATTTCATGCTTATTAGAAATCTACAGAAAACAGGTCACTTGCTTTCATCACTTGAAACTGAATCAGCATATGCTAGGATGGTTAGAAATTTATACTCATCAAAATCAGTGCCCAAAAGGATTTTACTAATTGCTTTTCAACAAATGAAAGTGCTTAAGTGAAGTCAAGCCAACGAAGCTGTGTGACTGGGTAAGTTAGATACTTATGCAAAAGTCATCTCAGAAAAACCCACAAAGCCAATTGAATTTCATTCCACTTACAGTTAAAATGTCCAGTCCAAAATAAAGGCACGTCCTTCAAACTAAAGATAAATCTCCCAGGATATCAACTAATCCATTTGCATAACCAAGTTTAGTGAGGAATCGGAACATAAACCAGCAAAGCATAAACTGTAGAACTGTGTACCAAGTGGGTGATCACAGCCGCTGCAAGTAGGTTCATTAATGATGTAAGGAGCAGCGGTACCAAGTCAATTATTTACACATGCCTGCCCTACTTAAGCTGCGAAAGTGGACACCACAGTGAAAGCTCGGTGGCTGCAACATGATGGGTGTAGATGACACAACCACACCGTGTCTTTCTTCGAGTGTTTCTTGTTCTTATATGGTATTACGAATTGTATATCAGCCTCCAGATGCTTTTGGAGAACCTGAAAGTCACACACACTTGGCTTTAAGACGAATAAGCGAACCATTATTGGTTACTCTAAGTGGAGGACTCTTTAGATGTGTTAACCCGTATAGCTTTTGAATGTATGTGAGATCGACAATCTTGTCTTCACTGCACATGAAGGCACAGAGAGCCACTTCTTTGAGATCACATACAAGGGTCATGATGAGAATTTTAATCTGAACTCTTACGTTTCTCTTAAAATTGCTGTCCTTTTGAAACAGGTAATGGGATCAGTCCTGAGATGACTCCCACGATGTGTATTGATTTCTTCTTCTCTTTTCCATATATTTAACTGATCTGACACAGGCACTGTGAAACTTTAGACTCATCAGCACTTTCTTTTGGTGTACAGTAGGTAATTTATAAAAATAGCTTTCTGTTAGTGTCAGTGAGGTCCGGCTGGAAAAAAGAATACGCTGAAGAAAGAGAAGAGAGACCGAAAGAGGAGAGCAAAGAGGAGAAAATTTGGAGAAATCTCTTAATACCCAATAGAAATTGTCTTTGTATTGGTTAAATAATAACTCGAGGTTTGTTCTGTCCACACATGCCCCCATTGAGGACAACTGTGAGGGATCTGGAGCATGAAATACGCTTCACACACGTGTCATTAAAGCAATGGAAAGAAAACAAAAAGCAAACAACAACAACAACGACATGCCACATTTTTCTTTCTTTGATCGAGCTGCACATCTGTGGTGTCTTGGTGTCTTTCATGTACTTTTCCTCATTGTCTTTAAGGGAAACAAAACCCTGACTTCTTGTTTCGGAATATCTGGACTCACTGTAAAACAGCACTACTCAGGGCACACTTATCACCCAGCATCCCCAGTTGCACCATTAAATATGAAGAGGTGAATGGATCACTTTCATGGACTCACGCTCCTCTGAAAAGCCCCCCACAGTAACACTTGTATAGTGCCAGCCTGGCCTGCAAGCTATCTTACCAGCAGACTCCAGCAAAAGCACTGGGAAGCCACCGTCAGACTCGGGACTTGCAGCTGAGACCTGCTGGCAGACTGCCCTCTGACAGTATGGCCTTCTTCATGGGTGCCAGCAAGACTTGGCCTCATTTAAAAAGAAAAATAACTCAGGCAGTTTGGTGGTGAAGTTTTGAATGCTTAGCTGAATTCAATTAAGACGACAAAGTGTATGTGTGTGTGTGTGTGTGTGTGTGTGTGTGTGTGTGTGTGTGTGTGTGTGTGTGGTGAGGGGCTGCCTTCACATGGTGCAGAACAAAAATTCCATGTTTTTTTTTCCCCTCTGAAGAGCTAGCTCACTTTAATGAAGAAAAGACATTTAGTTTAGAATAAAAAAGATGAATTGTCATAAAAAGAACTTAAAAGGTGTCGTGTCAAGCCAGCTGACATGAGAGAGCAATATTTAGGTGGTGGGTTAAGAGAACAGCTGGCATAATTAAGGCCTGGAGGTGCATTCTGTGGTCGAGAAAAAAAAAAAAAAACCAGAGAGCATTTAATCATATGGACGTTGTATATTTTTCAAGAAATGAAACCTCCAATGTTGCTTTTCCCAGCCTGAAGTTGGTGACAGGGCCCGGAGACTGTTTTTATTAGAGTGGGCTCTCTGCCCAGTTTTAATCACCATGAGGGAAATGGCTCTCTGACCAGCATGATGTATTTTACGGTTAGGATCAGCAAGTGGTGAGCGGCAACGCATTTCTCAGGTGACAGCCTGAATCATAAGCATGGCTGAATGAAAACCAAAATGAAAACGGGCAGGATGGTGGCAGGACCGACGCCTTTTCTGTCAATGGCTCTCTTTCCACTGCCTCTGTGTAATGGGATATTTACTTCCAATGAAAGGGAATTCGATGTGTTTTTTTTTTTCCCCCATTATTTTCTTGTTTCCTTACGTATTGTTATTTGATTTGATTTATAGTGCTGAGATGGAACCCAGTGCTCTGCGTTTGTTAGGCAAGTACTCTACCACTGTGCTACAGCCCCAGCAATGGGAAATTATCTAAACAGTACATCAGTGACTCTGATTTCTGACTATCTACATCTCCATTATGAAATTAGGACCCAGAACCACATTCTATTTTTTCCCTATTTTTCTTTTATTGAAAATAGATTTTTTTTCACACAATATGTTCTGATTATGGTGTCCCCTCCCCTCAGTTCCTCTGAGATCATAACCACGTTCTTGGGAGAAAGTCTCAATTTAAAATTCCTGACAATTTCAGAGCATTTTCTAAAAGTTTGATTTTTTTTTTCTGGGGGTGCTGTTCTCTGCCACTGGTGATGAGAATCTTGCTTCCTGTTTTTGTCCTAATTTTTTAATTTAGCAAGTGAAACATTGGATTTCACTGCAATGTTTCACCAGGGTTCTTCACTCACATTCTCCACCATTTATCATGCCCTCCTACTAATCCTACTTCCCCTCTGCGTGTGTGTAATTACACATATATGTGAAAATAGGAAACGTGTGTCTGGGGAACTTATTTTAGTGTTGTTTATTTGAGTCAGAATCTTACCCTCTAACCCTGACTAGCCTTGAACTTGGCATCGCTTGTCTTAGTTTTCTGAGTGCTGGGATTATAAGTTTGCACCCCACTGTCAGGCCAAACCTGTATTTGGACATACAAAGTTGTTATTATAATAAAAGATATTTAGCCCGAAGGATGAGGGCATTGAGCCCGGTGGAAATACCTCCTGCCCTGACAAAGAGAAAGGAAAGCTTCCCCCAACAAAGTCACAGCATATATTGATTTCTCATCCAATAATTTTTCTAAGAGAAAAACAATTATAATTTTTCCTAGGGACTGTCCAAAGAAGCTTCTGGACCTACATTATGACCTGCCTGCCTTGCTCATATTTCTTGACCTTATACATTAGAAGATATATAAGACTGAGATAACATTTTAATACTAAAGTGAAATATACAGTACAACAAGTGAACGTATAGATACAAAACTGATAGTTTTTCAGAACAGATGGATTCATGAAATCTAAAACTGCACACTAAATTACTTTTTATTAGAGTCTCACATGGAGGTGCACTTTTCTTTAGGCAGTACAGGAAAACAAACTCTGGGCCTGGTTCATGCTAAGCGGGCACACTACCACTTGAACTACATTCCCTGTTGGAAACTTATAAAGCATATAAGCAAGAGAAGCAACAAGCAGAGACTGCTGTTTAAACTTTCATAGAGCTAATATTGATCTGACCCTTATGTCACTCTTCACACTTTAACACACTCTCTGCTTACACATTCTACAAAGCTTCTCCTGTATCATGGACACTAAAATGTGGTATGCATCGCTCCAGCAAACACTGTGAGGTCGGCAGGACGTTTTGTCCCAATGTTATCAAATATTGTGGTCTCATGGTTATTCTCAAGCCTTTCAATTGGCCTTTCAATTCAGAATTGTCTCCCATAGTTTCTATCAAAAGAGAAAACAAAGTTTCAACTATCATTTATAGATTTATCATAAAGACATATTTTTTTTAAAACATGCTTTTTAAAGAACTGTTTAGAAGGCAGTTTTCCCCTTGAGGCTTGTGGTTGCCTGTGTGTATAAACACATAGTAGGATGTCGTTTCCTTTAAGTAAACGTTCCAACCATATAACAGACTGTGCTCAATGGTATATAAATATAAATCAATTTTCCAGTCTGTGGGACCAAGATAAACAGAGCTAAATGCATTCTTCTCCATACACTTGGAGAACTGAGGAAGGAAAAGAATGCTTTCCACTTAATCAGTGGTCATGTGATAGGAAGTGAGGAGCTGTCACTTGGGATAGTCTGTAAAAATTATCTCCTTGACAGGAAGGAGGGGATGAGGTTATACAGGAACACATATGTATATACATATACACATATTCAAGCAGTGACAATAAGTGACAAAGAGGTCATGAGTCTGAAGAAGAGGGGAGGGGGATATATAGAAAGGTCTGAGGAAGAAAAGATAAGGAAGAAATGTCATAATTATATTATAATTTCAAAAAGTTAAAAAGCACAAAAATTCTCAAAAGGTATTCAGAAGTGTTCCTGTTTGAAAATTGGGAATATTATCTATGTGTTTTTTATTCCTATTTATAGATTTAAACTTCATATATAAACACTTCTATAAACACATAAACACACATCTATAAGCACATATACAATATGTCTAAAATAACAATTTTAGTGTATTTCTTCACTGTGTAGCACAATATCACTTTGTAAATAACTTTCTCAAATTTCCACAGTACACCCTTTTCCTACAATGTCATGTATTAAAGGAGTTGCTATGTTTATTTACATACACATTTAATTGTAATAACGTAACCCTCCTTCTTTCTCATAGAATTATATACCTCTAAATGAAAGCATATTGAAAGTATTGAATATACTAAGAAACCACTTATCAGCTCTAAATTGAGAATACTTTCCCTCTAGACTTGACACTATTTCTAGGCTGATGGAATAATCAATAAATAATTACTAGAAAAGCTACATCTTTACCTTTCTACATATCCATGGCACACACAAAAAAAAATTATACAAAAACACTTGTAACTTTCACTTTCTGACTAAGAAAACTATTTCACTGATGGATGGATATGCACAGCACTTCCTGTCTTCAGTTCCCTTAACTCAACCAGCTACAGCTGAACCAAAGCTCACATCAAAGCAAAGAACATGTGCAAGACAAAACTACAACCAATTGTTACCTAAATTGCTTTGTTCACCCCTTGGCTGCTCTCCTGTGTCTCAGACTCCCCTGGGGTAGCCATGAGCTGCTACAGAGAGCATCTGAGGTAATGAACCCTGTTTCTAAAGCTTGCCTCCTCCTCTAAGGGATTCAATGTCAGGAAGCACCCTGAATCAGGATTGCGGAATGTGAGCAAAGCTCTGGGCAGAGACTCACCTGGTTGAGACAAACAGAAGGGGATCTCAGGGGCAAATTAAATGCAGCTTCTTAGAAATATTTTTTCATGATGAAATCATAGGAGAAAATATGAGGCTGCTGTTTTTGAAATGCATGCTGTACGATGTAGTGGAAACATGCGTCCACTCACAGCTTAACAAGGGGCATTTAAGAGACAGATCTGTAATTTTAGTTTTATTCCCTGGCATGCTCCAATTGATAATTACATTTTTCGTATCTAAAATCTTGATTAAAAACTCATGAAGCAGTCTCAAGACTACTTTGGATGGCTCAATTAGAATTCTTATACTTTTTAATGTTATAGACCAAAAGTAGCTTATAAGAACAGACAGGCTGGAGGGACGGCTCAGTGGGTAAGTGTGGTGGTATTGTGTTCCCCAAAATATTGTGCACCCTAATAAACTTATCTGGGGTCAGAGACAGAACAGTCACTAGATACAAAGGCTAGAAAACGGTGGCACTCACCTTTAATCTTAGCATTCCAGAGGCAGAAATCCCTCTGGATCTCTGTGAGTTCATGGCCACACTGGAAACAGCCAGGCATGGTGACACACGCCTTTAATCCCAGAAAGTGAGCCTTTAATCCCAGAGAGTGAGGCAGAAGCAAAAAGGTATATAAGGCATGAAGACCAGAAACTAGAAGCATTTGGCTGGTTAAGCTTTTAGGTTTTGAGCAGCACAGTTCAGCTGAGATTCATTCTGGATGAGGACCCAGAGGCTTCCAGTCTGAGGAAACAGGATCAGCTGAGGAACTGGCGAGGTGAGGTGGCTGTGGCTTGTTCTGTCTCTCTGATCTTCCAGTGTTCACCCCAACAACTGGCCTCAGGTTTGATTTCATTAATAAGACTCTCTAAGATTCATGCTACAGCTAAGAGCACTGATTACTCCTCCAGAGGACCCAGGTTCAATTACCAGCATTCACTTCACAGCTCACATCTGTCTGTTATTCCAGTCCCAGGGACTCTGATGCCCTCTGCTGGCCTTCCTCGACATCATATACTCATATAGTGCACAGATATACAGGCAAATAAAACACCCACAAGCATAAAATAAATAATAATGATGAAATTTTTTTCAAAAGAATAGACAACTATACATCTATAGCTTATCTTAGATTTTTCTCATTTTCTCTAAATACCAAATTTAGAATTAAAATCCAGACATCTCAGGGTCCTAAGCCACTACAAAACTATGCAACTTTCCTGAAAATTTTGATAAAAATAGTGTGTTTTTTATCAGCCCTAACATTTCTACGTATACTTCCAAACTCAGGAATCTGTAGGCTAGGTTATGATCATGTTCTGGGCAAGAAGCAATTATTAGGCACTAACCTGACTATCATTGGGAAAACAAAGGCTGTGAGATGCTCCAACAATGTCATGTGGCAGTGAAGAAAGACTGAATGGGAATGTCATAGTAGTGGATGATAATATAAGAACAGAAAAAGCAGGACTAGTGTTCTAACTTCAGAAGATTCTGATGTGAAGTATACCAGAGGGCAATGGCCTGTGCCTAGAACTCATATAGCAAACAAGACATCAAAGGAACTAATAAACATCAACATGAAATAACTGAAAATCCCTAGCATAGTCCAGAAAATCTCTAAACAACTTTATAAATCAATGCCAGGATTCTATAAAATCATGTAACTTTAAAAAAAAAATAAAAATTGACATTTTCTGTGCTTGAATATTAAACAAAGAGCAATTTAGAGAGAGGATTGTTTTTTTAAGTGATTGCAGCCACTCATGTCTGTATTACACAACCCTTTGCATTTCTCCTACCCCTTCATGGTTTAAGGGGACAAACAACTTTTTGTAACCAGTATCAGATTTCTCCTCTTATCACAAAATGGCATTCCAATGTGGATACGCTTGCCAATGCAGTATTTGGCCATTACATTCAACATTTTGAAAACAAGACACCTGTGTAAGTTTTCATTTTTTCCCTTGGATTTATGTCCCAGGGCGTCTGGACAGCTATTTTATACAATTCTTTTGTCACACCAGCTACACTGGAGCTCTATGGAAATGAAGGAGAGGGTAGGCGCCACAGGCCTCAAGAGCTTCCAGGTCTACTTATCTGCTTAATGTGTCTTACCTGCCGCAATCCTAACAGGGTGACCTTAGCCGTAAAATGCCTAATTGCCTAAGTTCATGGCTATCAACACATATACATACTTGCCCTGATATAATGTGATATGTATTATTCGTGTGTGTGTGTGTGTGTGTGTGTGTGTGTGTGTGTGTGTGTGTGTGGAAGGGAATGCAGCAAAACAGAAAATAATTGGCATGAAGGAAGCATATAGCAGAACAGACAACTTTGAAATCCTGTTGCACCATGAAATTATTGTATTTCTTTCTTTTTTCTACCTTAGTAGAAAAAATGAAGTATCTCATTTGTATCAGCTTCTGTTGGGACATTTTAAAGTCAGAAGATACTAATAAGAGAGGCCAGATTTATTTTATCATTAAAATATCTCCTTACATTGACATTTTAAAAGTAAATTAAACCTTCATCCACAAAAGATGAATAACAGTCTGTGATAGCAACATCCATCAAATCAAGGGGGATGGTTGCTTTGTTGAATACCACTCCCTTCTTCTTTTGTTAAATATGGGTGCAAAGACATTGCTCTTAAAAACATCTAGTAAATCACCATGAGATAATCATAACCTTTGCAAGAAAATTCATCATGAATTTACAACAAGTAGCAATAAAAATATTTGCATTTATTATCTGACCCACAACATACATAGGCCCACCTCCTGTCCAGGCATTTCTTGGTAATTTCATTCTTTTGGAGAACAAAGAACTGCCTGAATGGACCAGAAGAAAGTCCTGGTGGCCCTAACAGTATTCACTTGTAGAACTCAGCTGTCTTAGTATGGGGAAAGATAGAGCAGAGAGTTTTTATAACCCCATTCTAAGGCCTGGTTAACGGCAGGGTCGGGCAGAGTACATGGAGCCATAGAGAGATGGACCGCCCTAGAACAGTAAGTATACTGTACAGGTGAAGTTCAAAAATATGTGCTGGGAACAGCAGGTCTCTCCCTTCAATAGGTTTTGCCACCTCTTATTGTGGTTCAGAGTATTATTTGTTTTAAAGAGGAAATTTTCAGGGGAAAAAATGTGGGCTTTTGAAGAGCAGGATTGTCTTTTGTGAACTTCTTAATAGGAGAAAAAAATCTGCGAGGAAAAAAATGTATGTGTAATTACAGGATAGCACAAGAAAACGGTTTAAAAAAATGACACATTAATAACATGCCTGACTGGATTAGCACATACGAGAACTTGCTGTATGTGAGGCTGCTCATCCCTCATTTTCAAAGCAGTGCCAAGGGGCATTGCTCATCTCCATGACAAGCTGTTTCCAGAGATTGTCTCCTGCACAGCGTCTGCCCTGCCCAGAGCATTGTTTAGATGGTCACTTCTCTCAATTACAAGTATTTAAACTCTAGCACGACACGCTAAATCCAAACATTGAAGATCTGCTATATTTAAAAAAAAATAGGGATGACTAAGGTCTGTGTTTGGTGCAGAATGAGGTTAGCATGTGGCTGTTGAGGTAACCCACAAAAGAATGGAAAGCTATGACTTCCTTGTTATCAGAAGACTGGCACGTCCGTGTTTGTCATTTCACTTACCTGTGAGAAAAATAATAACTGTCATTTTAATTTTTCAGGCAAAGAAACAGAGGTACAATGACTTGGAGTGATTTGGTTGGGGGGAAGCAGAGCTTTTAAGGGGTAACCTGAGACTCAAGTTTTAGTGTGTGAGAAAAAGGTCCATCAATTTTACCCTACTAGAATGCAAGCAGGAGCGGTGCTTTGCTTAGGAAAACATTAGGCTGATGGGTTGGGAACTGAGGCATTAAGAATCAGTGTGTGTGTATGTGTGTGTGTGTGTGTGTGTGTGTGTGTGTGTGTGTGTGTGTGTGTGTGCTGTGTGAGTCTATGAGTGTGTTGAGTGTGCATGTGTGTGTTGTGTGTGTAAGAGACAGAGATAGGGGCAGAGAAGCAGAGAGAGACAGAGGCACAGAGAGACAGAACAGAGGTTTTGATTGGCTCCAAAGAGAGCTCGCAGTAGATGCAGTGGGGAACTAACAAAGAAAAGAGTGTGTGAGGATATCACGCTTCTTCTCTTCCTGGGAGGGGAGAGAAGGAATGAAGGTAGGACTACTTAGTTAATCAGCAGCTAGAAAAAGAAGAAAAAGGAGGAGGAGCAAGGAGGAAGATCAGGAAAAGAAGAGAAACAAAAGAAAATGCACAGATTTCCCTCACAGTGGTGACAAATAAAAACTCTAAAGAGTGAATGTTGGGGAGAATTAAAGACATTGAGGTCAACAGAATACAACGAAAAGGGAGGTATCTGCCTTCTCACCTCAGAATCATTATCTGATGGGAAAGAATAAAATAGAGTGTGGCTTAAGGAAAGAACTTAGGCAAATAAGTGAAAACTTCAGAAAGACAAAAGCCTGATACTAAGCAGATCTATCTATCGGTGGGGCAAATGTGGAGATCTAAATCAAACTATAAGTATCCTAGTGCAAGAATCAAAACACAGACCAAAGGTGTTCAGGTCATAAATTTATTTAAATTACATGTAAAAAATGGAATGAGATGATTCCCAAGCTCTCTTTTAAATCTGATTCTTATTAAGAGGATTCCATGACCCAGTTCAGCCCAGAACTCTTGGTGTGGTCCTGATAGTATCACTTTGGATGGTATCCTTAAATCTGGCAAGACAGAGCAATTGGTAACCACTCCCACATGCTGGCTGCCCCAGGCAGTGGACTGGGACTTGGCTGCCCCATGTCTCAGTCTCCGGTTTCCTCACCTACTAAGTGAGGGTAAGATGATCAAAGACATCCACACATTTTAATTAGAAGCAATCTGTAAAACTCTTTGCCAATGGTAACATATTATTATCTGTTGGAACAGTTGTCAAAACACAAGAACCATTAGACCTATGAGATTAAAGAGCTGAAGAGGCAAACTCCAGATCAACTGAATCTAAGCTAAGACTTTGTGCACTTAGAAAGCACTGGATTGAACAAAAAAAAATGCTCCATGGGACTTTTCAGTTTTATTAAAATCTTAAAATTAAATAGCCTAATAAGGCTGACTCCAATCTTTAAAAAAAAAATCTCTTAGGAATGGACTATCCAACTCCCAAATAAATGTTCATCCTTCACAAAGTAATCACTGATCCCTATAATGTGCAAAGAAAATGAAAATACACACACACACACACACACACACACACACACACACACACACACACACAAGTCCCATTCTCTAATACAATTAACATTAATTAGATATGCATGTAATCAGCATGGCAGGAATTTGACCAACTTCATGAAGGACAGAAAAATCAATTGCTAAAGCCAACTCTTGATTATTTCACTTAACAAACTAAAACTTTGTATGAGCCAGACATTATTTTAATTTTCATGAAAACCTGGGAGGAAGACACTATCATTGTCCCTGTTTTGCAAAATTGTGGAAAATGAGGCTCAAGAATGTTTTGAATTTGCACAAGGTCTTGTGTCTAGTAAGTATAGAGAACTAAGTTCAGGTTCTGACAATCTATTCCCAGGGTCTCTGCACACATATGCCTCTAAGGTCAGGTTCTAACAATCTATTCCTAGGGTCCGTGCACATATATGCCTCTTCTGTCTAAATGGGTGTAAGTGAATGATTCATGCTCCAAGGAAGTTGCAGGGAGATTAGGAACTTTGGTAAGATATATATTTTTTTTTTTCTGGCAGAACAAAAAACAGCATGGCTACCAGGAGATTTACAGTAGCATAATGAAGGGATGATGGGAAGCATGTAGCAGAAAGGGAACATGCTTAAAATTGTAGGTTAGTCTAAGTTGACCAAGTATTAGGGGGTAACATGAAAGAAATCTATAAAACATATCTTTTAAGTAGTCCTAATGAAGAATGGAAACTGAAGTTTAATTTTTAAAAATCTGGCAGATGGAAGAGGTGATGATTAACCAAGAGAATAATAGAATTGATAGAGTTTGAGAAGTGTCTGATAGGAATAGTATATATATATATATATATATATATATATATATATATATATATATATATATATATATATATATATGTATGCCCAATTGCTATCGCA
Organism: Peromyscus californicus insignis; assembly: GCF_007827085.1. Classification (NCBI taxonomy): domain Eukaryota; kingdom Metazoa; phylum Chordata; class Mammalia; order Rodentia; family Cricetidae; genus Peromyscus; species Peromyscus californicus. The sequence continues at coordinate 19,619,879 of NW_026294514.1, read as the reverse complement.
GGAAAGAAGTTGTCTTATTTAGGGCTACTATTGCTATGATGAAACACCATGACCAAAACCAACTAGAGGAGGAAAGGGTTTAATTCACTTACAGTTCCATGTAACAGTTCATCATAAAAAGCAGTGAGAGCAGGAACCTGGAGGCAGGAGCAGATGCAGAGGCCACAGAGGGATGCTGCTTACTGGCTTGCTCCTCCTGGCTTGCTCAGCTGCTTTCTTCTAGAACCCGGGACCACTGGACCAGGGATGGCCCTGCCAACAACAGGATGGGCCCTCCCCTATAAATCACTAATTAAGAAAATGCCCGACAGGTTTGCTGCCTACAGCTCAGTCTGAGGAAGACATTTTAATCAAGGCTCCCTCCTCTCGAATGACTCTAGCTTATATCAAGTTGATATAAAACTAGTCAGTACATAAGTCATTACAATTGTTTTGATATGGAAATCAGAAAAATCTAAAGTCAAGAGAGCTGAAATAAGTGGTAAGAGGAGAGTGAAGGTGGATGTGATACAGCCTGAAAGACGTAATACGGGTGAGAGGCTTTACCTAGGTGGAGTAGAATTTGGCTGGCTGGGTGGATACTACGTGTACTCACTGAAAATAAAGGAAACTGCAGTTTGCCTATGTCCCACGGATCTATTTGTTTAAACCAGAATTCTACAGAAAAGTCCGATTTCATAGAGGGCAACTGAGTCATAGTAATACAAAGTAACTTGCCTGGGATCTATTTGTCACTGTGCTATGGGAGATGGTCGGTATAGAAACATGTTCTGTGTGGCTTAGAGCAGGAATGTATAGGATATAGACAGTTATTGGTGAAAGACCCTTTCCTCTATAAGAAGCCAACACCAGAGATTCCATTCCCTCAGGTGGCAAAATAGACAATAAACATAATACAACGTTACTTAAGAAATGGAGACAAAACCTGTAATTTTCTTTTTTTTTTTAAGAATAAAGAACAATTTTTTTTCTGAGGCATAACAAGGCCTTTTGCTGGTTAGAACATGTTCGGTCTGATGATATTTGGAGTCATCCACACAATGTTACCATTGGGTAATTTGGCAAGGAAATAATCTTTGCCTAGACTAAGTGCCAGCATTTGTTTCTTTAGACTTTTAGTCCAAGAGTCTCCACTGGCCTCAGCTATCATGAAGACTGAGCTTAGATTTTGGAGGAAGCTTGGCTTTGCTATCACCCATTACCCAGCATCCCCTGTTCTTGGAAATCAAAGCTAGACCACCAAGATACCCACATTTTATAAATCACACTTCTGGGTATCATCACCACACATAATTCTGAAGAACTGACATGTGCCTTGGACCCCGAGACAAACTACCATTTAGACTGATGTGGAAACCATAAATTATGGTTATTGTGAACAAACATGAGATATGAAAAATAAACGCCAAGTGGTTACATCCTGAGCAGAAATGAGACAATTATAAGTGGAAAGAATTTCAAATTCCATATTTACTTTTCAACATGTGTTCATTCCCTGTAGTCATGCAATCGACTCTCTCTGAAGAGAGAGAACATAAGCTTGCCGTACATTGTGAGTTCTTCTTTTAGTGAGGTGAGGATAACAGAAGCTGTATTATATGAAGTCATTTTGACTTTTAATATGAGAGGAAACTCTTAATAGCAAATGATGGATTATTCATACCAATGATAGGTAACTCATCTGAATTTTTAACTCTATTTTAAATATACTTTGACTGGTTTGGATTTTCTTTCATTTTCTGTTTCTGACAGAAATAAATTCTGGACTTACATAATTTTTTCTCAAAGAAAACAAAATAAACTTGAGCTGGCAGCATAGTTCTGTGGTAGAACACTTGCCTAGAATATAGGAGACCCTGGATGTAATACTCAGTGTCACATACCCACACATACAGAAAACAAAATGGGATGGGTCAGCTCTAGAAAGGAGAGTCGTTTTGAAGTCAATGCCCTCTCCAAACCTAAATCCTAACTACACTTAAAATTTAAAAAAAAGTTACAAAATAATTTCAGATTTTAAAAGAATACAATTTACATTTATACCATTATTATTTTTAAATGCTATAAGTTGTCCATAATTATAAACCCATGCTTTCTATACTTTATACAAACCAATATTATTAGCTTTGACATTTTTTATTTAAAGATTTATTTCTTACAATTTTTACCTATGTATATGTATGTGAGTGAATATGACACAGTTTGGGGTGCTTCTGAGGGCAGAGGAGGCTTCAGATCTCCTGGGCCTGGAGTTAAAGGTGGTCGTGAGCCTCTTGACATGGGTGCTGGGAACTAAACTCAGGTCCTCTGAAGAGCAGTGCAAGCTTAAACACAGAGCCACCTCTGCAGCTTTAGCCTTGACATTCTTCTGGTGAATGTGTTAACAAACTTAGTACCACTAGCCGAATGTAAACGAGCCGATGTGGATTGGAATGAATCAGCTGGTCTTAGAATGAACCCACCAAGCACAAGGTAGAAACCAAAAGGGATAGCTGTTTGCCAATCAGTTCTTTCAGGAAAACTGAAACATTGCCTCCTTCAGGCCTTTTCCAGTTCTCCGTACCCAAATCACAAACAAGGCCTATTCACAAACCACATTTTCCTTATGAAGTAGCATAACTTGAAGCAATCTAAAGTACTTTAATGTTAAATGAATTTATAATTGCATGAAGAGATGCTTGAACACTAACACAAGGGTAGAGAATACACAGGAATTCCTAGTAAAGTACCTTTTATATTCAACCCAAAGCACCCGTGCATTTCTTTCTCACAAAGAGTAAAACTTAAGCATGTGAACGCTGAGCAAGCTAGTCCTATCTTAACATTGTGCTGAAAGAATTAATCAATGTCACTGGATAATTTCAACAATTCATACAACTAGGAATGACATGGACCAGAGTCCTAAAATTCTGGCTTTTACCATAGACAGATTTTTTAACAGTTATACAAGTATATGTGTATGTGTGTATAATATACTGTACATTATATATTATATACTATATATGGTTATATATTTGTAATATATAACAAATATATATGTAATATGTATAATATACATATACATATACATATAAACACAGTTTATCTGCTCTCAATTCTCATTAGTCACTCCTAGATTCCGGTTTGAGGATCTTATACACTCTTCATGTTGAAACATCCCAGAATGAGGAAGACATCTGTTTGTCAGAACCCACATAAATCATCCAAAACCTGGGGGCTGAGCGCCAGTTCAAAAGCAAGCAATCTCAACATTGGCAATTTCATTCACTAGGCTGACTCCATAGTCTCTAATTTGATTCCATCAAACAGTGGTATTTTAGAAACACTGACACCTTCAATAAAGAGACTCTAACAAAGGTAAGGAAATTGGAGAGACAGCATCACAGATGACTGCAATTGTATCCTTAGAACATGAAATGCTAGTCTCAGATTCTGCTGAACCTGGGCAATTCAACTTGTCAAGATTCCAGTTTCTTCGTGGTGAAAATGGCCACTAGTTTTTTTAGTGCATACATTATCATGATTTTTTTTCACTTAAAATGTATTGTAGCTATAGGTCGTAGGAATGTATTGGAATTAAGAATTAGGTAGTATATTTTGCTTTAATTTTAAAAAAAAAATCCACAAAAAAAGGCATAGGTTAAAAATGGCTTGCTCCCCAGGGAGGGACAAGAAAAACATTCTCACGCATCCAGAAGCCACTGAAGTCAGAGTTTATGTAGTCAGGGACCAGAAAGTACTAAGAGTGCACTTCTTTAAAAAAGACAGTTTTTGCTATACAATAAAAAATTAGGAGATATTTCCATACTTGCTTGTGAAAACGAGTATGTTAGAATTAATGTAACCAGGAAAATGTCATAAGCAAAGGCATTTTCTGTGCAAACCTGGAAACTGGGATCAATCTCCAAAATCCATGAGAAGGTGGAAGCAGAGGACTGACTCTACCGAATTATCCTCTGACCTCCACATGTGTGCATGCTGTGGCATGTGTCCCCACTCCCCCACTTGCAATAATAATAACAACAAAAGAAAAGACATGGCTTAGGAGAGAATGAGTCAAATGAGAGCCTGCTCTCAGCTGCAGTATGACTTTTAAGATTAAAAATAAAACTTTTCTCTACCTCTTCCTGCATTTTACCCTTTCAAATTTCTTTACATGTTTTTACATTGATTTACATGTGTGTGTGCGCGTGTGTGCATGTGTGCACATGTGTGTGTGTGTGTGTGTGTGTGTGTGTGTGTGTGTGTGTGAACATATGTGTCATGACATGCAGATGGACGTCAATGGACAACTTTCAGTTTGTACTCTTTCCACCATGTGGTTCCCAGGGATTGAATGCCAGTCATCAGGCTTGTTGACCAGCATTTTTACCGGCTGAGCTAGATGGCTTGCATATACCTTTTCAGATCTCATGAAACAGTCATGTGAAATACATCCTGAGGTTACAGAAAGAGAAGACCCCTCCTTGCTTCACGTTGCTTATGGGCCTATGTGTGCAAACAGGAGTGTTCTGGGAACCTGAAGAACAGGCCTACAAGTTGTTAATTATGCATCTCTATGCATCTCTCCTTTTTAAGAGGTCGACGCCTCACATTATAGCAATATGTTAGTATTAAATGTCTTTGCTTAATTTGAATCACTTAAACAGCTTTCAGGTCACAATAATAAATGTGTTATAAGCAAGTTTTCTGACTATTCATTGAGTTGTTGCTGTTTGCTTTTGTTTCCCTGAAGATAGTTCTTCAAAGTTTCCATTCTTTAATTACTCATCAAAACAAACCTCATTAGCAGAACCATGGGTGAATGGACATTGGTTATGACTATTTGAAAAGGAAAGTAAAAAGAGAGTGAATAGAAGAAAATCATAGCTAGCAATGGATTTCCTTCCCCGTGAGACCTGAGGCCCCTGAGTCATTACGTTTACTGCAGTGCAGCGGTTTTGTAGGTTAAGTCAAAGCTTCATTATGAAACCAGTGTCCACACCCAAAGGAACCAGTTTGTGTTTCAGTTCACTTACGTTGCCTTCCCCTTGGTAGTCATTTGCTGACACATTTTCATCACAACACACTCAGTCAGCTCTTAGTAATCTTTATACTTTATGAAGGCCAATTTTGTTCATCTATTTTATGGACCTCTGACTTTATATGAAAGCTATAACTCCAGATATTGTGGAGGAAACTGCACACATAGACACTGAAATAGCAAACCCCTAAATAACATAGATAGATATCACTGAATTGTAACTGAGTTGAAAGCTTTTGTTCTACCTTTGTATCTAGAAGTATGTATTTTGTGAATGAGACTGGAATCACAGAAAAATCAATTAATCTAGATAGATGTCTTACTCACTCATTGGAAGTTACTATCATTGAATAATGAAGGTAGTTATAGGGGTTAAGACTTGGGAAGTCTCATCAGGAACCCACAGAGTTTTGAACATGTAGAGCCTCCCACTGGCTGACTACCATTCAACTAAAATGGGTAGAAGACCTACCAGACATTTACCACAGCCTTGGAGGTATAAGCACTAGGATGACCATACAAGTCCAGAGTTTTCTATCACTAAAAACATGCATGATGGTTTGGCCTCGGGAGACCATCAGAGAAATTTGCCAATGGACTCCAGCTGGTGGCCTATAAGGCAGCAGGAAAGAATCCAAAATGGAAGGAACTCTAGGCCTTTCCAGCAGAAAACTAGAGTAGAATCCATAACATGGGAATGACACAAGAGCTGCTCAACAAGATCTTACATGTCTGCAGGACAAGCTACAGGAAGATAATGCTGACATAAAGATGTTTCCTGCATCTTTAACATGTTGGGTTTCACCATGAACATGTGGGCAGGGGTAGATATTAGGAGTTAACCTCATGGTCCCAGGCCTCAAGAAAGAAAGTTGGGGAAGAAAACAATGGTTGTAATAGTTGTCATCGGTTGAGCATTTAGCCCTGTGTCAGGGCTTTCCAATGTCTTCTTTCTCATACTCCATACACTCATTACTCCATTCTGTGATCCCCCTCACCTTACAGATCAGAAACAGTTTTGTAGTTTGCTGAGAATCCAGGAATCTTTAGCACAGCCACCATTAAATAACAGGCAAACTTCACTATATAACTCATGCTCTTAACCAGTATACTACGCAGACTAAGCCTGGAAGCTCCCAGTGTGCAGACAAAGTACCAAAATGTGTGACAGAGGTAAAGTGGGTCTCACAGACAGCAACAGCTTAATTTGAACGGGCTAGTCACTCCACTATGTTCAACTATTATTTCTCTGCTAGCATTTCTTTGATTATTCTGAGTATTTTACATGAATTGTGTAACATTTGCAGTAGTTCTCCGAGACAAGTGTTTGTTTGACATGAGAGGAAAACTCCAAATGTGAGTTTCATGAATTTACCAGAAGATAATACACAGCTCCTGCACTTGGCCATATCTCCCACTGTTCCCTAGTAAGTGAGAAGAGTCTTAATTGTGTCATATACTTCTACGGAAGTTCAGATATACAGCTTGTATGACTCAGAGCTGGGAACACTGTGCTGTCCCCATGTGAGTTATTATTATTATTAGAAGCAAACATGACATGGACTGGGGAAAATCTGTGATATCAAAATATCTGCTTCTCTAAACTTCTACTTACTCTACTATTCAAACACAGTGACCCATCTCCTCCACCATTCCAAACCACGTCTCAATGGGAATTCTGTCCTCTAACTATGAATGAGTTCCAGCTATTGAATTATTTTGTATGTTACTTATTCCAGCTGGTAGTAGTCTAAGACTCTGCTATTTCCTTTAACACCAATACTACTGTTTCTAATTCTTCCATAGGGTTTCAGTCAATAGAGTTTGTAGCTTGAATGTGTCCTATCACACAACTGAGGTATAACTTTGCAGACTTTCAATTGTTTGGGGAAGTAATTTCGCTCCAGGCTCTCGGCACTGCTTTCTGGGGATGATTTATATTTTTCTCTGATACCAAACAGTAGGATGACTTTGCTAACAGGTGGTTTCTCACTGGGGAACCTCTTGTTCTGGGAGTACAGCCAAGCCTTTTGTAATGATCCTACTTTATAAAATGGGATTCCTGGCATTTTAACAGCGGGGATTTCTGTCAGAAAGAAATGCATACCTATTTATTTATGTTATTATCCCAAACCCTAAGACACTTTAATAACTAATACTGTATGTAACCTTTTTAGTCATTTAACAAAGACAAATTTTATGGTCCCAACAAAATGAAGAAAAAAGAAAAACAAGAAGATATTGTCTTTTCAGCAGCAACTGATTTAAATGGCTGAAATGGGTATAAGTATATAGAAGCACAGTATATAGCATATATTAACATATATGTGCCTTGTGACTTTCTCTGAACCATCCTAACTCTGAAACGGATGGAAAAATGTTACAACAAATTCACATCTTTATACAACTGGAACACAGATCACTGGCAGCCCACCACACTCCTCAGCCATCATGAAGTCTTCAAAAACTTTTACATAGGCACTTTTGGCTGTCTCCACAATTCTGTTAACTATACAAAGAGCATATCATTTTTGCCTTATACTGGATGAGTAATTTGATGCTTAGAAGACCATGTGTTGCATGGTCAAGTTAGAAAACTCATAAGAATTAGAATTAAAATCTTAATATTATTAATCATAAGTTGAACACATTCTCTAATAGCCCAGGGTGCCCATTTGCTGGAAAAAAAAAAAGCTGAAAGAATATCTTTAGCCCATTTCTTGCTTCAAAACTGAGGGATTCCACAGAATCCTCCAGCACATGTTCCTACCGTTTTCTACTGGCTGGCTCACACTCTCTACTTGATATATATGCTAGCTAGTTCTATGTCAACTTGACACAACCTATACAAGGAAATACACCCTTTCATTCCCAACTCGATCTTGGTCATGGTGTTTTACAGCAGCAATTAAAAACCCTCACTGAGGCAATATATGTATGTCAATTACATCTTTCTAGATCAGACTGTGAGTTATTTAGGAAGCTTTTATACGACCAAATCATGATGCAGAAATTTATGTTTTATACAGGAAAATATTCACTAATTATAGTGATGGTAATAATTTGTTGGTGGGATGGGATTCTTATTACATGAGCTGTTTGATTTATCTGATTCTTGTTTATGTACATGTGGGAGTTTAGAGAAGGTATGTGTGTATACACACATGCACATATGCATGTACACACATGTAGAGTAGATTTTTGGTTGTTTTTGATAAAAGATACAGAAGTTTTGATCTTGAGGCAAAACAGTTGTCAGTAAAGTATAAATAAATTAACCTAACAAGATCCTTATGACCATTATATGAGAAATTATATTTGTAAGTATAGTGCTTGACCATATACTTGGCCTTATAATCCTAAATAAGCTTTGTCATGGTGATGGCAATGGTAATAGTCAAGTGTGAGTCCTCACAAGTATAGAGAAAGATGAGTGTTTAGCAAGTACGAATGAGAACAAGTTACCCTGAATTATTGATACTAGAATATCAAGAAATCAATCAGGATCACACAGGTAACCTGAACTCAAACCCACATGAAAGAAACTAGAAAGGTGTGATTAGGTCTACTAGCTACAGTTTTGAAAGAAACATTCTAATATTACTACTCTCTGAGTGAACGTGGACACATCAGCTATAGTTTCCTTCACCTTGGATTCTACATCTGAAAAATATGGTTAATGGTAATCACTACTTAGGATTCTTATAAGAAATGTGTTCTGGAATAAATCAAGTCTCCCCTTCTGAGTTATATGTTGATGTCCTGCCTCTCAAAGTAAATCTACATGAAGATGGAGCCTGTGGGAGGTCCTTTGGTTTAGATGAGTTCCTAAGGGTAGAGTGTACTTGTAAGAAGTGATAACACAGTTTGTTCACCATCTTGTCTACCATATAAGGACACAAGAAGATGAGAGCCATCTCCAAGCAAGCACCTTGATGATGGATTCCCAAGTACTGTCACTATCAGAAACAAATTGCTTTAAGTTTAAGCCAGTCAGCGTACCTACGGTATTATGTTACAGCAGACTAAACTGACTGAAGCAGGATTGCAGGCTCACAGTCAGAAGAATTCAAGACATGTGACTAGTATGTGAATATTTGTTTTCACATATTTGTAAACCACACGCTGCTACATAGTATTTTAAATCCTACATTTTAAAATAAAGTCATTTTGCTATGTATGTAAATTATTAAGCTATCTAGTATTCAGAAAATATGCTTATGACTTTTCTAATGTCATAGCTTTGGAAGGTATCTTAGTTAGGATTTCTATTGCTGTGATAAATCACCATGTTTTAGGTTGTCATGTTATGGGAGCCATGTCAGGAAAGTGCATACCAATTTGCTGCTCAATATCAAGTTCTTAGCCCTGGAAGCATGTATAGAAGTAACATGCAAGCTGAAAAATTATATTTATGTATTAGGAATATGTTTTTATTAATTATAGATATATATTAATTATTATATAATTATCATATATTTATATATTATTTAATTGTCATAAATTTATACATCACATAATTATATGTTATTAACTATATAATTATTAATATTAGAAATATAATTTTAATTATTATCATATGTGTATATATATTATATATGAAAAAAGAGACCATGAGTTTGAAATAGAACAAGGAGAGGCATATGAGAGGGTTTGGAGGAAAGAAAGGGAAGGAGGGAATGATAAAATTATATTATAATCTCAAAAAATAAAAGAAGTAATAAAAAAAACACCATGAACGAAATCAACTTGAGGAGGAAAGGTCGTATTTATGCTTACAACTCTTAGGGAAGTCAGGGCAGGAACTTATGGCAGAAAACTGGAGACAGGAATGGAGGCAGAAATCATAGAGGAATATGCTTACTGCCTTGCTCCCCATGGTTTGCTCTGCCTGCTTTTTCATATAATCGCGGACCACCTGCCCAGGGCTGGTACCACCCACAGTGAACTAGGCCCTACCACATCAATCATCAATCAAGAAAATGCTCCACAGGCTTACCCATAGGCCGATCTGGTGTGGGCATTTTCCTATTCCATCAGAGTAAAGGCAGAATAGGGGCCCTTAACTGGAAAAAATAATTGATATAGACAAAAATTATAAAGAAGAATATTGGTTATTTGCAAAAGCAAGTGTATTGGTCACTGCCTTTGTCCACTGCTTGTGCAAACAAGTGGATCCTCAGTGAGCTCTAAGAGGAAGGATGCACACTGCAAATTTCCAAATTGTCTGTGGGCATGAGAAAGGCTTTGCATGATTTAGCCTCTACTAAAAACAAAAACACATAAATAGTAATTGTCACATGCATTTTATGTAAACATCTCTGGAAACTCATATTAGAACATTATGCTGCACTACTGTATGTTAAACGAAATATTCCAAAACTCTAGAGACAGAGTCAGGAAGGTTTGGAGTTCAAGGTCATCCCCCCATACATAGACAGTTTGAGTACAGCATTAGATTATAGAGACCTTATCTCCAAAATTTAAAAGTAGGAGTTTATGTCCAAATATTAAAGTATTTAAAGATATAAGTGATAAAAATTTTGTATTTTGTTTCTTGAAGGGGAACTTGCTTTTTAAAACATGAATTCTGGCTAATGTCAGAATTAATTTGCAAGGAAAGTGCCAAACTATTACTCTCATGGCCAGTTTGTCATTAATTTCCTAACAGAAGCATAAATACAAGATGGATAATGGATGATTATGCATCATTAAGCAGACGAATATCCGGGGTTCAAGCAATTCTGCAAAGGAACAACAACATCCCTACAATTATGTTGTCATTCTGAGACATAATAACAGAGCCCTGAGCACAAAGACCACAAGGCACACTTCCACTCTGCCTGAATCGCGTTTTATAGAAGACAGAATTCACTTTCTGCCTATCCTACACTCAAAATATCAATGAACAGGACAAAACAAAGGACAGAGAAAGCAAATGCAGGATTGCAATGCAAGAATTAGGAGCAAAAATATTCAAGACCAACATCTCTATTTCTTTCAGAATAAAGAGAAAAAACGTATAGATTTGTTATTATCTATAACCAAGAAATAGCAGTCGTGTTTCTAGAGAGGACGGTGGCCCATTGCATCTCATTTTGTTATTACATGGAAAATTGCTGTCAGGGTGCAGCAATAGTTCTCAGGAAGATACTACAAAATTCCTGCCTGCATGCCTCCACATTTCATCTCTCACAGGCGCTACTATTTGAGTGTGCATTAAGGAAGAAAGGCGACGTGAGAGATGGGGCTGTCTTCCACAGGTACCCAACACATTGTTCCTAAATACGCTGAACTACGCATCCACCCTTTCATGTGGCTTTATTCAAATCCTACTAACAGTTCAGTTGCATTCTGCAAATGCATGTTGTCAGAAATGTCATTATCAGAGGCAGAAAAAAATAGAGCAACTTGAGATATGTCTGAGGATCTCATAAGGTTGATATCATGACTTTTTCCTAGGTATATGAGAAGATACAAAATGTACCAGCATGTTTTTAGATTAAAAGAAAGAAACTGACCCTGTGCTCAAAAGGAAGAGGCAGGTTCCGGATTAAATTCCTTTCTAGAGAGAAGAACCTTCCAGGGGACAGATGAAAGCAGGTTTCATCTCCTTAAAGAAGCTAGGGAAACCCAATAGCTCTAAGAAATAGGTCTCTTGTATTTGCATATAGGTCAACCCTCCCCCTTACTGTGTACTTCTAGAGATCACCGGTCCATTCCTAGAGGAAATCTGTCGCTTCAAACTACTTCTCACTCTTCATCTCAAAGAAGTGATAGGGTTGACTCTAAAGGCTTTATTTGGGGGAAAATTGATTTCAAGGTGTTCCTTTGTCTCCTCAAAACTTTTGCATCAATTTCAAACTGGCTAAAATCCCATTAACAACCAACACAATCTTTGTATATAGAATTACAGAAGGTAGAAAAGGCCACAGCTGTGCTGAGGTATGCATTTAGAAAATACATAGATTCAAATACCGTGTGAACAGTAACAAGGAGAGCTGCTCATTAATACCAGGTTCTCTCTGCATGCAGAGATTAAACTGCAGGAGAAACCTGGCATCTGAAGCCCTTGCCGAACCCACACAAATGAGGCTCAGAACTGCAGAACAAAAACAAGATTCTGGGGAAAGAGCTATGTTTAGCCTCCTACAGCGGTACCGATACACACCAGGTAGCAAACGTGCTGAGAACCCTTAGGTAGCACTACAGCCCTCCTAGTATGTGAATCAGTCAGGTGGTTTTGACGAAAGCATCTTTGCCATGGATAAGAAGGGATGCTCTACAGCAATGAGAGACCAGATGGCCCAGATGTTACCACACCCAACAGGTACCTCGGGGTTACATGTGTTTCTCCTCACTAAAATAGAGGCGGAAATTGATACTGCTGGGGATCCCAATTTGATTTTAGAGAACCTTAGTACCCAAGAGTGTGTCATGGCAGGACTTATGGATAAGCAATTCCACTGTTGTGATTCAAATTGCGTGGCTTTAGATTATATCCTTCAGGTTTCCCACTCAGTGGATATTGTCTTATATGCTCAGCTGAGTACATAAAGATCAAATTTCAAACTTGACAGCTCTCAAAAAATCCTATCACAAGGACTCAGAATTTCTAAATTTTAGCTACACAATAGCAGCTTGGAGTTTATAATACAGTTTTAATATTTTATTATGATGGACAAGGGAGCCCATTTTAATAAGGTATAGTGAGGTAATTCCTATTAGAATCTGTTGCCTTAAATCATTATAATACGTTTAAAATAATAGAGCAATATGCCTTTCCAATGAGCTATCATAGTCCTTAACCACAAAGTTAAGTATTTATGAGCATTAAATATTTACAAGGAATTTTATACAATATATATATAGGACAGTGAAGAAATATAATACATGGTCCCTGTTCATTGTGACTCATGCAGGAGTATATGAACAAAAGCTAATAATGGAAAATTTTAAATATTCATATACTAAGTGATACATTAAAATATGTGGTATCTCTCACAGTATAAGTATATAAATGACAAACTCTATTTATACATTTTTACTAAAGAGAAAAACTGAAGTGCAATATCTCTAACATCTGTTGGTTGATACTGAAGCATTACACGGTGAAAGTGGGGAGAAGGCACCCCTCAGTACCCTATTTTCTTATGTCATCCTTATGAAGTAGTTCTGCAGTTCTAGAGTAAGAAGGTTGCTTTTTCTTCGCTAAATGTTCCCACTGTTCTTTAAGAAGTTTTATGACTCTATTATTTCTTTGTTTAAAAAAACAGAAAAGAAAAGAAAAATAACTCCAGGAACTTGGCCAAGTGCTTGGCTGTGGTCCCTGCACCTGCTTCTGTCAGTCACTGGTTGTAGGTTCTATGATGACAGTTGGGGTAGACACCAATTTGTGTGCAATTGGAGGCTAGTTTAAGCAGCCTGTCCGCCATTGCTATGAGTCTTAGCTGGGGACATCCTTGTGAGTTCCTGGGGATTTTCCTCATTCCAGATTTCTCCCTAACTTCTTAATGTTTCACTCTGTCAAGATATCTCTCTGTTTGCTCCCCTTCTCCATCCTTTCTCCAACTCGGCCATCTTGAACCCTCATGTTCCCACATCCCATCCCCTCTCCTCTACTCCCCTGTCCCAGTTTACCCAGGAGATCTTAACCCTTTTTCCTTCCTGAGGCAATCCATGCATGTCCCTCTTAGGGTCCTCCTCCTTACCTAGCTTCTCTGGGATTGTGGATTGTAGCCTGGTTATCCTTTGCTTTGCATCTAATATTCACTTATGAGTGAGTACATATCGTGTTTGTCTTTCTGTGTTCGGCTTACCTCACTCAGGATGATTTTTTCTAGTTACATCCATTTGCCTACAAATTTCATGATGTTTTTATTTTATTTTATTTTATTTTACAATATAATTTAATTCTACATATCAACCACAGATTCCCTTGTTCTCCCCCCTCCTGTCCCCCTCCCCTTCCCCCCAGCCCACCCCCTATTCCCATCTCCAGGCTGAGCCAAGCATCCCTGTATAAGCCCCAGGTTTCAAACAGCCAACTCATGCAATGAGCACAGGACCCGGTCCCACTGCCTGGATGCCTCCCAAACAGATCAAGCCAAACAACTGTCTCACCTATTCAGAGGGCCTGATCCAGTTGGGGGCCCCTCAGCCATTGGTTCATAGATCATGTGTTTCCATTCGTTTGGCTATTTGTCCCTGTGCTTTATCCAACCTTGGTCTCAACAATTCTCGCTCATATAAACCCTTCTCTTTCTCACCAACTGGACTCCCGGAGCTCCACCCGGGGCCTGGCCGTGGATCTCTGCATCCAGTTCCCTCAGTCATTGGGTGGGGTTTCTAGCATGACAATTAGGGTGTTTGGCCATCCCATCACCAGAGTAAGTCAATTCGGGCAGTCTCTCGACCATTGCCAGCAGTCTGTTGTGTGGGTATCTTTGTGGATTTCTGTGGGCCTCTCTAGCACTTTGTTTCTTCCTATTCTCATGTGGTCTTCATTTACCATGGTCTCCTATTCCTTGTTCTCCCTCTCTGTTGTTGATCCAGCTGGGATCTCCCGCTCCCCCAAGCTCTATTTCCCTTGACCCTCGCCCTTCATTACTCCCACTCACGTCCAGGCTTTTCATGTAGATCTCATCCAAGACATTGTTTTTTACTGCTGTGTAAAACTACATTGTGTAAATGTACCACATTTTCTTTATCCATTCTTTGTTTGAGGGGCATCTAGGTTGTTTCCAGGTTCTGGCTATTATGCACGAATAATGCTGCTATGAATATCATTCAGCTTATGTCCTTGTGGTGGGGTGAGCATCTTTTGGGCATGTGCTCAAGAGTGGTATGGCTGGGCCTTGAGGCAGGTAGATTCCCAATTTTCTGACATACCGCTGTACTGATTCCCAGAGTGGCTGTACAAGATTGCATTCCCATCAGCAGTGGAGGAGTATTCCCCTTTCTCCACATCCTCTCCAACCTCAGTCATTGGTGTTTTTTATCTTAGCCGTTCTGACAGTGTAAGATTGAAGAGAGGGAGGAGGGATTATAGGAGCAAGGGGGGGGGGGCGTCTCGGAATCATGATGAGAAAAACCACAGAGATATTGGGAGCTCATGGACTCTGGACTGACAGCTGGGGAGCCTGCATGGGGCCCTACTAGTCTCTCTGAATGTGGGTGACAGTTGAGTGTCTTGATGTGTTTGTGGGTCTCCTGGCAATGAGACCAGGACTTATCCTAGGTACATGAACTGGCTTTTTAGAGCCCATTCCCTATGGTGCAATATGTTATTCAGTCATGATGCAGGGAGGAGAGGCTTGTTCCTGCCCCAACCTCGTATGCCAGCCTGTGTTGACTACCCAAAGGAGGCCTTATCCTCTATGAGGAGGGGATGAGGGGAAGTGGGAGGATTGGGAGAAGGGGAGAGAGGGGAAACAGGGATTGGTATGTAAAATGAAAAATAAATAAATAAAAAAGCTACAAAAAAGAAATAAACTAAAACAACAACAAAAAATAATCTCATTGTGGAAGTAATTGAAAAAATACTCAATTTGTATTTCAATAAAGTGTGGTAAACTTGAAAAAAAGAACATGTTCATCGCCTCCTGTGTCAATGAGCGAGGTGACACATTGCAGGGGAGTTAAGGCATTTGCACCTGATGGGTGAGTCTCTGTTTGCCTCTTGATGCCAAGGTGCTGGTTTTGGAACTCCATATCCTAACATCCAGAAAGAACTAGACATTTAAGGATGATTAGATTGGAAGCAGGTGTGTACAAGACTTATCCCCACTACTCTCTCTGGATGTTAATGACGATACTATAGACCTAACTTCAGTTTCGGCATTTCCTCATCTCTCTAGTCCCAAAACTCTGTCCCAATACCAGCAGGATGCATATGGTTACTATATCCTTCAAAGAGACAAGTGTCCTGGTAAAAAACAGCAACACCCTCTAGAAGATTTTTCTAGATCCTAGAATTCCAAGAGCATGTGGCTATTACACTATCTGGAGGAAATGCCTTTGCAGATTAATTATGCAAAATGCCTTGAAGAGTTCTGAATTACCTGGAGAGGGTCAAAATCCCAAGAATAAATATCCTCATAAGAGACGTGGAGGAGGTTCAAGAGATGACAATGTTAGTATGAAAATGGAAAGATTAAATCCATGTACCATGAACCAAATGATCCCCACAACAGCTAATAAGGAGCCAGAAGCATCAGGGGCTAGGATTTCTCATAGAGCTTCATGAAGAACTGCAGCCATGTATATAGTTTGTATCCAGAATCCTGGTCCGCACAACTATGAGAGGATTTCACTGTTTTAAAGTGCCTAGTTTGCTGTAATTTGTTACAGCAACCACACAGAATTAATATAGCCAATGAAGGCTCTATAGCCCTGTAGGTGGTCTAAGGATTTGATTCTATTAATGACCAGGATGTAGTAAAAATAGTTACTATTAAGGATTCTGGATTGGAAGACATGCCAAGAGGAAGGTCACCAGCTCAAACTACTGAAATCGTCTTTTTATGGTTTTATTGCTTATGCACTTCACACTTCCCAAGCTTGAGTGATTATGTGGGAAACATTTGATGTTTTCCATCCATGAAGCCTTAGTCCTTAGGTTATTTAGGTAGATAAGACTTACAGAATTATAGTCACCCAAGTTTGTCATATCTATGGTTATACTAGTTAGGCTTTCCAGATTTACAGAAACATATGTAAGATGGATAGGTAATCTTCAAACTCTTCATAGACCTATAGAATATGGCATTTAAATGTTTTTGGTAACTTAGAATTCTGTTGATGTGAGACACAATTGCTCCTGGCAGCATTGATCTACTCCTGAAAGAACCAATCTACTCCTGAAAGAATGTTGGGCTTCAAAGACACTCCATATGGAAGTTTGTCTTTTTCTTGGCACCAAATGGCCTGCTTGGCAAAGAACTGCCCTTGCCTTGACTGCTGGCAGTATGCACACTGTCCTTTACGGACAAACTGGACACAAGGAAAAGCGACTGCTGAACCTTTCCAAGACAGGGTAAGACGGTCTTTCAAAATTCCTGCTTCTGAAAATGGTCTGTCAGATATTCTAGGCCTATAGCCAAATATGGATGCCCCAATGGTGCTGAGAAACACTAGATGACTGTCCAGGCTGCCAGCAGTTTGTCAATTCTTGCAATTTTTTGGAAATTGCTTGCCTGCACTTCCTGTTTTCTCAGGTAACATTATTTTCCTTCAGGTTCTTTGATGGGGTTGAAGACTAGATAGTTACAGTTATAATTCTCCAGTATCTTAGCTAAGAACATTTTAGGTACTAAAGTTAGATTCTTCACGATAGGATAGCTATTGGAGTAATCTCTGTAACTTGCCATTTACCTATGGTCTGGACATTTCTGGATATTTAGTATATGTCTCTTGTTTGGTGTTGTTATTGTTGGTTGTATTTTTATTTTGTTTATGTTATTACCTTTCCCATCTCCTGGACAATCCTTAATGATCGTTCCTATTGTATATAGTTTTGTATTTGGTTAGAACTTTTTTATTTAGACAAAAGGGGGAGATGTAGTGGATGGCTGCTCTACCTACCTATGACCTTGAAGTACCAGCCCCTGTGGCGTGGCCTTAGGGCTATCCTTAAGACCTGAAATTCATGTATGCCACACTCTTCTCTCCCTCGTGGGCTTGGATGGTGGGACTGACTCAGGCAGCAGGAGCAGCATGGGACGAGACCTCAGCCTTCTAGAACCCTGCAATGATTCACATAATCTGTTTAGTGAGTCGTCTTTTCTGATTTATCTCCTAATCAACTCCTTATAACTCTTAAGCAAACTCCCTTGGATTTCTCACTATACATCCTTGTGGATGTTACCCTTACATCAACACTGGATAGCTTTTTTTGTGCTATTGTTGACCAAATGCCCCTTGACATACACTGTATGATGCAGATGTTTCTTTTTCTGATGCTGTGTTGTGTGGGAAGGGAAAGGAAGGCATCTGGTCATCTGGTGTTGCGCTTCACATCTGTGTTTCCTGAGCTTCAGAGTGCAGCTGGATCCCCAGAAGATCATGTTAAAGATAGGAGATGTGGAGGCAGGCTTTGGAATTTACATCCTTTATTTATCTATTGATTTATCTGTGTGTGGCTGGGTGTAGATACGTGTACCGTGTGTGTGTGTGTGTGTGTGTGTGTGTGTGTGTGTGTGTGTGCATGTGTTGTGTGCATGTTTATGTGTATGTGTGTGTAGGTGTGTACATATGTGTTTTATGTATGTGTGTTTGTGTGAGTATGGATGTGTGCATGTGTGTATCTGTATGTATATGTGCATGTGTTTGTGTGTGTGAGTATGTGTGTATGAATGTGTGTTTGTGTACGGGAGTATGTATGTGTGTATATGTGTATGTATGTATGTGTGTCTATATGTGTGCATGTATATGCGTTTCTGTATGTGTGTTCCTCTCCCTCTCCCCCTTCCTCTCCCTCTCCCTCTCCCTCTCCCTCTCTCTCTCTCTCTCTCTCTCTCTCTCTCTCTCTCTCTCTCTCTCTCTCTGTGTGTGTGTGTGTGTGTGTGTGTGAAGAGACTAGGTCTCCTGGAACTGGAGTTACAGGTGGTTGTGAGCTGCACTATGTGGGTGGTAGGAAGCAAACACAGGTCCTTTGGAAGAGCAGATAATGCTCTTAACCACTGAACAATCTCTCCAGCTCTGAGAACTTAAAACTGCTATCATTTCCCAGGAGGTGATGACACTTAGTTCATAGAATACACTTTGGGAACCATTGTCCTTAAAGTGTAATTGTAAGTTATGAGCCACTCACTTCAAGCAAGGCTTTCCCACTCTCTACTGAAGTTGCCAGCCCTTAACGTATCTCTCTTAGCCTGGCTGTGTTCTTCTCCTCTATCTTCTGGGTCAGGACATAAACTGGTTCTCAATTGAGAGAACTAACAGTGCTAATATATCAAACTCAGAGGATCAGTTCTTACCTGACTCTAGCTGGAATACTCATTTGACCCCTAGGGGTTTGAAAAATCACCAAGAATGTTAGCGAGAAACCCAAGACTTCACATTTGAATAGCAAGAGACAGTGTCCCTTGAAACACTCTAGGCTGAGTCCTTGTTCTGTCTTGCTTTGATGGTCTGAATTTTTAGTAAGTACTTCTCATGTGAGTGAGAAAATTGTTTTGAAGATGCTATATTTCAAAGGAGCTTTCTGTACCTTTAAGCTGTGAAAAATGCCGTATCATGGCTTTAATAAAGTCTGAAAGGCAGGATTCTGAATCTGAAAAAATAGAAGGTGATCATAAAAGGTTAAGAAGGCAAGGCTACAAAACTTGAGGTGGCATTGGTGTTTTCTATGAAAATGACTTTGTTCTTATCATCAAATGTGAAGGTCTGTGAGTCACTGAAAACCACATTTTTATGAGTAAGAAAATTCATGAGCAGTTGGATGGAGTTGACTGTGAAGGGTCTCACTCCAGGCCACAGTCTCAGGCCTATGTGAAGCTCAACTCTGGAGGAAGAACTGCCTGCTTTGAGTCATTTACATAAACATATCTCCAGAGAGAGCAAGCTGTGGGCTATGGCAATCTGAAGCTTTGCTGGAAGGAAAGAACTATTGGCTTATGGGCCCTTGACGGTCTGAAGGTACCGACAGCAGCACACGCTATCTGCGGAACTTGCCGTTGAAGTGCTACTTTCTAACCTTTGTAGTCTTGGAAAACTGATATCTCAAATAGCTCCTTGTCGCTGGACGGAAGTGAGCCAATTAAACCTCATTAGAGGGCCCGTGGCTTCAGAATCTGGAGAATTTACTCTATTTAAAACAATGAGGGCCGGAGAGATGACTCAGTGGTTACGAATGTTGATTGCTCTTGTAGGGAACCTAAGTTTGGTTCCAGCCACCTCTTCAGGTAGCTCACAGCTGCCTGTAGCTCCAGCTCTGGACAGATAGGATGCCTTTGGCCTCCGTGATGAGCACTGCACTACTGTGCATATGCATACACACATATACACGCAATTAAAAATAACAAAAAATAAAATCTTTAAAAAAAACAGTAGGAGAAAATGTCATATGATCTGAGAAAACTAAAATATTAAACTTTGGGTGGGGAGATAAGACAGTTGGAGACCCCTCTCCCCTTAGCCTACTTTAATAATGTGATTCTAGATGCTTATGTCATTTTACCATAAATTTTCTCCTTGGCTCATTCATCTCTAAGTTATTCAAATGAACGATTTACACTAAAAAAACAAAAAACAAAAAAAAAACCCAACTTTCCACCATTTAAAACTTGAAGTCTTCCATTTTTGTCATTAAATAACTGACATTTCCAACATAATTTAATATAATAGCTCCTTTTTTAAAGAAGGGAGATTGTTGGATATAGATAAATATATTCAAGCTGTAGCTTTTATGGTGAACAGGATAAAATGCACAATACAATATTAAACACAGGTCGAAAGAGGGAAAGACCTGAGGCACTTGTCTGAAAACAACTATAGTCAAAGTGCTGATAAAAAGCCTGCATAAGTACTCTGGTCCATCCAGAGCGCATTTAGGAATGCACCGGTGTTTCCTTCTAAGTTTGATATTTATTAGTCAATATATAGAACTATATGGGTAATAGACTGTAAGTACTATACTGAAAGTAATACTTTTTCTTAAGAATTTTCACCTTCTCTGAAAACCCTGTAGACTGAGAAATGTGTGACCGATATATATCCTGTTTAACATCATGAACTGAAATAGTGATTTTCTTAATGGTATTCCCTAATGGGCAGAAAACAGGACCTTGGCTCTCATTGTCTCTCTCTCTATTCCTTTGTTCATTTAGGTTATAGTAAGTTTTATGGTCTGTAGAAAAAAGAAAGGAACTGCCATGTATGCCTGTTATGTTTAAGCCCACATATCATTAAAACATGCTGCTTAATACATTGATGCAAATTGCTATTATGAGTAATTTTCCGGGGAGATGTGGGCGGTTAAATGGCTTGCCAATGCCTCTGATTGTTTTCCTCCAGCGTAGTCCGTCCTGTTGGTGGAACATGATTTTCTTGATTCTACTTAATGAGCCACAGCAGATAAGATGTTACATAAAACTGACATCTTACTCTCTTAATAGATCATTTATGTGCCCAGGATCTTGAGTTCCGAGTGATTTCAGTCTTTTCCTGCTCTATAAGAAACAAGAACATCAAAACTCCTGTCTTGTCCTCCACTCACAGGTTTGTCTGTATGTTTTAAATACGTTGCAACCTCTGTGCTCAAGAACTCAAGAAAAACCTTAGGGTTTTACGAAAACCCTGACACTGAAAGCTCTCTACCAACCTGTTCTGAACAACCAGACTGACGTGCAGTGACTTTCTTGTGATGATTACTTCTATCATCATCTAACCGGAGAATTCCACCAGGCATCTCACGGAGTCAACTCTGAAACACCTATTTTTTTTTAAGTGCACGGAGACAGTAATTTTAGTTTCCCTAATTCCCATCTGAAACATTATACTGGGCAATTTTTTAATTGCTTAAGTCTGAGAGTATTTTGAAGGGTCACCAGGCCCTTCTGTGTGATGAGGTATTGGGAGTTTGAATGTTCCCACAGGTTTCAAAGCAGGATGCACATTACCAGGAAATACTTATTTCCAGAAGCCTTCAACTCAACGGTTTGGGGAATATTTATTGCTTAGAGAGTCAGTAGAGAACAACATAGCATTCAGACAAAAAGGGGGAACTTGGTTCTCTTCAGCATGTCTGGTTATGCATGTATCACACTGGCACCTTGGCATACACTTTTTAAAAGCGACCAGCATTTCTGTAAGTATATTACTTTTACATTTTCTAGATGCTTAAATTTTAAATAAATTTTCAAAATGTCTCATGATCAAAAAATTTTAATCCAGAAACCAGGAATCTTTCATGCTTTCTCAAATAATATTTTGTTGAAAAGCACACTAAATCTCAATGGTGACTCAATTCCAAAGTAATTCATTATAATTGAATTCTAGCAAAATGACTCACATACCCCAACAGTCATTACTACATTGAGATTTGAATTGCATTTTCATTTTTCCTCTACCAAACTAGATAAAAATAATTTTCAGATCTTGATTCAAGGATCAACCTGGATTAAGTTAAAATTTTATTCCAGTATCTCAGCCTCTGCATAAGTGCTAGTAAACTGATGGGTTCAATTACAGTGTGTTTATAATTGACCTAAGAGTCATATGTAATTGTCACACAAGATCTTTAATTACAAGGTACTAATTAGCATTATAAAAATGTTCACCTGTGCAAGATTTAGTCATAAATTATTAATTTTCATTCACAGATTCTAGTATAATTAACCCTTGGGCATATATCAGAAATACTGAATGAGAGAAGCATATAAATTCCAAATTCTCATTTCCAACAGAGACTTAAAGGTCAAGGACCCACTTTTCTGATACCGTTTGAGGAAAACTTTTAATAATTTTCCAGGTATTAGCGGTTAATTTGTTTGGCCATTTATTGTCATTATGTTAAGCAAGAAAACAGACTTTAACCACATCCCTTTGGGTTCTATGAAATGCGAGCATCACTTTACCATAAGCAAAATACTTACCCACTATACAAAAGAGGGCTTTATGATAAACAATACTAAGAACTGAACATGAAAGCAGGAAGGACGCTCCCAGCAAAGAAGGGGCATCTGGTACAGAAGGAAGGGGGCGTAAGGAAGGACAGAGAGGAAGGGAACACAGGGGAGGGCAGAAGCAGAGGGGCATCAAGTAAGGTGAGAGTAAGATACAGGGAGGACAGAAAAGACAGGAACAAATGAGAGTATAGCATGATGAGACACATGTACGGAACGTCCTGAGGAACCCCACCATTTTGTATATTATACTAAGATAACAATAACATCACAGAACTAAAAAAAGATATTCAAAGGAGACACTCAATCACATAATGAGAATTTTAGCTCAGGTCCCTCCTATTAGTAATTTATTTTTATTGTTCTGTAACAGTGTGGAAACATTTTAAAAAGTACAGTGTTTTTTTTTTTGACAGCCTACAGAATGGGAAAAGATCTTCACCAACCCCATATCTAACAGAGAGCTGATCTCCAAAATAGATGAAGAACTTAAGAAACTAGACATCAAAATACCTAACAATCCAATTAGAAAATGGGCTAAGAACTAAACAGAGAATTCTCAACAGAAGAATCTTAGATGGCAGAGAGACATTTAAGGAATTGCTCAGCATCCTTAGTCATCAGGGAAATGCAAATCAAAATTACTCTGAGATTCCATCTTACACCTGTCAGAATGGCTAAGATCAAAAACACTGAGGACAGCTTATGTTGGAGAGGATGTGGAACAAGGGGAACACTCCTCCACTGTTGGTGGGAGTGCAAACTTGGATAGTCACTTTGGAAATCAGTATGGCAGTTTCTTAGAAAATTGGCAATCAATCTTCCTCAAGACCCAGCTATACCACTCTTGGGCATATACCCAAGGAATACTCAACCATACCACAAAGACAAGTGCTCAACTATGTTCATAGCAGCATTATTTGTAATAGCTAGAAACAACCTAGATGTTCCTCAAATGAAGAATAGATTAAGAAAATGTGGTATGTATACACAATGGAGTACTATTCAACAGAGAAAAACAATGACATCATGAAATTTGCAGGCAAATGGATGGAACTAGAAAATATCATCCTGAGTGAGGTAACCCAGACCCAGAAGGACAAACGTGGTATGTACTCACTCATAAGTGGATACTAGATGTAAAGCAAAGGATAACCAAACTGCAACCCACAGCTCCATGAAGGCTAGCTAGCAGGGAGGACCCCAGGAAAGATGCATGGATCACCCAGCGAATAAGAAGTAGATGAGATCTTCATGAGCAAACTAGGGGTGAGGGGGGTAATGGAGGTCAAGGGATGGGGGATGAGAACATAGGGGAACAAGAGGTTCAAGGGACAGAGTGGAAGAGCAAGGAATAGGGAGAAACAGAGTGCTAGGGAAGTTCCCAGGTATCCACAAGGATGACCCCACCTTAGACTACTGGCAATAGTCAAGAGGGTGCCTGAACAGGCCTACTCTGGTGATCAGATGGCTGAATACCCTAACTGTCATCACAGAACCCTTATCCAGTGACTGATGGAAGCAGATGTAGAGATCCATGGCTGGGCGCCAGGCCAAGCTCCAGGAGTCCAATCAATGAGAGAGAGGAGGGATTCTATGAGCAAGGGACATCGCGATCATGATGGGAAAATGTACAGAGACGGCCAGCCAAACCAGTGGAGCCTCCCCCCACCCCACCCCTGGTACTGGACTAGGCCCTCTGGATAGGCAAGACAGATTTTTAGCTTGAATTGTTTAAGGGAGCCCAAGGCAGGCAGTGGGATTGTGAACTGTCCTTGGTGCATGAGCCAGCTTTTTGGAGCCTAGTGCCTATGGTGGGACACCTTGCGCAGCCTTGGTGCAAGAAGGAGGGGCTTGGACCTGCCTCAGCTGAATGTACCAGGCTCTGCTGATTCCCCACAGGAGACCTTGCCTTGGAGGAGGTGGGAGTGGGGGGTGAGTCGGGGGGGGGGGGGAGGCTGGGGGAAGGGAGGAGGGAGGAGAGGGGAATCTGTGGTTGATATGCAAAACGAATAGAAAATCTCCTAATAACAATATAAAAAAGAAAAAAGTACATGTTTTCATGTTTCATGAAAAGTCACTAAGTATTTATTGAATCCCAATGCACACTGTGTATGACCTTGAAACACCACTTAAATATAAGCTCTCCATCACAGCCTCACAATAATCCAGGGTCAAGGTAAGAAATAGGATGAGAGACAGTTTACCAAGGTTTGGGTGCAATGGTGGAACAAGTGTGCTAAGACTGAATGGTGAAGAGATTGGCATGGCGGAAAACATACTTGATACACTAAACCGTCAGTTAGCTCCCTATGATATACAACACAACAGGCAAGTACCAACTTAAGGGAAGACCCCACTAGCAAAAGATAAACTGAACCATGAACCAACTTTGCCGTTCAGCTCAAAAATAATTATTTCAGTGCATAGAATATGCCAGACACTCTGCTAGAAACTGGATTTATACAAAATGAATACAAGAGTTCCTTCCTGCAAGAAGTATAAATATGCAGGGAGATGCAAATATAAAAGCTGGTTTTGAAAGATGGAAGCAGTTAGTCAGACGATGGAGGAGGGGAAAGAAGAGGGCAAGTGGTGTCTGGAGACTCCAGTTGTTTGGTGCTTCTGAAGCCAAAAATACAGACAGGGAGTGGCTGAAAATAAGATTGAGAAGCTGGGATGCTTTCAGATTTGTGCGGCTAAGTGTAATAAGCTATATCAATAAAGCCTTGAAGGAAGGATTTTAAGAGGAGAGATGTGGTTAGAAATAATGCAGTTTCTGAAGAACACTAGTTCGTACAAGGATCGAACTTAATGGGAAAAGACTGGAGGCATGGGAATTGAATATTTCATTTTTAGATGAAAGGTCCGGAAAAAAAAAAAAAAACTCAACTAGAGAAAAGATGAAAAGGGGAGAATGGAAAGATATATATTTAGGAAGTGTATATTTAGAAGTCTGTGATAACTTTTGGTTTCTAACTTGGAACAGTTCCATGACATAAGATGGGGACTGGAAGAGGGGTGGAGCACAGTGGCTGCTGACATGAGTGTCATGTGAACATGGTGACTTTCTGATGTCTAGGGACAGATGTAAAGGCACCTGGCAGGTGCTTGAGTATATGAGCCTGATTCTCAGGGAAGAAGTCCCAGCTGAATGTGCAGACTAGGACACGGGCAAAATACAGACACTTGCTAATGCTCTGACAGTAGAAATCTTCCAGCAGCGTGAGAAAATACATAGCAAACCTTCTCTTAAGTTAAGGAACTGAGTTTCAATCCTTAACTACTTAAATACGATAGCCTCGGTGATGTTACAGTCATACAAAAGACAAAACCGTTTATCAATATTTCATAGCAACCTGTATAAGTTTCCCCATACCCTCCAAAATTTGAGGTTAAGATTTTATACTTCAATTTAAGAGTTTGTGTTTTTTTTTTTAAAAAAAAAAAAAACAACATGCTATAAATCAATGTTTTACAGTTCCTTTCCACCGACATTTCATTGACATTGAATATGAAGACTTAATGTGTATAGCCAAAGGAACATATTCCGTTTTGGCTTATGTGCAGCATTGGTTAGGACAGTGAAAGCTTTATAAAGCACTTAAATTTGAGCACAAATGTAACAGAAACTAACTGATTCATGAAAATCCTTACATTTGAAAGATTTCATGGGTTTTCCTTTTGGGGATAGTATAAAGTCCCTGAGTATGTTTATAATCTTACTATTCTGTCCTCGTATGGCATTCTATTAAAAGTCCTCTGTTTCAATTCATAAAACCACATGGATTGAAAGGCAACTCATGCTACCAGCACTGTAGTTCTATTCACAGCCCCGCTACTGTGCCCATGCAGTGAGGTGGTGCCTGAGTTCCATGCACAGTTATCGTGTGATTTGGATTCGGGCCCAGCAGAACCGAAAGTCTGTCTGATTAATTCAGCTTCCCAGCATCCTAGACAATCCATGGGTTGTGTCCCCTTGGTTTCTTACAAATGACTTCCCTCTCAGCTTTTCCATAGGAGGAAATCTCCCTGAACTCTTTTCTCACTCTGGTTACACTGGATACTGTTTGGAAGAAATAGCTCTCATTATTCCCCTTTGATAATTTACATTTTAATTATAGCTCCAAACAGCTGCCCTTCACTGTGAAAAGCGGTACAGTAATTCCTTTAGCTGTGCCTCCTTTCGCAAAGCATCATGTCCTTCCAGGACACAGCAAGTCAAGGGCATTCTCAGAGGATTTAAAAGGACTTTTGTGTATCATCTACAGGCAACGAGAAACCCAAAGGGTCTCCGAGAAACATTTTCTTTGTAGTAAATCTGATGGATTGTTTTAAAACTTACTACACAATTAAATAAAACATACAATCTGCAGCTTAGTGAGGAAAAACATTTTATTTATAGTCTCGTGATGTGATTGTCTTAACAACACACCAGCTCTCAAAAGTGCAATTATAGTTGATAAAGGTATAGGGTTAGGTTTCTTCCCAAAGCTTAGCCTCATCCTTGTTTTTTCCAACAGCTTTGATTACTTATATCCTTGGGTGCAGTTATGTGTGAAAAATCATTCATACAGAATGACCATAAATAGTCATTTTAACTAATAACCATATCACGATGTGGCTTTTAATTAAAGGTTATCATAGGTACACTTCTTTCTCCAGTGTTTTTTTTATTTATTCTATTTTGTTTCTTTTTTATTAGACTGGGTCTAATATATGTCAGGCTGGCCTGGAACTTGCTATGCATCTGGGGATGACCCAACCTTCTGACTTCCCAGCATCTACCTCCAGGATGTTGTCTCAAGGGCTTTTAATCAGGTAAGCTAGTAATGAGCTATTTACTTACAGCCTGTTCATTACAAAATGGTGTGAGGTGACTGCTTCCCTACACTGGACAAGCTCCTGGATGGGAAGGAAGCAATCTAATTTTTTTTTTATTGCTAACATGGCATATCACAGTAGGGGGGCCTCTAATTGGTTTTTAATAAACATTTGCTAAATGTAAAGTAGATGGTCTCAGTGAACAAATTTGTTTCCTTTTAAAAGCTCAGCCTCAGTCTCAACATCCTCTATGACTTTTGGTCTTCCCTAATGAAACCCTTGTTTGTCTGGCATTCTAACCACTATAGGCTTTGCAGAACTGACAGTAACAGGATGAACTGATTTGCACGACTGTTGAGTTACTGCATTGTTTTTTCCAGTTGACAGTAGAATATGAAGCTATCCTGGAGGTAATTAAACCTATTCCCTCACATTGTAGATTAGGAACTAGAAGGCCAGAAAGCCAGATGAATTTCTCAAGGTCTCAGAGAGAAGGTAGAGATATTTACAATCATCCTATGTCTTTAAAAGGCAAGGCTGGGTTGATGTTTTAAAAAAAGAGATAATTAGACTTGATCCTTCCAAACTTTACCAATCAAAGAGATGATACTATATCTGTTTTTCATACATGATACAAAATGTTTTGCTAGGTAATTTTTTCTCCTAAACAAATTGTTCTAAAACTACTTATGAATTTATTTAAAATGTTTACTGAGAACTTCCTTTATCCACAGTTTCCTTGACAAAAGACAGGAATCATAACAAGTAAGTGAGAACAAAATGTTACTGTAGATATCATACAAACAATTGTAGATATTATAGAAACAAACAAAAATTTTACTTTCACATATGACATGTCATCTACTTAGAAAGTTAAATTATTTTATTATTTAAAAATAAGTATCTAAAACTTAACCATTTTATAAAATGTACATGGCCCACATATGATGATTTCAAGTGCTAATCATAATGTAATGGGATGGTTTTAAATTTATCATTATTAAAAACTAACTGTGTAGAGTGTAACAACCTCCCAAAAAAGAGTCAGAAATTGATATTTGTTGTATGACAGGACTTTTGCTGGGGAGACTCAACACACACATCTACTCACCCCAGAGAGGGATCCCATGACAGACCAAAATACAGATAACCACCAAAGTCAAACTTGGTGAACTAGTTTGTCTTATTGGTTTATTTACAGGAGTATGTAAAGGTGAGGGATTACTTACAGAAGGAGAAATGACTCCAAGACAGCTGCATCACCAAGGCCCAACACAGCATGAGAGACAGCTCACAGAAGCTGGGAAACCTAGAGCACACTGCACAGCCTGCAGGCCGTTCAGCAGGTTGAAAAATGTCCTTTCAACTCTGGTCTAAACCTCTCCCAAGCAGCATAGCTGGTTTCTGCCTCTTCTAGGCAAGCTGATCTGGTCTCAATGAGTCTTCTTTGCTGCTTGACTTGCCTGAGTCTTCCATGAACACCTTACCTGTTCATCTGAGAGGGGCTCTCGGTTTTTTCTTGCTTAATCAGGCATAGAAGAGTCTAGTGAATCTGTTCAGTTTCAGGGACTTCCTGAAGCTACTTTTGAGTTGTTTACCTTCCTGTTTAGAGAACTTCCCTGTAAGATGGAATGTTTCAAGCGGTCAGAGGAAACTGCTACACAATATTCTATACCAAAGGCGACACATGGCCTCTGTATTCATGTTATACACGGCAGTCCCAGTACAGGGATAAGTTAACATTAATGTAAAGTTTTGTGAATCACTTAACAAGAGGGATGGTTATGTTATTTTCTGTGTGCTCAGGATTGTCTGGTAGGATCCAAAACTCTAAAAATGCCAAGCCTGTTATTTTCTGGGGAGCAGAGAGAGTATTTTGTTCGTGTTCCCTCTCAGTCCCTAAGAATACATAAATCTTTTCTCTAAAAGATATCTCAAATTCAGTTTCCAGATACTTCATTTGTAAATCTATGTGGACAAGTTTCCTTTTTGTGAAAACACACACACACACACACACACACACACACACACACACACACACACCAGTCAAGTTATTCAAAGTAGTATTAACATGAATAAATATAGATCTTAACCATGTGGCTGTGAACTTAACGGATCACAAATGTAGTCTTATAAGTGACAAATAAAACAGAGCAGCAGTGTCACAGAAATAACAGTTGAAAGTGAAATTGTAGTGAAGTAAACCCCAAGCAATTCCCCTCTCTAAGCTGCAGTTCCTCCTCTGCAATCTTGGAAATACGTCGGGACCAGCCTACCTGTCAAACAGTACCTGGATAGGGGAGTGAGGATTAAGAAAGAAAGAGACAAGAGACAGAAGATAGAATCGGGAGGACTCTCAGTGAATACTGCAGCAGCCCCGAATTTATTTTTCATAGCCCTTTTGTACCCAAAGCAAGGGGGTCAAAAGAACCCCTTGGTTCAAGGAACAAACAAGCGTAAACGCCTCCTTAATTCTCAAAACATTTAGTAACCACACCTTTGGCCAAACAGCCTGTCATTCAGCCTTGAGGAGCAAAGACAAGCTTGTACTCTCTGATCTTAAGTCAGGATCGAATCAAGCCACAAGCTGGAGTCACTGTGGGCTGCCACCGAAGTACAGACACTTGATAGATACTCAATGATGAATCTTCAAGATATTTGTGCATAATTTTAAATGTCTTAACTTTTAAATTTTTTTGACCTACTTAGTAACAGAATAAAAAAAATTATTCAGTTTTTTCAATTCATTGCTTTGACTTAACATAAAATTACCATGCATCTGTTTCTGTAGTTAGCATTTCTATGGTAAAAGTACTTAGCGCTCTCCTAGCATCCCTCAAACATACAACACATCATCATCAGCTGTAACTACCATGTTATAGACTAGATCAATCAAATTTTATTACGTCTACATAACTTCAATTTTATATCCTCTGGCAACATCTCCTCACCTGCGTTCCAACCACCACATTTTTCTGGTATTTGCCATTCATTCCACTACATGCCCACCTGTCTTCCCTCCCATCCTCTCTCCCTCCTTTCCTTTTTTCTTTCTTTCTTTTTTCATGATCTTACATGGAACTGGACTGTCTGAAAGGCTGTGGAATGATCTTGAATTTTGGATCCTCCTGGTTCTGCCTCCTGAGTGCTGGGATTGCAGATATATGCCAAGATGCCCAGTTTTATGAGGTGCTGGGGGCTGAAGCCAGGGCTTCATGCATGATAGGTAAGGACTCCACCAACTGAGCTACATCCCCAGCACTCTATTTCAATGATTTTGATTTTTTTTATATTATACATCTGAATGAAATTGCATAATACCCATCCTTCTGAGACTGGCATTTTTTTAACTCTAAAATGAAATCCTTGTAACATCCATAATATCCATTATAGACTTTTCCAAAAGAACTTTTTTCAATTCTATTATTGGATTATATTACGAACAGTTATATAATATAGGTATCACTAATTTGAAGTGTGGTTTCTGTGTTAAATACACCGCACTTTGACACATGTACACTTAGATTTTGTGGGGGTGACATATCATGAGAAATTTAACTGCCAGGAGTCATGATGTAGGTTGAGTCTTCACTCCATCCTGAGGACTCTGACCCAAGTCCAGAAGCAGTATGAGTAACTGCTACTCTGCCGAAGCTAGCAGCTCTGTGCTGAGTAGAAGTACTTTCCAGATGTGTCTGAAGGAACCCACAGCTCTGAGCTTAGTTATGAGTGTGTACCTTGCCCCATAGCCATATCAGCTTCTCTTCAAGTCTGAGAATCTCAGAGCTAGATAAATGTTACTGAAGTTTTTTTCCAGTTGTTTTCAGAAAAATATTCTTTGTTTTTGAGACATCTTGTGATATGGAAAAGAATTCCATAGCATATAACCTAGTTTTTAAACCTTGAAATAATTAATCAATAGAAAAATGGTTAAATTTGTAGGTGTTGGTTATGTATTTATTTACAGGTTCAATCCGCAGATCTCCTCTGTCTGTCTCTGCCTCCCTCCCTCCCTCCCTCCCTCCCTCCCTCCCTCCCTCCCTCCCTCTCTCTCCCCTCCTCTCTCTCTGACTAACAATGCTTTAAAAACTTTCCTTCTAATATCTTATTTGCTTTGTACATTTTGCTATAATAGCATGGACACAAGTGTGTAGTTGCCCATGGACAATGATGCTTTTTATTCAAATGGACCTATGGCTGTCACTCAACAAGTTGTCTAAGTTTCACTGTATTTAAAATCCAGCTTTTCATACTTTCTTCTTCTCTTTGACTCTAAACCATAAGAATACTGGTGGAAAAACAACCAAACTCATATATAGATACTGACAAGGTAGAAGAAGCTGCTGACAGCCTGATTACCAGGAACTCTACAATTTACCTTTTTCTTTCATGACAGTATAGTTTTTCCTATGTTCCCTAACCTTTAAAGGATTTTGTCATTTACCTTGTCACACTCCTTGATCCCTTGATTACTTGTGTCTAAGAATCATTATCAAGTCAGGTATAATTGATACCAGGATCTTTCAGGTAATTGTCATGGGAAGCTCTCTCTTGTCTCACAGTTGACTCATTTCTAGAAGTGTCAAATGGCCTCACTATTGATTTAATGGGACAATTAAAAAGAAAGTTACTCTTTAAAAGTACAAGGAAAAAATCCAGTGCATCCCACTGAAACCAAACTAGATGTTTTCGTTATATATCCTTTGTATCATCTACAGACCTGAAACCACACACCCTTGGATCCCTGTCCCAAATAGACAGGTCATGCTCATTGTTACCTAAGCACCTTTGTTGTCAATATTTTCCTAACTGGGTTCTTTTCCAAGTCCAGCCTCTTTGGGTCTCACAGTATGTGCTATGTCCTTTTTGAAGCCTTTCACTCCTGCACGTGGTGATGGGTTTCACTTCTGAATTTGCATACTGCATAACTGATGTCATAATTCACAATATTCTTAATACTCATTTTGCTTTCTACATTATTAGCGTCAACAGTAAAAGAATGGTTTGTATATTTAATATTCTCTGACACAAACACAATTGTATACATCAATGGAAGTTCATTTTTTTCTTGTCTCCTTTTAAGTCCCTGTCATTATTTTTTAATATAACATTTTACTTTTTATTTGATGTTTAGCAATAGCTCAATATTGAACAGCCCATAGTTGAATGTAATTCTAAGACTGCTACTCAGAATTTAATACACATTTGAATTGTTTGTCCATTTGTTATTACTATGCGAACATTTGAATAACTGCAGCTGGGAGATATAGATGAATGTAGCTAATGGTTTCGTACTGAAGTAATTTATTTCATAAAGCAAGCCTTAATATAATGGAAGTCCAGGAAAGAAGTTGAAAGAAAAATTAAGAGTAGTCCCATATTTCATTGTAAAATAAAAATGCTGATTTAACCAAAATTGAATTCGCTTTGATGAAATAGAGTGACATCCTCTTTTCGTCATGACTAATGATACTTTTAAACCTTTCCTTCTAATATCTGACTTACTTTGTGCCTTTTGCTGCAATATTATGGTCACAGTCTCTTGTGCTACACCTCTCCAGCTGTCCCTAGAAAATGACACTTTTGGTTCAAATCAGATCTGCCTATGCCTATGGCCATCCCTCAACATTTTATCTGTGTTTTGAAAATGCCTGGTAGAAATAATTGCACGAAGGGGGGAAAATGAGTAAATACTTTATTTCCTAATAAGGACAAGCTGAGAGAACGAAACAGCTTCAAATGATGCCAAAAGTATTTAAGTGATAAAATGTCAAGCACATTGTTTCATGTTAAATTCAAAAGAGCATTACGTCACATGTGCAGACAACTGAAAAGTGCATCACATACTTTACTGTAAGGAATAAACGCTCAGAAAACATACTGATTATTAGTTGCACCAGTGATCCAAGATCATCATGGATAAGACCAGCTCACTTGAGTTCTCAGGAGATTTTCACCACTGCCTCTAAGAAGCAAAGCATACTTCCCAGTTAGTTGCACACACTTTCATGCCCTGTAGGACAGTTTACAATTGAAGCTGCTATGGAAAGATACTCAACAAATACCATTATGTTGAGAATGGATTTTTTTTTGTCTATTTCTCTCAAATATGGATTTGTAATTTTTTTTTAAAGTTCTTTGAAAAATTTAGTGTGGGTACAAAAAAAAAAAAAAAGACTGTTAGCAGTTTAAATTAAGTACGCATGTAATTCTCTAACAGAAAAAGAACAGGATTTTCATTGTACTCATTTCTGTTAGATTAGATCAAATCACTACTCCCATTTCCACCACTGGTTTCTGATTTTCAAAATTATTTCTCTCTTGTGATTTAACACGTTAGTGAATAAGATGCAGATCTTTCTACAGGGATTTAGAAGGTATAATTAATCTCTGAAAACTGTGAAGGATTTTCAAAAATACTCTGCTTTTACAACCTCAAAAACTTTATTGCTGCAAGTCAAATACAAGTCAAACTGCGATCCAGGCTAGTTAAGAGGTCCGGCATCTGCCTCCTGCCTTATTCTCCTGTTTTATTAGATACCTAGGCTCTCCCGACTCTGATGAGATTGCTCTTCTTTTTGCTTCTCAGCTATGCAAGGCTTCTGCCTGCGTTAAGGTTACTCCCTCTGCTTCAATGCTCACACCCTTCTATAGCTTTGTGTTTACTACTCTTTCCTACAAAGACACTGCATCCCACTGAAACCGAACTAGATGTTTTTGTTATATATCCCTTGTATCATCTTTGTGTGTCTGAAGTATCCATTCATTTGTTTTATTTGTTAATTTCCGTGTCCTGCTGATAAACATCAACTATTTGACAGCAGGAATTTACATGGCTTCTCCTGAAATTCTTCATACTCAGAAAAGTACCTACTTTACTTTCAGGACCTGAAGCCCTGTTATTAAACAAACACACTGATGAATAATTAGATGTACTTTGACAAACATTTGGGCCATACCAGCAAGAGGAAAGCAAGTCCTCCTCAAGTAAGAGTGTCACGGAGGGAAACGCAACACACTCAATCTTAACTCTTCACAGATACTTTTAAATTTCAGACTATCAAAATAAGTCCAATCCAAGAGGAAGAGCCCAAGAATAATTTATCTCACAAGAGTTGTGTGTCCTCAGGCTTTGTTTGCTGGTGTGCAGTTAAGATTGTTTTTCCATGTAAATGGCTTTAAATGAAGACACTTCTGAGAAAACCCCACACAGAATTTGCTATCCAAGTGTAGATAAAATCTCGTAAGGAATACATTCTCATCCCATCTTCTCCATAATAAAATAGTCACTCCAACTCTAATGGTCCATATATACGTTCATCTAGAGACTCAGGACACACAGCATGGCACTCTCTAACAGAAGGTGACACTCCCCTGAGAGTGTTAGAGTTTCGGTTTTGAGCAGCAGAGAATGTTTCTCTTTAAATATTTAAGCATGGTTTCTGCTTAATTTCTTTCCTCCAAGATGCTCCTCATGCCTGTCAAATGTTTGTCTACCGAAGACTCTACAATGCCTATGCAGCGTGGGTGCAGGTGTAGCGCTACTGAACACAGTAACCATGGCAACACCTAATTCTCATTTAATTTGCTATTTCCTTAGAAGAAGCAAAAACACAAGAAGGATGGAGCACTGTAGGCAGGGAAACAGGAAGGCACACAGGAGTGGGAAGGTAAGTGGGAACCAGGCACAGACAGCAGCCTACAGGCTTTCTAGTTCACTTCCTTTAACTAAAAATGCCAAGGCTGGGGGAAACACAGAAACTATTTTTGAGAAATTTTTTTATGGTGCTGTATATCAGAAGAAGAAAAAAATTCAACCTGGCTATTTTTGTTGGACTCTCTTTCTGCAGAGGACCAAGTTTAAACACAAACCCAGTCAAACTGAAATGCTTCAATGAAGACGGTTCAAGGTCAGAGCAAAACTCTGTGGCTATCCAAGTCCCCTGAGTCTGGGCATTCTTCTCCAGAGTTGACACTTCTCTCCTACAGGATCCAAACCACAGGAATGGCCCTGGAGCAGGAGGCTATAAGTGTTTCCTGGATCAGATTTAGTCTCTGGGCTTTCAGAGAGAAACTGGCACACAGCTTAGCTGGAATGGCCCTAAATTCCGAGTCCCTCCCACTTTTATTATCCATATAAAAGCCAACTGAGTCACAAGATTGAGCAGGTACTACTGCCACCTTACCCCACCCTTAGCTCAGAAAACAGAACTATAATGAGGCCTGGGAACACAGAGTCAGGGTGACATGTGTCTTCCATGTCACCCCTACAAAAGGGCTGAGTATGGGCCGAAATGACAGAATCCCAAACCTGCTTCCAAATTAACCGCCTTAGGAAAGTCTCTCATTGGCTGCCTGCCTCAGCTGGCTTACAGATACATCTTTTCTCCATCGAATACCTTTAAATTCATATATAATTAGTAACATCTTAATAGCTGAAGCTCCTTTAGTAGTAGAACGTGGGGCACAGAAGAAATGCCTTAATGATGTACAGTTTTTTTTTTTAATTTGTCAACTTAAATAATTTATTTTTTAACAGGATCTGATGTAGCCCAGGCTGACCTCAACAAGTTAGGTCACAAAAGTTGACTTGAACCTCTAATCCCTGTGCTTTGACTTTCAGAGTACTGGTTTTATAGATATTTACCTATGTATGCTATGCTGTATGTATGTAGGCAAGCACTTGACCAACTGAACTACATCCCTAGCCTAGTTTCAACAATCTAAAATATTATATTTAATGACATGATCCATTTCCGGGCACATAAGCACATACTCCTTTAAAGGCAGTAAGTTTCTCAGGGTTACAAAGCACTGTACTGTTATTAAATACAAATATATTAGGAATAAAAAGGCGAAGATTGTATTTCAAATCCAAGTAATTCATTTCCAGTGATGCTTTCTTTTAAAATAAAGCACTCCAGAGTCCATAAGTCCCCATGATAGTCTCTGTAAAATCCACATGAGCCTCTGAAATCAGGAAGTACAGAGCTGGACAAAGCTGTCACAACCTCCAACCTGGGTCCCACCCACAGTCATTCAGTGTCTTCCCACTCAGAGGGAAAAATGAATTAGTAGCAAAATGAACAACAAACACCCAAGTTTCACCAGAGGCCACTCTATCCTATGCTGCAACACTCAGCACACACTTTATGGACAAAGCCAACTTCAGTCTGAGTTGCAATGTCCCAGCTGGTTTCAATAGTCACAGCAAGGTTAGAGTGGTGTTTCTACTTCCCTACAGATTGGGGTGTCCTCTAGTAGCTTTAGTACTTATGTTTTCCAGGCAGTAAAATTCCTAAAGTCCCTTCCATCTTCACTCCTGCTATTTAAAGAAATGTCAACTGCATTGTCCAGGCAAAAGAGTGTCACCTCAATCTTTCAAAAAGGAAGTTCAAGTGGCAAGTTGTTTCAACGTAGACAATCTCCATCAACAGAGAAGACCCTTTGCCTCTGAGTATAAACGTTAGCTTTATCCCTGGAACCCGCCCCTACCAGATATGGGGAACAACTGTATTTCACAGCTTTCTGCTTGGAGCAATGTAACCCAGATCCCATTGTTGTAAAGTTCATCGGACACTTATGTCCCTTACAGAAAACCATGTCACATTTGAATATGATACATCCTCCTACAGTTTAAATCATTTTTAGATTAACTCCAACACCTCACACGATGCAAATGTTAGGTACATAGCTGTTGTACTGTATTTTTCAGGGAATAATGATGGGGTGGGGGGAATTATATTGTGTTCAGTGATTTTTTTTAACATTTTAAAGATCAAACCACAGTGATTAAACCACAGATGTAGGGCTGTAGATATGATGAGCCAACTGTACTTTTAACACTATATGTTTTGCTTTCATAAAAAAATACTACTTTTCATATAAATTGTATTGAATACTACATTTCTCATATGGAACTTTGTAGTATGCTTTTAAATTAAATAAAAAATCCAGTGGACTGAAAAACAATTGATCTCAACTACGAAAAACTGTTGCATTCATGTATGCATGTATGAGAGGGGCATGCACATGCGTGTGTAACTATCTAAGAGGATAATCACACATTCACATACTCTCATCCTCATTTTATTGCTCTGTGAAACATAAAGCAGACAGAGTTAGTGGGCTAATAAGTTGTTATAGGTACTATAATAAAGAAACTATATGTTGAAGATTGAAATTTTTGTTCAAACAGTAAGAAATACACAGAGTAAATGAAAGTATTAGATCTGTTCCTTGCTACACCAAAGGGCAGTTTTAAACACAGGGAATTTCTAACTGAATTCTAAAAACACTTTCTGCCCATTTTACACAGTGAGTGGCAAGGATTCAGTGTCTCCCATCCACCCACAAAAGTAGGCTTCATATTAATATTTTCATACTACCAGAGAGAATACACGGGAAACAACTAAATTGCCATTTTGGGGGAGATAAGATACACAAATGCAGCAGTAAAACTTCAAAGCTGGTGTCTTAGTTAAGTTTTGTATTACTATGAAGAGACCCCATGACCATGGCAACTCTTATAAATGAAAACATTTAGTTGAAGGGGCTCTCTTACAGTTCAGAGGTTCAGTCCATTATCGCCATGGCGGGGAGTATGGTGGGGAGGGGAGCATGGCGGCATGCAGATGTGGTACTGAAACTGAGTGCTGCATCTTGACTCAGAGGCAACAGGAAGTCAACTGACTGTCACACGGAGTGAAGCTTGAGAAAAGAGGCCTCAAAGTCCGCCCCCACAGTGACACACTTCCTCCAACAAGACCACATCTCCTAATAGTGTCATACCCTTTGAGGGCCATTTTCTTTCAAACCACCACAGTTGGGCATTATTTAATTGCCTTTTTGCTCCTGGAAATGATGCTGTAGCACTCTTTCCAGTGCAGAGTGTTAGATCCTTTCTCCGACCAATTCATTATATCAAATCAGTGTTAAGGCATTCACAGTATATTTACAGTGGGTCCGTTGACAGTAGGAAAATGAATGGTTACAGGTGTTGTGGCAGTACAGTGTCCTAACCATCTTCAATAACAATAAGCATGAAACGCAAAGACTTCATGCTGACACAATTATTCTGTCTCAAACAGTCCATATGTACGCTTACTTATAAGTCTTGTTTAAACTTAAAGATCTACATAGTTAAGGGATGAAATTGTGGATATTCAAGCATTGTGTTTCATGGTCATTTTCAGGCAGATTTTAGATTAGCTACTAATAATGTTATATGGAGAATTGAAATTAGGAATGTTTTACTTAATCTTAAACTTAGTTCGACATTTATTGATTGATCCACTGTTTTTGGTTTATATCAGTGGGTTCATCTAACCCATCTAACATGAAAACAATAGACTGCTAGCAGTCATTGTTCAACTTAACTCAAAAAAGAAAACAACAAGAAGAACAGCCAAACTGATTTGGTTTCAGGTGAATCAAATAACTTTTAAAAAATCATGTCATTAGCCAAAATTCTCATTTTGAAGCAATTAATCAAGTAAATGTACCATTGTTCCCTGAAAATGTTTAAATAATTTAAGGAAAGGTGATGAGAAAATAATTGCCATGAGTAACTCTCCATGAAATAAAGAGCCTGGGGGCTAGGAGGACACTCAGTTTGTAAAATGTTTGCTAAGCATAAGGACCTGAGTTTGGATGCCCAGGATCCAAGTAAAAGAATCCAAGTGCAGAGACCAAGGGGTGAGGAGCAGAGAGAGGTGGATCCCTGGAGCTCACTAGGCAGCCAGTCTAGCCAACCAGTGAGCTCATGGCTCAACTAGCAAGCCTCCCCACTTCCAAACAAGGTAAAGAGTGGCTGAGGAAGATACCTTGTGTCATCTGCATGCACTGGACTAGTATGAGTACAAATCCATGGGGAGATACAAAGCAGCAACTTCCAGATTTGGAATGTCATATTGATTAGGATGCTTCATGATGGAAGAACCGCAGATAAGGAAAAGACTATGCCTAAGACATACAAAAAGTAAGTTCAAAGATAGGACCAAAATAGGGACAAGTCTTAAGTAGGAGAAGTGAGATTAAAGCTACATGTCAAAACAGAGATATAAGCATAATGGAGAATAACTAAAGACAAAACAGCAGCCTCTGTTTTCACTTTCTGAGGATCAGTGATGTTTTTGTTGTCTCTTCATTACAAATTGAAAGTACTGAGCAAAGGAAGAATGGGAGGTAGGAAAGCAGGAAAATAGAAAAGAAAAAAGAAGATAAGAAAAAGTCCAGTCATGCAAATGAATTTACAAATGGCTAAGAAACTCTTAAGAAATGTTCAACATCCTTAGCCATCAGGGAAAGGCAAATCAAAACTACTTTGAGATTCCATCTCACACCTGTCACAATGGTTAAGTTCAATAACACAAGTGACAGCTCATTCTGGTGAGGATGTGGAATAAGGGGAACACTCCTCCATTGATGGTGGGAATGCAAGCTTGTATAGCCACTATGGAAATCAATATGATAGTTCCTCAGAAAGTTGGGAATTGATCTACCTCAAGATCCAGCTATATCACTCTTAGGCATATACTCAAAGGACACTCCATCCTACCACAAGACACTTGCTCAACCATGTTCGTTGCAGCTTTATTTATAATAGCCAGAAACTGGAAGCAACCTAGATGTCCCTCAACATAAGAATGGAAAATGTGGTACATTTACACAATGGAGTATTACTCAGGTATTTTTTAAAAAATGATATGAAATTTGCAGACAAATGAGTGGACTACAAAAAGAAATCATCCTGAGTGATGTAATGCAGACCCAGAAAGAAAATATGGTACGCATTCATTTATAACTGGTTATTACCCACTAAGTAAATGATAACTAAACTATAAATCCATAGACACAGGATGTCAGGTAAAGACAGGGGAGTTCATTGCTGAGGAAAACACCCACACAATTCACTGAATATGGAGAATTGAAGCTGGTACCTACATGGAGACTTCATCCTTACATTCTAGTCTCTTTGGTGTGGGAAGGTATTCTGCAGGCTGCCAAAAAAGAAACATGGGCATCAACCCAGCTATAAAAGCTTTGACCTACAATCTGTCCTACCTACAAAATATGCTAGGGCGATGGTGGCACAGAACTTGTGGGAGTAACCAACCAATGTCTGATTTGACTTAAGGCTTACTCCATGAGAGGGAACCCATACCTGAAGCTGCTTGAGTAACCAAGAAACAGAGACTAGATAGCCTAGAGACCTAGAGTGAAACCAAACACTACTAGTCTTTAAAAAAAAAAAGTATCAACAAAATGACTCCTAATGATATTCTGCTATACTCATAAGTCAGTGCCTTATCCAGTCATCACCAGAAAGGCTTCCTCCAACAGCCGATGGGAACAGATGCAGAGACCTGCAGCCAGATATTATGCAGAGAGAGTCTAAATGGGAGGTCTCCATCAAATCCCTCGCCTCAGAGCTCAGGGAATCTGTGAAAGAGGA
Organism: Peromyscus californicus insignis; assembly: GCF_007827085.1. NCBI lineage: Eukaryota > Metazoa > Chordata > Mammalia > Rodentia > Cricetidae > Peromyscus > Peromyscus californicus. Next base: position 19,578,949 of record NW_026294514.1, on the reverse strand, counting down.
AGCAGAAAGATTGTAAGAGCCAGTGAGGATGGAGAACACCAGTATTACAAGGCCTTCTGAATCAACTAAACAAGGTGCGTAAGAGCTCACAGAGACTGAAGCAGCAAGCACAGGGCTGGCAATGGGTCTGCACCAGGTCCTCTGTGTGTATATTGTAACTATGAGCTTAGTGTTTTCATGGGACTTCCTATCGCGAGAATGAGTGGGTCTCTGACTCCTGTGCCTGCTCTTGGGACTCTTCTGCTCCTCTTGGGTTTCCATGTCCAACTTTGACATGATAGTTTTTGCTTTTACTTATTTTATTGTATTTTGTCATCTTTGGTTGTCATCTCTTAGAAGCCTGTTCTTTTCTAATGAGAGACAGAAAGGGGTGGATCTGGTGCAGAAGGGAGGTGGGGAGGAGCTGGGAGCAGTAGAGGGAAGAGAAACTCTAATCAGGATACATTGTATGAGAAAATAATCTATTTCCAATGTAAGAAAAAATGAAAACTAAAAATAAATGGGTTTAGCTAGATGTCATAGCACATGTCCTGTTGTCCAGAACTAAAAGAGCCTGAGGAAGGAGGGTGGAACTCAAATTAAGTTTGAGCTTGCATTGGGAATTACAAGCCTATTTATGCTCCCTTGAGTTTCACTGTCTCTAAATAAATGAATGAATAAATAAATAACAAATAATATAAAAAGTTGCCCTAATAATCTCACTAGCATCTCAAAAATCAGGTAGATGACAGATAGACAGACAGACAGATAGTTAATGAATTTGTCCATTCTGTTATGTGTTGTAACTGAAAACAATGTTTAAAACGTTTCCCCTTGTGTACAATATAAACTTAACAACAGAGTGAGAGAGGATTCTGTTTTTCTTCTGTTTGACTCGCCAAACAATTCCCCTGAAATGAATAAGTAAAATACATCACAGCCGAATACGGTACCACGCAGAGGAAAAGCTCATCTTTTGGAGAGGAATGGTCAAAGTTCAAAGTTCAAAGGTTAGGTTCAAAATGTTTCCCAATAAAGTCAACTAATTGTGCTCACATTGTTTTAAACTTTTTAATTCACTACAGACCTGCCTTCAGTAACTGTCCCGTATAATTTTAACAAGGAAGTACCCACAGCCATAAGCTCAAAGCAATGTCGTGGGAGGAGAAGGGACATCACACTGCACTGAGGTAGAAAGGCGAAACAGATTTCTTCCACCTCCACCCACGCCCACAAGCTCTCATCTGCACCCTACATGGGCAAACACTAGCAGCTGAGAATCTTCTTCGATTCCTCCTCTCCCTCTACCCCACCACACACCCCGGCTTCCCCATAGGTCCTTTCCCTGGGCCTCAGGCACATCCCATCTCACTTGGCAATTCCATATTTGCTTTTGGTGCTTGGAAGCCATCCCTGGCGCTAATCATTCCCTAGGAATACCAGAAATTGATAAGAACTAATAAACCTCAGATAATGACATGAGTGGAAGAGCTTATTAACATCTGTAACTCATCGAGATCAGACACAAAAGAGGCAACAAATGCTCCAAACTGTCTGCCTTCAATTAGTGTTTTACCTAAGAGAGCAATCCTAGCATTGAGGGGTAATGCTGATCGGTGTTTTCTTTATCCCTGGTTTTTTATTTTCATCTGCTAAGAGGAAGTCAAGCACTGAAAAGAATTTGACAGTCAGAGTCACCCTAAGGTCCCTACTCAACTTCCTATGCTCTGCCTCACAGGGACAGTAATGAATTACAGAGGGGTTCACTTGCTGTCATTTCTTCATCTAGGCAAATGTGATGCCTACTTGATTTTAAATACCAATGTACAAAAGTGTACACTTCTCTGTCATCTAACTGCCAGTGAAATTCAGTGAGTATATGTGTGTCACAAGGAAATATTAAAAATCTACAAAAAAAAAAAATCTACCGAACAAGCCTCTCCCCCCTTTTTTTCCTTTCTTTCTTAATTCTGACATTTAGAAAATGTGTAAAATGGTTTAAACCAGGGGGTGGGGGGAGGCATGGAATGAAATTGTTCCTTCAGGCTTAGAACATTCTGTGCCAAGTTTCATTTCTGACTATGTATTTCTGGCCAAATTCGAGATCCCTGAAAAGAAATACATAAAAGAGAAAAATATGCCTTTAACCTTAGCAGAGTAATGTTGGCTGAGGCCACTGTGGGAAGAGCAGGGCCTCTGGTCTGGGATGGGCATGTTGCTGGAGTTTGGTCTCCACTGAGAGGATGTCGGCTGTTGGCTCCCTCAATGGGACTGAAGCACCTACTAGCATGAGGTCACTGCTGTGCCGGTTTCACTGGGTCGGGTTCTTTCAGCACATTCCAGCTCCCTCCCTCCTCCCTGAGAAGGTGCTGTAAACAAGTCAGAGAGAGAGAGAGAGAGAGAGAGAGAGAGAGAGAGAGAGAGAGAGAGAGAGAGAGAGAGAGAGAGAACTGCTGTGGAGTAAGCACATCCTAAATTCAAAATGCCTGGAAATGCTGGTTCCACCTGTAGTAGTCTAGACAAAAGTAGGAGCAGGGAACAGGACAAGAACAGTCAACAAGAAAGAGCTTGCCTGATTATTGGGGAAGGGAAAGGAGTTAAGAAAGGTGAGAAACAAAGAAAATGAAAATGAATGCCATTAAAATGTTCTTTTACTTAAAGGAAAGCCAAATTGCTAAACTGTCTAGATGTCTTGATACATGCAATTTCCCACATATGAGGTTAAAAAAAAAAAAACCTTTGGAAATTAAATAATGTTATAGCCAACCATGAAACACAATAGAATAAAATTAAGCAAACCACAGACACGTGGCATGTACCAAATAAGAAATAACCGGTCTGAGAATAACAAAATCACGAATACAGATGTTAAGATGGGAGAATCAGATAAAAGTCACAGGGAAATTAATGTTATGACATATGTACATGGACATGAGCACAAACACAGTATTTTCCTATTGAAAGAACAACAGGACCTTTACCTCTTCTAGAAGTGTTGGGGGGGGGGGTCCTTCTGTGCAAGGGGGAAATGACTGGAAATGATTTGCAAATTGTTAAGGTTTTTCTACTAAAAATAATAGACACCAGGTTCACTTACAGGAGTGCCTTTGTCACTCAGGCTGGAATCTTCCTCATGGGCATAAAATCAAAAGGATTTTAAAGGGTGTTTGTTTATTCAATCTATTTTGGCTGCCAAAAATATCATAATGGACCACAGTAAAATGAAAGGGTGACAGTGCTCTGCTTTTATTCTGGGCTGGTACCTGCAGCTCACACAGAGGGACCTTTTGCATAATGTGGCTCACATAAAAGGCTTTGTTCTCCACCGCCTCACTGTGGCTGCCAGCCTCAACTTCAGTTTGCAATTCTCACTGATCATTTTAAAGACATTTTCTCTTTAATACGTAAGCTGGTTCCTTACTAATATCCATTTATTTTCCTGTATCACACCCGAAACTCTGTACCACCCAATGACAGGGGTTATTTTTGGTGGTGTTGTTTTAAAACATAAATTTCATTCAGAGCACAATCCTCAAATCCTAGGAAATGAATTTTTAAAGATTTGTCTTTTGGCTATCCACTCCATTTTGTAGCATGTGTGCAGGGGCGTGTGCGTGTGCGTGTGCGTGTGTGTGTGTGTGTGTGTGTGTGTGTGCGCGCTGCATCTTTGACAAAAGCTTCACACCCAGTTTCAAAAGGTCTGTGTCCCGGATGCCTTACGCTCAGAGCTTACAACAGAGGGCAAACAGTAATTATCACAAGCCAGCTTGTTGCTAACCAACCTTTTTAATCTGCTGACAAAATCCAGCATCCCCGATGCCAGGAGGAAAAACACCAGTCTCCAGTCTTCGAGGACGGTGCTTTCGGACTCTAGCAGCTCACTCTCCCCTCCCCCTCCTCACACACCCAAACACACACCTCCCCACTCCTGGTTCCTAGGCTCTCTCTGCCTTCACATTTCCATCCCGAAACAAAGGCGAGGCTGGAGAAGGCAGTCATTACTCGAGTCCCCCACTCGGGAAAGAAAAGCTTCAGAATTAAGAAATGAATAGAAGAACAGATGCAGCTGGGTACCCACCCCTCTCCTTTAGGAAGAAAGGACTACGCTGAAATCCAAGCTCAGCCAGGCTTGGACCTTTGGGCCCCGCCCTCTACAACCAAGGAACAGTTTTTCATTTTCCTAAAAATTACCAAAAATATACCAGTTTTCTTCTTCCTGTGGTCTCTGGAGAAATGATTTGAAATTTGAAATTGGCTGGGTTCCCCTCACTCACCTCTTTCCTCAGTGTGCAGAGCTCTGAGGCTGTGAGCACACAGAGGCAGACACATATAAAACAGTAATCATAAAATACACCCTTTACTTTTAAATCCTTTCCTCAGGGATCTTTGTATAATGTCCTCCCCTTCTTTCTACAGCTCGGGCAATATTAACTCTCAAAACACGTAAGTTAACCTGAACCTAAGTTTCCTGTGGTTTTGAAGTGGTACCTAAGAAGGTCACAGGCTCATCTACAAATCCAGAGTTTAGGTACCTAGCCGGGTCCCTTGCCCCGGAGTGACACCTGGAGAGGTCCGGGCCTGGACAGCGCCAACCTGCGCGGGCTGTCTCTCTTAGCACAGGGGCCGAGACTAGCCGGTCCAGTCCGGTTCCTACTTTCCGGGCTGCGGCTCCTCTCCGCGGAGCCGGAGGAGGAGGAGGAGGAGGAGGAGGAGGGAGGACCGGCGCTGAGCGAGGCGGGACGATGTCTTCTTACCTGGGCGCGGAAAGCGGACGCACCCGCGATCGCCCGCCGCTGACTCGGAGAGCTAGAGCTCCTGGGTGGGAGGAGCCGGGGAGGCCGGACGACTGCAGAAGCGAGGGAAGGAAGGAGAGGAAAGAGAAGGAGGCCGCAGGGAGAGAGAGAGGATGCTGCTGCCACCGCCGCCGCCGCCGCCGCCGCAGCCGAGAGCCCGCGCAGCCGAGCGCCGCCCCGTGCTCGCCCCAGCCGGGCTCCGCGGCCGCCCCGCCCCGCCTGTCCCCGCCCCTCTCAGGCTCCGCCACCGTCCGCGCAGCGCTGGGGCAGACGCTGCCACCGCCGCAGTGTCGGGGAGGGGGAGCGCCGGGCCCCGCCTCCTACCGCAGCCAGCCGACCGCCCCACCGGGGACAGCGAGGCTCGCAGTCCCCGAGAGCCCCGCCCAGCCAAGGCCAAAGGCGGCTCCGGAGCCGCAGGCACCCAAGCTCCTTTCCCAGCGGGGCCTGCGTTGCAGAACTGTCCCTCTAGGCTTGCAAAGTGAGCAGCAGAGACAAGCCGGCCTCCTTAAGGACGACCTTGGGAAGTCAGGGACGTTCTTTGCAGTCTTTAGTCGCCCTTGTCTTTGCACCGTGGCTGAAGCAGGTTGGGTGGACCTATTGGGGGAAAAAGTTCACTGACCTCGATTGCGCACACCCAGCCACAGGTGCACCTGGAAAGACACCCAAAAGAAGGACTTGGGATAGAGAACAGCCTCTGTTGGGACTGAAGGTTGGAGGGCAAAGGGTGTGGAGCATTCTAGACCCAGCTCTGTCACTAATCGGGTGCACTGATTGATTCAACTAATGTTTATGGAGACCTACTATGTGTCGGCCATTGTTCAAAGCTCTGTGGAAACATGAAACTCAAATGTCCTCCCCATCTAGTTCAATCTGTGGTGCGGTAATTACACCAAGCGAGGGTGAAAACTATCAGTACCCCCTCTCTCAAACACATAAAAGACGGAGTGGATGCTCAGGGAAACTGTTGGCCTTGGGAGAGACAACGCAGTGGTTAAGAGCACACACTGCTTGATCTTCCAGAGAACCTGGGCTGGGTTCCCAGCGCCCACATCAGGCAGCTCACATCTGCATGCCACTGGAGTTGCAGGGCGATCTGACATCCCTGGCCTCCATGGGCATCTGAACACACACACAAACTTAAAAATAACTTAAAATTTAAAAAAAAATCTCTTAAATACATTTGAAAAGGAAATGTCCAAGAAAGCAGCTGGAAGAGTACAGGTTAGAATAATTTTACCTGTCTCTCTCAGGTACCAAGAGAACATATTTTAAAGGTCAACCTAAAGAGCAAGGAGGGGCTTACACAGTTTCAACAGTTCTGAAGAAACTGTAGTTGTTAACATGGTTTTGCCTCTTAATAAAGCACAGAACGTTTAAGTTGATTTCTTGGGTATTTGGTCCAATTCCCTCAGTCTTCAGATGGAAAAGTGACCCATTTGGAGGACACTGCGAACATTGGTACTCATTCCACAGCAAGGTGTGAAAACATAATCTCCATAGTCACACCCCAGGCTCTGGGCAACGCCTCCCTCCACCCAGTGTCATCTGCTGTCCTAATGATGCTTGCAAGGAGGTTGGAAATATCAGGGCATACCCAGTAGTAGGAAGCTTGTTGGAGCTGGGGCTCCTCAGATGGTGTCCTGATGGAGAAGGTTTCAGCCACTAGGGAATGATAGAGACAGTATGAGGATGGAAGGAAGGAGCAGGGGTCCTGTTGGATCCTGACAGGACACATATGTGCAGAAGCTCACTGAGAGACTTCATCCCTTCTTAGCCCAATTAGTGGCTGCTTCCTGGTCTCTAGGAGAGTTGTGTTGTTTGACACAAGAGCCACACTCCAATAGGAAAAGATTCCTGGTTCTTCTTTCACTCCACATAGAAACCCTGTGGGTTCGCATTAACTGTGAGCTTAAAATAAACTGCAGGCATGGAGGGGGAAAAAAAAAAAAAAACCTGTCCACATTTTGAAAACCAGTGGCTTTCCATCTTAGTAGTTTGCTGGGTCCAACAAACACAAGTAGTCTTGTTTCAGGAGAAACTCAGTCTTATATGGGAGCATGCCTCCTCTTACCAATCTCAGCCAGAGTTATCATATGCTGGAGTTCCATAGAGGAGATTTAAAATCAGGAATCAATTACAAAGGACAAGGATAGGGGACGACAATTTTGGAGTGGGTGACAATTTTGGAACATATATATAAATTTTCCCAGGACATTTTGACATTCCAGCTGGTATTGTGATTATGCAGGTCTTGCTTAGGTAAACTTATTATCAATATTTCATAAGTGCAACTTCTCTACCACGTCTAGAAGACATTCTCTAGCAGCAGGTGTCCTGTTCTTCCAGCTCACAATCTCTCTGTTCCCTCTTCTTCGGTGATGTTTTCTGAGCTGTAGGTAGGTGTAGGGTTTGAGTTGTCAATGTATCGATTGGGTCTATCACTTATTCTCTGTATTTTGACAAGTCGTGGATCTCTGTGACAGTCTTCATCTGCTTCGAGAAAGATGTAAAGGTATAAAGATAAGGACTCAGAATATAGTCAGCCATTATATTAGTTTAGGAAAAAGTGGCCATTAGTAGGGGCTCCTCTAGAGTTAGAGTCGGTGGCCTCCTCTCCAGCCATGGATAATTGACTAGGTATTCGGTACCAGGCATGAGTTCCCTCCTATTAATTTGGCCTTAATTCTAATTAGACAGCTGTTGGCTATCCCCACTGTTGTACCACTGGGGATATATTGCCAGGCCAATTGGTGTCGTGGCTTGTAGTCTTTGTAGCTGAGGATGACTTGCTGATTTGCTTTTCTCCCTTGACAGCTCACATAGCAACTTCTGGTACTGTGAAAGCGAGTCCTCAGGGAGGAGGCTTCCAGGACAGTTCCAGCTGGATTCCTTCTAGTCTTGCTGTCTGCAGCAATAACGTCTTACCCTTAAGTTCTAGGAGGCAAACAAGGGAAATGGCAAACGCCCATATTGCTTTAGGAGACTCCTGGACTCGCCTAGCCAACAATGGAAGGGAGGCTTTGCGAGCCTGTCACTGAAGTTTTATGAGCTAGCTTATGGATTTTAGGGGAAGTATCATCATTTTATTTGGTATAACATATATATATATGTATAAAACATCTGTCTATTTATATATTTGCATATATAATGACATAACAGTAACATAACAATGGAATTCTTAACATAAGGGAATAGTTTAAAACCTATACTCCATTAAGTGAGAAAATCTAAAAGAAATGGACAAATCTCTCAATACAACAGAATCACCAAAGTTAAGCCAAGAAGAGATCAACAACAGACATGTAACAAATATGGAGATTGAAACAATAATTTTTTTAAAAAAAAACCTTCAAACTTAAAAAGAACCCAGGAATCGCAGTAGAATTCTACCAGCCTTTCAAAGATAACTACAACCAATTTTTAACTACTAAAAAAATAGAAATAAAGACAGAAACAGAAGGAACATTTCCAAATTTTTTCTATGAAACAAGTATTATTTTAATATTAAAACCAGGTAAAGACCCATCTCCCCCCAAAAAGGAAAACTTCAGGCCAATATCCCTCATGAAAAAAAGCCCTCAATAGTAATTGCAATACACAGGTATATGTTAAAAATATCACCCATCACAAACAATTTGGCTTTATTACAGAGATGCAGAATGGTTCAACATATATGTCCACAAATGTAATAAATAATAGAAAATCACTTAAAGATAAAAATCACATGATCATCTCAATAGATGCGGCAGTGGCTTTTGACAATAAAACTCAGAGGCTCTGTAACTTAACACTTGTAAAATACGGAACACATTGTAAAATAATTTAGCTTTATAACCCACCAAGAAATTCGGCCCCTTTCAAGGAAAAAAATCAACAGAAACTAATTCATAAGTGAATATGTTGTTGAAATTAGTAGAAAGGACTTAAAATAAGTATAATGATTATACTCAATGAACTTAAGGAAATATAAATGCAAAAATTACAGAATTCCAACAAACTAAAGTTCTTGAGAATCACGTTTCTTCGATAACTAACAATTTCAACATTTCCCTGTACTTATTGACTTTTTTTTTTTTTTTTTGCTTTCCAAGACAGGGTTTCTCTGTGTAACTGCCCTGGCTGTCCTGGAACTGGATTTGTAGACCAGGCTGGCCTTGAACTCACAGAGATCCAACTGCCTCTGCCTTTTCAAGTGCTGGGATTAAAGGCATGCGCCACTACGCCCAGCTTATTGGCCATTCTTATTTTGCATGTTTTGCTGTGTCCTGCTGTTTTTCAATTTTTAATTGAGTCAATTTTAATTGACTAATTTTTAATTGTCTTATCTGCCATGTATAGTGTTCTTTACATATTCTGGGTAGAATACATTTACAGAAAAACCCTTTGAAAATATATTTCCTCAATATTTTGTGTGCATTTAATTTTCTTTTTTTTTTTTCTTTTTGGTTTTTCGAGACAGGGTTTCTCTGTGTAGCTTTGCGCCTTTCCTGGAACTCACTTGGTAGTCCAGGCTGGCCTCGAACTCACAGAGATCCGCCTGGCTCTGCCTCCCGAGTGCTGGGATTAAAGGCGTGCGCCACCACCGCCCGGCTAATTTTCTTTAAGATCACCTTCATAGACATATTGAGAATCTGATTAGATCCAAAAGCAGAGAGTGGGCCATAATGACTCTCTATCTTCAGCATCTTCAGCAGGGACTTCATATTTTTCTGCTCTAGACCTGCATGTTCTGGGATGCACTTCAGGGGCCTCCTTGTGATTCTGAGACTGGTTTCAGGCCGAGGACAGAATTGTCTCACAGGCTTTCTTGGTTCTCTATCTTTCTTTTTTTTTTAAAAAAATAAATCCTTTTTTATGAACATTCGTGCTTTTTCTGCATGTATGTCTGTATGAGGGTGTCTGATCCCCTGGAACTGGAGTTACAAACAGTTGTGAGCTGCCATGTGAGTGCTGGGAATTGAACCTAGGTCCTCTAGAAGAGCAGCCAGTACTCTAAACCTCTGATCCATCTCTCCAGCCTAGTTTTCTAACTTTCAAATGGATGATGATAAGAGTTTTTCAACCTCCATAATAAATCTGAGGCATTTCCATTATTCATCTACTTTTATGCATAGATACATATCTTACTATTTCTCTAGAAAGTCCTAAGTAATGTACTATTTATTTCAAATTCTATCCAGTTGTTATAGAAAACATACTTTATATGATTTTAATTCTTTCATATTTCAGTGCAAGGGGTGAACCCGAGACCTCTCACATTAGAGCTATTTTGGATATGAATATGAAGTAATATGACTATGAATTTGAAAGTATATGAACAGGAATATGAAGGTATGAATATCCTCATACCTTCATTCATTTAAATATGCTGAAGCTTATTTTAAGTGTGGGATTTAACAGGATTGATAGTCTCCATGGTCTTATCAAAAGTTCACTGAGAATGGATCAGAGACTCACATATCACAGAATACTATATAAAAGACCATGTGAAAACATACATGACATTAGGTAAAGAATTCTTAGTTATGATACCAAAGCTATTAAATCCCACCACAAAATGAACAAATCAATATTTACAGAATTAAAAGCTTTTGTTTTCCAAATGACTTCATTATCAACTACCTTAACTAATGCTAATCTTGGAAAAATTATGTTCAAAGCATTTTTCCGGTCTATAAAGGGCATATCCAGAAATTATAAAGAATTATCATTACATAGTACTTAAAGAGAAAAACATTCACATTACCTATTAAAAACACAAAAATATTATAGCAGACACTCTATCACAAAGGCAGTTAAGAGCATAAAAAGAGGCTTCATATCATTAATTATTATAAAATGTTAATTCAAATTACAATGAGTTGTTACTGATTCACATTAAAAGGGATGCAGTTCAAAAGACAGACAAAATGCCAAATGCTAGTGTGGATCTTAGGGGGGGAAAAAGCTGGTAATCATACATTATTATAGGATTACAGAACTGAATACCCACTTTCCACAGCTCTTAGTCCATTTTAAAAATTTAAGACTATACCTACCATATGACCTAAGTATTCTAGTCCTAAGCACTTAGCCTAGAAAAATGAAAATATCTTCTTGTTCATGTGAACATAATTTTTAACAATTGAAAAGAGGAATTCATCCAAATATCTATCACTTAGTAAGTTGGATGAACAAATTATGACAGATTTCTGTGCTAGCACACAATGCTGTCTCAGGTTCCAGACACTGATACACGAAACAACCAGGATAAACATCAAGACATTTTGCTAAATTGAAGGAGCCAGATACAAAGGACTTCCTGTGTGACTTTATTCACATGGCATTTTAGAAAAGGCTAAGCTGCCAAGACCACAAGTAGATCACTGGTTGCCAAGGCCAGGAGTGGGAACAGTGATTGATTAAAACTAACATGTGAGAATTCAATGTGGTGTCTCTTGAGTGCTATAAATGGAACAGTAGTATGGGCACAGAGCTCTACAGTGCTCATCAAACAGCATTTATAATTGGTTAATTTTTAAGATGCAAGATATATCCCTATAAATTTGTTAAACTGCACATTTGGCTGCTAAGTGGGTTGTTTTTTTATAAATGTTCATTAATCAATATTATTTATATTGATATCTTTTTTGATTTTCTTTAATTTGTAGGTGGAGACACAAGTATCAAAATCTACGACTATAATTATAGAGTTGACTGCCTCTCCTTTCACTTCCATTAAATTTTACAACATGTATTTTCTATAGCTAAAATAAAATGCATTCTTTTAGTGCACACGTATGATAATAATTATTCAAACACATGTAGGACTTCTTATATCTTATTGATGAATTGCTGCCTATCATAATTCATTTTCCTCCTTTTCTGGTAATATTATTTTGATAAAACTTACATTGAGTGACATTAACATAATAATGCCACACGGGTTTTTTTTTTTTATTAAGAATTGCATAACATGTATTCCATGCCACACTTTGAACATGAGGATTCAGATGTAACCCAGAACCCATGTGAAAAAGCTGGGCATGATGGCCACCTGCAATCTCAAGACTAAGGGCCAGTCAGTCTTTCAGATTCAGTGAGCTCTAAGTTCATTGGAACCTGTCTTGGAAATTAAGGAGGAAAACAGAAAAACAAAACCAAAAACTTGTGTGTAATGAAGTCAGCCTCTGGCTTCCACATGAACACAAGTGCATAGTCACTCATACATACAAAGAGACCTCAGAGCAAGCATTCCTCTTTGTTCTCCCTTCTCATCCTCTGATACATTGATCTGCTTTCTGTCTGTGGACTTGCTTATTTTAGACTCATCATATCTACAGAATCATAGACAATGAGGTCTTTATGCCAGGGTAATTTCAGGTAGCATAATAGTTTTAAGGTTGCCTGGTCTTTCTGCATTTTTTTTCTTCTGTATCTGTGATCATCCACAGGCAATAATCAGGTCTCTCCTAGGGCCGATGACCTCACCTGTCATGGGTTGCTGATGAGCTTTCCAGAACCAGGAATGGATTTCTTCTGGTAGAGAGGACCTCATACTCAGTCTGTGTGGCTGGTTCAGTACCGCCTCTGTTGCAGGAGTGGGCATAATCTGCGTGGAAGGTTGAGCTCATAACTTTGTCGGAAGTCTTTTGCATTTAGAAATTATTTAAATAATGTGTAATTTGCACATTCCTGTCAGTGTCTTGTATATATTTAGTAGTTCAATTCTTTTCTATTTTTAACACTTTTACTGAATTTTGTTTGCTTGATTTCTTAGTTTCTGATGGGCTGTGTGTTGAAATCTCTTGCTTTTATATCATTCTTCTTTTAGTTTTATCCATCTTGCCTTACTTATTGGAGGATATGCCAAACACATTTAGTATGCTCACCTTCTCCTGATGCATTGGCTATTTCATAGTTGTAAGACAGTTCTCTTTTTTGTGTGGTTTTGACTCAGATCCTACTTTGTTTACTCTCAGAGCATCTTTATCAACTCTCTGCTACAGTTCACAAGCTATACCTCTACACACCCTTCTTATGTTCATTTTCTCATGTTTCCTCAAGTAACATACAATTTGCATATGACATGGAGTTATGTTTTTATCTGATTTGATGGTTTTGCCCTGTTTTGTCCATTCCTTTACAATTTGCATATGACATGGAGTTCTGTTTTTATCTAATTTGATGGTTTTGCTCTGTTTTGTCCATTGCTGTTTATAATTAAAATAAATAATAATTAAATTATAGTTAAAGTTATTTTAAGATTTAAATTTTCCAGTTTAGTACTTTGTATTTCTCAAAACTGTGTCTTCACGCACCTCCTTCCTTCCTTCCTTCCTTCCTTCCTTCCTTCCTTCCTTCCTTCCTTCCTTTTCCCTTAGTTTTACCAATAACACAAAATCATAGACAATGTAAAAATGCTTTTAAATTCATTGTGACTTATGACTCTGAAGTCCAAGGTGAAGGGGCCACATCTAGTGATGGTTTTCTTGGTGACAAAGTCCCAGAGCTACACCTAGCAGGAGAGAGGGAGTGCATTTGTCTGTGTGCTCTGGCCAACAGTGCTCAATGATGGGGCTTTATCCTGATGACCTTATCTAATCTTAATCGTTTTCCCAAAGCACCACCTCCAAGCAACATAGTTGGATTGCTTCCACCCTCTTAATAGAATTATGTTTCAGCATATAAGCCTTTGGAGGGCACATTCAAGCCACATCCAAGCCATAGCATTTGACTTTACTTGAATGAGTCAAGCATTTCAACATTTCCTATTAATGCTATTAGATTATTGTCTAGACATTCGTGCATGTGTGTGTGTGTGTGTGTGTGTGTGTGTGTGTGTGTGTGTGTTTCACTTTGTAGAAATCAAGAAATATAGAGTATTTTAATTCCACATGCACCTCCCCTTGTTTCATGTGTAATTTTCATAAGTCTTAGTCCTCTAACCATTTTAAACTTCAAAATCCTTAGTATAATGGTTGTTTTCCATCAGCAATATTTGGTTGGAGTTACCTTTACACAGATAAGGCATTTTACCCTAGTTCTGATTCTTCTTGGAAGGAGAATCAGTTTCCAATAGATGACTCTACAATTACCAGGAATCCCAGTCTCTGATCCTCTGTGTATTATTCAGTCTTGATCAAAATCATATTGAAAACAAGGTTGCAATAAGCTAAAACCACCAAAATACTTCAGGAACAAAGAATTTAATACAGCAAATAAGGTGCTAATTCATCTTGTAGGACAGATGACTAACAGGGTTTAGGTCTAACCTTCAGATGAAAGAGAAAAATCACTTCCGGTTAGGCAGGTGAATGGGCCTGCTGTCTCTTTCTCCAAGAACTATATAAATGAAGAAGCTGCTATTATGATGGAGTTTAACAGCAGCATCTAAGTGGGATCCAATCACTAGAAAATTGCTTCTGCCTGCTCACAATAGCTTTTTGATGTTCATGCAGCTAGTAACAAATGCAAAAATTCAGACATATTCTCAGATGCCTCACCAGCAACAATAGCCTGCCTTACTTCTTTCTAAATAATAGGAGATAGTGAATATAGTTTCTAAAATATTATCTGCAAGAGCATGGGATATATATATCTCTTCTAGCCTCTGCAGTGTGCTGTGGTAGAATAAAATCAGAATGAACATTGTGTGCCAATTTCCCATATCCAAATTAATTAAATTACAATGTGTAAGCACGTTGCTTTCCAAAGATGAGTCATTGTGGCTTTGTGTTTCATGTCATGTACAGCTCAGGACATCAAAAGGACTCCTTTAAAAATGAGGCATTGCCATAGACAATTAATAAACTTTCTCTTCTGCGAAATAGCGCTTTTACCTTTTCTGACAGAGTGACACCTTCTCACTGAGCAAGGAATCTTGGCTGCAGTCCCCGCTCTGCAGAGCAGTGCTCTGGCCAGCAGAAACTGAGAGGAGCTGCTCCAGCGAAGTGACAGTGCTTGAACAGCATGAATCCTAAAGCAAGGAAGACCTAAAATCCTAGGTGCCCAGTCAGGGAGGGGAGAGGCCCCTCCAGGTCTTGTCAGTTTCTTAGAAGCCAAGCGTTCTGAGGCTGACTCCAGCTCCAAGCGTATCTGCTGGAAAGATGAAGAGGCTTTGTTAAAAGCTGAAAAGAGAATCAACAAGCAGAGTGTAAGGGTGCTGGAAAAGATGCAGGGTTGAACTGCTCTTAACACAGAAGCCAGATTGCTTCAAGGACAATGGGAATAATTTGTAGGTTTTGTACTTTTCCACCAACAAATGGCTATATTTTTGTGCAGCTTGTAACAAGCCCTACGTTATGGTGATTAAAACTGAGCATGCTCAGACTTTAAACACCTCTTATGAAGTTTTAACCACCTCCTGTCTTACAGGGAAAGATTAAAGTGATTGAGCTTAACTGTCAAATTTGCTACACCTTTTCTTGTACAAAAGCCATATTGGTAATACCTGGAAGCAAATGAAGAAATAAGTACAAATACAATTTTCCTAACTGGAGATCATTTTTTAAAAATTCTTCCTAACTTCTCAGACTCATACCCTTGCAAACTTACCTAAACACACACACACACACACACACACACACACACACAGAGAGAGAGAGAGAGAGAGAGAGAGAGAGAGAGAGAGATCCCCTACCTTTAAGCAGCAAGATGCATTTAACTTATTACCTCACACTAAAAATAATCAATATAATTAAGATAACCATTTCCAGCTTGAATGCCATTCTTCAAAAATCATACTACTCACTAAGGTCAAAGATAAAATCTTCTACTATCTGGAGGTCAAATAATTTTGCAGTGATTTTGGTAGCATTCTGAATGAGTCTTTGTTTTTTTAAGTCACAAGACTAAGAAATAGAGTTTAAGTGTAACCTGCCAGAAAGAGGGATGCTAAAAGCAGCCTGGCCACACGGGTGGCTCCCACTACCCCATTCCCACTGTTGTGAATTCACTGATGCAAAACGTAAACAACCCAGGGACTATGCATTATCCTAGAAGCTATCACACGTTTCCGTTTCATATTAAAACCCAAAGGTATGCCACAGCACTGGGGCCTTTAATGAAGACTGAAATATTTGCTTGTCGTTTTTATTTATCCCTTTTCTAAAGAACTCACAACATTTTCCAGTTTAAAAATACAGATTTTATTTTAGATATAACTAGATAATATTAGATTTTTACCATAGAATGAGTTTTATCATATGGAGAAAACTAAAGCTAACTCTAGTCAACATTTAACATTGTGTACAAGATGCATGGAGTTTCTGTATTATAAGCCCTATAATGTTTTTATTACACAGTCTGTAGATTTTATTCTTTCAGAGGAATTTTTTTTAGCTAAAATTATATTATTAATGTTTCTTTAGGTTGAAATAGTGGGGTTGCTTCCATAATAACAGCACCTTCCAGCTGTCAGTTCCAGTGAAATACGCTTCTTGTTTTATTTTATTTTTTTCATTTTACATACCAACCACAGTTCCCCCTCCCTCCCCTCCTCCTGATCCCCTTCATCTCTTCCCCACCCCACCTCCTATCTACTCCAAGAGATGGTAAGGCCTCCCTTGGGGAGTCAACAAAGTCTGGGACATCAAGTTGAGGCAGAACCAAACCCCTCCCCCACTGCATCAAGGTTGAACAAGGTATCCCACCATAGGGAATAGGCTCCAAAAAGCCAGTTTATGCACCAGGGATACATCCTAGTTCCACTGTCAAGGGCCCCACAAACAGATTAAACCACCCAACTGTCATCCATATTCAGAGGTCCTAGTTTGGTCCCATGCCATCTCCCTCGCTGTCTGTCCAGAGTCCATAAGCTCCCACAAGCTCAGGTAAGCTGTCTTTGTGGGTTTTCCCATCATGATATTGATGCCTCCTTACTCATATAATCCCTCCACCCTCTCTTCAACTGGACCCCTAGAGCTCAGCCTGGTGCTTGGCTGTGGATCTCTGCATCTGCTTCCATCAGGTACTGGATGAAGGCTCTATAATGTCAATTAGGGTTGTCACCAATTTGATGACAGGGGAAGGCCAGCTCAGGCACCCTCTCCACTATTGCTAGGAGTATTAGCTAGGGTCATCCTTGTGGTTTCCTGGAAATTTCCCTAGCACCAGGTTTCTCCTTAACCCTATAATGGCTTCCTCCATCAAAATATCTCTTTCATTGCTCTCTCTCTCTCTCTCTCTCTCTCTCTCTCCATCCCTCTCCCAACTGGACAACCCTGATCCCTCATGTTCTCATCCCCCAAACCCTCTCCTTTACCCCCTCTCTCCTAGTTTACCCAGGAGATCTTATCTATTTCCCCTTCCTAGGGCAATCCTTGCATGTCCCTCTTAGGGTCCTCCTTGTTACCTAGCTTCTCTGGGGCTGTGGATTGTAGCCTGATTATTCCTAAGGTAAAGCTGGTCTCTAGTGTGAATAAGGAAGAGTTTGAAATGAATACCTCAAACAAGGCCACAAAAGAATAGAAATCACTATATATAAGAGAAGCTTCAATTAGTCAGTTGAACTGATTTTTTTAAAAGCAATTTTTAAAGTTTTTCTTGATTGACATCACTTAATTCTAGTTTGTGCTATTAAGAATCAAATTGAAGTTTAAACAATAACTTCAGGACCAGGGCAATGGATTTAGGTAGTTACTGGACCTGTTTGTCCCATTTTTCTATGTGTGCACATTGAATCAATCTCCTTTTTCTACAAAAAAAAAGAAAAGAAAAAAGAAAAAAAGAATCCAACTGAGTGTTGTGACTACTGTTGAAGAGAATGATCAGGAGACAAAAGTGCATTGTCATCCTTGCTATTGATGAAGATCTTTGAGATGGAAGGACCTGAACTTAAAAATAAATTAATGATTTACTTTATGTGCATTGGTGATTGGGCTGTGTCTGTATCTGTGCACAGGGTGTCAGATCCATTGGAACTGGAATTACAGACAGTTGCGGGCTACCTTGTGGGTGCTGGGAATTGAACTTGGGTCCTTTAGAAGAGCAGCCAGTGTTCTTTACCTCTGAGCCATCTCCCCAGCCCAGGATATAAACTTTTAATACTGCACTTGAATGCCAAGTTTAATAATGAACACATTTGTTCCTAAAGATGGAGACAACCAGCTGTAGCATTACGTTCTTCTTGAAAATATGAGTAGCCATGACATTAGGACACTAAGACCAACGTTTACAAGATCAAATCATGGATTACATATCATTCCCTATCAACTCATTTATCTTTAAACATACTGGTCTTAATTTAAGTGTCTCCTTGGATCAGTTTCATCTCTACTTATCCCTTTAATGTTCTGTGTTTCAGTTTCCTCAGAAATGAAGCATTCCATTCTGGAAGGAAGCTCTTTAAGACTTGAGAACTTCTAAAGGGAGGATTCTTCAGAAAATAAACAAGTCTCAGGAAGACCCTGAAGCTTACCAAAAGTATAAGGCTTCTCTGTGCCCTCCTAAGGTTATGTGATCAGCAAGGACTGCTAAGGGGATGATGTTCTCCAACTTTTCTAGCTGCCTGCAAGTTATACAGAGAGATTCAAATTCCAGTTTTGACAAATCATCACCTATGCTGGAGTTGGTTTTTGGTGAACAATGCCATTAAGTCATTTGTACTTCTGTAAGTAATATCCCACCCATACTTCTGTAAGTAACCCCCAACAAGCTCATTGGTATTGTAAGCTGGACTTTGGGAGCATCATTACATTGGTCTGTCATCAGTTTCCTATCTGTGATGAGTAGGTGTTTATCCATGTCTCCCCAGGAATGGTGTGATACAACAAATATTTAAATTCTTGCTGAAAATCATGGGTATTCACTTAGAGCTCAGTCTCTTATACATAAGCTCATACAAAGTCATCCAACCTCCACCAAGAAATACAGCTAGATTGACCAAAAAACAATTCTTGTTGACCTGAGTTGATGTTAATTTTCTGTAGTAGGTGATATTTCAAGAAACAGTCACAAGTATAGATTTGGGAGATTGCTCAATGGTTAAGAGCACTTGCTGCTCTTCCAGAAGCCCCAGGTACAACTCCCAGAACCCACATGGCACCTCACACCTGCCATATAACTCTAGTTTCAGAGTATCCATTGACATCTTCTGGATTCAATGGGTACTAGGTGTGCACATTTGACACAGATATATATACAAGCAAAACACTCATACACATAAGAAAAATCCAGTAGGAAATGTTTACAATTAATTTATAACATTTTTCAAAAAGTCATTGAGCTATATATAAGCCAAACATTTGCTATTAGTTGACAAATGATATTAATATTTACTTCATTAAAAATGGAAATAATTATAAATAAGTTCTGTATAAAAATTAACATAAACTATTCTTAACTATTATTATTATTAGAATAATGTTTAAATTAATACTTTGTTCAACAAAATGTAAAAGTTAATTAGGGCATTCAAGGCTCTGAGTGCTATGTAATATTCAAAAATAAACCAAATTTCCAGACAAACATCAGAAAAAAATGGATTTCTCTGAATGGTGTACTTTGCTCAGGTCTTCCCTTAACTAGAGTGACAGTCGCCATCCCCATATAAATACAGCATCAGCAGTCAGTGGGCAGTTGACATGCAAAATGCACACAGAATGCTTCAAATGACAAATAGAATATATGGATTCTGTAGGTCTTGTCTTTCATATCAATGAGTCAATTAATCAGGATTTTAAATTATTTTTATTATGAGTAAGTTGGCATAAGAGTTGTTTACCTGGCTGCTGATTTAGTGACCCCAGCAAAGTCCCTGTGTGGTTTTCCCTAGATAATTATCCTCAGTGCAATACAGCAAAAACACACTGTTCTCTAGCATCTCTTCCTTTACACCGTTATTTCTTCAACCTTGGCAACCTTCCTAAGTCTCCTGGTATTTTTTCCAGCATTATCAGACTTTGGAAAACTAAATGCTCTAGCATGGCTTCTCTTCCCATACGTGGTATGAGAGTGTGGTTGTCCTTATATCTCTCCTCAAACCTTTTCTCTCATGAATATTACTCCTAGCTAGGTCATAATCCACAGAAGGGTTTGAGGTCTCCTTGACAACCCAACCATCTTAGCATTTCTCAGAGTTTTTTTCTCCCACTTGACACACTTCACATTTTTGTACTTATAATTAATCTTTCAAGCAGCTTCACTTCATCTTTATTTTCATGCTTCCCAAATTAATTGCCCACATTTTCATATATATTATACATCCAATCCCTTTGATGGCATTAATTCATTTCACTTTCATGGCAAGAAATGGGTTCATTTGAACTACAACTACTTAAGTCCCTCTTTTATCTGAATTCTTAAACCTTCCAATTTCTACTCAGACTGAAAGTTCAGTAAATGAGGTTCTTACCGATGTTCTTATGTTAAAGTTTATATTATTTGTTTTGTTCTCAGATATAAATATGGAATTTCAATATCAGGTGACAATTAGGATCATCTGAGTAGGGAGTCATACCTGAAGAACTGTCCTGATTCCCTTGATGGATGTTGAAAGATCCTCCCCAGTTGTGGGCCACACTTTCTGCTAGCAGCCAAGATTTAAAAATGGTATTTGAGAAAGAAGATTATCATGCTCTTCATTAGCTTGGCCTTCCTTCTTGCCATTGGGTTGAGTCATCCTGTTTTTCTGCTACTGGCGATTGGTTCGTGGATAACAGAATTGGTGTTTCCAAGCTTTCATTGTGAACTGAGCATCAGTGGCTCTCCAAGAACCTTCCAGGCTTCAAGCTTCCTGGGCCAGATTAGGACCAGCCCCTGTTTTGTTAATTAACTACTGGTTGTCACTACCCAATGAGAGACAGCACTCAGCTGCAAGGACCAAGGAACCACATGGTTCTTGGATCCTGGGGTGTGTTTTAGCTGTTGCTGCTATTTGAAAGCTGACTTAATAAATTTCCTTGGTCCTGTTCCACTAGATAACCCTCATGAAAACAAAGCATTTTATTATGTTTTAAAATTATGTGCACGTGTGTGTCCATGTGCCAGTTCGTGTACATGAGTGCAGGTGCCCTGAGGCCAAAGGACTCCCTGGAACTGAAGTTAGGTGGTTGCTGCCTCCTGATGGTCCCACCCTTATTTTGGTCTTCTGCAAAAGCAGCAAATACTCTTAAAACAGTTTAGCCATTTCTACAGCCTCTTGTGCGTACATCTTGTCACTGAACTGCTGTTTCTATGAGAACTGGACAGTAGAGCATTCAAAGTAATGGTTTTCAGAGTTGTGAAAGATTTGTAAATTTGAAACCTATGTCTTTTTTCTAGCCACTGATGTTTTTAGAAAATAGATAATTTCACTTACGTATGAATGTAACATCCTTCTTGAAGTTCTTAGGAGAACTGGTTAAGATTATGCATATAGCTAATATGTTTTAAATGAACAAATTCTCCTAGCCATGTGAGAAAAGCTGTTTCCTCTATTCTGAATATGTTTATTTAATATCCATACATTTGATTTCTCAACTCCATTTTATAGTATTTTATAGAAAGAACAGGTGAGTATCCCATACTCCCCCCCTGAACCCAGTCAGCACCGGCTTTAAGCAAGTAGCTCAAGGTTAGTCCAGCCTGAGGCCAAGCCGACCTGGGCCAGGGCTAGGGAGCAGGCCGCCCAAGCAGGAAACCAGACCTGCCAGCTGCTCAGGCGGGAAACCGGACCTGCCACCAAGCCAAGTTAAGCATTTTTTAATGGATTCTTGTCACGTTGGGCGCCAAATGCAGATGTAACCAACCATCTTATTAAATAAGAAACACAGAGCCGATTCAGAGAAGAAAGCCAAGAGGTCAGAACTAAGAGCCTTACCCTTCCTGCTTCAGCCGAGAGCTCTCCGAAAAAGCGGCCTACTTCCTGTCTGTTCGTCTTTATATAGACTGTCTGTTCTGCCTTCTTATTGGTTGTAAACCCAAACACATGACTGCCTCATCACTGCCTGTATGTACAGCCCTCCAGGTTCTCTATGGTATTGAGATTAAAGGCGTGTGTCTCCAATGTTGGCTGTATCCTTGAACACACAGAGATCTACCTAGTTCTCTCTACCAAGTGCTGGGATTAAAGGTGTGCGCCACCACCGTCACGCTCTTGCTATGGCTCTAATATCTCTGACCCCTGGGCAACTTTATTTATTAACATACAATTAAAATCACATTTCAGTACAAGTAAAATACCACCACACCCACCATTGACTCAATAAGCCCTAAATTGTTTACTTTTTTTTATTTCCCTTTATACACTTTTAGGAACTTAGTGTACTGAGGACATTCTAAAATGTTTCAGCTACATAAAGGCAAAGTAGAAGCTATGTACAAACCCTGAAATGGGCTCAGAAATGAATCTTTCATATAGAGTTTTTTTTTATTAGTTGACCCTTATTTTTTGTTTGTTTTTCTTACACTTAAAATTTTGCATATTTCACCCAAGTGTAGATGCAAAGGAACCATGCATTATATCCGAAGCTAGGCACAGAACATTTCACTCTTGCTTACTAGGAAGGAGTGGGGAGGGGAAGGGAAGAGGGAGGGAAAGAGAGAGAGGAGCTCTGTACTTGTCATTTCCTGCATAGGCCATGACATGACATTTTCCATGGCAACAAGACTTTATGGTTGTGGGGTGGAGAAATCCTAACCAGAAGAAATGTGTGTCATTCAAAAGAACATACGTAGCCTCAGTCTCTTCGCTTTTCTGGCTAACAATCCTCATGCAGCTTCCATCAAACAGTCGTACCCTGACCTCATTCTTTGGTTGTGAGCCTAGCCTTTAACAGTGGAGCTATCTCTCCAGCCCCTGATTTCATTTTTTTATGGATAGTTTTCTTCAGATATAAATTTACTCATTGTATTTGAAGTCTTAGTTCTTTAAAAGATATAAGAGAGTTTGTGCTATTTTCTTCTTTCTAATTATATATCAATGTGTACCATTGTGCTGTATGTGTGGACTGAATTCAGGATAAAGCACAGCAGCTCCCTTGGAACTGACATCTTTCATGTTTATATTCCTTCCGTCTTCCTTGGATAATGCCCATCAGTGTTCTCTTAAAAGAACTGGTTCCAAGGTTAATTATTTCAGACTTCTCTCCCAAGCATGGAATGTTCTGAAATACTTAACCTTGGACCTACGATAGACAGCCTTTCCCACTCCAGCCACATACACACATTGTACATTATTCATTTTAATTAACATTGCATCAGTGAAGGACGTGATTTTATAACTCTGATTTTTTTCTAACACATCTAGGAAGTGTGAAATTACAGTTTCATCATATGTCTCTGAGACCCTTTTATTTTATCCTACATTTTCCTTTCCTGGACTAAATGTGAATGGCTATAAACATGAATGTGGATACTCTTTTTGACCGACACTTATGTGTACTCCTAAGAATATATAAGAAAAGACAGAAATGAGAAAGATTTTGTGGAAAGAATGTACATTATAGACCTATTAATAAAGAAACAAATTGGAACATAGAGGTAGTGTGTGTGAATTGATTAAATAAAAGTAAGCATAACTTTATAATGAGATAATAGATATCATTAAAGTAAGTAATTTAATGACTAGTTGGTGTATAGATGGAACTCTGCTAGGTGCTTTAGTACAAAACACCATTTACTTTTTATCTTAGTTCTGTTATCTCTATTATATATATAAGTTTGATGTATGCATGTTTTCACCATTTATCTTTGGGTTTTGGGCAGTGCTTCGCATTAAACCCAGGACTCCTCTGCTGGTGCTACACCACCGAACTACACTGCTCTCCCAACTCTAATCTCATCATATCTATAAGGAAATAAAATATTTGAAAACTGAATAACTTAAGGAAAATTATACAAACAGTAGATTGCAAGATTTAAACTCCAAATTTTCTTATTTCAAAACCCAGTATCATGACCTTTAGGTGATCCTTGAGTTTTTAACAGAATTTATAATTTATAAAGTATATGATAAGGACCAAGAGGAGATAATGCAGTCACAAAAGCAAAAATGTATATTAATTTATTTTACATTAATTGTTCATATTCTCAAGTTCTACATAGCATAGTGCCTACTTTGCAACAAGAGAATCCACAGTGAAATGAAAGTGTCAAAAGAAATATACAAAAAAGGGGAATCCAAAATTATATGTGTACCTTCCCTAACTATGTTCTTTATAGTCACAATGATTCAAAACACTGTTGAAGATAAGCATTGTAATATGGTCATAGGGCTCCATGCCATGAATGTATTTTTCCACTTCATTTCTGGTTCAATACTATAAATATTTATCATTCTTATTGGCTGTGTCCCCATTTTATGCCAGCCAATTAGACACCTCTTTGGATGTACATCAAGTACAGTTTCTACTTAGGAACAAACAAAGTAAAATCCCTCCTCAAGCATTGTTTTCTGTCAGCTATTGCTGAATTCAAAAGTAGTCTTTCCCTACTGAATTCACTGTATTTTTCAGAGACATTATGGAAGTTTAATCCCACTATTTTTAAGGGCTGGTGATATTTTTACTGAATATTCTTACATGCATTTATTTCACTGAGATCTTTTGAGCAGAAGTGAATACAAATTACCATGGAATTTATAATCTGTAATGTATGGGACATGAGTAAGAAGAGGTAATATACAAAGATGCAATAAATGGGAAGCTTTATTCTTTTTATTTTAATTATTTATGGTTCATGTTCCATACAACATAACGATGACTTCATAATAAAATAACTCATGTGGAAGCAACAGTGTGAAAAATATACAAATATGTAATTTTATCTCCAATACCAACTTATCTTGCTTTTCATTTAACCTCTCATCCTCTCCACATACATACCAGCAAATTGACGGCTCTACATCTTAAAGCTTAACTTCTTCCAAAGAAGGGCATAAATTAACTCAAAGCTTTCTATTTTCAGTGTGAAATGTAAGAACATTAGAAAAATCAGAAAGCCCTTACTTCTTCTGCCACTTGACTATTTCCACAAAGAACACTATGCTTTCCATGCAATCAATAATCACATTCCTACTATTGACTATTTCAGTAAAGACAGTGAAAAATTAAACTAAACAAGAAATAAAAGATTTGGATTGCATTTTTCTTATTGTTTGTTTGCCTTTGAACTACTTATTTAACTTGAGTGGAAAATGCTATCTACCTTACTTTAAAAGTGTTACCATGATTTCCTAATAGATAGCCCATATAAACATGAGTGGAGGAAAACTGTATAGAACACACACACAAACACACACACACACACACACACACACACACACACACACACACACACACACAAAATGCCAAAATGCTTGCTTGTGTCTGGGCTCCAAATATATCTGCCCAGCTGCCTACATGAATCTCAGCTTGAGTTAGAAGCATTTAGCTCAATGAATTCCAAATAAAACTTAGCTCTTTTTGAGGCAGCTTTGTGTCATGTTATTTCTACAACATGCCAATCTGTCCCAAGTCAGGAACTCAGTTCATCTTAGATTCCTTCCTTTGCCCCATCTTTCAAATTAAAGCTTCAGTACTTTGCCCCTTCCCTGTGACTAGAGCATATACTCTCTTGCTTTATTTATTTATTTTTGTATAGTGTGCTATACATACTTCCCCCATAAGGCTGTATGTTATATTTTTTTTTCTCTTGACCTGAAAATTCTTGTAGATGGAAAATATGTCATGATTATTATTCATACTGTAATTTGCAGGCCTTCCTTCTGTTCTTTCAGCAATGGCTCATTTAACATCTGCTGTTCTCTAGTCACTAATCACAGACGGATGAGTAAGACAAAGACCCCATCCTTACAAACGCATAGGTGTTCCTTGGAGCTTACAATCTTCAGTGGAAGAAAGATCCCAGATTCTGCCCAGTGCCCCAAGGCATAGAAAGCAGAGCAGTGACAAGAGTAACTCAGTGACCACTTTAGATGGACAACCAGAGAGAATGCACACCGTGAGAGGGAGCCCATGCCTGAAACTCCATGGACCAGGAACCAGAGCCTGAATAACACAGAAACCTGGGATAGAACTAAAGATGACTGGCAAAAAAAAAAAAAGTCAATGAAATGATTCCTAATGATATTCTTCTATACTCATAGATTGCAGCCTAGTTCAATCATCATCAGAGAGGCTTCATCCAGCAACTGGTGGGAGAAGATACAGAGATCCACAGCCAAATATTTGTGGAGGTTGGGGAGCCCAGCAGAAGATGGGGAGGAAGGATTGTAGGAGCCAGAGGAGTCAAAGACACCAGGAGAACATGACCCACAGGATCAACAGGGCTCCTGGGGTCTCACAGAGACTGAAGTGACAATCATGGAGTTTTTATATGGGTCTAAGCCAGGTCTTGTGCATTTTGTTATGGCTATGTAGCTTGGTATCCTTGTGGGACTTGTAACAGTGAGAGTGGGCAGTGTGTCTGACCCTTCTGCCTGCTCTTGGGACCCTTTCGTCCTCCTAGGTTGCCTTGTCCAGCCTTGATATGAAGGTTTGTGTCTATTCTTATTGTAACTTGTTATGGAGTGTTTGGCTGATATCTCTGGGAGGCCTGCTCTTTTCTTAAGGAAAACAGAGGAGGAGTGGATCTGAGGGAGAGTGAAGATTGAGGGGGAGAGTAGAGTGCTGGGATGAGTGGGGGTAGGGGAAACTACAGATCTGGATGGAATATATGAGAGAAGAATACATTTTTTAAAAAAGAGAGAGAGTGACCTTTAAATAATTATTTGAATGATAACGAAGCAGGAAGAATGAAGAAGGAAATGTGAAAAGGCCGAGATCAGCTGCAGGTGAGAGTTTGTTATATGTGGTTTAAAAAGAACATAAGACCAGGTCATGCAATCATGAATGGATTTATAAGCCAGAATTTTTATTTTAAAGAATGTAAGGGCATTGGAATCTTCCATAATTGAAGAAACCACTTTGGCTTTGTGGAGACTCTTAAAAAATAAAAACAAAATAGAAAATAGGAAGCATGTTGGGAAAATCTTTTAGGAGTCTAGAAGAGAGGCTGGTAGGGAGAGACACCACAGCAATGGTGACGGTGGAGATAGATACAAGAGGGCTTAGCTCATAATATTTTAAATAAATAATTAATCCTTGAATAAATTAATGAGCAAATACAAACTTTTCTAAAATCAAATCCATGCCTTTGGGTAGCACATAATCAAGTTATAAAAGTTAATATACCCCCATAATTATTATGAGACACACTTGTTGTTTAGTTTTACCGTTAGTCCCATACCACATAGACAAAAGGTTTCTCCCAATCCAGTAATCGTCGCACTCCTGTGAAAAGATTAGGCTCAAACTTTTACAGGCCTCAAAGTTTCATCCCTATGAGTAGCTTTTACAGTGCTGGGAAATGCTAGGAGTGTTACTGGAAGAGAGAGGGAATCATCATTGTCACCCAGCTGTGAACCTGTGAGCTACAATAATGACTACCCTGGCAATATGGCCACTGGTGCAATAGCATGACTGTCATGGAGTAACCAAATGCTTTCTTATTGTATTTAAGGCTGGCTCCTATATCTTCACTGTTATAAAGGACAAGAACCTGAGGCTAGGTATGTCATAGGCCCGAGTACAGAATCTACTGCTTATATATATATATATATATATATATATATATATATATATATATATACACACACACACACACACACACACACACACACACACACACACACACACACGTGTGTGTGTATGTATGTATGTGCATGTAGCAACAGTTGATGAAAATAGAAAGCATGAATTGGAAGGAGAAAAAAGAGAGGTGGATGGGGGAGGCTGGAGGATGAGGGATAAATGATGTAATTATATTATAATCTCAAAGGAAAATAAAAAGAAAAGAAAGTGAAAAAAAGAAGACATGAAGTGGAGTGGATAGGGTGGTGGAGATGGATCTGGTAAGAGTTGGGGTGTGGATGTGATCCAAACAAATTGTATGAAATTCTCAAACAGAAAAAAGTTTCAAAGGAAAAATAGATAACTGTGCAGATCTACAAAGGAATAGCAAAAGATGATGGTGAGGTCTGAGAGTGAAGTCAATGGATAGCTAGCATGTCCCTGTGTCTCATAATATTTGAGATCTAACTGCTAGTTGCTGTTATTGTGTTAGTCAGTGTTTTTGTGGAAAATTCCCATGTCAACCATCTAACAAAGAGCAGGATGTGTGTTGGTGCACAGTTTAGGAGACCAGTTTATGGCCAGTCCGTCCCCTGGCTGGGCTTTTGGAAAGGCAGGACACCATAGTGGGCATAGACCAAAGCTGATCACTGCTTAGCTGGAGTATGAGATCAAAGAGGAAGGGGAACATGTCAGACTCCCAGTGTACTCTCACTGTACTCTCCTGTCTGGAAAAGCTTCCTACTAGCCTTGCCTCCTAAAATTATTACCATCTTTCAATAGCTGTCTGGTGGGGATTAAGCTTTAGCGCAAAGGCCTTTAGAGGGACACTTAAGATTCAAAGTATAGGAGTTGCCAAGTTAAAGTTAGTAATTATCATAAAAGCAAATTATCATAAAAACAGCAAAAAAAGAGAAGTAATCATAAGAAAGAAGGAATCATAGAATAGAATAATGGTCTTTTTTAAAAAAATTGAAAACAGATTCTTTTCTCATACGATATATCTCATACAATACAATTGCCCTCCCTCTACTCCTCCTAGTTCCTCTTCCCCACCCCCACTTCCAGATCCACTCCCTTTCTGTCTCCTATTAGAAAAGAACAGGCTCATAAGAGGTAACAACCAAACATGACAAAATAAAATATAATAAAAAGAAGCAAAACCTATCATAACGAAGTTGGACGTGGCAACCCAACAGGAGGAGAAGAGTGCCAAAAGCAGGCACAAGTGTCAGAGACCCACTGGTTCTCAAAGTCAGGAGTCCCATGAGAATACTAAGCTAATAGCTGGAATAGATACTTGGAGGACCTGGTGCAGACCTGTGCAGGCCCTGTGCTTGCCGCTTCAGTCTCTGTGAGCTCATATGAGCTTAGCTGATTCAGAGGGCCTTTTAATCCTGGCTTCCTCCATCCCCTCTGATCCTTACAGTATTTCCACCTTCTCTTCTATAGGTAGAATCATGGTCTTTAGATACATAAAAACAAAAACTTAATAACTTTTGGCATACTTACTATGTTTAAATTCTTTGTAAGGTGCATTTAATATCTTTGTATCATTTAATAATTATAATAAATTACAAATCACCTCATATGTATTGACTCATCAGTGTAATTATTTTTAAAAATGTACTTAGAATTCTAAACAAATGTATATACTTTGAAAAACATCCATTTTTTAATACTAATGAATTCGCCCAATTGATACACAATGTTGAAGAGTTTATACCCCCAAATAATCAAATTTTGAGCCATTGGACAAACAAACGCATATAACTGAACAACTGATAACACTTTATTCCACTAATTTAGTCTTATTATGTTAGTTTAAAGTATTTATGTTCTTTATGAATGCTGACAAAAAATTACTGAGTGACTTGAAAGTAACTGTTACATGTTAGAAGAGCATCATCCCTCTTCTTTTTCTGCTGGGTCTTAATATCTGTGGAATAAGTGAGTATTAACACTTGAGGGATTATCTACTTCTGTCATGCATGAAATGACTGGCAATGTCAATTACTGAGGTGCATAGCTTCAGGTTTTCCATAAGATTCTAATTATCATGCACCCAGTTTTTCTCCAAGGGACATACTCATTAATTTGGTGAAACCAGAAATCTTGGACTCAGACATGATCAGGGGATGAATGTGGCTACTTACTATAATTTAAAGAGTCCTGGAAACATCTTTCCTATTCTCCACTGGTTTCAACGTGGCACCAAGATGTCCCAGTTAGCTAATTTTGTGGCTTTTCTTTTTAGAGCTTAACAGATAATATTTTTAAAAGTAACTTTGATGGAAAGAACAATATATTTGGAGTCACTGCTTCTCCCTACCCCTCTTGTTGCAAAATAGGGAAAGGATGACCTTCTAAAAAAGTTCTGTAGCTGGGTATGGTGGCACACACACTTGATGTCCCAGCACACAGAAAGGTAAGGCAAGATAGTAATGAGTTATTGGCTAGCCTGTCCTGTAAAGTGAGACCCTGCGTCAAAACAACATAAAAAGAAGCAAAGAGTTATTCTGTATGAATCCAACATAATTATATTTTTGTGCATAAGAAGTTAACTTTTACAGTTTTGGAAAAGGTAAGTGAGACACATTTTGGTGACATCACTTTCTGTAGGCCAGGTCCTCAATGAAGGGATTGAAAGATTGATAAGCATGTGATGAGATGGGACTGTAGTAAGTGATCTGGCAATTCCAGTCTGTCCTTGTATTTTAGGATGGCATTATTCCCAGACAAGTTATTCATCCTGTTCCTAAAACCTTCAGAGAAAAAGCTTTCTGCCTGATGAGTAAGGGTTCACCAGCCACAGCAATGTAGAAAGCCTTCCAAATATATCACTGCATTCCTGCTGCAGTCGGCTGGATTGCCCTTAATGAAGATGGAAAAATACAACTGAGATTTGCTTAAAAGAAATGCATTATCTATGTAGAAAATTGGATGATGCTAATGATTGACCTTCCCAAAGGGTTTTTTTTTGTGCTTAAATTTACATAGAAAATACATTAAGTAAAATAATGTGTTAAATCTATTTGCAAAATAATGCATTTAAAAATCAAGAATAACTAAGTGTCTCATAAATATACTTACATTGTAGTTAGTGATCTACCTCAGACAGTTCTTTGGTAACTAACACTCCTAAGTTACCAA
Organism: Peromyscus californicus insignis; assembly: GCF_007827085.1. Lineage (NCBI taxonomy): Eukaryota > Metazoa > Chordata > Mammalia > Rodentia > Cricetidae > Peromyscus > Peromyscus californicus. The sequence goes on along the minus strand of NW_026294514.1, from coordinate 19,548,453 downwards.
AAGCTTGGATTGTTGAAGTCACTCTTGAACACTTTTGATTACAACCAATAACTGAAGGATTTAGATAAAGGGAAAGTATGTGGGGAGAATGAAGTCTCAAGGAGGGGGAAAAATGAAAAATCTCATAAATCTGAATTCACAGAAAAATCTAAAAAATAAAAATTTATACCTCTGATTTGTAATGATAAAATACACAGAAACTGTCTCCAAATAGGCTAAAAACATGTTTCTAAAGGAAACATAAGAAAATCCTTTTCTTTCTACTTTTATACTTAGTAACATATATAAAAAACAATAATTGTCGAATACTTTCAAAGACATAAACTTCCTGCATTCAATGTCTGCTTTGTTTATTGTATTATTCCTAAAATAACAACAATAGTACATTGAAGTAAGCTTTTACTCTTGTGAAAGTAGATTAAAATATGTTTGGGTGCATTATACATTTGAGCAAGCAAAGAACTGTTGAATCTGGAAGCAAATAAACTTTGGACAACTAGGCTATTATTGAGTAAATGAGCACTTTAGTGCATTGAATGGTACCCCGAGGAATGCAAGGGAAATGATAAAGTAATAATTGTTACTATTTATTGAGCCTTAACAATATGCTAAGCACTATTAATGCTTTGAAAGTATTGCATCTTTATTCTTTACTAGTCTAGTAAGTACATTTTTATTACTATCTTTTAAGTGTAGAAATTAGAGTTGAAGAACATAGGGCAGTTATTGAAAGACAAAGAGCATTGAGTGGTTAGAGTGGACATTGGGTCATGGGGTTCCAGGCAGGGGCCTGTCGTCTTACATACTGGACATGGTCATCTCACAAAGGGAGGCAGGTCTGAGCCTGTGGTATGATAAAGAGCACAGGAATAGACAAGTTCAGATTTAACAACCCTATCCTACTATACAAAGAGAGTTTGCTAATTCTTCCCAACTTTCTTACATTCATTGAAGATGAGCATGAACACGCAGTGGACTGAGCTGTGAAGGATGAGGCTTGTTATGAAGAATTACCAAGGCTGGTCTTCTCCATCCCCACAGAACCATCTTGCTTCAAAATGAAAACTGTGTGGAAGGCAAACCCAGCAACAACTCCCTGGATGCAGCACAGACTCAGTTCTGAGACCTTCAACTTTGCCTTTGCCCTGGACCATCTCCTGGATGAGAAAGTCAGTTTACATGGAACTCACCGACATTCACAACATGGCATCAGATTTTTCAGTTGACAATTTAAAGATTCTGTAAATTAATCTAATCTAATTCTGTCATTTTAATCAGCAAGAACCCGTAGCTAAAGCACAATCAGCAGTGTCCAGGAGTCACTAAACAATGGGCTATATGAAGTATAGTGTGTATTATAATTTCCAGACAGCTCAAACAAACAGCCACTGGAGGCAGAATGAATACAGCCTATAGCTCCTACTTCCTCCTGGTTGGTATTATGAATAAATACCTTATTAAGTCCAAGACAGACAAATGAAGAAAAAAGCTTTGCAAGAATTTTGTTCCTCTCAAGCCCTATCAGAAACTCACAAAATCCAAGGAAAGATTATTTTCTTCTAAGCAGCAAAGGGTAATCTCTGCCACTGTGAATATGGCAGCCTGAGATGACTAGTGACTCCCTGCGGCAATTTGATATTTATTAAAAAAAAAAAAAAGTCTTCAGAATACCTTGCCCAGGATGAGTTGCTATGGAAACAGTGGAGTCAGCAGTTGCAGTCGGTTCGTAAAAGATTTCATCTATTTGTGTTCCTTCTAAAACATGGTTGGTGCAGATTCTCAACACAGCAGCTCTGCCTCTAAAGCACTTGACATTGACCACCGACTGTTGCAGGAGGTCACCTTTTAAACGCTCTGTGCAATCAATGATGTTAAGGCAATCTGGAGAAGAATGCTGTTAAGGGTTGCCAAGTCAACGGTAGCCTCACCGCAGAGTTTGAAGTAAGGATGCTTGTGCTAAACTGCTAGGAAAGCTTTTCTAGCCTCACCAGTTCCCCTCCCCCTAACACCAGAAAACATAGCCATAGGCATTTCTCGGTTTCTCTGTCAGTGGTTGTCTGCAGAGAAGAAGGTGTAAAAGAGGGAAGGGAGAAAGGGAGGGAAGGAAGGAAGAAGAGACAAGGGCAAAATGACTTGCAAAATTCAAACGTGCAATACACATGCAAGCAAAGAAGGCAGCCTGAACTCTTACACACTACTGAGGTGACCTGTCCTCAATTAGGTTAGTAGTCCTAATAATTGAGAATGTATATAATCTATCACTCATCGTCTGCATCTCTTGAAGCAGAGTCTCAAGACACCCTTACATATATGCACCAGAATTCACATACAAGAGCATTCTGTATACCCTTGGGAGTTCCAGCACAAATACTGAATATCTTACGGAACACTCTATATTCATTGACATGGTAGACGCTACGTAATGGTGAGTGAAAAGGTGAATTAGAGAAACATGAATGCAGTAAGAGTACCAAATATTCAAAACTAAACAGGACATAGCTTACTTAAGGAGGATGCACAAAAAATATAGCTGGAAAGAAAAATAAGGGATCAATAGTGTAGAACTTGCCCTTTGTTTATGCTGATGATGAGAAAGAAATACTTGTTTATGGAGGATGAGATGAATACTAGTAACATTCTTGATGCAGTTAAATTTTTTAAAGTATCCACATCCTTATAAGCACTTTCCAAATTGCTGTTGTCATACAAACTCAATAGTTGGAAAGGTAGAAATTCAGTCTTAAATCACTTTACATTTTTATATAATTTATATTTTCATATTTCTCAACAAAGGATGTTAAAGAGAACTGGATATTATTGTCAACAGATATAATAACATTTGTATAGAAATCTATAATTTATAAAGAATATCTGTCTTAGCAATTTTTAAATTGCTGTGATAAAACACCATTACCAAGCTAACACATAAAAGAAAGCACTTAATTTGGAGAGCTAGAATCTATCATTGTGGTGAGTGTGGCACCAGGTAGGCAGGCATGGTACTGTAGCAGTAGCTGGTGTTTATATTGTGATCCACAAGTATGGGGAGAGAGAGCTAACTGGGAACAGTGTGAGCTTCTGAAACCTCAAAGCTACACCCAGTGACACATCTTGTCCAACAAGGCTTCACCTTGTAATCCAGTGGCTCCCAACCTTCCTAATGCTGCACCCCTTTAATACAGTTCCTCACGTTGTGGTGGTGACTCCCAACCATAAAATTATTTCATTGCTACTTCATAACAGTAATTTTGCTACTGTTATGAATCCTATTGTAAATATCTGATATGCATGCTATCTGACATGCGACCCCCTAGGGTTTTGAGACCCACGGGTTGAGAACGACCAGATTAGACTCTAATCCTCTCCAGACTGGAGAACAAGTATTCAAATAATTGAGCCTCCAGAGTCATCCTCATTCAAACCACTACAATATTCATAATACTTAAAGGTAGATTGGATTATGTCTGGATGGTCATCAAGTTCAGATGAGACATATGGAAGGAAATACCTAGAAAATAATTAAACTGAATCTCTGCTTTGCTAAGTCATGAGTCCCATCGAGTCCCTTAAAATCTTGTGTGGTATCATGTGGATCTATACCTCCTGGTAGGAGTGAAAATATTTTAGAGACAGCTGTGGCCCTTCCATTTCTGACTACTGAAACAGGAGACCCTAACAAATTTGATTCTCACACTGGAAGAAGAAAATGGCTGAGGATCTGACAGCAACCAATGAGCACCTTGTCTCCGAGAAAAAAAGGTTTATAACTTGCCAGACTCCCCTTACAGGAAAGCCAGGACAGTGATGGAAGAAACGTACCTTGGCTAGGACTGTTGAGTTATGCAAATCTTGCTGTCTATTGAAATCTCACCTTCAAGTTAGCGTAACCTTACCCAGCAGGTGAACTTGAGCATGAATGGGAACAGAAGAGTAGCTGATGGATCAATTTGCCCCTCCTCCCAGTTTGGCCATTTTCCCTACTTTTCACTATCAATTTGGCTCTTTAAGTGGCTTGTTGAGGAAAAGTGACTGAGCCTGGCTTGTTAGGGTAGTCAGAGCTCAGGCTCTTGGCCTAACTGGGTAACATTTGTACACCTCATTTCTGCCACCAGTGGTACTTTATCAAGTTATATTGTGTCTCCAATTTTGTGAGTTCTGACTAATGGGCCATAATTCTGTTTCAATTTGTCATTTGTAGGCTACCATTTCTAATAAATTAGTTGACTCATATTCATTACTAAACATTTGAAGATGAAAATTCTTAAGGAATATGACTCTATCACTGTTTCTCTTGTTATGGAGGACTCAATCTCTACTTTGCTGGCCCTTAGTTCTGTATTTATTTATTTATTTTTTTTGGTTTTTTTTTTTTTTTTTTTGGTTTTTCAAGACAGGGTTTCTCTGTGTAGCTTTGCGCCTTTCCTGGAACTCACTTGGCAGTCCAGGCTGGCCTCGAACTCACAGAGATTCTGTATTTATTTTTAATCTAGAGAAATTTGAATAAACCAGTTATGCCACATCTTTTTATTTCTACTCTTTTGTTTATTTGTTAATTGTATTAAATTCAAACCCAGGGCCTTACATATCCTATGCAAGTAAGTGAGCTAAGGAGCTCATCCCTAGCCATGTGACTTTCATGTTAAACCGTTTGAGTTTTAAGTTGCTAGTTCTTAACTGACTAGGCTCAGAGTTGTGTTTGACCCTTGAGACCATAACAACAAGATCTGAAAGAAAAACCAAGGGCTCTTTAGTAACTGGAGATTTCTGCCTTTCAGTACCACACTCAATGACTGTGAGGCAGCACTCCTGACAGACAAATCTAGCCTTGAAACATCAACTACAATTTCCTGGAAGCTGTTGTCAAATCTATTTACAAAACCTGGCAGAAAAGGTTTTCTCAGGAACTCTATTGTACACCTGCTTTGCGTATCCCTGGAAACAGCTATATCTGCAGCAAGGCCCCAGAAATCACATGGCAGCCTGACGGAAAAGTGAAGTGTTGGTTAGTGGCAATCCACAGAGTGACGGGATGGTAAACACATTGTAATCTTTCTCATTTATCACTGTTCCTCTTGCAGCACTTGGGCACATACATGAAATCCTGCGTGTACACACACAAGCACACACACTCTCACATACACACACCTCATACTCATACTCACACACATTTATAAGGAGTGGAGGGGGGAAAAAAGGAGATTGACATTTCAGTGGAAACCTGGCTAGGTGTCATATTAAAGCCTTTGGGAAAGAGATTATAAGAACTAGAAAAACTGGTTTTGCTCCACTCTGCTGAGGTACAGTAAAAAGGTATGAGTGAGAGAAGAGTCAGAGAGATTTGGAGAGAGGTGTGTAAAAGGTACATTATAACTCTCCTGTCCACCCTCCTCATTACCAAAGTAGGTGGGACTTGACTCATCCTCCTATGTCAGTAGTTGTTCCCAGAAGACCTGCCCAGAGGTTCTCAGGGTGACTTCAATCAGGAAATGTACGATTATTTTTCTGACAAAAGTTTGTCGTAGAGTTTAATGTAACACAAATCTTTAGGGGTCTTATTAATAAAACAAACCAGAGCCAGGTATTGTGGTGAACTCTGAAAGATCAGAGAAACAGAACAAGCCACAGCCACCTCGCCTCGCCAGTTCCTCAGCTGATCTCGTTTCCTCAAATTGGAAGCCTCTGTGTCCTCATCCGAATGGATCTCAGCTGAACTGCTGCTGAAAGCCTAAAAGCTTAACCAGTTCCTGGTCCTCTCGCCTTATATACCTTTTTGCTCCCTGCCATCACTTCCTGGGATTAAAGGCATGTGTCACCATGCCTGGCTGTTTCCAGCGTGGCTTTGAATTCACAGAGATCCAGACGGATCTCTGCCTCTGGAATGCTAGGATTAAAGGCATGTGCTACCACTGCCTAACTTCTATGTTTAATATTATGGCTGTTCTGTTCTCTGACCCCCCCAGATAAGTTTATTGGGGTGCACAATATAACAACTGTAGCTAGAGTTTTCCTGCCTGGCCCACAGTCAGGATAAATCTCTGACACCCACCAGTCCCACAGCCACTCAGACCCGATCAAGTAAACACAGAGACTTATATTGGTTACAAACTGTATGGCCGTGGCAGGCTTCTTGCTAACTGTTCTTACAGCTTAAATTAATCCATTTCTATTAATCTATACCTTGCCACGTGGCTTGTGGCTTACCGGTACTTTACATCTTCCTTGTCCTGATGGCGGCTGGCAGTGTCTCCCTCACCCAGCTTCCTGTTCTCTCAATTCTCCTCTCTGTTAGTCCCGCCTATACTTCCTGCCTGGCCACTGACCAAATCAGTGATTTATTTATTGACCAATCAGCAACACATTTGACATACAGACCATCCCACAGCAAACAACCACAGTTTAGTTTAGGGACATGGAATAAGGTTGTTTGTAATAGCATTTTTTTTTTTTTTTTTTGTTTTTCGAGACAGGGTTTCTCTGTGTAGCTTTGCGCCTTTTTCCTGGAACTCACTTGGTAGCCCAGGCTGGCCTCGAACTCACAGAGATCCGCCTGGCTCTGCCTCCCGAGTGCTGGGATTAAAGGCGTGCGCCACCACCGCCCGGCTGTAATAGCATTTTTAAGTGAGAATGGACATAGTCCACTTCTTATATTCCATTTAGTGGTGGCAAGATTTTAAAATTTTCTTTTGTGGATAAAGGACAGGCCAGAGAAATTAATTTGAATCAAGATCTAGTCACTAGCTTTACTCAGAACAGTTCTCAGTAACAAAGAGGAAGCTTTCCATAGTTCCAGATGGATTGTGCCAGAATTTTTAAGTTTGATTGTCAGTCTAATTGGATTAAAAAATGCCACAAACTTAGGGAGGCATGAGTGTGTCTGTGAAGGCATTTGCAGAGACAATTGGAAAGTAACGGTTCTGGCTTTATCAATTGATTAATTCCTTGTTAGATCAATAATACTATAGTGCCATTAGGAGATTGAGGAGGTGAGGCCTAGATGGAGGAAAGTAATTACAAAAGGTGTGTTCTGGGGGCTAAACCTTGGCTCTCCCCTTTCTGAAGTCTCCTTTTCTCCTTTTCTCTGCCTCCACTAAGGATTGAAGAACAGCCGCTGTCCCATAAACCTGCTACCGTGGGAGCAGGGGAAAGAGACCATGACTGACCGACCACTCAAAAACCACAAGACAAAACAAGTCTTCCCCCTTTTAAGTAGATTCCGTCAGTTATTTCTCCAGGCAAACATAACCTAGGTGCTATAGTAGAACTCAAAAACTACCAAGTGGTCCAGAGTTGGTATGTTGGAATCCCATGGGTTTTTAACTGGTTCTCAATAGCTAGTCATCGTGACTGCTTTCCTGGCCAAGAATACAGATGCCTATGCACCCCTCAGTTCCCTTCCAACTTTCCTGTCTCTGTCACTTCACTCTTATCAGGTGCTTCTCAGAGAGCCAGGCATTTCTCAGTCCAATAAAGTGAAAACACAGTGAAGACAAAGACAAAGATGAAGTAAATGAGGAAGGTGGAAGTTCAGAAATATCAACTCAGTAACCTAGTGTTGGGCCAAATTTTATTCTTTCTAAAGTTAAGCTTTAAATAATCAAATAGGGTTGTAGGCTCCTAGGTTGTTTGCTTTGTGTTGGAGCTAGGTTTTGTACAGTCATTTGAACAAGGTTTGTCAGACTGTTAACTCTACCTGCAACATGTTTCTTCTATTGATGAGACACCCACTCCCATTGTTTAGTAAGTTTGTTCTTATTAATGACATAAGCTCACACAATTTACTCATCACAGGGAATGTTTTGTGTAGCCACACTCAATATCTTCAATCGTATGAGAGAGGCAAAAATCTCTTAGCTGGCCTTGAATTTGTAATTAATTAGATAACTACAGGATAGGCTGCAGTAACAATGAACTTTAAAATCTGTGTGGCTTGCTTAATGACATGGAAGATTTTTATCTTACTGAGGAAGTTTCAAGAACATGGGGCAACCCTGTTTAATAATGAAGCAAGACTTTCTAGAACTTTGCTACTCGGTGGAGTAGCCTGTGACTGCACATGGCAATGGAGAACTTACGAAGAACTTGGGAAGAGTCTAGTCTGAACTCTGTTGCACTAAAATTTCAAATGGAATCTGGACTTAGTAAACCTAATAAGGCACAATATTGGAAACTATATTAAAATTATTTTTTAACATTTATAATGTATTGAATGGATGCAGAAGATGAAAATATATTACAAAGTTAATCTTACCTATTTAATGAGACGGCAAAGAAATTTGACAAGTACATATGCATCTTGCATCGTATTCTAGAGCTACAAAGATCCAGGAACACGTGGACATTAAGTAATGGAGGAAACAACATTCCGTAATTGCCTCAGCCTACAAATGACACTGTATTTCCAGTCTTACTTCCCTGACCAAGCCTAGTCAAATGGTCCAAACCTAAGTTCAAGGGAGTCCAGAAAGTGGGTGGCTGAGTCCTGAATGTCTCTGCCTCATGATGGTATTTATCCTTCTGCACAACTGATCAATGCACTCCTGCATCTGTTATCTCTAGTCTCGTATGTTGTTCTTTTGCCAGCATTATCTTCATATGCCCATTTACTGCTCTTTGTCTTTTATCTTATTCTATATTTCCAGATTATTGACTTGGTTGTTTTAGAGATGGTAACGTAACAAGTTAAATCTTCAGAGGAAATGTTAGCAAATTAAGTAAAACTAATCATTTGTGGTGGTTCTGAGAGATAAAAAAAAAAAAATGCTTGTATTTGCCCTTTGGCATGGGGTATGAAGATCTCATTAAGTCCAGTTGTAAACAGAAGTCAGTAACATGAGAAGATACTGGTTTTTTGTTTAGTTTGGTTTTGGTCTCTACCCTTTCTCTCCCATTTCTGTGCATTGTGTGCGTTTTTCTTCTTTGCGGCCCACACAACTGCAAACGTAAACCAGGGTGGGAAAGTGCCTAGGTTCCAATAATAGGAGCCAACTCTAGCGCCATCTTCTATTGTGCATTTTCTCCCATGGCTCTGATCTTTGTGGAAGTCCTGGCCCTCTAAAGAGTTAACTGAACTGAACCACACTTCCCTTCCCATGGCTTGGGACTTTTCCAAAGACTTCCCCTGCAGTTTTGAAAGTTTCTATTCACTGGGGCTGGAGAGATGGCTTAGCAGTGAAGAGCTCATGTTTTACCAACAAAAGACTGACCCTGGTTTGGTTCCTGAGACCCACATGGCAGCATTGTGACTCCAGTCTCAAGGATTCCCATGCCTCTTCTGGCTTTGACATACAGTGCATCCACAGGACTCACATATATGCATGCTGGCAAAACACTAATGCACATAAAATAAAAGTAAAGAAATCTTTTTAAATCCCTTTTATACCTTGGTGGGACCAATTTATTCTGAAGTAGAGTCAAAGCCTGAATGAGGGTGCTTCATGTTTTCCACTAATTATGTTGTTAGTCTATGACTCTTCTTTCTGTGTCCAGTCTTCTGAGAAGTTGCTCAAGTCATCATTTTTCCTGCTATGGGCCCATTTAAATCATCATAGGACACCATCTTACGTTGGATATATTGGTCTCTTTTCAGTAGCAAGACCCATTATGGCTTGAGAGGTACAATCTGAATTGGAATATTCAGCATTTACTGTTTAATCGGTGTGAGTGAGATCATGGAACAACTGTGTAAAGCATCTATCTTCAAGATCTCTCCTAGGGCTACAGATTGAAAATAAGATGAAGACCACTGGAATCTAAGGAATTAAAAAGGACCAGAAATGGATAACTGAAGGTGGATGGCAGCACTCTGAGTACTGAGCTGCCAGCTGCAGAGTCTAGAAATCATAGAATTAGAGTTTGCCAAGGTCCCATGGTAAGCCTTATTTTTTAGCCACTCTACCTCAACCTTTTAAAAAGTCAAGGTTGTAAAATATGTATGATTCATTTAATAAGAAGAACATAATTACTTTGTATCTTCTTTTAAAAAAAAACATGAAACGTGAATTTGAGAGGTGAGTAAGAAAGGGTAGCACATAGATCAGGGGAGAGATGGACACAGTCTATAAAAACCTGAGCCATGTCCCCTGCTTTGGTACAACTCCCAGGTTTCGTTTTGCAACACTCTGTACCAGTGCCCTACTGTGTAAGCACCATGACAGAGAGATGGACTGTATTGACTCATTACTGGGGTTGGTCAGGTGTGGCCTGGATTAGGGGTTACTATCACATCTCATTAGCTGGCTGTTCTACTCCATTATCCAATGGCCCAAGGCACTGTGCTGTGTATAATGCGATTCTGCAGTGCAGGAAGACAGCTTCATTCCAGAGACCTTTAAAAACCCATTAGGAGAATATTCTAGAAACTGAAGAATATACATATAAGGAAGGCTCAGCTGATACTAAGAAATAGTTATAGTTTTCCTGTAAAAATGCTGAGATCACTTTAGGTCAGGAGACTCATGGTTGCAGAAAGGATTTTCAAGTTGTCATTGAGATTAACCTGCAGATTTTATTCTACCTTTGTGCTCAAAGGCAGGCACTTTGTTCTCAGTCAGACCTGGCACTAGACCTTAGTACAACTAGGTATTAAAACAAGGAAATATTTCAATGCCCATGGATCTCCTGACATCCTCACACCTTGTTTCTCTGGCATTACGTTTACTATTCATTCCTAGTCATTGTAGCTCCCAATTGACTTGACTTCAATGCTGTCTTCAAATATACTGGAAGATCCTGGAACTGTGGAAATCCAGGGGCAAATGATATCCACAATTATACTTGGAAAGAGGCAGAAAACAAAAACAAAAACAAAAGGAACAAAAAAGAACAAATTAAAAAAGTCTCTTTTCGGGAAAACAGCAGCTTGCTTTATACATAGTAGATATTACGGTAACTAAACTTTTTAATTCATTCAGTTCATCTGCATTCATAAATGACTGATCATTGGGGAACTTGTTTCACGACTATCTCTTGGGGAGATGGCTGCATCCTTGAGTCTATCATATTATCTCCAGACTTAGTAGGGACACAATGTAGCCAAGTCTCTGTAAATATTAGTTTTCCAGTGTACAAGCTCAGTGCTTTTCCTGACTATGGTAATTTCCACTAAGTATTTTACCTTAATTTCTCTTCTTATTGCTACTTTTTCTTAATGCTATTTGATTCTCTTACTACTTTTGCTTCTCCTGATTTAGGGCTTGGGCGTGTCTGGATGACTCACAATCTGGGGTGGGGTTCCTGTGGAAATCCTATACTCATCTTCCATAATACCTCCTTAGACATTTAAATAATTATGCTATCAGAGGAAGCCAGAGAAACCAGATGAAAGATGACTAGACTGTCAGCCAAAGGCATCTTAATTTGGCAGGCAAAATATCCTAGGATGTTACTTAACTTACCTAAAACTCAATTTTGTCATTGAAAAGGATGAGATAGGGCCTTGAAGATGGCTCAGAAGGTAAAAGGACTCACTGCCAAGCCTGATGACCCATGTTTTTACCTGAAATACCAACAGGGCATAATGAGAAAATGTCTCCTACAAGAAAACATCTCCTGACCTCCACATTTACAACATCGCATGTGTGTACCCATACCACCCCCTCTACAAAACAGATAGATGGGTAATTAAAAGTTATAGGGGAAAAAAAAACCAGATAAACATTCTTGGAGGATTTTTTTCTTTTCTGTTTGTTTGCTTGCTTGCTTTTGCTAAAAGGGGAACATAATAGCTATGGCTATGCCTGGGATGTTGTAGGAATTCAATTCATGTTGAATCTGATCTCCACAAAAACAAGTGGAGATACAATCCAGATAGAAAAGACAACAGGGTTCTCCAGTCCTGGAAAGGCAAGAAGTCTCACCAGGTAAAAGTGATAGACATGCAAGCGTAATGAACTAAATTTAATCCCCAAATCCTGTTGTGGAAAGAGAGAGTAGACTCCCTAAAGTTGTCCTCTGACCTCTATACATGTGCATTGGCACATTTAACACCAGCATTCACAAACACATACGTAATAATAAAAAGCTCTCCAGGTTTTACCTCAGCAGCCAGCAGTAGAGCCTTGTTTGGTCTCTTATTCCTGCTGCTCAAATGTACTTGCATAATAGTTATGATCAGATCACTGTCCGTTTGTCAACCGAAAACACTCAAGTCATCCTGTAGGAGTCTTAAGAGAAAGCACAAAATGGGAAGTCAATTATGAGTCACATTAAGAATCCTGAAATCTTCTAATAGAAATCGTCTGCTGACTCTTATGCTTCTGCCTAAATGACCCTGACCCAGAAATCATAGGGCAATCACCTTACATGGTTGACTAGGTCGTATTATGTGGATTTGTCAGGGAGATGAAGGCCTGCCCTCCTCATATTGTTCTCTAGGTAGGTCAAAATACGATATGAAGCAGAAGCCAGAAGGGTATGAATACAATAGTAGAAACTGTGAGAAAATTACCAATTTTTTAATCAGTATCATGCTCAACTACAAAGTGACAGATGAGAGAGATTACATAATTCTATAATTTGGGCATTTTCTCACAACCCCTGATGCTTTATTAGCTATTGCATCTTAAGTTCCTTCAGTATCTAAAACCAATGAAAGGACAATGTCAGATAAGCTCTAATTGTGTAGAGTAGCATCCTCTCAGGGACTGCTTGTATCACTAGGGTCCCAACAGGTATAAAGGCATTGTCCTGCTCATGAAACATGGCTGCAGACCATGGGATTCTCTGATGATTTTCAGCCTTGTGACATGCACCCTCCCATCCTTCTCTGTTGACACCTGTTGGCGCAGGAAGGCTGATGTCAGGCCTTTATTAGCATAAGCCCTTGTTGAACTGCCTTTTTTCACTCCGCCATCCTCACTAATTGCCATTTAGACTTCAGAAAGGAGGTTGAAAACCTGCCCACCACTTTCTGCTGCAAATGGCCTCACGGCTATGATTTGAATAATAGTAATTAACATCCACGCAAGATGAGTTTTATTTGAGGAGTTTTGAGATGTTAATTAGTATTATAACATCCCTGAGAGGTAAGTAATTATAATTCTCACACTCTTTCCAGAGGAGGAGCCTGAGATACAGCTGGGTGAAGTTTCTTGTCCAAGCTTATGCACAGAGGTAAGGCATAAATGTATAGATGGGAGCACCTGGAGAGGACAGGATCATTCATCATGTCTGACAAAAACAAGCAGTCCATTTGCTAACATACTTGCAGCATCACACTGCAGAGCATCCTCACTAGTAAAAAGTCTTTACTTTGGTTCCTTTATTGATGACATTGGCTAGAATCTGGTCAAAGGGAGCAATTTTCTGTAAAGTCAATCAAATAAGAAGATTAACATTATTTCTTCTTTGAATAACTGCAAATGAAATTGGTCCTCTTTAAAAAACATGTCCAATGATTTGAGGATATATGTGATGGTGTTTGGGGGCCTCCCTCCTCTCATCATTGTTGGTAAACACTAACCCATGATTTCTATCTCATACCTGAGTACACAGCTGTGTTAGGGAAACTGAATGGTCACACATTTCTACATCAGGCCTCACACCAAAATGGACTGTGCTACAATTAATGTTTAAAATGTGATATTTAAATACATAGTAAGAGCTTTCTTGTGACTCAAAAGTTTTGGTGACAATAAGGGGAACTTGGCAGGCTGATCAATCCAGCTACCACCCAGGCCCAGAACCAGGACTATCAGGTAGTTCATCCCAACATTCATCTCATCTATGAGCTGTTGGAGTATGTGAAGGGGCTAGACCTGCAGATCCAAAGCTCCACGACACAAGGTAATAATAGGATAGCCCAGAGGAGTCCCCCTCCCAGTGATGGCTGAGTATCAATAGTGTAGCAAAAGGCAGAGGCCTCGAACCAGACCAATGACTCATTGCAATGAACACTTAACAAGTAAAGATGTATGGAGTGAAGTGTACACCATGTGACTCACTGGACCACACTACAGCTTCCACACTAAGTTTTTCATTTGTTTTGTTTTTTGTTTGTTTTTTTGTTTTGGGGGGATTTACTTTTACATTTTGTTTTGGAGGGAGGTTGTAAGAGCAGAGGGTGGAAGCAAGGGGATGGGGAACTGAGTAGGATTGGGGATGCGTGATGTGAAATCCACAATCAATAAGAAGTTAAAAAAAATTGGGCAATATATCTTAACAATGGATATTATATTAATAAAGCCTTATTTAACTTATTTTTGTTATTTTAATTTTTTTATACGTGTGTGTGTCTGTGTGTGTACCTGTGTCTTTATGTATGCACACAGGACTGTGAGTTACTGCAGAGGCCATAAGAGGATGTCAGGTTCCCTGTGGCTGGAATAGCAGATGGCTGTGAGCTTCCTGATGTGGGTGCTGGGAGCTGAACTCAGTGCTCTGCAAGAACTGGAAGAGTGCTTATCCCATGAACCAGCTCTCCAACACCATCAACACTTACTCTAAACTTAGCATTTATTGAGAAGATCTAGGTTCTTGCAAAGGTTACAGACTAAAGCCTGTGAGCCATGTGTGTCTTGAGATAACTTGTAGATATGGCCCAACACAGAACTGTCAACTTACTTAAAACTTTAGTAGATATATAATCTGAGGCAGAGATGAAGATGCTCATGCTGCAACTGACCAATTCTCTCCACAGAGACATTATTTAGTCTTAGTCTGCATTTCAGTTTGGAGAGAGAATGTTATCAATTCTGTGTCCTTTAACTCAAGAGTCCAGATTAGGAGTTAGGTCTGTACTGTCACTTTAAGTGAAACTATCTCCAGGTAAAAATACTGATTTTTGAATTTTCAAAGTCTTTGCTTAATCCATTTGGTCATAGAAATACTGTGTTGAAGTTACTGAAGTGATTCAGTACTTACACAGAGAGCCTGGGATACAGATGGAGTCTCATTACCAACTCCTCTATAGTAACTCCTTCAATGGTCCCTAGTGGTCTGAAGTAGATGGAAGAGTTCAGAATGTAGAATAGAAGATATTCACTAAGGGGTGAGTATGTCCTGCAGTTTCTTAGGGAAGTGTGGAATGGGGAGTTGCTGAGGCTTACAGAACTAGTCTGATTTTATTTAGCTGAAAAAAAAAATACTTTTTTTGTACCTGATTGTTCCAGTGCTCCCTTGTCAACATCTTGGAGCAGAATAGAACATGGTTTTCCCAGGATCGTCCTCACTATCGTTTTAGTGAAGTGTTTCTCCCCTTCACGCTGCCCCAGAGCTCCCTGAAAACATCTCTTCACATTGCGTTATCTTCTAATAGCATGAAGAGCCGAATGACTTCTCTTTATTTGCACTGCATATAATCAGCACCCCAAAATTTTATCGCACAATCATCCCATCTTCCCTGTGTCGTCTTCCCTCCACACATCATAGCATTGGACTAAATTTCATTAATGTCTCGAGTTATCAGATACTTTAACCAAGGCTCGGCTCTCTCTGAAAAAATAAAAAAAAAGGTGTGAATATTATAATTATTCATTTCGCAAGAATGTTGTGCAGATTAATTAGTAGATTCCGTCACGTTCTGAAAATGTAGGGCATGTTAACATTCAGGTGCTATGTGCTATGACCTGTGATTATCTGCAAGGTATTCAAAAGGACAGGAGGAAAGATTGAGAATCTCTCATTGTGAAATATGTGCGAGGAGGTGCAGACGCAGCTTGAAAACTCCTGAAGCAATTTTGTTCTGGAGCTTCACATAATGGTTTGGTAATTTGGATTTACAGGCACACCAGGCTCATGGGAGAGTGGCATGTTCAATGTTCTGCAGACACGTGATTGTGTCTATGGAGGATTTCTCAAGTATATTTGGTATGCGCAGACATAATTATATGCACAAACCTCTAAAAGTCTTACATACCTGTGTGTGCAAACATACATATCTGAATGTATTCCCACACGGGCTAAGTGCTAGGGAAAGAGAAAAAGAAGGAAACTACTTACTCCTGGTAGAGGTTGAAGGTCAGGTAGTGTGGGGTGTACTTCTCACTCATGAGTTTGGAAGTTCTGCATCTCCTTTCAAGAAAAGATATTATTTGTTTAGCTTCAGAATCAAATGCTGAAATTAGTGGTTCTGGGAGAGTCATTTAGTTATCAACTGTGAAATATTGGCAGTCCAGATGTAGGTCTGTGTTTTAAATTTCCATAAAGTTTTATAATTTGAAATGTTTAAAAATATATTTAAGTTAAAGTCCTATCCTCTTTCTGAATTGTCTAGTTAATTAAAGATGTACAATGAAAAACTATTACTTTATAGAAAGTATAGGGGCCTAACATATTTTTATTAGATGGTTAGATAGTAACCATTAAATAGGTAGTATTTGGGAAATGTGCCAGGGACTTTTCCTGTATTCCAGGTTTCTTTCTTTGGATGGATCTCATCTTCTTGCTAATGCATATCTCAAAATTATTACTTGTTCTTCAGTTTTAGTTTAGGGGAGCAAGCATTTAAGAAGTCTGTGACACTGATAAAGTACATGTACACATTTATTACAAATATTTTATGGTTTTTCTGCCAACATTTCCATTTATTTGATTTACTTAATTTGATCAATTAGTTTAAAAGTCACATTGATGGCATCTTTCCAAATAATTCTGATGACTTTACATAGAAACAAACATCTCTGTAGTAGGTTTTGGGTTTTTTTTTTGTTTTTTGTTTTTTTTTTTACTTTTTGCTCTTTGGGGGCCCTCCACCTAGCTCCCGAGTAAATACACAGAGACTTAGTCATACTTATGAATGTCTGGCCTTAGCTTGGCTTGTTTCTTGCCAGCTTTTCTAACTTAAATTATCCTGTTTCTCTTTAACTATGTTTTGCCTCTGGACTTTTTTACTCTTCTTTATTCTATATATCTTTCTCTCCTGCTTACTCCATGACTACCTGTGGCTGGGTGGCTGGCCCCTGGCGTCCTCCTCTCCGCCTCCTCTTCTCACGCCTCCTCTTCTCTCAAGCCTAGATTTCTCCTCCTTTTTATTCTCTCTGACATGTGCTCTTCCCTGGAGAAGACTATTACCCCTGCTCACTGCATTCCTTAATTACCTGTGGTTCTTTGTGTAGGGTTGAAGTCTCATGGGCTTTCTCCTCACCCCCATCCACTTCAGCATTTCTATTGTTGCTGTCCTTGTTCAGCTCATTTAGGTAGTCATGTTGGTGAGATTTTATGAGTGTAGCTTCTGACATTCCTAGGAGACATGTCACACAAAAAAACTCTCCGGTCCTCTGCTCTTACAATCTCTCCACCCCCTCCTCTTCAATGTTGCCTGTGCGTCAGGTATAATTTTTCAGAAACTTATTATATGTTTAATTATTTGTGTATGTGTATGTCTCTATGTGGGTATGAGTACACGCGTGCAGGTACCCAAAGAGGCCAGAGGCGTTGGATCCTCCTGGAGCTGGATTTATTAACAACTTTGGTTGGTGCTGGGAACTGAATGTAGGTCCTCAGCAAGAGCAGTATGTGCTCTTGATTACCTAGCCGTCTTATCAGTCCAATCTTAATTCCTTATATCAGTTCAGAGATAGCATGTTTTACATTACACTGTGGTGTGTGTGTGTGTGTGTGTGTGTGTGTGTGTGTGTGTGTGTTACAGATTCACTGTAAACTGTAGTTAGAAAGCTACAACAGAGTTCAAGGAGTTTCAAAAGTCTGAATAGATATACATGGAAGCTGACAGATGCAAAGACATTGCGTGTGTGGTTATTATTATTATTTTTTTTTATGGAGGAATCACATATCTAACCCCATTGGAGGTCTACTGGAGGTGCCAGTAGGGTCAGAGTCGAGCTTCAGAAGCAAGATGAGGTGGAAGAGGTGAAGGTCAAGGCCTGATGGTGGAGAGGTGAAGGTCAAGGCCTGATGCAGGCTAATGAACTGGCAGGTGAATGGACAGCAGTTCTAGATAGACAAATGGGAGATGACAATCCAAACAGGCCGCTTAAACAGTGTAAATCAAGCAGAGCTGAAGCCCCTGAGGAAGCTGAGGGTTCTCTGACTGCTGGTCCCTTGGCATACCTACTGGTTGGTTGGGGGACAGGTCAGTGGGCTGTCGAGGTTGCACTGGTGGGCGTGGCCCTCTTTGCATGGTCTGGGTGAAGAAGTTGGACTCTTCCCTCTGCCTGGAATGTCTGATAAGTTCTCAGGCCTGATTTTTTCTGATAAGATTTTAATATAACCATGTACTTGTAAAGTCCCAATTTACTTGGGTAAATTTATCGGGCGACACAGTTTCTTTTCCCAGGAATAAATTATTTATCAGTCTGTAGTAGGTGGGTGGTGCTGGACAGGTGGTGCTGGACAGATGGAGCTGTTCCTGTGTCCACCCAGCAGCAGACTCATTCTCTCCTCAAAATGAAGTCAAGTGCTCCTTGAAAAATTGAGTCTTTCAAGGCAAGGCATAGCCTGAAAAAACTACTTTTTGGGCACTATGTCATAACTTAGGGCAAGGTAGCTTAGCTTTCTCTCAATACTTGTTATGCAAATTAGTTCAATATCAGTATCATCCTCAGCATTGGGGTCCAAGGCAACCTGAAGACTTTCTCTCGAGCTATGATTTATAGTCTTAAAAGTCCATCAAGGCATATTAGAGTAGGGGTAGTGGATAAAAGGATACACAATGCCAGATGAGTGGAATGGAGTACGGTGATACTACAAGTAAGGACGCTAGCTACACATGTGCACATGAGCATGGAGGAGAGGTTTATAGCAGCAGGCAACTGAAGAGCTCTTGAAGACCTTTATGTTACTTCTGGAGTCAGTGTGCTTTCTCTTGTTTGTTTCACTGAAACTCATCTCCATCCTTTCAATTTGTGGCATCTCCAGCTTGACGAGCAATACTACGCCAACATTAAAGACCACAAACCATGGGGCTAACACTGATGGGTGACAGCTTTTTGTCCACAATTCATGTTACACTTGTTCTTTGACATTATTTCTCACCAGTTATAGCATTTGAAAACAAGGAATAAGAAGTAAAAGTTCATCATCTTCATGGTGGACAAAAGGAAGGGCATTTGAGGATAATTATCAGCATCAAACGTGAGCCTCCATGTGCATGGACATGCACACACATGTCTGTGCATCCCCCACATGTGCTCCCACATGTACAGATATGTACACATAGACACACACATGTGAAAATGGAAAAAGGAAGGTAAAAATGACTTGTCCTATCTTAATTTCCAAACAAACAAGAATGCTTTAATAGTCATTTGTGATCACTGTGAATCCATGTCTTTACTGGAGTTGTTAGGGTCATCTTGGACCCTAGCAACCTTAACAAGTTTAGTTTGGCCACAATCCCCAATAGGTCAATTAAATAGTGAATCAATAGTGAAAAGAAAAAAAAAAAAGGAAAATTCATTGAATATGACCACTTTTGGAGAAGAAGCAAAGAGGCTCAGTGACATCACTCCTCAGGTCTATCTTTGAGTCAGGGTGTTAAAGGGCAAGAGGAATGCATAACTAAGCTGTCCTGATCAAAGGGTGGTCCTTCCTGTCATCAAGCCTGAATTGTATTGCCTCCACTATCTCCCACAAGGTGGCCTGAGAAGTTATCAGAAATCTGTGAAACATCTCTCAGCATGAGATTACTGGAGAAATGTCAAATTGTTTTATTAGTGTGATGGTCAAAGTGAGAGACTCAAGTGTCCCTCTAGAATATCTTCATTCCTGCCAGGATGGTTACAATTGTTATGGATCGTGAGTCTGCTGTGAGATGTTCTATATGCTGTGAATGTGTTGCTCTGATTGGATGATAAATAAAATGCTGATTGTCCAGTAGCCAGGCAGGAAGTATAGGCAGGATAAACAGACATGGAGAATTCTGGGAAGAAGAGGGCTGAGTCAGCAGTTGCCAGCCCACCGTCGAGGGAGCAGCATATAATGGGCACACGGGTAAAGCCATGGAACACATGGCAACATATAGATTAACAGAAATGGGATGAGTTTAAGTGTAAGAGCTAGTCAGTGGTAGGCCTGAGCTAATGGCTGAGCTGTTATAATTAATATAAGCCTGTGTGTGTTTACTTGGGTCTGAGTGGCCTGTGGGACCTCAAGGATGATGTGGGAGCCAGATGGGTACAGGAAAACTTTCAGCTACATGAGTCTATGATGATGCCATTACCAGTACTTTCAGTCTCATCCCAAGTTGGTTTCACACCAGTTCTGTGACTCAGTGAGCTGAGCTGAGTCACCTAAGATGTGCTTATAAGAGGTAAGACTTCCTGAAAGCTGCCAATCAGATAAAGAGCATTCCAGCCAGCAGCCCATGATTCCAGGTCACCTTTAAATGGAACAAGAATGCCAGAATGTCACTTTATAATATTAGCATGTAAAAATATCCTTGAATCTCTGAAATTTATTCTAGACACCAAGAAGAACAAAGCAGTGCCTTAGTAAATGCTTGTAATGCAATTTAAAAAGACATAAAGCTGGTCTCAGCTTGACAAACGAGGCTCTATGACAGATTGAGATCTTCTTTCATCCATCATATTTAAGATACAGAGTTTGCATGAAGCTCTATTAGATATCCAAAAGCCTAGAACACTGAGGTATGGGGAGACTCACTCTGCCAAAGAGTGATGTTTATGTTTAGATTCTGCAGTCTTTTTTCCCCCTTCAGTTTTTATTTCTCTTGTGTTGCCAAATAAATTATCAGCCAAGTGGGAAGAATATTGGATTTAATGTTATAATAGTCAAGTTCAAAGCTTGTCCTTCAAAATAGTCACTGGATCTACCCTCACAGAACACATGTGACAAGAATAACAAACAATTACAAAGCCACAGAGCCAGACACTCAATTTTAAGTAATTTAATGTCTTAATTTGCTCAATCCTGAAAGCCCCTGCAATGTAGATGCTGGTATCATCTCCTTGGGGGTTTTGAGGTTCAGCAAAGTAACACAGCTTGTCCAAGTTCATGCAGCAAGTGCTGAGATATGGATTTAGGCTGTAGCTTGGGTCTGCCAGTTCAATTTTCTTTAGAATAAATGAAAAAAAAAGAATTAATGAAAGAAAGCCATTATTAAAGTAATTACTGGATGATGTAGCTCAGTGGTAGACTGCATGTTTTACATGCATATGACCCTGGATTCAATTATGTCACTGCATGTGCATGTACATGCAACTACACATATGATACACACACACACACACACACACACACACACACACACACACACACACACACAAATATTGCTGAATATCATAAACCCTTGACCCTAAGAGCAAATCCGTAACTTCTAGACATTCAAATTTTCTTCCTTATTATAACTTCTTAGGCTTCACAGTTAAAAGGCCACATTTTATAGCCACTCTAGATGGTAGAAGTAAATTTTAGCAGATGTTAGGGGGAAAGTCTGGAAAAGTTACTGTGTGGGTTGCAGCAGACAGTTGGCTAGTGTGGTTTGTGACCACTGTTCCTTCCCTACTGCCTTTTCCCTTGAGGTTATATTCACCTCTATAAAACATTTGGCACCACTATGCTTGTGGGCATCTGTGGGAGGCCAGCTCCCACATTTTCAAGGGTTCCCATATGAGGAGGAGAGAGGGATAAGAAAATATTAGATAGAAAGATAGTGAAGAGGAGAAAGACAGAAACACAGAATAGCTTCTGGAGGACCTGGGTCAATACTGAATGATGGTCTTTTCCTTTTATTCAAAAGGGCTTTTTATAACAATGCCAAAGGGCAGAGCAAAAGACTTCCCCTTTGTTAGATCAAAGCACACCACACAGCTAAGTGTAGAACCTTCCAAACACCTGGCAACCATGCCGGTGGTCAAATCACCCCCTTATGCAGCCCTGCTGGGTAAAGCAAGCTCAGATTCTCACACACTGAGTAAGTTCTCACTGGGAAACCTCTGTGGGTCTCTACAAGCATCTCTTTTCTGGCTAGGTGGTTGTGTAGCACATGGCGTCAGCAACTGAATAAGACTGATGACAATTCTTATCCGGCTTTGTGCATAGCACCTTCCAGCGCTCTGAAGGTTAGCCAATGGAGAGAAAGGTTCTGTTTCAGTCCAAGCCCATCTTCTATCTTGAAGTCAGAGCATATCATGTCTTCAGGGACAGGGTCTTATCGTCTAGCACTGGTGGGCAACAAATGCCAGTGGCCATGTATGTACTGTTCTGAGAATCTGAAGAGCTTCCCTGACCAAAAACTTATAGAGGGCAGCCCGCTCACCCACTCACTCAATCACCCCTAACACTGATCTTTCTATTTAATAGCCTATGTTTTCTGAGGTGCTTGAATAAATACAACAGGATAAACATAGAGCAATAGGAGGCATTATTCCAAATATACAAAGAAATTAGAATAAAAACAATAAAGGCAGATGAAAATATGTAAAGTATCTCAATTTTAAAATGCAACACAGGAGCAGTGGTGGTGCATGCCTTTAATCCCAGCACGTGGGAGGCAGAGGCAGCCAGATCTCTGTGAGTTCGAGGCCAACCTGGGCTACAGAGTGAGTTCCAGGAAAGGCTCCAAAACTACACAGAGAAACCCTGTCTCAAAAAAAAATGCAACACAATGTCCAAAGGTGAATGGGAATACCACTTAAGTTTCTTCTAGCTAAACAAAAAAACTTGGGATTCAGAAAACCATGAGATATACCTTTAAAAACTCAAATACTTTTGAACAATTTTTCACTATTCTGAAAAGCATTACTAAGTCTTTTCATGCATATTATATACCAATTTCAATCAAACTCAAGATCCTCATTCAGTATGTATTAGCATGGTCCCTTGGTTAGTAAAAGCATTCAAATGCTTCCTCACTGATGGATAACTAGCTACTAAAAAGCTTCTCTTCTGCCCTTTCTGCTGTGACCTCATCAGCTCTACAGAAATCCTAAACATCTAGTGCCTGGGGCAAGTCCTGACTGTGGCCAGGTCCCAGAGAGGAGGTAAGGAGTCGGTGAGGAAAGGCTGATCCAGGCATGATGGTCGAGGGAAGCTCACAGCCTGACTGACTAGCAGCTGGAGTGCTTCTTTATTTATACAGAATTCAGTAAGCAGGGATAGATTCACGTTATTCCAAAACATACATCATATCATTTTTGTTTTCGGACATGTGTTTTAATTTTTTTCTCTTGCACATCTGGAGTCATAAGTAACATAAGTCATCATTGATGGACCATGACAGAACAGAGTTATAGTTTACAATCATTTCTCCTCAAGTTTAGTCATCATTAATAAATAGTTATCTCTTATAGCCATTTTTACTCAACAGACCCATAACCCAATTTTTAAGAATCTAGATGCATATGGTAGCTCATTCTCAGGCTGCCTGCTTTTGCAACTTCAAGGACAGTAGACAAAAAGAAAATCTCCACTCTAGCCCAGGTAGACTGCCATGTCCCAAGCAGTGTATTATTAACTTTTAATGGCCCAAATGCCCAAGAAAAGTCCTCAGATCACAGCTGCTGCAGTTCTTATTCAAATAGTGGCATAATGCAGTGTTTATATCTTATATCTTTATAGAATTTGTTTGCATGTCTAATCCTGGCCTTCTTTTGTTTCTTGGTCATAACCACAGTGGTTCTGCATGTGCTAACTTTTCTAAGAAAAGAAGGTCCTAACACCTCGTTCTTTCATCATCTGCCCACACCATGCCTTGCTCATCAATATAAGCCCTCGTGCAGGGCAGTGGTAACTTCAGCTAATCTAACTTGGTTGCTGTATGTGCAACATAATTGCCTGAGCTACATAGTAGGAAGAAGCTTATAGTTTGATCTGTGGCCAACTCCTCTAGCCTACCAAATTGTATTGACCTTTTCAAGTTTACTTTGTTTTGATTGTCTTCTTCCTGAGCAAGTACAGGGGCAGATGTTTTAAGAATATCTCATAGCCTCATAAAGAGACCTCTAGCTTCTTTGTGTACGTCACAATCTCCAAGACTTAAGAAAGGCCTTCAAGCAGATAAAGATATCTCCCTAAAAGTGGGATGGGTAGATGCTCAGGACTTTCCTGGGGAAGCTGAGAAGCAGTGGTCTTGGGGGAAGCCACAAATGATTTGTAAGAAACATTCCATCAATCCCATATCCCCAAATTGTACAAAAATTTGAAGTCCCCCAAGTATGCAACATGTGGAGATCAAAACCAAAAGTGGCACAATGGCCATCATGCAGCTCAGCTTTGCTGGATCGTTGTCAAGCAGCTGTGCTGGCTTTATGATGTTTTCCATTCCCATCAGATACGGCTGCACCAACCTAGCACTAGGAATGGAGCATAGCACTGAAGACTGGAAGAGTGTCAGGACCATGTTGGAATTTGCAGGGTGCTCATTGTGGTTGGCCCATTCTGTGCCTAGCTAGTTGTCAGATCTGTTGTCTACCAACCTCAGCTTAAAATCGGGGCTTAGTTATTCCTTTCTCTACTTTGCATTTCAACCTGGGCGGTGAGTTTGAAGCCAACCTGGCTACATGAGTCCCTGACACAGATAAACAAAGTTGAATGAGCAGTCAGATACTGAGTTTCTTGTGTTTTCCCTAATATTTTCTTAAACCAACTCAGTGTTCTATTACTAAAGCACAATTTACTAAAAGCAAATGTATGGCTGACAGTGTGGCTCAGTAGGGAAAGCTGCCTTCTGAGGAGCCTGAACAACCACATTCAATCCTCTGGACCCACGTGGTGGAAGAAGAAGACTACTTTGACCTCCATGCATGCCAGGGCAAGCATGCAATGTACACACCCATGTGTAAGCACACACACACACACACACACACACACACAACACACACACCCGCAGCACACACACAACACACTAAACACATAATTTCATAAAATGCAACAGAATTTAAGAACAAATTTAGGAGGATCAAAAACTTTTTACTTGTAGATGAAGAGAGTTCTGACTCATTACTTACCTTGGCAATCCTCCAAATAAAATTGTTTATCACAGTAAAAAGCTTAAGTATGAATTGGCATTAAGATGTTTAAGATTTTTAACTAAGAAGAGAAGAGCAGCTGTTTTGTGTTGCTAACCGATGCAGACCTACCTACAGGTGTTGATAATATCCCAGGTTGAAGAGAGGCATAGGCATTTTCAGTGAAACTGGGGAAGTCAGTCAGAACAGTTGTCTGGACAGATGGCCATGCCCCCTCAGCACTGAGGTGGCAGAAGGCTTTAACTTGGAAAATAGTTCTGGGTCCACGCCAAATGGAGAAATGGACACCAAAGCCCATGTATATATCATAACCGTGGCCACGGTCTACCACCTCACAAAATGAGCAAAGTGTGTGCTGAGTTTCCTGATGATCATTTGTGTCTTCCATCTTAAACAGATTTTATTGGACTTGAGTTAGGAAGGAAGGAGCTGGAATGTTCATTTTTAGTATACATTGTAGTGTATATTTTAAATGTAGAGTTTGGGGGGAGAGTTGACATATGCAGCTACTTGAGGAACTCATTCTCAGCCAGTGTATAATACATTCAACACTTCCCTGAGTTAACCTTCTCTCAATATCCTTCTTGCAGCCACTACAGCCCAAGGTTAGTTGCAGGTGAGTTTTGCTTATTCTAATTTCCCCATCAATAGGATTGACAATAATTTTATTTTGGTGATTGCCTCGTTCTCTAAATATAACTTTTGTGATATTGACCCATACTATACTTCACTTCTTGTTGATATATAGGATTCAATTTATCTTTACCTGATCTTGGCCAGAGGCTAGAAAACAACAGAATATTGTATTCATGTAATTGTTAATGAAGGCTAGAATTTGTTCTATTTGTAAAATCATACCACTGAGAGCAATGCTGCTACAGATGTTTGTTTATGAGCCCTTGTGTAAACATATTTTATAGTTTTTGTTTTCAATGCAACATGTTTGCTTGGAAATAATGGAAAAGTGGCAGTAGTATAGAGATCTCATTTTCCCTTCAGCCCAAGTCTCATTAAGTTCACATCTTACATAACACAGGTACAGTGACCAAAACTAAGACATCAGTTCCACTAACCAAATTACAGGAGAATTCTAGATGAAATGGTGGTTGCCAGCATGTGCACTTTATTCAGTGTTCTCCTGTTCTCACATCAATGCTCCCCGCCTCCCACTTTGTTTTTGCTCCAGCCCTCAGCCTAGAGTACTATGTGGTGTTTAGCTGTCTGTCTTTTCTCCTTTGCCTCCTCCAATGCATGGTAGCCTCTGTCTTTCCTCATCTTTGTTACCTTGATGCGTGGAAGAGGCAAGGAAAGGTGTGTTGCTGACGATTCCCCAGACCTTCTTTTTTTTGTTGTTTTTATTTTTGTTTTTTTTTTGTTTTTTTTTTTTTTTTTTTGAGACAGGGTTTCTCTGAGTAGCTTTGCGCCTTTCCTGGAACTCACTTGGTAGTCCAGGCTGGCCTCGAACTCACAGAGATCCGCCTGCCTCTGCCTCCCGAGTGCTGGGATTAAAGGCGTGCGCCACCACCGCCCAGACCTTCTTATCAGATGCTTTCAAATTGTTAGACTGAGGGAACAGATTTTCCGCTGGAACAGTCACAATTTTAGTGCATTCTGTCAGAAATGAGGAAGTGTGTGTGTGTGTGTGTGTGTGTGTGTGTGTGTGTGTGTGTGTGTGAATAAGCCTTAAGCCTGATAAAATTAACCATCGCCCTTTGGCTAGGTGGTGCCTTCTAGGTATCACCACAAATAAAGCCACTGATTTTTGACTTTCTAAACTGCAGTCATTAGCAATGCACTGCTAAGTCCAGCCCACTTTCAAAGAACTGAAATTTTAAGTTCTACTTTCTAGATTGAAGAGTAGGAAAATCTTGTGGTCATCTGTTAAAACCATCTAGTAATTAAGACATATTTTGAGGGCATGCAAATATTTTGTTGCCTTGAAGTTTCTTCCATGAATTTGAACATTCATTAAATAATTCTCTGTGGTCTTCCTATTTCTTTGGTCCCTTTTACAGATATTAGCTATGACTCTATGTAACTGTTTATTCAGCCAATCATTTATTTATAAAAGTGTGGATATATGGGTATTCAGTTTATTCGTTGGCTGTAACTAAGTTTACTCCACTCACTAGATTATTTAGCACTGTTTTGTTTGCTCACATACCATTGTGACAGCTCCCATTGTGTGTGTGTGGTGTGTGTGTGTGTGTGTGTGTGTGTGTGTGTGTGTGTGTGTGTGTGTGTGTATGATTACATGTTCACGTGGAGGTCAGACATTGATATCAGGGATTTTCTCTAATTGCTCTCCTTCCTAGTTTTTGAGATAGGATCTCCCATTGAATGTGGACTTCTCTGATTAGGCCAGGCCTAGGCCAGAGAGCTCCCAGGTCTTCCTCCCTCTTGTCTCTGCCTCTCCAGCACTGGGATTGCAGCCATGTGCTATGCATCAGCTTTTCCTGCAGGTGCTAGAGATTGAATTCAGGTCCTTCTCTTAACAGGATGAGCACTTGACTGCCTAAGCCATCTGCACTCTGCACTCACATCTTCCAATTTTTAAAGCATAAAAAATTTCATGTATTATTTTCCAAGTTCCTACTCCAGAACTTCTTCCAAGGCTTGGTTCCTTTTTATGGGAGAACAATACTAAGAAATCAGGACCTGAGCCATAGGCATTTTCTTTATGCTGCTCTGGCCCTTGGAGTAGACAGAGTTGAGGAGTGTGCACATCTTTACTCACCTATATACAAACATGGGTCTACTGACATTTGTGTGTTAATATATAAGTACAGGCAAAAGACATGTAAGTAACATATTTACTGTTACACACAAAATTAACTGAAGTTACACAGTTATTTGCCACTGTGATTTCACCCTGACAATTCCCTTCTGCACATTTGAAACCGTGAGGAAACTTACACTTGGAATTTACAAGGCATTTATTTGTACTTGCTGCATATACATATAAAATTGTTTCAGAATTGATTGCTATCATGTGCCCCATGAGAAGCAAATTTACCAAGTATAATACTGCACTTTTCACTTATGTGTATGTGCACACCTGTGTGTACATGTGTGTGTTTAGCCTTTGAGCATCAACTCAAAACTCTGTACTTGAGGTTATTTGGTAAGTTTCTTTCTTCCCTAACAAGAATTCTGTTTAATGCCCCCATGGTGATGAAAAAGTAGCACAATTATATTTGCAACTACTTAGAACATAGATGATATTTAGCAAAAATTAAAGGCAAACATTACATTGTGGCTATTTTTAGAGGAATTCAGCATCTCTCATAATGACAAATATTCTTTTTTTGACAGTAATATGATCTATTATCGTGTCTTTTTAATTCCCACAAGTACTTAAAATGGGGAGGTATTACAGAGCTACTAAACACACAAAATTATTTGATAATATGACATTGATTTTTCCCCTAGTTTTGAAAAAAAAGTATCATAAGGACCAATCCATACTCACAAGTAAAAGTTTTAGAGTCTCAAATTCATACCATATTGTATACACATATGCAATATTATGTATCTGCATCAAAAAACTCACTGCCTTTCTAGAAAAGAAGTAATGTGCTTGCTTTCGTGTTTTATTACAGTAGTCAAAAGCTTAGGATTCAGGAAAGTTAAAAGGGGCCATGTTGTGGAACAGGAGAAGCTCTAGAGAAGGAAATAGCCAGATGCAGGTGATATGAAGTGGGAAATGGGTAAACAGAGACAGGCATTAATTGGGGAGGGATAAGGAGGACAGTGCAGAAGAAGAAGAGAAGATGGATAAGTAACACACTAAGGATGTTTGAAAAAAACTTAGGAAATAATATTGTTTTATATTTACTTAGAACTACATATAATACACACAAACACACAAGAAGATACAACACTTGGGTGATAATGCCATCCCAAGAGCCATAGGCTAACTACCCAAAACCCCAGTACCAAATGAGAGACCTCCTTTTAAACTGTTGGTCAGGAGACTCCACAAGACTCTCCCCAAACCATATAGGCTATTACTGTTACCATTGATTGCCTCCCAGAAGTTGAAGTAAGTCCCTATTGCCAAAGAATCTCATACCTTAGACACATGACTCAGAGGATCTGAGCTGTATCCGACCCCAAAGCCTCCTCCCTGAAGAGTAGTTCCTGTAGTACCCAGAAGATGCTGTGCAAGCTGCTAAGGGAGAGAAGCAATCAGTAGTCCTACCCAGCTGTAAAGCTTGAGAACCACAACAATGAACAGCATGGCAAGATATCCCTAAATATGTAATAGTGGTACTCATATTTTCCTGGTAACCAATATCTTTCTAACTGGATTTAAGCCCACTTAATAGAATGGAATTCGTACCTGGTACTATAAAATTACATTACACTAGTGGCTGGTGAGGCCACAGAACCTAGAGGAGAGCCTACTAATGCCACTCTCCTAAACTAGTATAATCCCAACTGCATTCGAAATACTTATCCTTATAACTACAAATAAGTGTAGCTCTCATACATCTCAAAGAAGCTTCTTGCAGCAGACAGAATCCATCACAGAGAGCCCCAACTGGTCAAAATCCATTGTGATATATATATATATATATATATATATATATATATATATATATATATATATATATATATATATATATATATATATATATATATATATATAGTTGAAGTAAGTCCCTATTGCCAAAGAACATTGTGGAATAGGGGGCAGACAGAAAGATTGTAAGAGCCAGGGAACCAGAAAATCTATTGCAAGATTGTGTTTTCTAGATGTGACATGGATGTTACACCTATGAATCTTAACAATATGGCTACCTAAATAATACCTGAACAGTGACAACATAGTTGACATGGAGACATGGATGGGTATGTGTTACAGTAATACTTAAAGAAAAGGAGGCCATGAATTTGCAGAGAGGGAAGGAGGATGTGAGAGGAGCTAGAGGGAGAAGAAGGAGGAGGAAAATGATCTAATTATATTTTATTTAAAAGTAAAGCAAAAATTTAAAAACAGTTTTCCAAGAATTCAGGAGCATTCATTTGCTAGGTAGTGGTTAATAACCCTTCAGTGCTGTGTTGTATTCAAGATGATAAAATATTTAAACTGAAAGTAAACACTGATTGGCAATTCATTTTTCATAAATCATTTATTGAATGAATACTCTGGCCAATGCGCTAAGATAGTCACTAGAGAACTATTTACATAAAAACACAATAAACATCCTATTTATGCAAACAGAGAATTCTAATACTAGGTTGAACTTGGAAAAGGCTGGTTTTACATCTTTTGAAAATGGGCAAATGGGTTTTTTGAGAGAGGATCTCACAATATAGACTGTAACTCATGAGCCTCCAGTCTCAGCTTCCTAAATTCTGGGATTACTTGAGTGAGCCATTCCTATGTTAATATGGAAACTGTTAAATTGTGTGGAATTAGCAAAAACAAACAAACAAACAAACAAACAAAAAACCCACTAGCTTAATGGTCTAATATGAAGAGACTTACTATTGATTTAAGATGCCATTGTTGGATCCCTATCAAATACTTTATTTAGTATCTTATATATTGCTTTTCACAATATAACATGAACCACTTTAGCACAGTTACCAATATATTCTGTTATTTTGTATCCTTAGATACTTGATAATATTCATAAAAAATTAAAGTATATCAAAGAATAATAGCAAGGGATTTTAACACTTTGTATATGGTTGAACATATACACTTGCTTCTTCAATTAATTAAGTTTATCATTTTAGGAGTTAAACCAATTTTTTTTCTTCTTTGAGGATAAGCCAAATGTTTTTGATAGCTATTGAATTTCTTGAAACTAAATGGTCAAATGAATCTTGCTGCCTCAATGTTTCTTTTATTTGTTCTGAGATAATTGTCAAAGTTTTTCATTATTAAAGCACAATTTGGCTACTAACAGGTTTGCACTTCTATGCTGGTTCCAAAATATTGCCAGCTACAGCTTTAACAGAAGATACCTAATTACGACAACCCCTCTAACAACGATTGCATTTGTAACTAACCCGTATTCCATAGATGTAGGCTCTTCTCCCTACGGAAACCCTTTTGTCTTTCCATACGCTCAAGTGTTTGAACATTTGGTTCCAGGTTGATGTCTCTGTTTTGGAAGGCTGTAGAAACTTTGAGAGGCGAGCCTTGCTGTTGGCAGTGAATTACTGAGGATGAGCCTTGAGATTTGATAGACTAGCTCTTAATGCCTTGTTCACTTCCTGCTTCCAAACTGCAGATGCAATGTGAAAAGCCAGCCTCCTGCTCCTGCCCCCATGCCTTCCCCACCACAAAGGAAAGTATCCCCTCCAACTGTGAGCCAGAGTAGGCCCTTCCTCTTCACACTGCTTCTTGTTAGGCATTTGGCCAAAGCAACAAGAAAGGTAACTAATAAAGGTATGCTTTGTTGTACAAATATAGCTCTTATACTTGTCTCCTAGCAACAGTGTCAGCTAGAAATATCACATTTAATTAAATCTAAAATGTTATCAATTATAGATGCACAATTTTGTTAGGCACTGAAAATAAAATACTGTTCATTAAATTCTGAAATTATGCTTTCAGTTAGATTATTCCAAAGGAGATGTTTTGGATTTACTTAGACAAAATTTTATTATGTAATCTTATAAATTCCATAAAACATAAATTATGGGTAAAATTATTGAGTTATGCTGACCTAAAAACTTCTTCATTACCTGGGAGGGGCTAGAAGGAGAAAAGGGAAAGGAGAAGTGATATAATTATTTTTTAATTAATAACGTATTAAAAGAAATGTATTAGAAGAAAAAAGAATAATTTTTTAACTCTCTGAAAATAGGAGTTACAACAATCTTTTACAATCATGCTTGAAAATAAGATTCTACCAGTAGAAGAGTAGAAAAATCCCAGCTCACTTCATCCATTTTCTCAATAATTATATTCAAAATAGCTTATGTTTGGCAACACTCCATTTAAGTTGCATATTCATAACATGGAAAGAGCTCTGTTGGGATATGGAAATAAGTCCAACCACTGTGGCCAACTTTGGAGTCCAGTTTAGGCTCACCAGTCATAGAGGATGATCACTGACCCTCAGACAATCTCTCCATACCTCAGTACAGAATTTCTCATTTGTAATCTCTTGGTGAGAAGATGATACCAGATTAAAAAAAAATCATCCTTCATGGATATTAAAACATGTACATAATATATGAGAAGGAAGAGAAAATGTTTCCAGAAGGGCAATGAGCTGTAGTGTAGACTTCTGGGAATGAAATGATAGAGTGGGTTTGGCAAGGAATTTTCATTCTTCACTTATCTTTGGATTTGGTTTTCATAAAAAATGAATAATGAATGAATTTATCCCTTATATAGATAAAGATTACAAGACTGTTGGGTAGTATTATTAAGATAACCAGCTGGGGAATCTTGCACAATGAAATGTAGGATGCCTTGCTATGCTGACATCTCACATTCCTATAGTATGTGGAGCTGCCCATCTTCGGACTTCAGAAGCCCTCTCCAGGTTCCTGGTGCTGCTTTCAACACCCTTATGTGTGATTTGTGTATGATGGGGTGGACTGAGCATGGTAACTCCTAGATTCCTTCTGCAGATTTGTATGAAAGCCACGTGGGCAAGCCGGGCTTTCCTTATGAAGAGTTTCTGTGGAAAGTGAGAGAAGAATTGGCACCTCACCGCCTAAGACTGCTCAGTTACAATTCTGTTTTCACTCCTCTTCTACTCAGGTATTTACTCTCTCGCATTCCCTTCCACACAGCTCCCAACTCCTTGATATCGGCCTCGCTCTTCAATTCTCACTCTCACCTATCTGCCTTCCTCCATTGCCAGTGTCCATTCATAGACATTCCAAAGTTTCTGCAGAACAAAGGGATGACTTTACAGTGAAATCATTGTTGTAGGTGCCAATTATTATCTGTAATGTCAGACTTTGCACCACTGGAAAGAAAATGTAGTTACAAAACTTTATTGCCTTTTCTTGCACTTGGAATTTTCTTGCCTGGTGCTTCCCACCTCACTCAAGGAGTGTCTCTCACCTTCATCCCCAAGTTTCATTAACCCCACCAGCCTCTCCAGTCAGCCAGTTCAGAAAAAGGCTTTTCTTCTCAAGCTATGTGTATGAAAGTTGAGTCATGCTTGTATGAAACCGAGCTCCTCAGTTGCATAGTTTCCTCTCCCTTATCCTAAACTGTTTCCGTTTACTATGATAATTTACAGAGACACGTGGGGCTCTTAGATACTGTGTGTATCTGGAGATTATACTGCACCAAATTCTTTCTGCAGTGATTTACTGCAACCAAACCTAAAGCTTCAGGCTTACTTCAGCAGAACCTAGGATCTCTGAAATGTTTTAATTAAATATAATCACATCATCTCTTCCACTTCCCCCCTTACCTCTCCTATGTCTGTCAACCCTCCCACCTGAACTCACAGCCTCCTCATCTTTAACCATTGTTATAGATAGCTGGAGAGTTTCTCTCCAGCTCTCGCCAAGCCCCGGCAGTCCTGCAACCCACTTATAAAATAAACACACATATGCTTATATTATTTAAACTGTTTAGCCTAGTGGCTCAGGCTTCTTGCTATCTAGTTTATATATCTCAAATGAACCCATGTCTATTAGTCTATAAGTTGCTACGCGGCTCGTGGCTTACCAGTACCTTACATCTCCCTTTTCATGGCAGCGACTGGCAGTGTCTCCTTCTCTGCCTTCCCGTTCCCCCAATTCTCCTCTCTGCTAGTCCTGCCTATACTTCCTGCCTGGCTACTGGCCAATCAGTGTTTTATTTTTCAATCAATCATAGCAACATATACTTACAGCATACAGGACATCCCACAGCAGTTATATACATATATACAGTAATACACACATGTATTATATGTGTATGTATTAATTAATGCATATATGCAACCTGCTGAGTCAGTTAAATGTTGCCTGTATAGATATGTTTATATGGATGACTACTCAATATTAGATAAACAATCAGGGAGCTCAGCCCTGGGGAAGACTAATTCTACCTCTTTCAGCAGTTGGTAAATTTCTGTAGCTGTTCATGATCCATGAGATTTCCCTCATCAACATTTGGGTGTAAACTGTTATCGGAATTGGTCAGGCCTTGTCTAGGCAGCCATATTGTTGACATTTCATGTGTAGCTTCCCTGTCACTTCGAGGAAACAATCCCACAGCAGACTTCCAGTTCCTCTGACTCTTATAATCTTTATATCCCCTATTCCACAATATTTCATGAGCCTTGGGTGTAGGAAGTGTACTGTTCTCTGCATTTTGACTAGTTGTGGCTTTCTGTAGTGGTCACTGCTGCAACATGAAGCCTCTATGTTTGAGGAGTGAGGTCTACTTATCTCTCTATGCAAAGACAAGTCTTTAGAATACAGTTAGGAGTCATTCTGGTTTAGGTAAGTGTGGTAAGTTCTATTCTAAGACCCTTGTCCTCACTGGCCACAAGTAGTACCAGGCGTGTACATCCAAAGAATTATTAAGACAGACCTCATGTACAATATTTGAAAATAGCTGAAAAAAAAACTGAATGAAATTTAATAGCAGTCCTATGCTGTGGGATGGTCTGTATGGCAAATGTGTTGCTGACTGGTCAATAAATAAAACACTGATTGGCCATTGGCTAGGCAGGAAGTATAGGCGGGACAAGGAGGAGAATAAAGCTGGGAAGTGGAAGGCTCAGTCAGAGAGACACTGCCAGCTGCCACGATGAGAAACAGCATGTGAAGATGCCGGTAAGCCACGAGCCACGTGGCAAGGTATAGATTAATAGAAATGGATTAATTTAAGCTGTAAGAACAGTTAGCAAAAAGCCTGCCACGACCATACAGTTTGTAACCAATATAAGTCTCTGTGTTTACTTGGTTGGGTCTGAGCTGCTGTGGGACTGGCAGGTGAGAGAGATTTGTCCTGACTGTGGGCCAGGCAGGAAAACTCAAGCTACAGTCCTGGAATGGACAAGGGGGTGTACTGGAGAGTAATAAGCAGTGGAATTTCTGTAAAATGTAGTAGGGAAGAATAGATGGAAAAAATTAGATGTTGAAAGTGAAAAAATAACATACTATTAAGTTGAATAATTGGACATGAAACCATGGTAAGTCTGTATAGGGACTTGTATGAACCTTATGACTGTAATATTCTATGGGATAACAAGTTTAAAGTGAATACTCATAGTGTAGTTTTATTTACATAAAATTAAAAAATATACACAAAATATTTAATAACATATAAAGGTACAGATACAAATAATAAAACTAGAAAGTAAAGGGGTGATAATCCCCAACCCAAGGTTGTTTTTTTTTTAAGACGGTAGTTGATGAGGGGACTCAAGAAACCTCAGAGTAACTTAGAATAGCTCACTTCTTAAATGTGTGGATAATCATGTATTGACTTGTCCTTTAGATGCTTTAGAAAGCATCTAGTTTAGATTCTTTCTTTTGTAAGAGTTGTCTTGATTATGGTGTCTCTTCACAGCAACAGAACAGTGACTAAGACTCTAATCCTATCCAAGTTTCTTCTAATGTTTTCCCATTTGTATGAGAGCCACAATTTCAATTTATAAGATTGACAACTGTTTAATTAAAAAATATATATCTTGAATGCAACATGTCTAATTACAGGAAAGAGAGAGAAATAGTTTAGGCAAAATGTTCAAAATTAATCTCTTGATATATTTTTTAAATAATATTCTGCCATGTTATGTGAATCATAGCTTCACATATCTGTCTACTCTACAGTAAAATCAGAAGTAAAACCACTCAGCCTATGTCAACATGAGTGTAATTTTGAGATTGGTTTCAGTTTTTTCAAGCAAATGGAGAAAGGTAAGAAGGGACTTTCGCAAGTTGTCCTCTGACTTCCTCATGCCGTTCATGGCACATACATGCACATGTACACACACACATGCCCCCCCCAATAAATGTAAAAAACAAACAAGTACTCTGATTCCAGCTCCAGCATCAACACAAACAAGTCAGTCCTGACCTCTGTCATTCCTTGCTGTCGACTGAAGCAAGTCAAAATCTAACTTCAGGAATGAGGGTTGTACAGGTCTCTAGAAACTGAGAAGTACTCGAACATAGAAACCAGAAGTAATTACTCTCTATAGACCAAGCACCAAAAATCATTTCAGTTTACAGTTTATCAAGAATGTTTCTACAAGAAAAAAAAGGATAAAATACTATATAAGGATTCTGGCTCAGTGATTAAGAGCGTGGACAGTAGGACCCAAATATAGTCCCTTGCACTCACATCAGGCAAGCTCAAATTGTACCATACCATCAGCTCCAACGAGAGCTGATGCCTCTTCCCTCCATAGACACTAGCATCATGTATGCACACACACACACACCCTGGTATGTACAAATGCCACCCTTTAGGTATAAACTGCAGCCTAGATCATTCAATCCAAATATTTATTTTACAAGTCCTTGTCTGGAACTCACCTATACTATATGTAAAGAGCAAAAACCAATGATGATGAATGAAAGGGAAGTTTGGAATGGCAGCCCTGTTAATAACACCATAGGCCACTTCCAGATTTTTTTAACTGGGCTTAAAATTGTCAATAATCAAAGCACTTGTTTAAAAATATACAAAGGCTAGAAATAAATGCAGATAAAATAACTTTCAGACACTTGGAATGGGAAGGAATCTTAAAAATATTATCTCTTAGTTTTCCAGATGAGAAAACCAAATATTAAGAAGTTAGGTGGTTTGCTCACAGTAGCTGTTGATCAAGAGGGATGGGGGATTAGAATCTATGGTTTTAGCTCTTTGTGCTTTTGTTCTGCACTGTAGAGTATTCAACTATCAAGATCCCATTTCAGGTTAACAGGCTATCAGTAAAGGGAAGTATTTGGTGATAGTATCTGCCCTCTGTGAGCTTTCCTCAAGTTTCTAGTATGCCCAGAGTTAGACATCTGTACTATGCTAAGGAAAAGCCACATGGAACTGACATTCTTTTAATTACTTTTTTTAAAAAAAATGTATTTCTCATCTCTTTCCCATCAAATTTGTTGCCATTCAGGAAGCAATAGAAAGTCTTATTTGGCTTGACTTGTAGGCATTTATAGTCATCACAAATGGAGCAGGTATGTTCTTCTAGTATTGTCTAGGCACCAGGAATACTACGGTCAACAAAAGAAGAAGAAAGATAAAGATCTATGTGTCAGGGGAAGGAACTTAAGGAGAATATTGTAAAACCTGCAGTGTACGTGTTGCCAAAAGGACTTCTTATTTCTTTTGGATTTGTTTAAGACTGCCAGGTAAATTAAGAACATATGACATGTTCTGGGCACTGTGGCACACAAATCCCAGCACATGTCATGAGAGGCAGGAGTATAGGAGTTCAAGGCCATCCTTGGACACATATGTTCAGTGTCAGCTTGGAATACATGAGACTTTGTCTCAAAACAAAAGAATAAATATTTGAAAAGAAAGAAAGTATGTACAGACTAAAGTGTAAAGGGAGAACTATGCTACAATATGATCAGAGTCATAAATCAGAAATTTCTTTAAAATATCTATACGTACAACCTGGAATTTAGTTTGTTTTCTTAGGTCAAATTGGCTGGTCAAGCATAAAATTGGGGTCTCTTACTTCCTGAGGTTCTGGCTTGTGGGTAACTAGTTTTTGAATGTGGATTTACCTTAAGAATGTTCTGTAGTCTGAAAATACAGTAATTTTCAACATGTTTCTTTTTTAAAAAAGAGATAATTAGATATGTGTATATGTATGTACATGTGTATGTGTGTGTCCCTTTGTGTGTTAATAATATGGTTCAGTTATAAATTCATTTAGAATTCTTATTTTCAGTTTTTTTATGAATTTGTATATATCATTAAATTATTATGTCACACACATGAGCATATAACAATTGTTAAATAATGAGCATCCCAATTGCTTGACCTTCAGAAAAATTCCTAACAAAATTTCATCATCAGTGGTGTCAGAATACATTATTTTAGTCCCTGGTCCTTATCACCCAATGGCATTGGTTTCCTCCTTCTGCTTTCTCAGTTCTTGGACTCACTGACTACATGTCATCACTTCTATATTGAAACAGATTGTGGAGATCAACTTTGTCTTAATATGTTTAGGGAATTTCCAATACACTCCTCTAACACTGCTGGAATGAGGACTGAGTAATAAAGTATAAGTTCAGGAAACTGGTTGGTTAGTATTCCTGGTGACCTTCAAAAGAGGTTGTTCCAGCTGCTGTGAGTTTCTACAGTGTTTCTTCTTTATGAAACCATTGGTACCTGCTGTCCTCAGACCTCTACCTAACTAGAAATGGGTTACATGAACAAGAGATAACATAGCCCTGTGCAGAGACAAGATAAGCAAGATGTTGGCATTGAGTTGAAGATACATGAAGTCGAAGAGTAAGGATGGGGACTCTACTAAGGAAGACTAGTTACAAAACATAAATAGATTCGACCCTTGAAGGAGGCATAGCGTTTGAATAATCACCAACTTACATGAAATATATCCTCATGAGAGGAGACAATGGCTGACAGAGATGTGATAATGGGTCAAGAAATACCTATAAATTCTGGTTAATTAGAATTCTGTAACATGATAATTTTTGAAATTATTTGTTTGCATCCTAATTTTTTTTTTAAATGACCAGCTTGTGTTTAGGGTGGGGAAAGATGGACAGAGTCTAGGGCTAAGTGTGAAAAGGCTGAAATTAATATTTTCCCAATACTAACCATAACAAACTCTGTGAAAGTTAATCTTATTTTATTCTTAGGTTGGTCTTCTAACGAACAGACAAGAAAATAAACACATATAAAGAACCAGACTGCAGGCAGGAGGGAGGGTGGAGCAGAATGGAATGAGAACACTAAATGGCTGCAGTGTGTTGGGAAAGAACACTACCCCACCACAGGGCCTTCTGTGATCCTATTACTTAAGCTGGGCATAAAATAACCTACTTAGAAATTGGTAGACACATGAAGAAAGGCAAAAGAGGAGGTGAATCTGATTTTAAAACACCATTGGTTCAAAAATTATTTAAGAGATTAAAGCAAATGTCAGAGGTGATTTGCCTAGGAATGCTGCTTCCAGAACCTATTTTCTTTTTGTAGGTGATGAGTATGTTGAAGAACAATGCTTGACTTCTCATTAGACTGATTGGTGAGCACAGTGAAGGCCAATTTTCCTAAAGAACTAATTCCATTCTCATCTGTGTATGCCATCTGATGCCTAATTCTAATAAGCACTTTAGTTCTGATGCATCACATCCTTTGTATCTTCATCTTATTCCTGATACAATTTTTAAAAGAGTTTCTGAGACCAAGAAATGAATTACTTTTGGTTTTTTTCCCAGGAACAGGCTGCATTGCAGTAGATTCTAGAAAAAAAATTGTCTAAAATGCTTTAGTCAGAAGAAATGTTTCTCAGGGGTGAGATAGTGAGCTTTAAGAAATATAAACTAATAAATTTGAACATGGTACAGTGGCTCATATTCATAATACTAATCATGAGAATCTAGAGGCCAGTCGGGGCCATAAAACAAGAGACAATGTCTTTTAAAAAGAAATAAAGGAAGGAAAGATGGAAGGAAGGAAGATAAATAAATTGAACTAATGGTTTCTTTCTTTCTTAAAGATTTATTTATGCATGTGTGCATATGTCTGCATGAGTATATGGTACATGTGTGCAGATACCAGTGGCAGCCAGAAGGGGGTGTCAAGTCATTTGGAGTTGGATTGACAGATGAATGTGAGGTGCCCAACATGGATGCTGAGAAACAAACTTAGGTCTTCTGAAAATGCTGTATTTGCATTCTGTGCAATCTCTCTAGTCCAAACTTGTAATTTCTTACATGCTAGTATTTCTCAAAGTAGAGATGAAATAAGTTATACATTAAAAATTGCAATTAAAGATTTATGTCATGTCATCAAAGTAGTGCTTGAGATAAATTGGTTTTTGTTCATAAGTTCCATTAATTATCCAGTGATTCTGAAGTTTAAAATTATAGTGAACAAAAATCACAACTATAGACTTTTTACAAAATATTTGCACATCTGATGATGTGCAAACACATTACCTTCCTGTTGAGTGAACTCTCTCTCCAGCATTGTAATTTTTTAGGTTAAAACAATATATTGCAAACTACTTTAACAAATATATAAGTATCTACAATTTTAATACCAGTGTCTTCCCAGGTACTGATGAAAGGCCTTACTATTCAATTTAACAAAATATTTTT
Source organism: Peromyscus californicus insignis (assembly GCF_007827085.1). NCBI lineage: Eukaryota > Metazoa > Chordata > Mammalia > Rodentia > Cricetidae > Peromyscus > Peromyscus californicus. Next base: position 19,508,320 of record NW_026294514.1, on the reverse strand, counting down.
CATTTCTTATTTTAACCTATTAAAAATACTTGTAGCCTAGTGAATTCCTACTAATTGAGATACAAACAGTACAACAGCTCATGACTATTCCTGGGACAATATGTAATACAAAAATTAATATCTGAGAAGAATATTTCTATCGCATTATTTCCTTGCCTATAACTTGAGGCTTTATTCGATCATATTCTTGCACATTCTAAAGTTCTGTCTTTAAAAGCACAATGAAACTCACAAACATTCATGACGTTTGTCTCTATGTAGCATGGATCTTAAAGAGTCTTATTAATAAAACAAACTCATGGCCAAATATTGGGGTGAACACTGGAAGATCAGAGAGACAGAACAGGCCACAGCTAACCTCACCTTGCCAACTTCTCAGCTGATCCTGTTTCCTCAGACTGGAAGCCTCTGAGTGCTCATTTAGAATGAATCTCAGCTGAACTGCTGCTCCAAAGCCTAAAAGCTTAACCAGGCTAGTCTGGTTTTCATGCCTTTTATAACTTTCTGCTTCCTGCCATCGCTTCCTGGGATTAAAGACGTGAGTCACCATGCCTGGCTGTTTCCAATGTGGCTTCAAACTCACAGAGATCCAGATGGATCTCTGCCTCCAGAAGGCTAGGATTAAAGGCATGTGTACCACCATTTTCTGGCCTCTATGTCTGTCTAGTGGCTGTTCTGTTCTCTGACCCCAGATAAGTTTATTAGGGTGCATGATATATTGGGGAACACAATATCACCACACCTCTACTTATTTTTCTTCTGAGAATACAAAGCCAAAGATGTTGAGAGACCTTAAATCCCACAAAATTCCATGAAAGGATTTTAATAATATTCATATAAAGGGAATATGTATCAGTTACAGGTTGTCTAAGTCAAGTCTCACACTTTTTATGGATTTGTGATATGTGGCGGTCTCAAATGAGTGGGCTCAGTGTACAGACCTTGGTGCGTGGTTTACGTGCATTACTACTACAGAGCCTTCTCTGGCTGCATTGCAGATACTTGTCTAGTACAGTGTGTTAGGTCATATTCAAACCACCCTAAGTAAAGTCTTCCTTTCAGAAAACTGGTAGATTATGCCACTAGGATTTCTTTCTTTGGCACTGTCAAGGTTTGTTCTTCAGTCACGAGGGCTTCCCTATCCCCATTACAGAATTTGGAGAATTGAACCTGAGTGGATAGATAGTTGATGCTTTGATTTCTGCATTCACTGAAACAACTGTAGATCATTGCAGAAAATATATTTCTTTCTTTTCTTTTCATTTTTCTTTATTAAGAAATTTTCTACTCACTCTACATACCACCCACAGATACCCCCTACTCCCACTTCCCACCCTCCAGCCCTCCCTCCCAAGCCACCCCCCATCTCCACATCCCCCAAATCAAGGTCTCCAATGGGGAGTCAGCAGAGCCCGGCACACTGAGCCTAGGCAGGTCCAAGCCCCACTGCACCAAGGCTGCACAAGGTGTCACACCACAGGCACTGGACTCCCAAAAGCCTGCCCATGAACCAGGGACGGATCCTGATCTGCCTGCCTGGGTGCCCCCCAAACAGTTAGAGCCAAACAACCATCCTCCGTATCCAGTGGGTCTAGTCCAGTCCCATGGGGGTTCCATGGCCACTAGTCTACAGTTCATGGGCTTCCACTAGTGTGGCCGGTCATCATTCTTTCTTTCTAGAGATTACAGTGGTGTCTAAACTAAACAACAGGTCTATACACATATTTTTTCTCTTCACAAATAGCCCCATTTTAAAAGTCTAGAATTTAATTATCCTTTTAATGCAGTGGTTCTCAGCCCTGTTAATGCTGTGACCCTTTAATACAGTTCCTCATGTTATGGTGACCCCAATCATAAAATTATTTCCTTGCTAGTTCATTACTGTAATTTGGCTACTGTTCTGAATTGTAATGTAAATATAAGTTATGCAGGATGTCCAATATGAGACTCCCAAAGGGGTCATGATCCACAGGTAGAGAACCACTGTTTAAATGTAAAATGAGAGAAATTGCATGTGACAATGGTTGCTTCTATGATTAAATATGTGAGAGTTCAGTTAATTAAATATGCATGTAAATCCAAAAAAGTCAAGCCCCAGATTCCTAAGTGGTCAGTAACACATTTACAATCAATTCATAGTAAGACCCAGAAATGCTATTTTTGTCTTTACTATCATTGCTTTTTGCCTTGTCATAGGCGTCTAAGAAGCACAGTAATATGAGAGCAGCCGGCTCCCTGTACTGATAAAGGTTTCAGATGAACCAACAAGAGCGTAAACTGTTTGCTGAGTCAGCATTCTGCAGGGGATCTGCCAAGTTAGGTTAAGCCTGCAGATCCTCCATGGTTCAGAGGAAATTAGCTTTCAGTAGGAAATATCCCTAGGGCACGTATAAAATGTCACTTGCTACATGTCTGAGATGTAGTCTGTAGAAAAGACTGAAAACCTTTATTGTCTGCAGCTGGGCCTTATTCTAGTTCTTACTGTACAGGGCCCAGTCATCGGTGAATTCTATAGCCCCCACTAAAACATTCCATTTGAGATTTTCTTACAGCTACTCTTTTATTATGACCTTTTGGGGCCTCTTATAAATATTCTTAAATGTATACATGGTTCAGAATTGATATCCAGTACCAGAAATGGAAAATATGAAAGAAAAATACTTCCAAAAATGCAGCTAAATATTTTGTCTTACTTATTTAAACATTTTCTGTTTTTGTCTATTTCCTAAATGGAGTCAGGTAACTAAATGATATTGATAGCATGAATCTTGAAAGAAAATTGAAATTAGACTAAAACTCTTGTGTAAAGAAAGAAATTGCGCCCCCCCCCCCAAATTTGGATTATCTACTACTACTTAATTAAAAAGTTTGCTATATTTCCCAGTCCCAAAGGGAAAAGTGTTCATATTGAATAAATCAGATATCACACACGTCATGTGAGAAAATAAGGTACACAAAGTCACCTGAAGACATAAAACTACATCTACCTATCTATCTATCTATCTATCTATAGATATGAAATTAAAACGTGTATGCATATATGGAGATATAAAACTACTGTGTGTATGAAGACAAAACTACAGTATATTTCTATATTTGAAGATATAAACCCATTATATATATGTATGTATACATATATATATACATATATATATTATCAATCTATCAATCCATTTATCCATGTATCTCCTGTCCTCCATTATATAGTATTCTGTGAAAAAATTACCCTAGAGAGATAACACATATGTGTACTCACCCTATGTAGGGAACCCATGACAAACAAGTACAGATGCCACCAAGTGCAACTTGGTGAACTAATGAGTTTTATTGAGGTTACTTACAAGAATATAGAAAAAGGGTTACTTCAGGAGAGAAATGACCCTGCATCACCAAGACCCATCCCTGTATGGGTGTAAGCTAAGAAAAACTGGGAAATCTGAAGCACACTGCACAGCCTATAGGCAGATAAACTGGTTGAAGAGTATCCTTTGCAAGTGACTCTGCTCCAAAGCTCCTCCAGGTAGCTCAACTGGTTTCGCTTCTTCCAGGCAGCTAATCTGCTCTAGGAGTCTCCTCTGGAGTCTGGCTTCCTTCCATCTAAAAGAGATTCTCAACTTTTATTACCTTTTCTGCCAGGGAAGGGGTCTAATGAAACTGGTCAGTTGTAGGGACTTCCTGAAGCTATTTTGAATTGTTTACTGTCCTACTTAAGGAGCTTCCTGAAGGATGGAATGTTTCAATCTCAGAAGAAACTACTATATAACATACAGGTTGCCTCTTTTGCCATGTATCTATCTATGCTTAACACTTGACACAAGGCCTGATTTATAGTAAACACATAAAGTTAATTAATTTACAGCATAGGTCCTTGTATTATGTTAAATATGAGATATATAAGAAAAACACAATGAAAGTGTCTCAGAAAGAAGCTTGTGCTAACAAGTGGTACCTTTCTCTGGGATGTATCTTCCTGAGAAAAAGGCTGAATAATACAAGTGAGGTGTTATCTGGCCATCATAAAACTGCCAGATTGCTCTTCTGCCTCTGGGGCAAAAGGCTTCCATTTCTCTACACATATTTTGTGTTCTGATTTTAAACTTAATTCTGATTTAATGGGTTTCATGTATCACCTTGCTTTTTATGTCTTTGATTATCATTGAAGCTGTGAATCAATTAAAATTCTTGTTTGAAATCTAATTTTCTCCATTGGACATTGTTTTCTAATCTCTTTTAAATATTTTTTCATTTTGATGCATTTTTAGCTTGCTAAAAAGAAAATCATGCATATTCTATGTCTTAACCATCAATTATTTTTGCTGTCAAAAGCATATCTTATTTCCCATGTGTTTATTAGTTGACTTTGTCTATGAATAAGTTAACTGATCAGATTTTCTTAATATTGGTATCTTAAAGTTAGTAAATTTTGCTTCACATCTTTGTGCTCTCTAATTTGTAGAAGTCTATTTTTATTTCAAAATTCCAAAGATAACAATGTTCATTCTTTTTTGTAGTATCTTTATAGTTATTATGTTTATTTGTGATTTTTAATCCAAACCAATTTCTATTGTAAGTAGCCAAGTAAGGCAGGCAGCATTGGAGAGTCTTAGTTACTGGTTCGTTCTCCTTCATTCTTTCTTCCCCTTGGCTTCATCGAAACCTTTTTTAATAAAAAGAAGCAGAAGATACCTGCTGCCATCAATCCTGGGTACCATTTTTGTTATGACTCAAATGATGAATGTCTATAGTAATTCCTGTCTTCATTTTAGCCTTTTGAATATACACTTATGACTTTGAGCTAAGAGCACCCAATGGTATGCCTGCCATCTTTCCTTCTTGACCTATGACCTTAAACTAAGCACATTTTTTTTAAAGTACATTTAAACTGAGCATGTTTAGAAATATGCCCACTCCTCAAATGCTTCCTTATATGAATGTGTAAAACATTCCCTAAATAAGATCTCCAGCTTCCTTGGCCAAGGAAGCTCTGTTTTTATTTATTTATTTATTTTTTTTTGGAGTAACTCTAATGTTCTCCTAGCATGTGACAGGTAATAAATTTTGTTATTAATTTGTTATTTCTTTCTGCATTCTTTTATCTTCTGGTTGTGCTTATGGAGCTTCAAACAACAGAAAGGAGAAACCACTCTGCTCTGTTGTAATAATGCACTCACCACAAAATCTGTCCAGTTCTCCACCTGGTTTCTGGCTGTACTGAATATGGCAGAAATGAGAACACCATAGCCTTGGGTCTCCACACAGATTGTTTCTAAATGTGCTCTGGCCCTGCAGTTAAGATCTGAGGAGTTATTGTATCATGCAAGGTCAGAGCTTCACCGTAACCTCTATTCTGGGCCTTCCTTTCCTCCTCTGGCCTTCCCCTCCACCAAACACTTTCAATTCCTTGGTTCTTCATCTTTCCAGTAGCCAGGCCCAAGGTTTATCCTCAGCACACTGCTCTCTGGGCCTCATTTCTGTGGCCACCACCCTCATGTGGGAATGTTGGCCTCAGTTCCCTCCTCACAGGTGAAGACAATTTCTGTGGTGTACCTCACATCAGAGAGTTCCCCTGTGGGATCGAGATGGAGCTACCTATAAGAATCTTTTCTAGAGAGCAAGCCTTTGTTACTTTGGTGACTCACATATCTCGAATATTTCCTTTAAAAATCACCTGCATGCAGATTTTCTTCTCTGAATCTGCTTCAGAAGAACTAACCTTGCCTATTCAAACAAGACTCTGAAACTTTGCCTCTTCTAGTGATACAGAACTAGGAAGTTGTTGTGCTGAAATTTTACTTGTCTTTCTGTCTTAAAAAATGGGGACCCTCTTTTTTTTTTTTAAATTACAATCAGTTTAGGATTACATGTGAAGAAGGCAATCTAATATGTAATTAAAAAAAAAAAACTAAGGGGAGATCAGTTTCTTCCAAATCCAGTCCAGGAAAACCATGTCCACAGTTAAGAAAAACAGGTATGTCAACAATTCTGGATTGGGAGAGACTTCCTCTAAAAAATGTTTTGAAATGCTGTGTTCTGAACATGACATGACTATTACACACATGAACTAAACAGCAGTTACAGCTACCTGCACTATTCCTGTGCAAGACCAAACCAGCTAAGATTCCAGCGCAGATTGAGGGGCAGGGGGCGGGAATGCAAGGCTTCACTCCTATCTGAAGAGCTATTGGGGTTGATGGCTACTGGGGGAGGGATAATCACCTTACTCTGAGGGCAGAGTCAATGGTAAGTTGCCCATGCTCCGATAGATGACCCCACACCCATGAGCATACAAGCAGCCCTAACTGTACTCAATGAGTTTATGGAGTTGGGAGGGCGATGTGATTGGAAGGTGTAAAGAGATGATGGGGGAAGCAGGCTGAGGGTCGATATTAACAAAATATTTTGTATATATGTATAAAATTCTCAAACAATAAATTTTAAATATTTAAAAGACATTTTTTAAAGGATGCTGAGTCCTTGAGCATATACTAAAGAGTGATTAGATCATATGATAGATTTGCTTTTAGCTTTTTGAGGATTCCCCCTACTGATTTCCAGGACGGCTGCACAAGTTTGCTTTCCCACCAACAGCGGACGAGGGTCCCCTTTCTCTGCATCCTCAGCAGCATTTGTTGTTAGCTGTTTTGATAAGTTTGGCCATTCTGACTGGGATGGGATGAAATCTTGAGACTGTTTTAATTTGCATTTCCTTAATTGCTAAAGATGCTGAACACTTTTTGATGTATTTCTCAGTTATTTTTATTTACGCTTTTGAGAATTCTCTGCTCAGAACCACAGCCCATTTTAATTGGGTCATTTGTTTCACTGACTCTGCTTTTTGAGTTATTTATATAGTCTGTACATTAGTCCCCTGTTGGATCTACGGCTGGCAAAGGTTCTTTCCCATTCTGTGGGTTTCTTAGTCACTTGACTGATGGTCGCCTTGCCCATATAGAAGCTTTTATAGTTTTATGAGGTCCCACTCATAAAGTATTGGCATTAATGGTATTCAGGAAATCCTTTCCTATACCTGTATCTTATAGGGTACTGCCTATGTTTTCTTCTAACTTGACACCCTACTCCACAGATACTTGCTCAGCAATGTTCGTTACCACCCTTTTCCACAATAGGAGGAAATGGAGACAACCTAATTGTCTTTCAGCAGATGAATGGACACTGAACAAACAGTAGGGAGCTCCAACTAGGGAGGACTGAGAGAGGCCAATGCAGTAGGAGAAGAAAGGACTGGGGACAAGTAATGCCGAGGTTGTTTGATATAGCTTTATGAAATCATATTACTTTATTTTTACACACACACACACACACCCCTTAGGATGACAAAGTTCCCCATAAGAACCACAGACTAACGAAACCCCAGGACCAGGTAAGAGAAACCTACTTTTGAATGGTTAGTCAGGGTATTCCAAATTACTCCCAAAGCATCAATAGTGTAGCAGAAACCAGAGGCCTCTAACCAGACCAATGACTTGTTACAATGAACATTTGCAAGTAAAGATATATGGATAAAAGGGTTTACTATAGTTTCCATGATGAGATTGATTTTTCCCTTTTTTTAATTTTTTCTTTTTTTCTCTTTAAGAAAAGACATAGTATATGCTCAGAAATTTGCTACAATTTTCTATGGTGATATTTTATTTGTACTGAAATGTGATTTTATTTGTATGTTAATATATAAATAAAGTTGCCTGGGGGTCAGAGCTAATAGCAAGCCATAGCAGAGCTGGGCGTTTGTGGCGCACGCCTTTAATCCCAGCACTTGGTAGGTAGAGCTAGGTAGATCTCTGTGTGTTCAAGGATACAGCCAACAGACAGTGACGAGGCAGTCATGTGGTTGGTTTTACAACCAATGAGAAGGCAGAACAGAAAGTCTATATAAAGACAAACAGACAGGAAGTAGGTCTCTTTCAGAGAGCTCTCTCTTGGCTGAAGAGGCTAGCTGCAGCAGACAGGTAAGGCTCTTAGCTCTGATCTCTTGGCTTTCTTGTTTGCATTGGTTCTGTGTTTCTTATTTAATAAGAAGGTTGGTTACTTCTACAATTTTCTGAGGATATGATGAGACAGAAAGAAAAATAAAACCTTTTAAATAATATAAAATAAAATATAGGGGGCTGGAGAGATGGCTCAGAGGTTAAGAACACTGCTTGTTCTTCCAAAGGTCCTGAGTTCAATTCCCAGCAACCACATGGTGGCTCACAACCATCTGTAATGAGATCTGGTGCCCTCTTCTGGCCTGCAGGGATACGTGCAGACAGAACATACTGTATACATAATAAATAAATAAATCTTTTAAAAATATAATATAATAATATAAAAAACTAACACACAGGGATAGAGCAAAACAAATAAAAAAAGGAAAAGAGACCAAGAAAAGGCACAAGAAACATAAAAATGTAGAGACCCATAAAAACACTAAACTGGAAGCTATAATATATATGCAAAGGACACTAGAAAGAAAAAGTTACATAGCATGTAAAGCTTTATATCGAGCAACTGGGTTAACAGAATGAGCAGCAGTACAGTTCACTGTGATGTAGGGAAAAGGTCAAGTGGTTTTTATGAAAGTGGATTGAGTGGTACAAGAGGGATTGACTGCACTCTTGAGTGAATTGTCATAGGTCTTGTGGTTTATGGCCATCAAAAATCATGGGAGTCTGCAGAACGAGGAGAGAGAATGGTTCTTTCAGCTTCAGCCTTTAAGTGAGTGCTGGGATTCTCCGTGGTAGTGTAGACAATGGTGGACTCCACATCAGGCTCTGTACTGGTATCAAGCTATTTTATATCAGTGGGATCTGGTACCTAGAAGAAGGAGATGGCCTTTCACATTAATAACAAGGTTCCCATTCTCAACCTTGGCTGCGTCACAGAGCTTGATGTGGTCATGAGTTGTATGCTAGATAGTTCAGACTAATAAAGGAGTCAGTGGAATTGCACACATCTTTGTTAACAAGGTGTCCAATATAGTCAAACCCATTCATTCCCAACTTCTCCATCATGTGACCTACTCTGCATGAGAGGATGACTGTATGGGGAGTAGTGACTAGCAGAGAGTCTATCTATATATTTCTGTGCCTGATCTTTTCTCTAGTTCCATTCCAATTTCTTAGTTTTCTATTGTTTTTATGATCTGAAACTTTATTTGCTTTGATATATTAATATTATTGATAATTAATCAGTATATTTCTTTATGAAATAAAATATTTTCTTTTTCTTATTTTGTGATTACTGCTTTGAATGCAGAATTATATGTCTCTTCTACTATTTAACAGATTTTTCAACTTAGCCAAAGTCTGATAATTAATTTTATTTTATAATTCAGATAAAAACTTAAGCTTACTTCAAGTAATGGATCACTTATTCAGGGATCATAATATTTATCAAATTATAGTGGTTAACCTTCCAAAGTTTTAAGGGGGAAAATTTCTTTCTAAGGCTGTATTTTTTTTTTGTTTGCAAATAGATATTTTAGCAGCTATGTTCGTACATGACTTACAAATACCTCTTCATTCGTTGCATGGAATCTTTAAGACAAAAATAAATAAATGAATGAATAAAGCCAAGGATGTTTATGTAAATTACATAAAATAATTCAAATATCAGAGTATTAACATGTCACAGACATTGTTGTCCCAGCAAAAAACTGCACAAAAACTGTTAATATGCTAACTATAAATCAGTAGTGTCTGCTCTGAAATATAAACTGTGGTGGTTTGAATGAGATGCCCCTCACAAATCGTGGGAATCTGAATACTTGGTTCCCAGTTGGCAGGCCTGTTTGGGGATGCTTAGGAGACACGTGGCCTTGCTGGAGGAAGTGTGTTGCTGAAGGTGGGCTTGAGGTTTCAAAAGGCATGTGCTGTGTCCAGTTCTCTCTCTCTCTCTCTCTCTCTCTCTCTCTCTCTCTCTCTCTCTCTCTCTCTCTCTTATTTGTGGCTCACCTTGTGAACTCTCAGCATCCAGCTCCGGTGGCTATGTCTGCCACCTGGCTTCTGTGCCACCCCAATCATTAAGGACCCTAACCCTCTGCAACTGTAGCTCAAAACAAACTCTTGCTTCTATAAGTTGCTTTGGCCGTCGTGTCTTAACACAGCAACATAAAAGTTAACTAACCACATTCGGTTTTTTGAACTCTTATTCTCTGCACTTACACTGAGCTAAGCATTTTTATACATTTAGTAATTGGATTCTCAAATGACTACATGAAACATCCACGTTCATTCTACAGATCAGGGAACTAAAGCTGTGAGGCCACTGTATTAATGAGTGGCACAGGCAGGATTTAAACCAGGTCAATTTGATGCAAAAAACACACATTTTATCAGCTACTCGATTTCTAGAAAGCAAGCAAGTTAAATGATTTATGCGTGTTAGTTTAATTAGGAAGAAATAGGCTACAGAGCACAGGACATAACTTAAATGTTTTGGTAACTTGGGTAAGATAGGTCTTCTGGATATAGCTAATAAGGATTTCCTACTGTGAATATTATATATAATTACTTGTGATTTAATAATTTTTAGAATTTGGATTGCACCCTGATTTTTCTAATAATGTTTATTTTTTTAATGACGAAACCAAAAATGCTTTCTGCAAGAATTTCATTAGATCTAAGTTGAGTCAGTATATATATATATGGCCTGGACTGAATCTTCACCAATCAAGAGTTAGACAATGGATCTAACTTCCTTCCTCAGGGGAGGAAGTGGGTAGTGTTGGTTTTCCCTGGTCCCATGGCCTCATCTTTCCTTTCCAAGGCGGTACCTGATTAAAAACAGGATTCTGCTGGTCCACTGTTGCCCTCTACTGGTCTTACGGTTGCTCTACTGTTTTGAGCTTCTGTTATTAAAATGCCCTTTACTCACCAAATGACTTTGGTCTTTTGCAAATTAGCGTCTTCACAAGGCATTGTAGACTCTGTTGACTGACAGTGGAACTATGGGTTAGGATCTTGTGAGAGCCATCTTTTCCTATCTGCACTTGGATAGGTGTGGGTGGGATAATGAGATCTCTCAGGCTTCAGTTGGCTTGTCCCATGTTTTCCTTATTCTCTGCAGCTGTCACTTTGCTTTTGTTTTTGTTGTTGCTGTTCTTAGAGGAAATTTCATTATATGGGCCTATCATATATAAGTACAATGCATCAATGCATCGGCTCAGTCAGAATGATTTTATCCTTTGGAAAGGGGTTGGAGAAACAGAGGTTGACATATCAGAAGCATGACTTTCCTTGCAGCCCCTTGGCGAGGCCATGAAGTTTACTGCAGAGCATTCTATTAAGTGGCAGAACAGGAATCCAGCCCCACCTTCCTCATTCAGGAGCTCATGACTTTGAACATGGGACTGGATATCTCTGGGCATCAAAGCTGGTAACTCAACAAAGCATGCAATATTGTCCTTGTTGGCTTATGCAAAGCACATGGAATGTAAGTCCCCTGAAATCAATATTAGTACTTGATAAATTCAGATTTAAAGTTTTACGTGATAACAAAGAAAGGTAGGATTGGTGTGTGAACGTGTGGGTAATATGAAGGAAGGCTGTACCTAGTCTTCTCACTGAATGTGTCGTGTATAAAAAACAGAAGATGACTGCCAAATATAATCATGTTTAACGGACGATACAATAAAGTCTACCTACAGTCAATTGTTTTTCTAAGTTAGAAACCTGAGTTTGCAGGCCAGGGACATGGTTCAGCAGGTAAGGGTATTCCACCAAGTCAGAGGGTCTGAATTTGATTCCTGTAACCCACAACACAGAAGGAAAAAACTGACTCCCACAAGTTGTCCTGTGACCTCCACACACATACCTAAAGCACACAAATGGGCCCACACCACACACACACAGATACTATTTTAAAAGTGACTATTATTTCACCTGTTATTTTCTAAAAGAAAACCAAGGTATAGAAAATTTGATAAATTGCAAAAGACCAAACATTCTACAACTATTACAGCCAAATCCATCTTGGTAATCAGGTTCTTGTGTCTACATTACTAACAGTTCATTCAACTTTGAAACTCAGTGGGAAAATGTTTTATAAAATACCATCGTGAATGTTGATATGAAATTATTATTTCTCATCTTCAGAATGTTTTTTAGATTACTGTTTTCAAAATGTTTCAGGAGATTCCATTGTTTCTAATTCCCATGTTTGTAGGCCGCTGGTAACTGCTACCCCTTCAATTCTGGATGTTTTGATTTGGACAATTATAACTAAGGCTATATAGGACATTTCCCTGTACATACATATATTTGGATCTTTGGTTGCTTGTGGGTTTTTGTTTGTTTGTTTGTTTGTTTGTTTGTTTGTTTGTTTGTTTTTAGCTCCATGACATTGGAATACCGTATAATGGTAGGGGCCCCTGACTTATAAGATTTAGGTGAGAAATGAGATTCAAATAAGGTGAAATTTTGAAGCTGAATCCCAGCTAAATCTCTAAGATAGTTTTTAAGATTGGTGAATACCCTAACTGTCATCATAGAGCCTTCATCCAGTAACTGATGGAAGCAGATGCAGAGATCCATAGCCAAGCACCAGGCCGAGCTTCAGGGGTCCAATCAAAGAGAGAGAAGAGGGTTTCTATGAGCAAGGGGCATCAAGATCATGATGGGGAAACCTACAGAGACAACCGAACCAAGCTCGTGGGAACTCATGAACTTTAGACTGACAGCTGTGGAGCCTTCCTGGGACTGGACTAGGCCCTCTGCATAATCAAGACAGTTGTGTAGCTTGGTGTGTTTAAAGGACTTCCTGGCAGTAAGATCAGGGTCTGTCCCTGGTTCATGAGCTGGCTTTTTAGAGCTCATTACCTATGGTAAGACACCTTGCAGGGGGAGGGGACTGGACTTGCCTGAACTAAATGTACCAGGCTTTGCTGACTCCCTATGGGAGACCTTACCTTTTCAGAGGAGGGAATGGAGGCTGGGTTGGGGTGCAGGGAAGGCTGGGGGAAGGAGTGGGAGAAAGAAAGAGAGGGGGATCTGTGGTTGGTAGGTAAAATGAATAAAAAATTTCTTAATAAAGAATTAAAAATAAAAATAAAATAAAATGAAAAAAAAGCAAAAAGGGCTTGGGTGACTCAAAGGTACAACTGGGTATTTAATACTCATAAATCTCTGGCTTTAGTCTCCAACCCAGGAACCAGTTAACAAATGTGACCCATATATGTATTTGAAAGAATTAAATACTTCAGCTACATGAAACCATGCCTTGCCTGAACTTTTTCCATACTGGAATCATTTTTTTTTGTTTCTTTGTTGTTGTTTTTTCTTTTTTTCTCTCTCTCATGTGTTACATCCTGACTGCAGTTTTCCCACATTCCTCTCTTTCCAGTCCCTCCCCCGCCAGCACCTCCCCTTTTCTCCAGATTCACCCCTCCTCTGTTTCCCTTCAGAAAAGAACAGGCTTCCCAGAGACATCAACTGAACCCAGCATAACAAGTTAAAATAAGACTAGGCACAAACGCTTATATCAAGGCTGGGTGAGGCAGCCCAGTAGGAGGAAAAGAGTCCTAAGAGCAGGCAAAAGAGTCAACGACACCCCCCCCCCCCGACTCCCACTGTTAGGAGTCCCACAAGAACATCACTACACAATCATATGCGCAAAGGACCTAGATCAGACCCATACAGGCTCCTTGATGGTCACTTCAGTCTCTGTGAGCCCCTATGAGTTCTGGTTAGTTGATTCTGTGGGCTGTGTTCTCCTGGTGTCCTCAATCCCTCTGGCTCCTACAATCCTTCCTTCCCCTCTTCCATGGGTTCCCTGAGCTCTGCCTAATGTTTAGCTGTGGGTCTCTGCATCTGCTTCCATCAAATGATGGATGAAATCTCTCTGATAATGATTGAGCCAGGCACTAATCTATGAGTGTAGCTGAACATTATTAGGAATCATTTCATTGACACACACACACACACACACACACACACACACACACACACACACACACGTCATATTTGGTTCTATCCTAGGTCTCTGGGCTATCTAGCCTCTGGTTCCTGGCCCTCTAGGCAGTGTAGAGGTGGGCTCCCTCTCATGGCATGGGTCTCAAATTGGACCAGTCATTGGTTGGCCATTCCCACAAGTTCTGTGCCATCATTACCCCAGCACATCTTGCTGGCAGGACAAACTGTAGATTCAAGGTTTTGTGGCTGGGTTGGTGTCCCAGTCCCACCACTGGAAGTCTTGCTGGTTTCAGAAGATGTCCAGTTCAGGGTCCTTATCCTCCATTACTAGGAGTCTTCACTAGGGTCACCCCTGTAGATTTGAGGGAGTTTCCACTGCTCTAGGTTTCCATATCACCCCCAAATACTCTCCAGTTCCAGCTGTAGCTCCCCACACTCTCTGTCTCCATCCTCTCAGCTATTGATCTCTTCTATTCCCAACCCCACATATCCCCAGTCCACCCACAAAATCTATTCTATTTCCCCTTCCCAGGGAGATCCATGCATTCCACCCTGGGCCCTCCTTGTTACTTACCCTCTCTGGGTCTGTGAACTGTAGCATGATTATCCTTTACTTTATAGCTAATATCTACTTATAAGTGAGTACATATGATGTTTTTATTTCTGGGTCTGGGTTATGTCACTCAGGATTCTTTTTTTTCCAGTTTTATCCGTTCATGATGCTATTTTGTTTTTGTTGTTTTTTGTTTTTAAGCCAAAACAGATTGTAGGTTTCTTGCAGTTGTTGATCTGACAGCCCTCAAGGATGTACATGCCATGCCATTTTGATGTGTTACTCCTAAATTTGCTTTTATTTAAGCTTGCCAGTCTTTGCTACTCAAATCTTGAACTGATCACCTTTGTAACTTCAAACACCAAACCTTATAATTATTACGTTGTAGTTTCATTTTCATCTGTTCCAAATACTTAAATATTTCTCTTGAAGCTTTCTTTCTGAATCCTGGTTATTAGGAGTGTTTCAGCATTTCTCAGTTTTGTAGGAATCTTTTTTTTTTTTTGTCACCCATTTGTGATTTACGTTAACTGTAGTAAGAGAATAGATTCTTAAGGACTCAAGTCCTTATCAGTATTTTTGAGACTTCGTGGCACAGAATACAGACTGTATTGGTAGGATCTCTCTCTTGCTCTGTCTCTGTCTCTCTGTCTCTGTCTCTGTCTATGTCTGTCTGTCTCTCTCCCTCTCTCCCGTGTGTGTGTGTGTGTGTGTGTGTGTGTGTGTGTGTGTGTGTGTGTGTGTAGAACATTTTTGTTCTTTCTGGAAGTCATCCATGAACTGCTATTGAGCTTGCTGCCAGGCCACCTGCAGAACTTTCTGGGAAGCTGTCCACGTTGTGTTGTGCAACTTTCCTGGGGTGAGCTCACCTGGATGTCCCGCTTGCCAGGTAAACGCTGTTGTAGGAGCCAGAAGGGGAAAAGCACACCTGGAGGAGGTCTTTCTTCAGGAGCAGGCTCCCTCTGCTGGTGAAGCTTGGGCTTCTGCTGGAAAGGGATTACCAGATGAAGTTCCACCATGGCACACAACTCCATGAAGGGTGGATTTGGAGCTGATAGACTAGCAGGCGACTCCTGTGCCCAAAGCAGCATCATTTGTAGAACTCTTGCTAACATTTATTACAATGTGGCTTATTTTTTTTCATCACATTGTAAGCTAGTACAGGGATCATATCAATAACAAGACTAGGAATTCTAACTTCTCAAGGTATCTACAGACTAAGTGGAACCATGGCATTTTCTATGACTCTCACTTATTATTTGTCTCTGAAAAAAAAAAACTTTTACAAATAAATTAATTTATCATTAGATAGTGCTCTGTGCCCATGTCATTTGACATTCTCCCCAATAGCTAATATTTTAATAATTTCTTTTTATAATTGTGCCTCTAAAAGTTTATGTAAATGCAAGTTAAAATTAAGACATTTACAAAATACTTAAAATTTAAGGCAGATTTCACAAACTAGGTGCATTTAGCAGAGGGTAACAAGACAAAGCAAAACCCCCAGAAGGAGGCAGAGCTTATGTATAATTAACATTAATCTGTAAACATGTGTCTCTGCAACATCACACTACCAGTAAGTCTATCACTTGCTCTGAGCACTGGGTACCATGCTCACCATTTAGATCTGTTCGTCTTGATATGACTTGAACCATCATGAGGCTAGAGCATGAGAATCTGACCCATAGTGAGGGTCCCCTGAGCTGTTACTGTATTCTAGATCATCTTTTCCTTCTCTGTTTCTGAACTTAGAAAAACCTTGAAATTTTCTGTATTGTCCATATCGTACCAAAAAGGGACAAAATAAACTACTAGGACATAATCACATTCATGCATTCATGCAAAATCATACTGCATATTCATGTATTCTACCAAAACAGTCTGTAGTGGATAGAAACTGATAAACATTTACAAGAGGAACAGATGGTGTTTAGATGCATTGGAATCAACAACAACTACTTACCTATTTAGGGTCCTAAGTATTTACATGTATCTTCCATTGCTCCAATATTAATCTACTGCCATCTGACAGTGACCAACAAGTGATCTCAGTAACATCATATAGTTCTTATAACTGTATTTATCTCTGTGAGTTACTTTCTAAGTATTATAGCCTATTAAACAAAACCCTTGCTGGTCCCGAAGAGGATTACTTACCCTATCTCTGGTCTAATTTGCACCTTCTTTATTCTTTTTTTTTTCTTTTTTTGGTTTTTCGAGACAGGGTTTCTCTGTAGTTTTGCGCCTTTCCTGGAACTCACTTTGTAGACCAGGCTGGCCTCGAACTCACAGAGATCCTCCTGCCTCTGCCTCCCGAGTGCTGGGATTAAAGGTGTGTGCCACCACCGCCCGGCTCACCTTCTTTATTCTTTATTAGGAGCTAACACTCTTTCTGTGTTTGTGTGGTTACCAGTACTGGACAGTGTTAAAACCTGTCTCCATTTCTACCATTTCTCTATGTCAGTTCACATTAAATTACCAAAGAGGTAGAAGAGCAGAAGAGATTCCCTTTCCAAAAAGGCAGGAATGTATTTTTGAAACGATTGTATTTCAGTGTACAATTTGAGGGGTGTAGTGACCATGGCATGCCGGCTTATATTTACATGTTAGTCACTGATTAATTCACACTTCATTGTTTTTTTCAAATTTTTCAAGTCAAGGTCAGGTGTAACAGATTTTAAAATATGTTCTAAGAATAACCACTCATTTTAATATTTTCTATCCAGACTGTTCTCTTGTAGAAAGAGTAACCAACCATTTCCAATTTCTGCTTCCTCTTTCTCTTCCTTTCTCTTCTCTTCCTTGCCCTCTTCTTTGACTCCCGAAGACCATTCCAGAACAATTCACCCCGGAGCCACAAAAGAATATAGTAGCGCTATTGGAGAGGGGTCTAAGAGAAGAGAGGAAAGGTAAGACCTGAGACAACCCAGAGGACATCCATCTTGTACAGAGATTTGAACCCAAACATTGAACCCAGTGAAGACAAGGGATGTGCTGAGCCATTGAGGGCAGATGATAGGAAGGGGGCATCATAACACGGAACAAAGATGTTGGGAGTGCAAGCAATGAGCAGTGCGGACAGGGTGTGGTGGATGGGTGTCCCGAAGCTTTATAGCATATTGCATCCATGGCTTTCTCTGTACAAAGTGTAAACTTCAGTGGTGAATGTCTTGCCCTTACTTGGGTAACCAGAGCTTTAGAGTCCAAGCAGTGCACAGGGCATGGATGGGGTGCGGTTGGAGTTTGGGTGATGGCCTCGTGTTTGAAGTCAGAGCTTGAGAAGCATACTTTATGTGGCCGAGGCAACCTATTGACATTGCCATTCAGTGGTGAATATCAAAGTTGATTTCAGTTCCTTTGGATTTAAAAATATAGATTGTCATAAAACTCAAATTTGTATCCTAAGATGAAACACTACTTCTCCATAGTAATGATATGAATTTGTGCCATTTGATATGTTAACAACTGTTCCTAATAAAGTTCTGTGTTTATTAGCTGTCATAACAGGATATGCCTATAGGAAAGCAAGGACAGAATGCTCCTGGTCTAACCACCCTAGCCTCTTTTAATGTCTAAAGAAACATGGGCCAGAATTTTTCACCACTGTAGCATGGAGTAGTCTCACTAGGTATAAAAATTCTGGAGTCACAGGGATTTCTTCCTATCAGTCTTTCCTGGTAAAGTAAAGCACCATTGCCCCTTTCACATACAAGACTTGGCAGGGCCTATTAGATTACTCTTAACCCACCCTTGAATGGGCTGTTTATAGTTTGAGAGCCTCTACATTTTATGCATTTCTACACCTCAAATAAAAAATTCAAATGCAAAATATAGGCTCCAGGATTGAGTTTCAACTCATACCACGTTATTGATAATATTCACTGCTGTATTAAATTTCTAAAGAAAGTCAAATTTATGATCAGAAACCTATGGCTCTATAGAAACAACTCCAGTTTTATTTAGAGTGATGATGACGATGATGATGATGATGATTGTGCCAGTTAGGTTTTTTTTTTTTTGTCATTCGCTTAAACTAGGTTCATCTGAGAAGAGGGAATCTCAATTAAGAAAAATGTCTCCATCAGTTTGACTTGTAGGCAAGTCTGTGAGAGCATTTTTGTGATTGATGATGGATGTGAGACAATCTAGTCCACCGTGGATGTTGCTAATCATGGTCAGGTTGTGTTCTGTTGTATAAAAACCAGGAGGCAAGCAATGAGGAACAACTCCATAAGCAGTATTTCTCCATGGTTCTGCTTTGGTTTCCACCTCAATTTCCTGTCCTGACTTCCCTTCATGATGGATGGTGATATGTAGATGAAATGAATTCTTTCCTTTATGAGTCGCTTTTTGTTGTCTTTATGACTGCAAGGATATAATATAAGGATGATGATAATAGTGATGGAGAGAGAGAGAGAGAGAGAGAGAGAGAGAATATCATGGAACAAAACTGTCCCTCTGTATCTTTGGCTCATCAGAAGTCATTCCATGTCTAGGATCACAAGAAATGGAGTGTAAGACATCTTTCCCATGATAACCCTTTGCATGCTGATCCACTTTTCTTGGTGATATCTATTCTTCCATCACAACGTCTTCCTGCTCCTTCTGAAGCTAAGTAAATGAGATGGCATTCCTCATTATGATCTCTCAGCCACTCTGATTAAGACTCTCCTCTTGTACTTGGGAGTCAAGAGCTGAACACGATGTTCAAAATTCTTTCACCTTCACAACTTTGGTATTAATCTTAGTATTTCCACGCATAAAAATGACATTTGCATTTTATTGACTCTCTAAATATGTCCTGAAGGAAAGGTTACACAAACAGTGTGTTTCGGGTATATATGTATGTGTGTATGTGTGCATGTATGTACTAGAGTGTAGATAGCGTCTCAGCCTGCAGTCCAGGTTGGCATGAAAATTCAACTCTTGCGGTATCCGCTTGAGTTATGGGATTGTAGATGTGTGTTACGTCACTAGGCTCAGAAATGGAGTCTTAGTCGGGCGGTGGTGGTGCATGCCTTTAATCCCAGCACTCGGGAGGTAGAGGCAGGTGGATCTTTGTGAATTCAAGGCCAGCCTGGGCTACAGAGTGAGATCCAGGAAAGGCGCAAAGCTACACAGAGAAACCCTGTCTTGAAAAAAAGAAAGAAAGAAAAAAAGAAAGAAAGAAATGGAGTCTTAAGACCAAAAATCTTAGTGCTGAAATACTTATTTTAACATTATAAACATTCATAATTTTTCACTGAAATCTGAAGTTCTGGTATATATTGAAGGAAACCCCTTGGTTTCAGAAGGCCTGTTTCCTTGGCAGATAAGGATAGGTTTTAATTAGGTGGTCTCTTCAAATTTGTTTTTGTTTGAATTTAAAAAGCAGCATGTTTTGAACATTTTAAAAGTAGAATTCAGATATTATACCCAAACATTTCACATGTTTAGTATCGGTAGTGCAGTGACAAGCTTTCCTAATAGTTTCTCTGATATTCCATGAGATGGTGCTATGTCACTATATAATAAGTTAGTATTTACCATTTCTCAAAGCTTGTCTATGAAGGAATCATCAGTTGCAATCATTATTTCAAAAGCTATTGGAGTAAATAATAATAGCAATAGTAAAAAAAATCTAATTTATAAATAATAAGTACTAAAATTCACTATGTAAATTAAATTGAAAATTTTCATTAAATGTCCAATAGTAAGCATACTAAGATTTGTGGAACATGTTAGTCTACACTGAGAACTGCCAGTCCAATTTAATATAAGCTTTCAAGTGTGCCTGAGGGAAGATTTAGTTATTTAATATATTTATTGGGGAAAACTCATCTTTCTAACTCCACGCAGTAGTCCTATTAGCTCATAAATGCTCCATGTCATTGACATGCGCCTAAATAATAGTTATCAACAGCTATGTCTGCTAGACACCTTAGGGCCAATCAGGACAGACATAGAATTAGCCAGGATTCAGTCATAAAAACAAAAATTATCTATTTTAAGCAGATAGTTATTTGATATCGAATTGTGTTTCTAACAGAGCCTGGAAATGTTAAATGAAAATGGTGATGGGGAAGGCAGGTGTATTTGGGGAGTCTAGGGGGTGTCTCGTGTTTGCTGTCCTGTGTTTTGGATCAGAACGTGACTACATTCAGAAACAAGAAACAGCTGCCAGCGTCACAGCTGCTCTGAAGAATTTGAGGCTGTGGTTTGCCTGGGGATGGGATGTCATTGTGACAGTAATGCTGAGTGAGAATTCAAGGTGTTTGCTGCAAAACTCGTACCTGCTGAGTCCATTACTCCTAATCCCATCATCTTCTAGTGCTATCTTATTTGCACAGGTGTTCCAGAGTGTAGATGGTAAGGGAATCAGGAAAGTGGTTCCCAGGGTTTCAGCCGTTAGAATAAACAGTGCAATGTATAAAACAGTCAAACAGTGATGAGATTTGCCAACAATATCTATACACATGGTGTGGGACGTTTGGAATTCCCTTGACGGCAGAATAGTGTTGTCTTTTTACAAGATAATCTTTATGAAATATTTATTTTCATTTAACCATGTGAGAAATTCTTTTGACTTGACCGAGTCATTGTATTTTTGTAGAGAAATTCTAAGACAAGCAATCAAAAGCAAAACAAGTAAATTAATTTATTAATTTATTTATATTTGGGGTGAAATCTAAGGCTTTGCACATGCTAAGCAAGTGCTTTGTGACTGAATCACATTCCTAACCCAGCATATCTATTGGATCCTAGTTTTGTAAGCACATAGTCTTATTGGGACAGAAAATCAGAAGGTCTTTGTTGACAGCCCAGATCTGGCTCTTGGTGTTTTCTTTAGGTGAAAATGTTTTCACATAATTCAAACGCATATTTAAACCAACATTGTGTGCTTGAAAGCCTTTACATTTGCAACTTATGCTGCAACCAAAAGAGAAATGAGATAAAGGAAGGGAGTCAGTAAGGCTCAGACCACGTGTGCACCTGCTATGGACTCCAACAACCTGAATTTGTTCCTTGAAACCCACATGGTGGGAAGAAAGAACCAACTGATCCTTAAAATTTGTCATCTGACCTCCATACATATGCTGGAGCATGCACCTTACCCCTGCCCCACCATTAATAATTGTAAAAACACTTTAATAAGTGAAGGAAGTAGGAGAGGTGAAGGGAGGGAGGGAGGGAGGAAGAGGGGAAGGGAGGGGGAGGAGCTAATGCTCCAAAATATTTATTTAATATCTATCTAGGAATGAGAAAGAGGAGAGGCCTTGGCAAAACTGCCTGAGCATTAATCTTGACTTTTTGGAAATCCTAGAAATAACATCCACTACTTTGCACATGCCAGGCAAGGCCTTTACCATGGAATCCTAGAAACTCAAGGCATCATACACCAAGGACACAGACCGAACATAGGAAAAGCAAAACGCAAAGTAAAGTGTGAATGCTGAAGCAGAAGGTTTGCTTCTCAGACATCAGTGGCCCCTTGGTCACATGACTCATGACTACACCAGTATTAGGGGATATCACCCTCCAAGCTCTGGAACCTGAGACGGGGAGTCTTAACATCGATGCTATGTTGTTGTTATGTGGATTGTGGTGGTGCCTGTTCTCAAAGCATTTGTCAGATCATGTGCTATGATTTCCATCTGAAATGTCCCATGGGCTTCTGCCTTGCATGCCTATTCTTCAGCCTTGGGAAGTGTTAGAAGCGTTAGGTTGTGAGCTTGGCTGGAGGAGGTGGATCACTGGAGCCGGCTTTGGAAAGTGTTACTCACATACTCAAGAGCTATACTCAAGCTCTCACCTTTTGGGTCTGTACCATGTGAGAAGTCTGCTACATTCTCCAGCTGCCATGATCTTTGCCTTGCCTTTTCTGTTCTGATGGCTGTGCCTTCGACACTGTGAGCCTTAAATAAACCCTCCCTCCTGTACCGTATTTCTACCAGGTATTTTACAGCCGTAAGAATGCAGTATGTGTAACGGCTGCTGGGTGGCGCCATTGAGCCACCCAAGTTTGATTGTCATTGTCAATGGAGAGGATTGCGTTAGCTGAGCAAACTGGAAAGTGTTAACTACTTTTTGGAATTGATAATATAATGAAATGGTAGCAGAAAGATCTGGAATTCTGTACTGTGTAAAATCAGCAAGTGAGAGGGATTCTCGAAGGAGAAAATGGCCAAGGAGGAGTGAGGAGTGAATGGTTCTGAGAAGACCAGCCAAGTGGTAAGGTTATCACTGAGTTAGAGGAGGGGCTGTTCATCAATAGTGATTCACTTCCCATTTTATGAACTGCTTTTATCCTCCTTTTTATTTATGCCTATACAAACACATATATAGATAAAGTGTCCATTGAGATGGTTTTCACAGTGCTTTGAGCTGGCAGGTAACATCATTGCCATGGTTACTAATTGTCCACATAGAAAAGAAGTATAGACGTCCTCTGTTCTTGCTGGGTCTGACTCAGTCACCAGCTACTTGCTCTATTTTGTCTTTGTGCTTTGTTATTTCTTTCCCTCCATATCTTTCCCTCTCTCTTCACACACACAGCTTTGGAAAAAGTAACTGTTACTAACTAAATTGTTTCCATAAAGTTATAAAAGAAAAATAGTAATACAAATCCTAACTATTTGACTTTGAATTTTATCTGAACAAATGGGAGTTAGATGACCAAAAAGGGCTAACACAGATCCTATTTAGAAATTTTCTATTTTCAGAAGCTAACACTGGAGGAAAGAGAATATTAACATAAATGATAAAATGTTGGACAATTGTAATAATGTTTCTTACATCTTTGATATGACAATGAGAAGGTTTCTCCTATTTTGTACTGGAATTTTTTGTCTTTAAAAGCAATCAGAGCTCTTTGAAATTTTTGAAGTCCCATCATGCATCCATAATAGTATTTGAGAAGCCACAAATCTAAAATAAAACATTGCATGTGCTATCATAGCCTATTATTATCAAAGTCTCTCCCACAGCTTTGGCTCTATTCATATGCTAATTTTCTCCTTAAATTGCTATTACTCATGGAATCCATGAGAGATATTTTTCCTTTATATGTTTTGCAGAGGTAGTAATAGATGGATGCTGGGTATTAAGCTGTAAAGCCATCATTTATACACAACATTGTCATAATTTAAAAATAATGAATTCATTAGCTCTGTTGGAGCTAGACATCATCAGCACCATAAAAGTGATCAGCAAATATATTTGAGAGTTTATTTTTCTCTGTGGATTTTTGTGTTTATTGGTTTTTCACATTTTGTTCCCTGGTAAACTTGAGGCAAATACTGTAGAGCAAAAGGCAGACATTTTGGAAAGCTGACATTAGTGCTGAGTCCATAGAGTTGCAAGCTCTTCATAGGTCTGTGGGACAGAATGGAAGACCACCAATTGATCATTATAGACAAAAAGCTGCTGTCACATTGCAGTACGCAGGCCCAGGCTTTCTGTGTTGACAAATTTCCCTTTCTTCAGAAAACAGTGTTAGAACTTCTTACCTGAAGTAAATGATGGTTAGAATGGCACACTGTTCTGTCATTACATTGTAGGCAATAATAGCATCTGCCATTGGTTTCTCATTGAGTAGATTAGCTAGTAAAAATGGGTATGTATGCATATATACATACATATTCTACTCCGAGTATCATTTCTTCTGTTTGTAGACAGAATGAAAATATAAAAGTTACTAAGGTTATTTATTTTAGGTACTGTGAGTTGAAATGTCATGACCTTTTGAAGAATGGCTACATAAAGGCATAGTTGGAAGTTTAAGCTATTTTTTTTAAATAGCTTATTTTTATATTGAGTCTATAGGTTTGTTGAAAAATATACACAATCTTCCCCTTTTAGAGATAAAATAATTCTAAGTTAATAACAGCTATAAATATCAGTCTTCATTTACTCTTCAACA
This sequence comes from Peromyscus californicus insignis, assembly GCF_007827085.1. Taxonomy (NCBI): domain Eukaryota; kingdom Metazoa; phylum Chordata; class Mammalia; order Rodentia; family Cricetidae; genus Peromyscus; species Peromyscus californicus. The sequence goes on along the minus strand of NW_026294514.1, from coordinate 19,483,956 downwards.
GATTTTGCATGTCTTGCTATAGCCTCCTAGTGGGAGTTTTCCCCCATCCATCGTTGTAGAGTTGGGTCATGTTACTTGGTTTTGGTGTGTGGCATGGTTGCAGCTATGATTCATACAGATTCAAACAGAATACTGAAGAGTGTTTGTGTGGCATGTTTGTTCTTTTACGTCTCTATCACTGCCAAGAGAGAACAACTCTACATAGGTCAGCGATCTCAGAAGACTGAGATAACCCACCTCGGCAGAGCCCTGGAAGAGCTTGAGTTAGGTGGAGGAGAAAGATTTTGTTTATAAACCTCTGAGCTGTAGTGTAGCTTGAGTTTTCCTGACTGGCTCACAGTCAGGACAAATCTCTGTCACCCGCCAGTCCCACAGCCACTCAGACCCGACCAAGTAAACACAGAGACTTATATTGGTTTCAAACTGTATGGCCGTGGCAGGCTTCTTGCTAACTGTTCTTACAGCTTAAATTAATCTATTTCTATTAATCTATACCTTGCCACGTGGCTTGTGGCTTACCGGTACTTTACATCTTCCTTGTCCTGATGGCGGCTGGCAGTGTCTCTCCCACTCAGCCTTCCACTTCCCAGCTCTATTCTCCTCCTTGTCCCGCCTACACTTCCTGCCTAGCCAATGGCCAATCAGTGATTTATTTATTGACCAATCAGCAACACATTTGACATACAGACCATCTCACAGCACTTCCCCTTTTCTTTTCTTAAAAAGGAAGGATTTAACCTTTACACATCTCCAAAGTCAGCTTGGTATATTTGGGAATTTGGGCGTAGCTTCTCTTACTACTTCCTGCTGGAGGGGGGCGCTGTATCTTATGGGGAAACAAAGAAAATTTTAGGATCATGGAGTAGTCCGTGAGGCTGTATCATCTGAGCCAGTTGTCTTGAAACGGTTCTGGATGTTGGATCATCTGGGCCATGGTGTCATCGGAGACCTTTTAGGGGGTCTTGGCTGGTCAAACCTGATGTATCTTACTCTGGAACAAATCCATAGCCTCTTGCTTTCTGTGGAAACAAAAGAGACTCTTTTCCAAAGCAACATATCCTTACATCCAAATTTTGAAGTCAAAGTATGTTTAAAATATACATACTGGTTTAACTCAGCTTCCTTTACAATCAAATATCTCTCTGTAGTTAAGAATCCCAAAGACAACACAATCCAGACTCTCTGTGTAATAGTCATCTCTATGTGGCTTATTTTTTATATTAATTTTATTGTCTCTTTAAAGACTTTATTTTTTAAAACTATGTATTTGTTTCTATACTGTATATATCACCTTTTTTTGTCTCTCTCAAGCCTACGTATATTTTACACACATTTTAAACTATTACATCTGAATCTGTCTTATTGTGAATCTATTGCTTTAAGCTGCAGCAGCTGTGGCTGCTGGCTCTGCCCACCTCAGCTTCCCAACATGGCGGCACTATGCTTACCGCCAGCTCTGGGAGCCATTGTGGGTCTATGCTTTTATCCAAGCAGCGTGTAGCCCAGAAACCTCTTTTTTTGTTTTGTACTAGCAAAGGCTAAATCCACAATGTAGCTTAATGTGCCACTTGCAGAGGCCTCATTCCCGCCATACTGCAGGTCGAGCGCACACGCCAGCAACCCGCCAGTAGCTCAAACCGGCAGCTGCCGCTCATTTGAGAGAGACAATTAGGAAGCTGTTTTTAGCTCCATTTTAGAATCTTTTTTCTCAGTTTTTAGGTGGAAACTCTTGCCACCACGTTGGACGCCATTTGTAGCTTGAGTTTTCCTGACTGGCTCACAGTCAGGACAAATCTCTCTCACCTGCCAGTCCCACAGCCACTCAGACCCGACCAAGTAAACACAGAGACTTATATTGGTTTCAAACTGTATGGCCGTGGCAGGCTTCTTGCTAACTGTTCTTACAGCTTAAATTAATCTATTTCTATTAATCTATACCTTGCCACGTGGCTTATGGCTTACCGGTACTTTACATCTTCCTTGTCCTGATGGCGGCTGACAGTGTCTCTCCCACTCAGCCTTCCACTTCCCAGCTCTATTCTCCTCCTTGTCCCGCCTACACTTCCTGCCTAGCCAATGGCCAATCAGTGATTTATTTATTGACCAATCAGCAACACATTTGACATATAGACCATCTCACAGCACTGTAGGGCTGTTTGATACATACTATTGTGAAAAAAGTTGACAGATACACAAATCTGTAAACAATGTGTTGGCATATACTAGGTTTAAATTAACATATAATGAAATGATTCTTTCTTCATTCGTTGTTACTCATAATAACTGTTAGACCAAAATTTGGAGTAGTTTGAATTATAAGTAATTTTTTAATTTTTTTATTTATTAGCTTATCTATTATATCCTCACCACAGCTTCCCTCCCTCCTGTCCTCCCAGTCCTCTATCCCCTCCCCCCACCAGTCCATTCCTACTTTCCCTACAGAAAAGGGCGGGCCTCCCAAGGATACCAACCAACCATGGCATATCAACTTGCAATAAGATGAGGTTCCTCCTCTTTTTAAAAGGCTGGACAAGGCAACCCAGTAGAGGGGAAAGGATCTCAAGAGCAGGCCAAAGAGTCAGAGACACCTCTCACTCACACTGTTACGAGTCCCACAAGAACACCAAGCTACACAATCATAACATATATGCAGAGGGCCTAGGACAGACTCATGCAGGCTCCATGATTGTCAGTTCAGTCTCTGTGAGGCCCTATGAGGCCAGGTTCATGATTCTGTGGGTTTTCTTGTGGTGTCCTGTAAACTCATATGGGTCTGAATTGGTTCATACATTTTTTTTCTTGGAGTTTTTTTTTCTTGAGATTTATAGACTCCTTACCCAACCATATTTCTTCTAAGAAACAATCTAAAGCTAATTCTCAGTGTACAGTCTTTGAATTTGACAAACAATACACTTTGTAGAACTCAAAAGAAGGGTATTCCACTGTTTGAATGACTCATTTGGCAATTTCTTATTCTGTTGTTGATTATTTTCCAAAATTAGTTTTTGAATAATCATTTCTAGTTAGTTTTTAAATATTCAAGCTAATTTTCTCAGAATTTATTCTAATTGTGTTATAATAATGTAAATCTGTAGTGAGTACCATTGAGCTTTGAGCTCTTTACTCCTCAAAGTGAACCATTTAATAGATCCTCTCCTAATCAAAAGTGGAAAAGAACACCAACTGGCTATATATCCACTGCCAAATGGTCAACCCAAGAACATTACATACAAGTAACATTATATAGGGTAATCATGTTGCACTTATGCATTTAGGGGTATATCTATATCTGTATAACATATGTGTATTAAATAGGTATGCTTGTATAATATATATTATGTACATATAACATACATACACATATACATTTAACAACAATCAATGAAAAACTGCCATGGATTTGAAATAAAGCAATGAAGGCTATATGGGAAGGTTTGGAGGTAGGAAAGGGAAAGGGGGAATGATATTATTGATGCAGAGGGGTCCAGCCCCCAGCAGGTCAGGGAAATTGGAGAGGAGATGTAGAGTAGGCAAACTACTGGACAGACACACAGACACGCACAGGAACTTTATCTGAGGGCCAAAGCTTAATTCTTCATTTTATGTTTCTCTCTGCTGGTTGTTCTCACTCTGTTCTTTTTCTATTGCTTTTCTATACCAATGTTTTCTTTTTTCTTCTTCCCTGTTGTTCTCCTTCTAGATCTTTCCTATTGTTCTCCTTCTACTTTTTCCCTGATGTTTCCTCTTCTACATCTTTCCTTCTCTCTTTTCTTCCTCTTATTTTTCCCTTATCCCTTTTATAGCTCCTCATACAAAGATTTCTGCACAAGAAAAGATTACCTCCTAACCATAAGTTACATATTTTCTGAAAACAAATGAAAATCTTTGCAAAAGAAGAAACCAGATTAAGATCACAAGTTACATGTTTTCCTTAGAAGCCCACAAGAAGTTAAACATTTTTCTTTATATTAATTTTCCACCACAACATCTTTACCTTGAAGCAATGATTCTTTTATAATTGATTAACAAAATTTTAAACAAGCCAAGTCTATTTCAATCAGTTCCTTTCATCCTGGCAGGCAGCTGTTATGGTTTCAGTATAGCAGATTTCTACTGTTAATTCTACTCTAGAGAAACATAAAACAAGTGGTCAGTTCACCGTCTATTTTCCTTTATGCACAATAGGGTCATTTAATCTCCTTTCACAATTTTGTTTTTCCAAGGTGCATACTGGAGCCTGTGGTAAATACTATAAACTACATGACCAAGGAACTCAGGCCTAACCTTGGATGTAGAGATATAATTGTTTTCTTTAATCATCCACCTGTTTTTCCACAGGCAGAATTCATGGGTCTATAATTCATGAAACTTTCTTGTTCTTATTTTTTTTATCTTCTGCAAATCTCACATCTAACAAAGGGGAAGGTAACTTTTAGCCTATATTTACCTTTTTTTGTATCTCTTATTGGAACAATTGGCAGAATAACCTAAACCATTTCCCTAACCATCTTCACTAACTGTCCTAACCACCTGTATCTTTTTGGCTGACTCAGATCGTCCAGTTAAATCACAGATCTAACTAATCCTCATTGCTCTTATAAAAATCATCTTCATTATGATCTGCAAGTAAACTGCCCAGTGAGGAGTGAGACTTTCCCAAGAAACAATCACAATATACTAGATACAGTGGGATCCTTTCACATAGTAATCATGTCATGAGTCATGCCAAATCTAGCAAGAAGACAGCAGCAGCAAGCGGGAGGAAGCAGAGCAGGAGCAAGGGGCCTTCTGGGAACAATCCTCCCATGGCTTTGCCTTTCCAGGATGCACCCAGAGTAGCCTTGTTATCCTCTGGCCTGTATGCCATAAGCTCCATTGCTGACTACAGCTCCTCTGACATGGCCACTGACATAATTTCAAAAAGTAAAAGAAATAATTTTAAAATTAAATAATAAAAAAAACCTAACACTAGAGACCAAAAATGTATCCTAATGATTTCAGGAATTATTATCACATATGTAGCTTACTACCATAATTGGTTTCTAAATGGACAATCACATGCAAACACACACACACACACACACACACACACACACACACACACACACACCAAATTATGAATAGTCATGTTAGCAGTATCACAATGTTGAAGTACTGTTCCTATGATGGTGATCGGGGATCACACACTCTAAAGCCTAACCCCTTTTTGAAGACATGCACAGCTTTTTATGCATAAGTGTATAACCTTGTCTTTAAGGTCCTTTCACTTCTCTGGATCTCTATAAACTCTCCTAATTTGCACAGTTCACTCATTGTATGAGAACAACTCACAGAAGATAAAGCCACTGATACTAAGATGGAATGGCTGACAGAGAACACCAAAACTGCTTTACTCGAGTTGTCCTAGAGAAACCGATGCTGCTTCTAGACGCTGAGTATGACTACGTCACTCTCTCTGCCTTCTACAATCAGCTACCTTCCTCCCTCTGTGGCAGCATGCACTCTGAGCTACACCTCAGTGTGTTGATCATTAAGCCCTCTCTTCTTGCAAGAAATCTGGTTACCATTTTGTGACACCTGCTCTGAGAGTCACAGGAGTGCTTTGCTGTTCCTCTTCCCTCACTGTTGGCTACATTGTTGTTGTTTGCGGTCCTGCTTCCCTCACTGTTGGCTACACTGTTGTTTTTGCTGTTCCTCTTCCCTCACTGTTGGCTACACTGTTGTTGTTTGCTGTTCCTCTTCCCTCACTGTTGGCTACACTGTTGTTTTTGCTGTTCCGCTTCCCTCACTGTTGGCTACATTGTTGTTGTTGTTTGCTGTCCTGCTTCCCTCACTGTTGGCTACATTGTTGTTGTTGTTTGCTGTCCTGCTTCCCTCACTGTTGGCTACACTGTTGTTTTTGCTGTCCCGCTTCCCTCACTGTTGGCTACACTGTTGTTGTTTGTTTGCTGTTCCTCTTCCCTCACTGTTGGCTACACTGTTGTTTGGCAGCCATTTGTAGTTTTGCCTTTCCATTAGACAGTGAACGTTTTCAGAGCAGAAGTTGGTACAATGCTTAGAACATCACTGATCTCCTGAGTATTATCTACAGAGTAAGAACAGGGATCCAGTTTCTTTTGTAATAATGAGGAGACAAAAATCTGGTTAAAAATCCTTGGTCGGCCATGACTATCCATTGCAACAGTTAAGCATTACTATCAGTTTTACCAAAACTAAGTTGATCTCAAAATTTTTAAAAATGGATTTTTTTTATTTTAGCATGTGAATCTCTCTTATATATTGAACAACTTTCCGATCTTCCTGAAACACCTATAGGCATGTGATTTCAGCCATTTACTGAAGTATGGAGTTGCATCAATGTCCTATCTTTGAACGCACTAAAATTCAGTTAAAATAATTTCTAAAACCACAATAATGTGTGTCATTTTTCTACATATCCAGATCCTTATAAACTTATTACAAACCCCATTTCTTGAGAATTCCTTTTTAAAACTTGGTTATTTATAGCTTCCACACTCTATCAAAATTACATTAATTTCTGTTTCTCTCAGTAATTTGATATAATTTAATGAGCAAATTATTTCTTATTCATTCTAAGATAAATTTAAGTGTAAGATTTTAAATAGTGGTGAACTGCAGGTTACAAAGAACAATATCAATGTTTCTGCAATGATCCTTTTAATAACAGATATAATTTGACATTAATAATTACAGGTTATAGTTAGGAATATATATGTCTGTGTAGAAATACATTTGAAAAAAGAGACCATGAATTTGAAGGAGGACAGGGAGGGGTATTTAGGAGAGTTTGGAGGGAAGAAAGAGGAGGGAAAAGTGTTATAACTCCCATTCTTAAAAAAAATGATCTAAAATGCCAGGCGGTGGTGGCACACACCTTTCGTCACAGCTCTTGGGAGGCAGAGGCAGGCAGATCTCAGTGAGTTTGAGGCCAGCATGGTCTACAAAGTGAGTTCCAGGACAGCCAGGACTGTTACACAGAGAAACCCTGTCTCGAAAAAACAAAACAAAACAAAATGCAAGTAAACAACAAACAAATAAATTAAGTACAGTATGCAATTAGAAGAACTAACCTGGGTAAAAAATATTGACTAACCCTGTGCCTCCATACTGGAGATGGGCTACTGAGGCTATTCACTGACTGATAGGAGATGAATTGGTATGTGCAAATACCTCTAGAAACACAAAATTAAATTTTTTTTTATTGAATCACTGGCAGTTAGGAAAGCTGAAGATGCCTAGTAGCTCTCTAGAATGATTGTTTTTAAGGAAAACTAACTCAGGAGGAAAAAAATTGTTTAGCTTCGTATAATCGCAAAGCTACTAATGGATCCTCATAGGGCAAGAGGTTCCTAGAATTTTCCACTTGAGATTCTTTCCACAAAAATAGGATTGTTAACCTAGAATGTAGGTATATTGATAGATACAACAGGTAATACAAAAGTTGTATAACAGTTTCATCCAAGATTGGAATGTTCCATCCTGCAGGGAGGCACCTTAAGCTACCAACAACTCAAAATAACTTCAGGAAATCCCAGAAACTGACCAGAGTCACTAAGCCCCTCCCTACCAAAGTACCAATCTTCAAAGAAGATTCTGAGACCAGGCCCACTGCCTGGGAGAAGCAGAAGCCAGTTGAGTTGTGGGAAAAGGTTTAGACTACAGTTGTTTGGAAAAGGACACTCTCCAACCTGATGAGCTACATACAGTGTGCTCCAGGTTTCCCAGCTTTTATGAGCTGTCACTCATGCTGGGGTGGGCCAGCTGTCATTGAGTCATTTATGCTCCTGTAAGTAATCCCAATAAAACTCATTGGTTCACCAAATATAACTTTTATGGTATCCATACTTTGGTTTGTTGTGGGATCCCTAACTGTGGTGAGTAAAAGTGTGTAGCTAGAGTTTTCCTGCGTGGCCCACAGTCAGGACAAATCTCTCTCACCTGCCAGTCCCACAGTCGCTCAGACCCAACCAAGTAAACACAGAGACTTATATTGCTTACAAACTGTATGGCCATGGCAGGCTTCTTGCTAACTGTTCTTATAGCTTAAATTAATCCATTTCTATAAATCTATACCTTGCCACGTGGCTCGTGGCTTACCGGCATCTTCACATGCTGTTTGTCATCATGGCGGCTGGCAGTGTCTCTGACTCAGTCTTCCACTTCCCAGCTTTATTCTCCTCCTTGTCCCGCCTATACTTCCTGCCTAGCCACTGGCCAATCAGTGATTTATTTATTGACCAATCAGCAACACACTTGACATACAGACCATCCCACAGCAAAAGTGTGTGTTGCATCTCCCCAGGAAATTTTTTTGTCACACAGCAGCACACCAAACATTTACTGATAATAAATTTTGAAAATACATTTTAAAACAATTCTTCAGAGTACACATAATTTTACAATTTATTACAAATGAAAAAAATTGCATACTAATTAGATGTATATGCTTATTCATTTTTATATGAAGAGATGAATTGTGGCCAGAAACTTGATACTGCAGGATATGGAACACGTTTCTCAGAGTCCAATGTTGATTTTTAGAATTGTCAAATGCTGAGAACACTGAATCATGTAAATACACAGCACAGAGTGGCAACAATATGTTTAGGGCCATTTCAGAAATTGCTGGACTAATTTCCTAATCACAAGCAGGAATTAATCTAATATCTCTTTTGGAACTGAAGTTGTCAATTTAAACAGCAATTTTGAAAACCAAGTATTCAGCCAAAAAGATAAACTAATTTGATATACACTGAATATTATTAAAAGTTCTAATTTTCCATGCTAAACTGTGATATTTCTATAAGAGCAGAAAACTTAGCTGCATTTATTCATGTGTGTTTGTATATGTGTATGTGTAAGGGTTTTTCTGACACAAAGGCATCTTGGCAATTGGGAGTCAAGTAATACCACAGTCACACCACACAACAATCCTCACACAAGAGGTTTATTGGGAAAGATACAAGAAGGTGCCTGTCTCTGCTCAGGAGAGAAGCAGCAGAGAACTGAGCAGAAGGTAGACTTTATATAGGGTTTCTTAGGGTGCAGAATTTTCCAGGGTGCCCTGGGATTGGAGGAATTCTGTGGTTTGATCTTGAGGCAAGCCCAGGGATTTTAGGCTTTGGGTAAGTTTTTTCACCCAGAAGTGGGCTTGGACCTTTTACCTTTATAGTTAGGATTTCCAAGTCTTGGAGCTCCAGGGCAGGCCAGGGGCATGTGATTTTCCACTTGCCTGTTACCCTACAGTGCTCTTACCTACCTTCTACGTGTAGAAGTCAGAGGACAACTTAGAGGAGTTGGTTCTCTCCTTCTACCATGTGGGTCCAGAGAATCAAACTCAGGTTGAATTCAGATCATCAGGCTTGAGGGGAAGTGTATTTGCCTACTGAGCCATTTCTTGGGCAGGGACAGTAAATTAATAACATTCAATAGTTTCAAATCTGAGCCAAAGTGTTTCAGAAAGTTTTATTGGCGGTATCATCATGACAACATGCATAGGACAAAGTGCATGTTGTTTTTCGATTGGAACCCCTGCTTATCCCTGCACAAGCTGAGACACCCATCTGCCATACTTCCTCCAGTCACACTGGCACTTAGAAAACTGAACAATGGAATGGCACCAAAAGCTCAGTTCAGGGTTTCTGGCAGCCCACACAACCTGCCTTCCTGATGTGGTCAGCACATCCAAGTGCCCACCCAGGGGCTTAGCTTTTGACCATACTTGGGCACAGTCCCAGCTCCTGGCTGATATGTCATCACCCTTCATCCAAAGTCTATAAAACCTCCCTGCCTTAGCCCAGGTGCAGGACTTCCCTGGCCATGTTCTTTGGTACAGGTGAACCTACAATGGAGCAATGCCAAATAAATCTGCATTTATTTTGCTTTTAATCTGGTCTGATCTGGCCTTTTGCATCAGCAGAAACCTATCATTTTTGTGTTCAGAGTCAAGGCTTCTGTGAAGGTGCATGATTAAATTAAATCAATTCAGCCAGAAACAATCTAGATTCGTCATGCATTTGATTTTCAATTGTGGTTTTGTTGTTGCACATTCAAAATCCTGAGCTAGCGGCTAGATTGAGAGCATATACCATTCTTGCATAGGGGCTAAGCTTTTCCTGTGATCCATGCCAGTCAGCTTACAACCATCTGTAACTCCAGCTCCAAGAGATTTGTTGCCCTCTTTAGGCTTCCCCAAGCACCTGCATTAATGTGTACTAACCCACACATAGACACATTGTTGTATGAGCGATTTTTTTCCTGGGGAGAACCCCCACCCCACACACAAACACATTTATTAACCCCAGAAAGAGAGCCCATGAGAAACCTAAGTAGCAATTGTATCAATGCCCAATTTACTGAACCAATAGATTTTTTTTTTTTTTTTTTTGGTTTTTCAAGACAAGGTTTCTCTGTGTAGTTTTGGTGCCTGTCCTGAACCTCACTCTGTAGACCAGGCTGGCCTCGAACTCACAGAGATCTGCCTGGCTCTGCCTCCTGAGTGCTGGCATTAAAGGTGTGTGCCACCACCACCACCACCACCACCACCACCACCTGGCCCCCAATGGATATCTTTTTAATTAGAGTTACTAACAGGAGCATGGGTGAGGGGTAACATTGCTTACAAAGAGCAGGGATAACTCAAAAGCAGCTGCATCATCCATCCCAACATGGGTGAAAACTCCCCCAAACCTGTAATTTGGAGCTGTCTACCCAGTCTGCAGGTAGCTCTGCAGTCAGAATACCTGACAACATCACTTTCTGCTATGGGCTGCTCAGAGTCTCTACCCAAAGCAACTGTTTACTTCTTCTTACACTGGTGGGTAGGGGCCCTTAAGAATCTTCCATGTTTTTGTTCTTCCTCTGCTCTTCTTAAGAAAATGTTTCAATTTGAATACAATGATGCAAGTCAGAGGAACATGCCATAAACATACATACACATATACCTAATTCAAAATTTAAAAAAATATTTTTTTTAAAGAAGCTAAGTTAAAAGGCACAGATTGTTGGGCCAGAAAATGAGTCCCTATTAGAAATGAAATCACTTCTTTAAAAAAAAAAAAACAGTTTATCCTTGTTTAAAACTTGGTCATATCTTCATAACTCACTGAAGGCCATTGTCTTTAGAATTTGCAATACACGGACTTGAGAAAGACTGCTTCTCTTGAAGAGTGATCTGTCCTCATTATTTGGTTGCCTTTTATAGTTTCCTCTTCTCCTCCTGTTCCCATATTTGTCTTAAAATTTCCAGAATAAATAATTGAAATTTATAGAGAATTATATCCTCAATTACGATCCTCTTACATACTCACACCATTCTGTATTTATGAAATACATGGGAAGTCGGATTCAGAGGGATAGTGGCCCTGGTCATCTCTTACTTAGTCCCTCCCCTCTTGATGTCATTGGGACCTTCAGAAGACTAATATCACCCACCAGTCAGTGATCTGTACCCACCATTCTGTGAAATAAGGGATGTAAAGCTAAGAACCCCATTGATTTTTATTTAAATGTAATAAAAAAATTTACTAATTTAAAACCTACTCAGAAATGAGAACCAATAACATATATACACCTAATACCTACTAGCTTTTTATAATTTTAGGAGCTAAGTAAAAATAAAATAAAATAAAAACACAAAAATTCTCTGAGGACTGACTCCTCTCGTTCTCTCCCAAACAAAGCTGCCAAGATGCTTTGTAGAACATAGGAAACCCAGTCAATTCTGCGTACAGTGCACTTCCAAACTCATTAGTTCTGAAGCATTGCTTAAAGTTCCACTTATGATTACCTCCGTGTAGGATGAAAAACAGGAAATTGATGGTACTGATTTCAAAGTGTGAGGAGTTCTCAGCAGAATGCTTTGATGGTCACATACTGTTGTAAAAAGAGAAGACAAAACCCAGTATTGGGTATGCTCAAAGTCAGAACTGAATTTTTTGTTTGTTTTGTTTTGTTTTTTGAGACAGGGTTTCTCTGTGTAACAGCTTTGGCTGTCCTGGAACTCGTAGGCTAGGCTGGCCTGACACTCACAAACATCGATCTGCCTCTGCTGCTCACATGCTGGGATTAAAGGTGTGTGCTACTGCTGCCCTACTAAACATTTTGTTTTAAACACAGAGGTCAGGCATATGATTTTTCCAGATTACAATAAGTGATTGAGTCATTAGTGGTACTCTTACGCTGCGAGGAAATGTCATGAAACACAACGGAGTCCACTAATGAGAGTTTTATTAAGAGAAAAGGACAGACAAGTGCTCAGGCCTGCGGAAGAGACACGTGTGTGGAGAAGAAGAAAGCCGGGAATATGGCGCTGGCTTATAAAGGCTGGGTGGCCCACGCATACACAGGTCGATGTGGCTACTCCACGCGTGCGCGTAGATCACATGGTTGCATTGCGCACTCTTATGCAACCATGCAAAGCCATGGGGTCCTGGTCACGCGAGATGCCTTGGCCCAGAAATGGCTATTTTGACCCAGAACTGGCTAGGAGGAAGTGTCTAGGTCTGCCGGACATGCCCAACCGTGGGGGTGTGTTGTGAATCTATCAATTAGTCCCCACCTTGATTTCTCTTAAGATAATAGAAGATTTGAAAGGAAAATAGCCAACCTATGTTGCAACAGCCTGAAAGAATCTGAGCCTTCAGGTCTGCCAGGCAGACATGGCATCAGACCAGTGTGGAAGAGCAGAGCGAAGTCTAATGCAGAATGGAGTGCTGTGTGCAAGTTCTCTCAGTGCAGGGTGTAATTAGACCTGAATATGGTCCTCTAAAGTATCCACATCGTAATTCAAAAGGGTGAGAATCACACAGGCATCTGCCATACTGTCCATTTTGAGAAGTGTGCCTGGGTCAGACAAGTCTCCTGTGGGTGTTGATTGTAGGAAGTCAGGGAATTAATGCTGTTTCCTCAACTTTCTGGTCCACAGAACCCCAAGACAGTTCCTCATTGTTCTGTCTTCTTAAAAACACCGGATGCTGTGTTTAACATACACTGAGGGCAGGAAATATTTGGCGGAGCCTTCCAGAGATTACTTTGTGTAACTGTTTTTTTACTCACTATCAGTGAATATGAATCAGGAGCTTTGAGCGCTGTGGTCAAAGCGTGGACCTCAGTAAATAAATTCCCGTCTTTAGTTAGGAGTACTAGATATTTTATGAAGCAAAGGACCATTCATATGCTCCAGACTTTCTGAGCTCCCAGGGAGATGACAGGTCCAAAGGACACTAAACAAGAAAAATGGGACATAAATACAAAGTCGTGAAGCACCAGTGCTGGCGTTTATTGAGCAGAAAGCTGACTCTGCCACAGCTGTCATTGTCTTTTCTCTTTTAAGTTTATCCTCAACACAATTCAAATTTGACAATCCCGACAATTCACTGTCTTTCTGAGATAACCGAGTAAACTAAATTAAAAGTTCAAACTCGTTGAAATCTCTCCTAACTATTAAATCTTTCCAAGCAGTAGAAAAAGTGAATTTCTGTTTGCTTATTCTTTTGCAATGAACATATGATTACATTTTTAATGAAGAAGTAATCACAGGATATTAAAGCAAATGGAATTCTGCCTGCATGACACAAACACTTTAGGAGTACTAGCAGTGGAGACACTGAAAGTTGATGCCAAATAGAAAAGATGTGGGAATCCCACTGTGATGTACCAACCAGTGTTAAACTGTTATTAAGAACTGTGCTTTGATTTGTGGATTTCTATTCACTGCATTCCTGTCCTGGGTGTCATGACTTGTGACAAATTATCTCTACTACCCCAAAGAGTCAAAGAGTTCTTGAAGTTTGTATAAGGTAACTAAAGAAATCAATTCTTTTATGTGCCCTCTCATATAAGTATACATATAAACTCATGGTCAACTTGTAATAGAATTATCCCTCAAGGCTGGAGAAACTTTGTTACAGCAGTTTGGAGGCTGGTCCTCAATTACAATGGAGGACCTGGTAGAAAGATGAGGCTAAGACCATTGAACAATGGAGTAGGGCTAGAGGTATGGAAATCTCCCAAAACCAACTTCTAGGAGAGGGAGACTATGCTAATGTAGAAAGACAATCTTTATATTATGACCACACCCTGGCTTTATGCAAAGCAGCAGCCTTAAGTGCTTGGGACAGAATTGAAGAAGTAAGAAAGAAAATTGAGTCATTTACTAAAGTCATATAGGGCCCAAAAGAAACCTTCACTCTGAAAGAGACCTACTTCCGTTCTGTTTGTCTTTATATAGACTTTCTGTTCTGCTTCTCATTGGTTGTAAAACCAACCACATGACTGCCTCGTCACTGCCTGTCTGTATAGACCTCCAGGTCTTCTATGGTTGGTATTGAGATTAAAGGCTTGTGTCTCCAATGCTGGCTGTATCCTTGAACACACAGAGATCTACCTAGCTCTGCCTACCAAGTGCTGGGATTAAAGGCGTGCACCACCAATGCCCAGTTTTTGCTATGGCTCTAATAGCCATGACCCCCGGGCAACTTTATTTATTAACATACAATTAAAATCACATTTCAGTACAAATAAAATACCACCATAAATATAGAGATAAAATAAATGAGGAAAATTTAGCAGGCTTCAAAAATGACATGCTCTAGCCACTAGTCTTAGCTTAAATGATACTCAAATAAAAGCTTTCAAATAGCCATGATTTATTCCCTCAGGATGATAGCAACTCTTCTCATCAATCTCTCAGTCTAATGGATTTAAATAAGTTTCAACATAACCAGCATCAGAGAATAAACATTTTTATTATAAATGAGAATAAGCATTTATTATATTTTTTCCTATTTTATAAGTTCACTTACACTGTTTCTGATCTCATATTTTTAGGAGAACACAAATTAAAACCATTTTCTTCTTGCCGTTATTTCTTCTAGTGAAAAGATGGTCTGCCTGGATGTGTCTCCAGTATTCAATAAGTGAAAAGCCTGTTTGAGGGATTAGGAATTAGGTTTGACATTTATTTGTCCTTTCTATTATTTTTCAATATTAAAATTCATTTTAAATAATCTGAGAGGTAGCAGAACTCCTTTAAACTGGCCCCAAACACAGATCAAAATATTATTTCACAGAAAAGAACATCAAAACATATCCTAGACATAGTCAGCTGAACAATGGTTCAAAGATCACACCAAATTCCTGCTGTTTGTAGTTGAATAGCTGAGTTCACATATGTTGATGGCTCCATCAATAATTTCTCCAGGGTACTCTGTATGTTATTTTATTTCCAATGGAAATGAAATGAGATTGCTTTCAGACTAATCAGGTCACTCAGAGTATAAGCAGGGTGGTCAGTCTCTCCTCGGCTCCTTGGAATATAATTGTATTGATGAGAGAGTGGAAAGATGTGTGAATGAAACCTAAGGCTTTCCTAAGAAGGAAAACAGAGAAAATTTATGTTAGATAGGCAGCTGTCAATTGAATAAAGGAAAATGTTTGGAGATAATACATACAAACCTAGACTTTTAGAAAACTCTGAATGTAGTAAAACTAAATAGTTACTGTGAAGCAACAACCAGCCAGAGTTGGAAAAAAAATCATATGACCTTCTGTGACAAGCATTTCATTTTGAGTTTGCCAGTGTCTGTCTCTTTCATTGGATTTTATTTTTTTCCGTTGGTTATTGCCTGGCCCTGCTAAAAGACTGAATTTATAACCCATTCTACATGTTAGGAATATTCAAGAACATATACATTTCTAGTTTCCTTGACAAAATCCATACTGTAACATAATTCATGAGAAAGTCTAAAGTATCAATATACATCATGTAACACAATTCAAGAACTAGTCTAAAATATAAATATGTATTATGAATAGGGGATTATATTTATATATAAAATGCAATGCTTTATTATTAACAATATAGCAACATGATATATCCACCAATGTTATTAATGTATTTTTATTATATTCCCTCTGTCATATCATCTTTACAATTGATATTTCCTCATTACTGTTTTAAATTCATTCTTGTCAAACTTTTGAGAGAAAGCTGAAAATAAATTCCCTTTTGAAAGTTCAAAAGTGCTCACCAATAGGAACATAATTTTCAATACCCTTTAGTATTTGAAACAAGTTGATTTCACAAAATGTGAACATTTCCCCATGTTTTTCAGTACTGAGCTTTTTCCTCTTTTACAATCAAATACAATTTGCTTAGAAAGAACAACTTGTGATTTAAAGAAAATACCATACTTTATAATGATAAGGTTCTGGTAAAAAAAATATTTAGCAAGTAATGACTACCCAGTGAAAACATTTAAGTAAGACCTGGCTCAACCTAGTGTGAAGTGGCATGTGATGATGCTTGTCCTTACTGGCTCTCCTCATCGCCTCCCCAGGAGGGTGAACAATTTTTGTTTGAATAGGTGAACATAAGATTCCTCTAGGGAAAAAATTAAGACTCAAAGTTGTGTAAAAGCTCTTGAATCTCCTGTCAAAAGTGGTATGTTTTGTTAAAGTGAACAACATAAATTAAAGAACTTGTGGATTTAAATACCCCAAATACTTGGATAAAACTATTTTCTCTTTTGCTGCTGTACAGCTGCTTCTTTCTATAAATCCTGTCAACAAGGAGACCATTTTTACTGACTCAAATTGCTAAAGATCTATAGCCAATATTTCATAAACTATTAAAAACATGGAAACAGAAGGAGCACTCTCAAACTCCTCCTATGAAGCCAGGATAACTCTTACTATCAAAACTAGAGAAAGACAAGAAAACACATAGGGAAGCCAGGAAACTAGAAATGGGCTACTGGAATGGACACCTGGTGGGAGGAAAGATGGTGAAGTACAAGTACAATAAAATAGAAGGAAGACTGGGGTGGTAAGGTTCAAACACAGAGGTAGGCGGAGAATGGAGACATAAGGTATTGGTGGAAGGCTTAACCAACACAAAGGATGTAAGAAAACCCTGTATGGAGACATACACTCTTCCAAATCAAGAAAACTTGATTTAGAAGGACTAGTACAACAAAAGTGGTCAACGACTTGCTTGAGAAGTGTTTAAAATGAAAAATTCAAATGATGGTTTCTATTGAATATCCATTGTTTTTGAATCATCATAAAGCATAAAAAACCATGACGTTGAACAATTTTAAGTCAAGAACCATCTACATTCATCTCCACCTATTTAGTTTGATGTATATACTATAATAGGTGTATATTATACAGGTCTACACATGTAGACATATTCCCATACATATTAATCATCTGGATCTACATCTAACTATTTAGGTATATATATATATACATATATATATATAGCTAGATATATATATATATATATATATATATATACCTAAATAGTTATACCTAAATAAATTTTATATATATATATAATTTTAGGTATATACATAATTGAGGTATATATACATTATATATATTTATACACATAGGCATGTGTCTGTATATATAGCTCATTCTTTTATCTACTACAATCACTCAAATGTTTTTGAGATAAACAGTTTCAGACAAAATGTTTATAATTTCATATCCCAAGTGCAATGTGTATTGTTAGGTAAAATTACACATTGCTAAGCCCAACCTACTTTATGGCACCATCTTTCCATCTCCATGGTAAGTGATGTCTCTACCACATCATCTCTTTATCACAGGGGCATGGCAATGTGAAGATCTCTAGACAGGGAGCAAGTTGATAAGGAACTTTATACCACATCATGACCTTGACATAAAAATGGAAAAGAATGTGAAATTCTTAAGCTCTGTATTGTCAAATCTCTCTTGTACAATGGAGAAAAAAACCATTTGGGCATTTTTCTTAAGACTTTTAGCAAGAATAAAAATTGTGAGAGTTATAGCTTCACAAAATGAACTTGTCATGGATAATGACACTTAGCATCATTTACCTTGCATTCAATGCCCCATTTTATTTAAGATGCCCTTTGCTCTTTATAACACAATTGCTTCTTTCTAAGATAGTTCACTTGCATTACTTAATTTCTTCTTGTTGGATTCCTGAAAGTGAGGATCATATACTGTTTCTGTAGAAATTGGTCAATGCCATAGGAAATTAATGAACTGTAGGTGGACCATAGCATAAATCCAATGCAATTTATGCCAGTGGTGGATGGATAGTCTAGTGATTGCCATTATAGCATGGGAATTGCTACACATTCCTTTAGGAAACATGAATTAGTTAGAAATCAATGATGTTTCTGGAAAAGAAGTAAATGTATTTTAGTCCTCACATACGTGTACTATTGTTCAATCAATTCTCATCAATATTACTAGAAATTATCTCTATTTTAGCATTTTTAATGATGTATTTATTTTATTTTGAGTAATGAGATATCAAAGCCACTTGAAACTGAATGCTTGGTTGTGGAGTTAATATTACTAGACCTTTTCTATTTCTGACAAATGGTTGAAGTATGCTTTCTAGTGGTGGTCTTGACTCTACCTCTTCCCTACGTCATTTGGACATCATTTATTGAATTTACTATTTAGGGCTTGTATATTAACGTTTTATGTGAATATCATATTAATTCCTATTTTTTACGCAACATCACAGGGTATCCTGCCATTCATTTATGATTATCAGCACATCAGCATCACAAATGAAAAGGACCATAATGCTACCAGGAAACAGGACTTTTCAATTTAACCTCAGCGCACAACTTCTCTAGCAAATGATATCCTTATTATTCAATATCAGCAGTAAGCAAACTTCTGGGAAAAATAAAGGATACTAAATAATAAATACTAAGTAATACTCTCCCTAGTATTATTATAAAACAATAAACCTGTAATTAATGTACAAATGTGTTAGTTTATTCAGAAAAAAAGTAGAAATCTAAACCAGCAATATTACCTCATCAGGTGTATTGAGTTTTTAATAAAGCCTGTTATGGTGATTTTTTTTTTAAAGAAAATCTCCACTGTACTCAGTGAAGTGCATGGATGGCTGTTTGAAACCTGGGGCTTTTACAGGGACACTTGGCTCAGCCTGGGAGGAGGGGACTGGACCTGCCTGGACTGAATCTACCAGGTTGAACTCAATCCTCAGGGGAGTCTTTGCCCTGGAGGAAATGGGAATGGGGGGTGGGCTGGGGGGAAGGTGGGGGGAGGAGGGGGCTGGGAGGGGGGAGAACAAGGGAATCCATGGTTGATATGTAAAATTAAATTAAATTATAAAATTTAAAAAAAAGTGTTAAAAACCCAACTGAGGCCAATAAAATCCTACCTGCCATTAAAAAAAAAAAGAAGTAAAGAGTAATCTTTTCAATTAATAATTTTAATGATTTTGAAAAATACAGCAACATCCTTCCTAAAATTGATGTGATATTAATACCATAATATCAGAATAGATAAAATGATTAGGAATTGGCCAGTCATATTAGTTCAGTGTGCAAGATCCATGAATTAGGGCAATCACCCCTTAGCAGCACATAGTCTCAGATGCAATGCCACCCTTATAACAGAGTGTATTTCTTTTCTTTTTTACTGAAGTTTTGGGACTTTATTTTTTTCCCTTTATTTTACATACCGACCACAGTTTCCCCTCTCTCCTCTCCTCCTGTTCCTTCCCCGACTCCCATATATCCACCTCCCCATCAACCCACTCCTCCTCTGTCTCCATTCAGAAAGGAGCAGGCCTCCCACAGGCTTGATAGCATATCAAGTTGAGGTAGGACCTAGCTCCTCCCCCTGTAAAAAGGCTAGGCAAGGTAATCCAGCATGGGAACAGGTTCCCAAAAGCTGGCTAAGTGCCAGGGGTAGGTCCTGATCTCACTGCTAGGAACCTTACAAACATATCAAGCTACACAACTGTCACACACATGCAGAGGGCCTAGGTCGGTCCCATGCAGACTCCCTAACTGTTGGTCCAGAGTCCATGTGCTTGGCTCTAGAGTGTATTTCTAGGACCAACCTTAAACCAACCACATTGCAATTGGCATTATGGTCGGTTTACCAGGCTATCCGTCAACACATGGCTGCAATCCAGGGTTGGTCAAGAGGGACCAATTGGTTGCTGGCTTCTTACTAAGAGTGCTCAGTTAATAATCCTTTTGATTCTGTTTTTTTTTTTGTTGCCTGTTTTTGAGAGAGGGAGGGGCCTAGAGTTGGGTGAGTGGGGAGAAGAATGGATCTTGAAGGAGTTGGGGGAGTTGAAACTATAATCAGAATATATTGTATGAAAAAATTATGTTTCAATAAAAGAAATCTCTTCTCTTTCTTGGAACAGTTTGTTTCCCAGAAAGACAAGCAGAAATGTGAATTTTAAGTACAGCCTGAAAGAATTTATTGAGAAACTGACAAGGTACTCTTTGTAAGTCAGACGCAATCACCAGCGTGGGAAGTGAGAACCCTTTTCTCCAACACTACTTTTGTTTCATCTAATTTGTTAGTAACCAGTAATTCCGAGTACGCTTCCATTTGGTTGAGGGTCAGAAAGCTTCCTCAGTGTCTTTGATTTCAGGCATGCAAGTCATAAATTCTTATCAACTGACTTCAGTATGACCTGTTCCTTATAATTGGAAAGATTCACATACAGTGCTTTACAATAGTAAAAACAAAGCAAAGGAGTGAATGTTCCATGGTGATAGCCCACATCATAAAGGCAGGCAGACCTCACAGTGCCACTAAAGGCTTTATGCCAGTCAGCAGTGATTGCACACTTTCCCTAGATTATATGAACAATGTAAAATGCTGTTGGTTGAATTATCATGCTTGTTTGTGTAGTTGATAGTTTAAAAAAATGTTTTTTTTAAAAAAACTGGAAAACCTATAAATGAATTTTATTCTTTTATTGTATTTATTTCCTTAATTTTTTTTTATTTTAAAACACAATCACATCATTTTCCCCATTCCTTTCCTCCTTCCAACCTCTCCTATGTCCTCTCCAATCTCTTCTATGTCCCCCTACTCTCTAATTCATGGCATCTTTTTCTCTGATTATCATTGTTAAATATATATAAATACAACCTGCTGAGTCTGTTTGGTGTTACCTGTATGTATATGATTTCAGGAATGACCACTTGGCATTGGATAACCAACTAAGGGCTCATCATTTAAATTTTAGAAAGCCTATATTTGCATTATATTTTAAATGTTTGTTTGAAATGAGACATGCTTTAGTATGATTCAAAGTAAGCAAATATGATATTTTCTCCAGGGTCTCTATCCAACCGAGGATTAAGTCATTTGCAAGTCTCCAGCACACTTCCAGTTAAAATTCCATGACACCACATGAATTGATCGGCACAAATGTATACAAAATATGAAAACTGGTTTTGAAGGCCTACGAAGCTCTATTTACTGTTTGGCATTGGATACTCAAATTAGGAAACTGTAGTGATAAATAAAACTCCCATCACAGTCACACCAATGCATTATGGGTCCCTATGGGTGACAGTGTGCAGTCACTGGGGCTTATGCCATCTTACATAATGTCTTAACTGTATTAAAATCAAGGCTCATAGTCTGGGCTGCTTTCCCAGCTTCCCTGTCCTGTAAGCTACCACTCTCATTGCCATTTGTAGAAAATGTCTCTTTTTTTTTTCACAAGGACACAGTTTTAATAGTGAATTATATTAAGATGCAATGTCTGCTAAATTATAAAAATTGCTTTAAAATATATTGACTCAATTATACTCATTTCCTTTATGTAGACATTTTTCAAATACTGCATAATGAAATAAATTGAAAACATAATCATTACAGCATGTGGTAAATAATTTCATATCTGCCTAACATTGTTCTCAAATTTTAAATTAATGCTTATTGCATTAAACTTTATTAATGAAAATACTACATTCACACAGTTCCTAAAATCATAGCTAGAAGGGGCCTAAAAAATAATCACACTTGCATGAAATGCTGACAAATAATTTATACATCATTTCTACACAGCATTCTGTGCATACCATGTATAATCTTGACATCATCAATTACAATTTTGGATACACTGATGTTGAACTTACAATTTTAACACTTAAAAGATAATCGTTCCTGTCCATCAATTGATGAATGGGTAAACAAAACATGGTACACATTCATTCTATGGAATATTTAGCCATAAAAAAGGAACGGAAATACCTCTTTTAACACTGAATGTGGACTGGGAGAACCTGCTGGTTTCAGTGCTCCAATGACACTCCAGGGATTTGAGACAAACGTCTTTGAGCACAAAGGAGCAAAAATCCAGAATATAAAAAAGGACACACTCCAATGTTTATATGAACTTGCTTGCTCTCTTAGACAAAAGTACCTGAAAGTCATGAGCTCTAATGGAACTTATATTTCATAAGAAACAGTAGTCCATTGTTTTCATTTAATTTGCTTAAAAGTCCAGCTTATAGACAGTGCTTTATTTTCTGTCTTAAGGTAAAACTGGTTAATGCAGATAGCATGAGAACATGTGTATTTTTCCTACTTCTTGTCCCTTTCTATTTCAAACATGTGGCAACTGTGACTAACTCATAAACCTGTCATGAACATGTTGTATTAAGTAAAAACACACATCCTCAAAGGACAGAAATATAAAGGTTAGATAAGAAAACCAAGAAAATTTTAAAGTGTGAGAAAATAGGCAGTCATTTGTGTGGATGTGTGTGTGTGTGTGTGTGTGTGTGTGTGTGTGTGTGTGTGTGTGTGTGTACCTGCAAATGCACACGCTTAATCATGTGGAGGCAATGGGTCAACCTCAGGTACCATTTCTCAGATGTTATCTACCCTGTTTCTTGAAATAGTGCCTTTCATTGGCCTAGAACTTGCCAAATAGGCTAGGATAGCTGGCCAGTGAGTCCTTGGGATCTGCCTGGCTTTAGAATTAGAAGCATGTTTTATCATACCCAGATATTCTTTTATGTGTCTTCTAGAGACTAAAACTGGGTTCTCCTGTTTACAAGGTAAGTACTTAACAAACTGATATATCTCCCCAGCTCTAATAGCCAACTATTAACATTACCCATATATCCATCAAATAATACATGCACCATTTTTTTTGTTAACAATCTCAGAGTTAACATAAAATCAGTACATACCTGAGTACTGTAATAGTATTGATTTTTAAAAGTCATCTGTATTAGACTTTTCACTGATGGGAGTCACATCCATTTAGACAGATCTATATTGATCCTAGTAGTTATCAAATACTTACTGAGTGAAGAATTTTGTCTCACATAAAGAATATTTGTAAGAGGAAAATTACATTTGTCCTAGTAATACTTTTTAATGTCACTATTTCCTTTAAAATAGTGTTGAGGCCTACATTATGTTGAGACCTATGGTTTCTGATTATACTTTTCAGTTATTAGGTAAGCTTTTAAAATTATTTAATTTTTTTTCTTTTTCTTTTCTCCCCACTGCCCCTCTCCTTTCTTTGACACACATTCTCTCTCCCTTCATCTTCCTCTCTCCCACCCTTTCTCTCTGATGTAGAGCTACAGTAAGATAGCCTTCTGCACTCCAGGAAAAGAGCTCATATCAAAACTCCATAGCACAGGAACATGCTTTGAAGATTATAGTTAAAAACACATAAACCCACAAGAAACCAGTACCTATTTCTTTATTATTTATTGATGTATTAATTTATATTAATAGTAACTGGAAAATAATTGTGTATAATTTATGGGGTCAACTGTGCATGTAAAATTAATAAAATGATTTAGTTAAGCCAATGTGTGACAGCCATTATTTTAGCAGTTTGTGAAGTTTTAATGAGGACGTAGTATCTCCTTTAGCAGTTTTGAAATACATCTTATTAACTATGACTTCCACCTTAGTTCTGTAGTCTAGCTAAAGCCGTGTATCATTTGCTCATTGTCTCATTCTGTATCCTTCTCCCTCATTCTTCAGCCTCCACAGACTACCATTTTACTTTGTGTTTCTGAGTTCAACTCTTCTAGGCTCCTCATGTAAGTGTGATCATGAAGTATTAGTCTTTACATTCCTCATTTATTTCAGTTAGCATAATGTCTTCCAGTTCCCTCTACCCATCTATATTACATGTATGACAGAATTGTTTTCAAAGCCGCATGACTCTCCTTTGCATATATGCCACATTTTTATCCATTTATTTATTGACACTTGTGTTGATTTTTTATGTTGTTATTGTTAATATTTCTGCAGTGAATATGGGAGACAGATATCTCTTCAGCGTACTGACTTCTGTTTTAAACATGCTAATCTTTCATGTAGACATGCTTACAGGCTTCTTATTCTTACTGTACTACTGAGCTACATTTTAACTGGCACAAACTGACTAGGATTCTAAGTAAAAAGTGTGAGAGGCCTGCATTATATGTCAACTTCTCTTTATATAAATGGGCATTATATGGCTTGATTTACAACAGTGGAAAATTGAATTTATATTGCTGTCTGTTTTGTCTGTTTCTAAATACTTTTGGAACATAGTCGCCTTGTGTGAATAGTGATCCTGAATATTTATTTTAGTTTATTCTTTGAAATTAGATGTAATTATTTCATGTTCTGCCTTCCTTTTCTTCCCTCCAAGCCTTTCTATGTAGTACCACCATTGTTCTCTCAAATCCATAGCCTCTGTTTCTTTAATTGTTGTCATGCACATATGGATATGTAGTCCTAAATATATAAATGCAACTTGCTCATTCTGTATAATGTTACATGTGTGTACATGATTTCAAGGCTGACCACTTGGTATTGGAGAACTGTAAGGATCCATCGATCCAAGCAGATTGTATGTTAAGTTTCTACTACAGTCATGATTATTTAAGCCCTGCCCCTTTTTCTTTCAAACTTATCTTGGAAGAAAGAACAACAATACCAAAACAGATCAAAGCTCATAAAGGACATTGGAGTTGAGCACACCTCTAGCCAAACTTGAATACTAATGACACAGTTAAGACTTCAATGGTTTGTGGCAGACACTTTTGACTTGGTGGGAAAACCATAGCAACACTGACAAGATGTACCCCTGCTCCTGTGTTGCCTCTGGTGAACTCATTTTGATGATGTTTCTTGTATAGTGGCATTCTTGTGCATTTGTACTCCCCTGAATGTTTGCTGTGGAACAAAATCATTTGTACTGATCTCTATATAGTCTCTTAATTATAAAATCTATAATTCTCTGACATGATTCTCTTAACTAGCTGAGACAAGTGTATACAAGATAGTTCTATCATTTAATATACAAGTTCTTCAAGATTGCAGACACTGGGAAGTGTTTGCTTCTCCATGAATATCTAAAGTTTACATAATGATTAGTCACTCAGAAATATCTAAGAAATAAAACCTGAGCAGTGAATGCATCACTGAATCAAACAGACAATTAATTCAGGGTATCTTAACAATCTTTATGAGTCCTAGAGTCATCGTAAACATTGGTGAATGTGTGAAAAGCCATGTGGCAAACTCTCACTGCTAGAAGCTGAGTTCCTGCCACTGTGTCTTTCATGCCAAGATGGACTCAAGTCCTGTGAAACCAAGAGATCAAGTAAAACCCCTCAGAACTGGCTGGTTTTGTGTCAACATGACACAAGCTAGAGTCATGAGAAGAAGGAGCTTCAGTTGAGGAAATGCCTCCATGAGATCCAGCTGTAAGTCATTTTCTCAATAAGTGATCAATGGGGGAGGGCCCAGCTCATGATGGGTGTTACCATCCCTGGGCTGGTAGTCCTGGGTTCTATAAGAAAGCAGGCTGAGCAAGCCAGGGGAGCAAACAAGTAAGCAGCTCCCCTCCGTGGCCTCTGCATCAGCTCCTGCCTCCAGGTTCCTGCCCTGTTTGAGTTCCTGTCCTGACTTCCTTTGCTGATGAAAGTGCTGTGGAAGTGTAAGCCTAAGAAAGCCTTTCCTCCTCAACTTGCTGTTTGATCTTGGTGTTTCATCACAGCAATAGAAAACCTAATTAAGACACCGTCCTACTTTACTTCTGCCAGATATTCTAATATAGTGAGGAAAAAAATAACTAGTTTATTAACCAATCCCAAGCTCAAAGGAATTTCCTTGGCTTTCAATGGAAAACCCATTCCCCCCAAAATTACCTGTCTCTTTAATATGGCCCGGATTCTGATAACTTCCAATAATCCAAGAAACATCATAAAGGAAAAGGATAACTCTTTCCTTTTCCTCACTCTTCTCTGTAACTCCTACCAAGTATTAAGCTTCAAAACATATTAAGCTTTCCCAAGCAAGTGCAGCCTCCTCAGGAACCCACAGCTCACTCTGTGTCTACTCTTCATGTGTCAGAATTGCTCACAGGTCACAAATGGCTCAGATTGCACCAATATGTTGTTCCAATTAGAAAGTATTCTGATTCAACACAAGTTTATGTTCAGAAAAGGAGAAGCGTTGAGGAGCCACACTGCTGACCCTTTCAAAAGAAGATCCTCTTCCCTGAGTTGTACAACCCATGCTTATCATTTATACACTTGAATATATCAGTTATTGGCAGAAGAGTGCAATGGGAGAAGTCTAGAAACATGAAATCCTGATCTGACTAGGAATGAAGAGTAGGACACACTCTGTGCTTTACCCCAATGACACATCTTAGCTGAGGAACAACTGGAAGCTATGGGCTACCCTTCATTGCTATGAGTGGTGATTACATGTTGGGTGTTGATTTAGGACCTGTGAGACACGCCTTTCATACTTATTAGTAGTGAATAATTAATGTAATTAGTTGGCCCAGTCATTTTTCTCTCATAAAGGATTCTTTATAGAATTAAAAACCATACAGATGCCAAAATTAGTCCTACAGAATCAGTTATACCAAAAATAGTAACTAGAGAATGTGGAACCATGAACAAAAAAATTATGATATTAGAGATAGATTCCAACCATGGTTCCACTTTTAATCAGCTGTGTGGTTTTGTGTAAATGTGAATTGCAATGATATTGTCATCAAGTTATTTTTCAGAATATTAAGTGATCTAAAGTATATAAAAATGTTTCAATGTGTTGATTATCTTCTCTTTCTATGCTTAAGCAACCTAAGCCTTTTAAATGTATTTCAAATACTGACAAAGTTTTGAATTTTCAATTTAATTTACTTTAATAATCATACAATCGTTTTCAGCAAAGGGAATTTTAATCTATGAATTCCTCCCTTCTCAATTCCTGTCCCTGAAATCATCGTATCACCTTAGAGTGGTTCTTGATACCAAGCTTTCTATTTAACTCTTTGACGAAGGGTGGTTTCCTCTGAGAGTTTCTTGACTTCTGAGTTCTCTATATAAAGTCTTCTGGTCGGGTAACTGATTCATATGCTTTAACATAAGCCAGAATTATCCGTGCTATATAGAGATGAAGCTGATGTACAGGAAACGTCATTCAGTTATGACTCCAACTCTTCCGCAACATGCAGCAAGCAAAAAAGGAGACTATTTTTAAGTGCTTTTACGCAGATTCTCTCAGGCTCATAAATGAGCACAGGAAATGATCTTGAGGGGAAAAAGTGCAGTGAAGCCATGCTTGAGGAACACATCGATTGAGAATAGCTCAACACCAATGTAATGTGAGTTTGGAGGCTCTGAAGGTACACAGTGAAAAAGAAAATGACTTTCCTTCCCTACTCAGAAGAGAAGCCAGCTATTGATACTGTACTTGGTATCAAGTGGCAATCTTCTGCTTAAGCAAAGACATTCTCCACCGCCAACTGTGGATTAATGACAGTGATGGTGTTCATTCAGTATGCACTTAGACTCAGACCTACAACAATGAGTCACTTGGTAAAATGTTCAAAGCTTGTTTTTGTTTTGTTTTGTTTTGTTTTAAACCCTCCCAGAGCTTCTCCATTGATGTTCATTACAGAAAACAAATTATCAAGGTAGTATCTCCTCTCAGTCCACCATTCCCTGAGAAGTCAGCACAGAGCAGGGATAACTTTTGAAAACTTTGTTATGGGTAGGTTTTCTTTTTGATGATTTTCACTTATCCTTCTCTTTCATACTCCATAGCCCTGCCAGGGAAATACATTCAGTACATGGCCTTCTCTTTATCCCAGATTTATGGAGAAGTTGTCTCAAGCCTCTCATCTAGTTGCTACAAAAAACTTCCTGTTAAGATGTTAACTTTAAATTATCTTCAGGAGACGTTTTTAAAAGGAAATTTGAATCATTATTCTTCCTAACACCATAAAGTGAAAAAAGTTTTGGAAATTGTTAGTATGCTTTTTATAGAACATCTAAAATTATCCAGTTACAGCACAGAGGTGACCAATACAGAACCAGCAGCCAGAGGTGAGTGATGTTGCTTTAATTGCCTAGTTTTTAAGGTAGAAAGCTCCTGCTTTTTCTGGCATCAGGTACAACAGTTGGGTTGCAAAGAACTGAGCAGGGTTTTTGTGTGAGAATAGGGATGGTGATAAACATTCTACCCCTAACCTGTCTTAAATTCAAACAACTTCCATAGAGTCATTTCTGAGGATCATGTGAGTCCTTGAACTATAACAGTATAAGCATATGATTTATATATGCTTATAAGCACATATATAAGCACAGTATAGCATGTAGCTTAATGTGATTAACATAATGAGCTATATATCCACCATATTTTGTTTTCACGTCTATTGGTTGCACATTCTAAGGCTATTTATTCAGCCAGGGAGTATGCATTCTATAATAAAATTGTATTTTCTGTTCTGTAAGTTTTCAAGAAAGTTCAATTCAGTTAACAGTTTTTTACAATACTAATTACATTAAAGGCATTGTACAAAGTTCCTGGCAATAAAAATGAGGAACGTGTGGTCTTGCCATTCAAAGCAATGTATTATTTTCATTATTGAAATTTATGCTATAAGCATACGTGTAAGTACAGAATGTATACTATTATGCACAAAATACACCAGTATTTTTGAAATACTTATTAGGAATGCATTTATATGACCACATAGAGTAGTGGTGGATTTAGATTATATGATAGAAATGACATATACTGAATTAAAAATACATTTAATAAAATGTGCAAAAATATTTTTTCTGGGAGAATATTATGAGTAAGAAAACAATCTAGACCCAAGGAACTCAGGTTGAGACAAGGGAGATAGAATGAGACAGAGACATGAAGCTGTGGATTGAATCAAACTGTGAAGAATCATGAAAACGGTAAAATTAGGAAAACATTCTATGTTAGGTATATATTATGCCATAGAGGTACTATGATATAATCAGATTTCTAATTAAAATCTTTTGCAGAAATATTTAAAATAGACAAGCTGTAAGCTGTTAGAGTCATAAAAAACAATTTATTCTACTATTACATTGAATCCCAGTACCCAACAGTGAAATCAGTGAATATTTTTATTTAAAATATCCTATATGTGAAAGAAATATCCTTTACAAGCACCTTAATCATTTTTAATTAATATTATTTTTAGCTGACAAGACCATGATTGCCCACAATCTTAGGATAGTGGTTAGATGTACTTACAATGTAGAAAGATTAAATCAAAGGAACATTCCCATTACCTTGCTTACCCATCATTTTCATGAGAAAATCTAAGTTTACTTACTGTTATTTTACTCTTAGTTATTTAAAATAGACACAATTACTGACGGAAGTCACCTGCCACGCAATCATTCTCTAAGTGTATTTGTCCTGTACATCAGATATTACCCTTATCCAACAACTTCAGTTCTCTTCACCCCATCCCCCAGGAAGGTACATAGAATCAGTATATCAGAGACATTACCATGCCTCAGTCTTCATTGTACTTTTATTTACAATAATGAAGACATGGAATCAACCTGTCCAGCAGATGAATGGATAAAGAAAATGTGGTGCATAGGTAAGGTAAAGTATCATTCACCTTTTCTTGCTGAAGATTGGTGGTTCTCAGGATTCTGCCAGGCTTTTGGTGCCACATTATCACTATTTAAGCACCCACCTTCATTGACTGGGTCTCAACATCTTCAGAGTGCAAACAGCCATTGCTAGACTACCCAAATGGCATCCTATAAACCAATCCAATAAATCTCCTTTGCAATACATATTGGTTCTATGGTTCTGTTCCTCTGGAAGACCCTGGCTAACGCAAACATGAATGAGCTTGAGGAGCGTCATATTGAGGGAAAGAAGACAGATGCAGGAAGAGAAAGCTCCCAGGGTCCCACTTAAATGTGGACCCTGTAGGATAAACTCATAGAGGTAGAAAGTGCCATGACAGTCTTCACACTTTTATTTTTTGAAGAAGAATCTATATCCTTACTCCAGTAAATCAACCATACTGAAATCATTCTTCCTAAATACAGTTCATCATAGAAGACATGACCCAAGAAAGTAATAATTTGACCAAGCAAACAGAATGAGAAGCACAGTTATAGTTTGGTCTGAATGGAGCACAGTGGGAGGCTGGAAACATTTAAGGGTAATTCATGTTGAAAGTGGGGACCAAGCTGGGTCTTAAAGAAGTAGGATTCTTGAGATGGATGGATAGCTGTTTTTCACAGGAATAGAGGTGTTGATAGGCATTGAAACTTTACATCAGAAAAACTAAATGGCTAAGTCAAGAATACAGCAGACCATAATAATCAGCTTGAACAGGCTTTATAAGATACCACAGAAATTTCTTTTCTGGAAGTTAAATGATAAAATCTATCAGAAGTTTAGTCTGTTTCTCTTTTTGTAGAACAGTTACATAAATTTTAGCTGTTGCATTTATCTATTGTCTTCTCCAGAAATAATAATTCCAATCACAATAAATTTACATGACAAACATATGATTGGCTTGTGGCTACATTTTATGCATTACATTCTTTAAAATAAAGTTTTGAGCTGGGCGGTGGAGCGCATGCCTTTAATCCTAGCACTCAGGAGGCAGAGCCAGGCGGATCTCTGTGAGTTCGAAGCCAGCCTGGGCTACCAAATGAGTTCCAGGAAAGGCGCAAAGCTACACAGAGAAACCCTGTCTCAAAAAACCAAAACCAAAACAAACAACAAAATAAAGTTTTGAGAAATATTCAATTAACAAAATGTGGAAAACAAATGAATTATATTCTTCCTTTAAATAATGAAAGCTTAAAAATAGTAGGCCAACAACTAGAGCTGTTGTTCCTATAATGAGTAACAAATTGGTTTTGTCTAAATACTGAAGAGTAAGCTTTGGAGAGGGTAACAGAAATAGAATGGCCATTTAAGAAATATTGATCTCCTGTCTGCCACCACCATCCTAAGGACAGAAATAAAATCTTTATAGCCTGGAGAATTTGGGAGTAAATGACCTGAGCCTGTTCTTTTCCAAGTCATATCTGTGATTGTCAGTGTTTTTAATGGTAATATAATTTATTTGGACATGAAACTAACCTGCTCCTCACAACCCCTAAGTAACTTATTTTGTTTTGAAATACGAAAGGAAAGTATTTATTTAAAGTGTTTCATTAAATTTAAACTTAAATGCAACAATACACCCTTTAAATTGTTTTATTAAGCAAAGGTGCATGAAGAGGTCAGGAAGAAAATAAATAAATATGGTTGATTGACACATAGAAAAAACTGTACCCCCTCATCATCATATTCTGGCCCGCAACTCGGGCAGAAGCCCCTGCTCTACCAGGGACCACAGTGGTACCCAGAAACCCAGGTAAGATGCTGACTGTGGACCACCAACACTTCCTCAGAGTCTGCCCAGCTTTCCCCAACAGAGACCCCCACCCTTGTTCGCCATATTATGGCCCACAAAATTCCTTAGGAAAAAGTAAGAATTCTACATTTTTTCTAAACTTACAAGATTTTGTTTAAAATGGCAATTTAATACAGTTATAAGCACACAAACTGATCTTTTTTTTCTTTCATTTTTCTTTATTAAATTTTCTACTCACTCCACATACTATCCACAGGTCCCCCCTCCTCCCTCCTCCCACCCCTGAGCCCCTTTTCCCAAGCCACCCCACATCCCTACATCCTCCAAATCGAGGTCTCCCATGAGGAGTCAGCAGAGCCCAGCACACTGAGCCTAGGCAGGTACAAGCCCCTTCCCACTGCACCAAGGCTGTGCAAGGTGTCAAACCTAGGCACCAGTTCCAGAAACCTGCCCATAGAGCAGGGACAGTTCCCAATCCCCCTGCCTGGGTGCCCCCCAAACAGTTCAAGCCAAACAACCATCTTCCATATCCAGAGGGCCTAGTCCAGTCCCATGGGGGCTCCACAGCCACCAGTCCACAGTTCATGGGCTTCCACTAGTGTGGCCGGTCATCTCTGCATGTCCTCCCATCATGATCTCGATGTCCCTCACCTGAAGTATCTCTCCTCTCTCTAATCAATTGGATTTCCAGAGCTTAGCCTGGTGCCTGGCCGTGGATCTCTGTATCTGCCTCCATCAGTCACTGGACAAAGGCTCTATGATGACAGCTAGGTTATTTGCTAGGCTGGTCACTAGAGTAGACTCGTCCAGGCACCCTCTGGACCACTGCCAGCAGACCAAGGTGGGGTCAACCTTGTGGATTCCTGAGAGCCTCCCCAGCACCCTGCCTCTTCCTATTCCCATGATGTCCTCATCTATCATGGTATCTTCCTCCCTGCCCTCCCACTCTGTCCCTGTTCCAGCTTGACCCTCCCATTTCCCTATGTTCTCACCCCCCATTCCTGGCCCTCTGCCACCCCTCCCACACACAGTCTGCTCATGTAGCTCTCATCCACTTCTCCTTCACAGGGTCATCCATGTGTCCCTCCTAAGGTCTTTCCCTGTTAGCTAGCCTCTCTGGAGTTGTGGGTTGCAGTCTGACCATCCCTTCCCTCACATTTAGTATCCACTTATGAGTGAGTACATACTATGTTTGTCCTTTTGAGTCTGGGTTACCTTACTCAAGATGATACTCTGAGGTACCATCTTACACCTGTCAGAATGGCTAAGATCAAAAACACTGAAGACAGCTTATGTTGGAGAGGATGTGGAGCAAGGGGAACACTCCTCCACTGTTGGTGGGAATGCAAACTTGTACAACCACTCTGGAAATCAGTATGGTGGTTTCTCAGAAAATTGAGAATTAGTCTTCCTCAAGACCCAATTATACCACTCTTGGGCATATACCCAAGGCATGCTCAATCTTACTGCAAGGACACATGCTCAACTATGTTCATATCAGCATTATTTGTAATAGCAAGAACCTGGAAACAACCTAGATGCCCCTCAACTGAAGAATGGATAAAGAAAATATGGCACATATACACAATGGAGTACTACTCAGCAGTAAAAAACAATATCATGAAATTTGCAGGCAAATGGATAGAACAAACTGATCTTTTTGGAGGACTGGTCAATCCTACACTTTGATGAGCAATGTGGAATGTATTTGGAAGGCAATAGGCTAAAACATACCACAAATTTCAAAATATTTACTCACTTTGTCTAAGTCACTCCTCTCTTTAGAATTTGTCTTTGGAAATAAAGTTGGATTTTGACAAATATTTATAAAAGGAAATATCTTTCAGTATAAGCTTACAACAGTGAAAAACCAGAAATGGCATAAATACCCAAAATTCAGAGATGGTTTTTAATGGATCATGATTTATCTACACACTAGATTTATATGTGCTGTCAAATATGAAAGAAGTTACGGAAATTGCGCTTAAAAGTTATAACTTTTTTTTACTCTTTCTCTCCTAATATGATCATTCATATGTCATCAGAAAACCATAAAGCAACTCTTGATATATGAATTTGGCATGAGATAGTCCCACAATCTTTTTAGATTAGAAACTGAGGTTTATGTTGGTGTATTTGTTTCTTGTGGCTGACATACTAAATTACCACCAATTTGGTGACTTAAAACATGAATTTGCCTCACAGCTCTGGAGGGCAGAATTTGAATGCAGTGCACTGGGATGTGCTGAAGGATATTTGATCATACTGTGAACCCCAAGATTCTGTTGTTTAAATTCAAACCATAGGTTAAAAGGCAGAGCAAGCAGTCAGTTGACTAGAAGTAACCACAGAGAGGGAGGGGAAGTCTTGAGGTCAGAGAGACAGAGAGGCACAGGAAGTAGAAGGGAGGGACATCTGGTTGGAGGAGTTTTGTTTCAGACCAAGTAGTAGAGAACACTCTTTCTGAGATGGCAGAGGAGGAAGGTCAGCCAGCTGCTTTCTCTGCCTCTCTGAGCTGGCAGGTTTCTCCCCAGTGTCTGGCTCCTGAGTCTTTATTGGTAAAATAAAATGATACCTAGGCAAAACACATTTGCCTCCCTATGTGAAGGAGGCCAAGGCAGTGGCAGAGGCAGCACTAACAGGACATGAAGGCTCCCCTAGGGCCGTAGCCTCAGCAGAGGTGGTGGCAGGTGTGGAGGTGCAGTCAGCAGCTGAGGCAGGGGTAGGTTCGGGTGCAGCCACTGTGCCACAGGTAAAACAACAGGGCTGAATCTGGGGTGTCCGCACACCAGCGCTCCATGAAAATCTAGGCAAGGAAGAACTCTTATCTTTTCCTCATTCGGCTTCTAGTAGCTGCCATCAGTTCATGGCTAGTGGTAGTCACAGTGTAATCTCCGTCTCTGTTGTCACATTACTGCAACCTTTTCTATGTCAAGTCTCTTACGCTTCCCTCTAAAACACCCAAGGATGTATTAATTCACTTTAGAATGAGCCAGATAATGTCTCAGGAATACTATGTACACCGTCCATTTTTAACATATAATGTATTAAATTCACAGATATCAGATATTAGGATATGGGCAGCTTTTGGTGATAGTAGTGGCTATTCTTATTTTATTTAAAAAAAAATCACAGTTGTCCATTGTATTTTACTATTTCAACTGTGATCCACAAGAAGCATGATTTCTATTGAAAATGATATCTTAGTGTTGGTAGAATTATTTCTGATCAATCTATCTTTCTGCGTGACTACTCCAAATGTGACTGGTTCTACAACAGTAGAGGAGAGATCTGATACTCATTCAAAAGTTATTGTTGCCAAATTAAAAAGGGAAACATCACATAAGATAACTATGCACCATAATTTTAAAAAATCCAGTATCTATACATTATCATCAACAGAATATGGAAGAGAAGAATAAAGACGCTGTATTTAAGTCACTTCCCACAGTATCTGGTGTTGTCCTTTTTAAAAATTGTGGCTGCCTTTTAAGCCATAGCTGTCCTAATCTGCAACTGCACCTCAGCAAGGCCCACAGCATGAAGGGATTCTGTTCTCTCAGGCACCCACTCTTTCAAAGCTACCAAGAGAACTTACCTAAATCTCCGTCCCTCTAAAGAACTCAAGATTCAAAGGTTGAAGTAGAATTCTGCTCCTCAGAGAGGCTGAGCAGGAAGTCACTCACCTCCTCTCCTTGCTTGTGTCTCCCCAAAAGCCCTCCTCCTTCTCCCAGTCCCCACTTAAAAGCCCTACTCCACCTGGCTCCTCCCTATCACTCCCTGTCAGCTAGTTGCCGATGCAGCCTCCTGGCCACAGGTGAATTTTATTTAATCAAACAAATGTACCACATCTTTGTATCATTAAACAAATGTTCCAGAGCATAAACAAAAGTAACACACCTTAAAGTAATGTTCTATGACACTGTGGCAGCACAGTCAAGCTAGAAGCAGAGAATGCATGGTAAGAAGGAGAGTTTTGTTGGGAGATGCCATGCACCAAAAGAAGGCCTGTTACTCTCACAGACTTTGTTATTGACACTGAGACTCACAGGAGAATGCTGTTTGATTAAGGGGCTGTTATCACCCTCAAACAAATCCGTGAAACTGATAAACCACTAGTTTTGCCTCTTTTATTATCATAGGTTTGATGGTTTACCTTTGTCCAGCAAACTTGTTATTTATTTTTTGTCTATTTTTTTATTTTAATTTTTTTGAATAATTCTCACATAGCTCAGGCTAGCTTTGAACTCCTGATCCTCTTGCCTCTCCCTCCCAAATTCTGAGATTGGACCAGTGTTGATCCAATGTCTGGTGCTGGATGGGCTGGCACTCTTCCAACTGAGCTGTATCTCTGGCTCAAGATGAGGTGGTTGTTGTTGTTGTTGTTTTGAGAGAAGGTCTCACTGTGTAGCTTTAGGTGGCCTAGAACTCACAGACATTCATCTGCCTTTGCCTCCCAAGTGCTGGGATTCACAGCATGGGCTACTGTAGCACAAATCCTAATTGGTCTTTTATGCTTGTTTGTTTTTTCTCTTTTTTAATCTAAAAATTTTTATTCATTTTACATACCTACCACATTCCTCTTCCTGCTTCCCCCCATCCATTGTCTCCCCCCATACTCCATCCCTTCCTCCAAAAGGGTAAGTGTTATGATATTACGTACAGGGGATCCCAGCTGACTGGGCCAGGGTATCCTGCTTGTGCAGCGAAACATGCTGGGCAGATGCAGCAGCAGACAGTCACTCATACCCCAGGCACTGCATCCACATGGAAATAAGTTTGTTATAGTAGAGAGATGAAGAGAAAGATAAGGAAAGAGGGAGACAGAAAGAGAGAGGGAGGGAAGGAGAGAGAGAGAAAGAGAGAGAGAGAGAGAGAAGAGGGGGAGGAGAGGGGTTGAGGGTGCACACCTTGTGGGAATGGAGGGGGGCAGTTCTTTTTTTTAAAGGAGACTTTAAATCAGGACACTGGGCAGGTCTTCAAGGGGAGGGTCAGAATACTAACATTCCTCCATTTTGATTATTATAAAAAGTGAGTTATGGATAGCAAGTGGAGGAACAAGGGCACTGAATTCTCAAGTCTGCTTCCTGCTGACAAGGGGCGAAGTGGGGAGGGGGAAACCGGGAGTCATGCATGGCCACGGGAGATCTCAGACATCTGTTCTTCAAGGGAGCTGAGAAGGTGGGTTGCAGCAGTGGTGTTCCAGGAGCCTGGGGGGAATGGCACACCAAATCAGGAGTACAGAAGCCATGGCATCTGCTGTTTCTCTGGAGGTCAGGTGGGAGCAGTGAATCTGCAAAATATGCTCGAAAAATGGGTGGCATCGAAAATGCGCTCTAGAGTTTGTTGGTTTTCCTCAGACCGGATTTCTTGATACAGAGGCAGAACTTTACCCAGGAACCTGTAGGTATCTGTAAAACAGATGGGATAGATTTATATCATAGCAAAAGGGCTAAAAATCCATAGAAATTCAAGGACTCTTAAGAACTGTTTGTAGTTAATGCTCTATCAATTTATCAAAACTGCATTTATCAATATTAAAACTTTGAACCTCTGGAGTTATATCTGAAACCAATCTAACCTAGTCTATCCTACACTATGAAGTCTGTGAATGAGGCATACATGTTTGTATTTTTAACAGGAAACTTATTAATGAGCTATCAAGGTGCTTGTAGTCTTGGGATTGGGGCTGTTAAACTGATACCCTAGTCATCAAATGTCATCAGATCTGAGAAGGATAAATTTAAAAAGAAGTGAGACAGCTTTCCACCTACCTAGGCAGCAATCCCAAGTCTTACTGTGGTCACTGGGGGGACAGAAGCCCCAAAGGCAGCACTTGTTCAGCTGATAGGCCCAGAAGACCTGACAGATTTTTTTCTGTGGAGTAGAAATTTGGGGAGGTCATCCTACCTGTCTTGGCAGAGAAGACAATCGATCCCTATTGCTCCTCTTATTTACAGTCTGGACAGGATCTCAGCTTCTTGCTGCATGGTTGGCCTTGCCATAAGCTTCTGGGTGGAAATTCTTCTGCAGCCATCCATCTTCTTTGAGATGATACAGGATGCTGCCAGGACCTGACATGTCTCTTTATCACAAAAAGGCTTTTATATTAAATGCCATATTCTCAGATCTCTAGAGGTGTTTGAGGACTGGGGGAACAAAATCTGTTAGATGTATATAAATTAACTTTGAGAGCATATATATATATATATATATATATATATATATATATATATATATATTAAATCTAAATCTGAATACACAGTTTTCTCAGTTAGTTACAGCTTAATGAAGTTAGCAAGGTCAGGGAGGCTTACATTTTTAAGCCAGAATAGACCTCGAGTAAGAAGAGACATTTTTAAGGCATTGGCAGTGATACCTGAATTTATTACCATTTTTAAGGCCCTGTAGCTGTAGTTCTGATCCTTGAGTACAGCCAGATTATAATTCTGAATGATTGATGTAGAAATAACTATTTCTTAAGGTCATACAATACCTCCCTAGTTCTGCATAAAGAAGGTCAAGTGTCCTATCCTATTGCAGAATTATTTTACTTAATAAATATCAATTGACAATATTGACTCCAGTTTCCTGGTACATCAATGATCATTTGGTAGCCAATTTGTCCCCTATGTTGGAGTTTTTACCTTTAACCCTGCCTTCTAGCCTATCTCAGGAAGAGGGAACACAGGATGACTCACTCTCCTTCATAACTGCTTCAAACTGAAACAGGGCACAGGTGTTCAGGACGCTGGCTAGTCAAAGGGAAGAGGGAACCTAGGCAATGTGGTATTTATCAGAAGTATGTGGTCATCTGACCTAGCTGTAGAGACAGGAAATAATTATAAGATACAGACTAGAGAGACAAGAGTTAAAATTTTATGAGCAAGAGTTAAATTTTTATGAATTTATTTGGAACCTCTTGGCCCATGGTCTGTATATTTGGGAAAGGGAGACCAGGAGAGAGAGAAATACCATCCTCAGGAATAGACAGGTGAGGAAAATTCATTTATCTGGAGCTTGTTGACCTCTCTGAAGTGTATCCAATGATTTCTTTTGAACCTATGAAGTTTATATGAATTTTTATTTTATAAAAGGAAATAAATGTTTTAGATATATTAGTATTATCAATCAGTACTGGAATCCATATTGTAGAAGAGCAGACAATGGGTATCTTCAAAACAGCAGAAGTGGACTCATACCCTTGAGCTCTAGTGGAATTACAGATTTGTGTTAAAATGCATGTATAACTAGTATTTATATCCTGAACCATTTATCAAGAGACCAAAAAAACTGCTCCCAAGGAAAGGTTCAAGATCTCTCAAATGTCTTCTTGCAATATCAAAACTAAAGTACACGGCATTTTAAAAAGTTTTAAAACCTCTCAAGCATTAGTATTGCTAACCAATCCCTGCATAGGAGAAGCCCCACCCATAGGCAACTGAAAGCTCCCAGAGTTCTTTTCAGCCTCATCGCCAGGAGTGATGATGCCCGAGAACCAAGGATAGGTCTCTGGGCCCCGCCCACAGGAGCATGCTAGTGGCCACAGAGGAACAGGCACAGAGATCACGCTGTGGCCAGAGGCTCCAGTGAGTTCTTTCCCCCATGCTTGAGCCACTGACAGGAAGTGGCTTTTTGCTGCCCTTAATAAAGATGGTGGTCAGGTCATATGACCTGTTCCCCTTTGACCTTAGCAAAGATGGTGTCTGCCTGACCACATGATTGCCCTTATCAAATATGGCGGCTGACCACGTGGTCATGTGGGTTTAAACTGAGCAGATAAGGAACATATACACTGAAGCACTTAAAAGTCAGTCAGAAAGAAATATAGGTGGCCACATCAGTCATACATTTCCATTCACACACAGGAAATAGACTTTGAAAGAAAGACGAAGAAAAGTTTTTCTGGGAAATGTTTATGGTTAATGCCTTGGAGCTCGGAGCCGGTGCTGTGGAGGGGAACTAGAAACAGAGTAGCAGTGCAGCCAAGTAGGAGAGAGGGACCCCCTGGGCTACTGCTTGGTGGGAATGAAACCAGGCCATGGGTCAGCGGCAGTGGTGGGGGCCAGGGCTATGCTCCACCTGGCTTGCCCCAACAGCATGAGCAGTTGTGGCAGCAGTAGCATCAGAAATACAGTCAAGTGACCAGACATTCCTGTGGCTACTCAGCCACGGCTTTTGCTTGGCAGCTGGTAGGGTGGGGCTTAGGGCTGCTCACCAAGGTCCTGAGGGTGGAACAGGTGGATGAGGTCCTGGCATCAGAGGTAAGTGATGGAGAAAAGATGTAAGAGATAAAATTACAGACAAAGAGAGGAATTAGAGGCAAGGGACTGGCAAAGTAAGTGAGCTTCTCCTATTGGGCAATTTTACATGTCTCGGAAAGGAACCTGGTGACAGGTGATGATGTAATTGTTTAGCAGAGACTGGGGGAGCATGGTGAGCAGGTGATGAGGAAGGAGCTGGGATAGGAGAGGGTAGCACATTTTCCACAGTGAGGCACAAGGTCCAGCTGACTGACCTCCAGAGTCCCAGAGGGTCAGCAAGGACCGATGAACAGTGCAAGATAGCCAGAGGACTGTCGTACCAAAGGCTATGGGCCATAGAATTGAGTGGGCACAGGCTGTCTCCATATTTCATTGCATAGGGACTGGGCCTGGAGGATCTAGCATGAAACTTAGACAATCTTATTAATAAAAACAAACCTGGAGTCAGATATTGGAGTGAATGCTGGAAGATCAGAGAAGCAGAACAATCCACAGCCACCTCACTTTGCCAATTCCTCAGCTGATTCTTTTTCCTCAGACTGGATGCCTTTCAGCTGAACTGTGCTGCTCAAAAGCCTAAAAGCTTAACCAGTCTAGTTCCTGGTCCTCACACTTTATATACCTTTCTGCTTTCTGCCATCACTTCCTGGGATTAAAGGCGTGAGTTACCATGCCTGGCTGTTTCCAGTGTGGCTTTAAACTCACAGAGATCCCAATGGATCTCTGCCTCCCAAGTGATAGAATTAAAGGCATGTGTGCCACCATTTTCTGGCCTCTGTATTTAGTGGCTGTTCTGTTCTCTGACCCCAGATAAGTTTATTAGGGTGCACAAAATTTTGGGGAACATAATATCACCACAGTTATGATATTGCATGTGAGGCACCCCAGCTGGCCAGGCCAGGGTATCCCACACATTCAGGGAAACATGCTGGGCAGATGCAGCAGCAGATAGTTATACATACCCCAGGCATTGCATCTATGTGGAAAGAAGTTTATAATAGAGAGATGAAGAGAAAGATAGGGAAAGATGGAGACAGAAAGAGAGAGAGGGAGAGAGAGAGAAGGGGGACAGGAGAGGCATTGAGGGTGCACAACTTGGAGGAATGGAAGGGGAGAGGCAGTTCTCTTTTTTAAAGGGGACATTACATCAGGATGCTAGATGGGTCTTCAAGGGCGGGTTTACAAGGGGCAGGTCAGAATACTAACAGTAAGGCCTCCCATGGGGAGTCAGCAAAGCCTGGAACATTCAGATAAGGTAGGACCAAGCCCCTCCCCACTGCATCAGGGCTGAACAAGGCATCCCACCATAGGTAATGGGCTCCAGAAAGCCAGCTCATGCACCAGGGATAGATTCTGATCCCACTGCCAGGGGCTCCTCAAACAGACCAAGCTACATAACTGTCAACCATATGCAGAGGGTCTAGTCCGGTCCCAGGCAGGTTCCACAGCTGTCGGTCTAAAGTTCATGAGTTCCTTTGAGCGTGGTTCAGTTTTCTTTTTAGATGACCCCATCATGATCTTGATGCCCCCTAGCTCATATAATCCCTCTTCCCTCTCTTCAACTGGACTCCCAGATCTCAGCCTAGTGCTTGGCTGTGGATCTCTGCATCTGCTTCCATCAGTTACTGGATGAAGGCTCTATGATGACAAATCTGATTGCTGGAGGAGGCCAGTTCAGGCACCCTCTCCACTATTGCTAGTAGTCTGATATAAAAACCTGAAGCCAGATAATGGGATAAATGCTGAAAGTTCAGAAAGACAGAGGAAGAAGCCACAGCCACCCCACCAACTCCTCAGCTGAAAGGACTGAGCTCCTTTCTACTCCTATCTTATATTCCTTTTACCACTCAGCCATATCATCTCAACCACCCAAGTGCTGAGATTAAAGGTGTGTGTGCCTCTCAAGTGCCAGGAGCAAAGGTATGAGATCCCAAGTCCTGAGATTAAAGGTGTATGCCACCACTGCCTGGCTGTAGTGATATATTGTGTACCCTAATAAACTACTCTGGGGATCAGAGGACAGAGCCAGCCACTAGATTAGACATAGAGGCCAGAGAATGGTAGCACACATGCCTTTAATCCTATTACTTGGGAGGCAGAAATCCATCTGGATATCTGTGAGTTCAAGGCCACACTGGGAACAGAGTCAAGCAGTAGTGGCATAAGCCTTTAATCCCAGCACTTGAGATCTCATGCCTTTGCTTGGAAAGCACACAGGCCTTTAATCCCAGGAAGGGACATGGCTGGGTGGAGAATGGTATATAAGGTGTGAGGAGACAGGAGCTAAGCAGCAGTTCAACTGAGCCCCTCAGGAGTGAGGACTGAGAGGCATTTGGTCTGAGGATTTATGGAAACAGGATCAGCTGAGGAGTTGGTGAGGCGAGGGTAGCTGTGGCTTGTTCTGCTTCTCTGATCTTTCAGCATTCATGCCAATATCTGGCTCCAGGTTTTTTTTATTAATAAGACCATTTAGCAATTCATGTCACACCTGGCCTCTATGGTTAACTAGCATCTGGCTTTGCTCTCTGATCTTCAGGCAAGCTTTATTTGTTAGATCAGGCTGCCACACTCAATTCAAGCCTAATTTAAATTTGTTTTGAGAGTATATTATAATTACAACATTTCTCCCTTCCTTTCCCTCCATACAAATTCTGCCCTGCTCTCTTTCAAACTCACTGCTTTCTTTTTCGTTAATTGTTACATGTATATATGTCTATGTAGATTCACATCTATTCCTGAATATAACCTGTTCCATCTGTGTAATGTCACTTGCATGTATGTTTTCAGGGCTGACCATTGGGTAGTGAATAGCCATTTGGTATTCTCTTCCCTTGGGGAAGACTGTTCCTTCTGCTCACAGCATTCCTTTGTTGCCTGCAGCTCTTTGTTACAGTTTTACTGCATCTTTGATAAAATGAGCCTGGAGGACATTATGCTAATTCAAATAAGTCAGCCACAGAAAAGCAAGTGCTTCATGCTTTCAGTTATATAAAGAATCTGGAAAAACGTGTAACCTACAGAAGTAAATCAAAGAATAGGGGGTATGAGAGACCGTGGAGAGGCTTGGGGAATGGAGAAAAGGGAGAAGCTGGTCAAAGAATAAAAAGTTTCAGTGAGATACGATGAATATAATAGGGTGCACAGCATGATGATTAGAGGTAATAATACATATTCCCAAACCACTAAACAACAGATTTTTAAATATTTGCAGTAAGCAGAGGGAGATTATGGATGTCTTAGTTGATTTAGTTATTTCACAGTGTACACAGAATGAAATGTATTGGGTGATTAAAACTGAAGTACAATTCTTTAGCAAACATTTCAAGCTGGAATGTGAAGGCAATAAGTAAAATAAACAGGTTTCATCAGTTGCTGGTAACACTTGCCAGCAGAACAATTAATTACTTCTTTAAGTACCTTCTTCCTATTATCTGTTATCTTTTCTTTTCTCCCTTCTCTATGCATTCCTTAATCACCAGGCTAAAAGCGAGGATCAAACTCTTGGCATGTGCTACATGATTTCAATGGCTGAGAATTAGTTACTTTTCTCATTATTGTGATGAAATGCCAACAAGAGCTGCTAATAAGAAGAAGGGTTTACTTTGTCTCACAGTTTGAGGATGCTGGGTCATGGCCAGGAAGGCAAGGCTGTAGAAGCATGAAGAGTTACACTGAGTCCACACTCAGGAAGCAGAGAGTGACAAACATCTGTTTACCTTGCTTTCTCCTTTGTAGGTCAGGCCAGAGCTCTAGCCCATGGAATGGTGCTGCTTACATTCAGGGTGACTTTTTCCACCTCAAAGAACCCTGTTGAGAAATTCTCACAGATATTAGTCTCCTAGATGATGTAGACATTGATTGTCAAGTGGAAGTCAACATTAACTATCAAAGCAGATACCTCCAAATTTTAGGAGTCATTGGGTATTTGAAAGCCTAAGGATATTCTGTAATGTGTTCAGATGAAAAGGAAATCTTGCCAACTCCACACTTACACATTAACTTTCTGTTCTCCATTGGTAGGTACAATCAGGGTAGGAGGAACAAGTCATCTATAATGTTTAAAGGACCTTGAGTTCACTTAGCAACTCTGAGTTGGAGAAATGTTATACTTCCATTCCAGGCTTTGTACCTTTTCAATAGTTAGATCAGGCTACGTACTCCATTCATTTTTGCGCTTAGCACAATATACTTTACACACACACACACACACACACACACACACACACACACACACACACACAGA
The DNA here is from genome assembly GCF_007827085.1 of Peromyscus californicus insignis. Lineage (NCBI taxonomy): Eukaryota > Metazoa > Chordata > Mammalia > Rodentia > Cricetidae > Peromyscus > Peromyscus californicus. The sequence continues at coordinate 19,439,909 of NW_026294514.1, read as the reverse complement.
TGTAGTGGGGAGGGAGTGATTGCATGTCCATTTGAAGGTCAGAGGACAACTTTTAGGAGCTGGTTATCTCCTTCCACCATGTGGGCTCTAGAAATCAAACTCAAGTCATCAGGCATGGTGGCAAACACCATTATCCTGTCATCCCTCCAATTTTTCTTCTGAAAATTTAATCTTGAGATAATTGTATTCGTAGGTAATTGTAAGAGATAACACAAAGATTTTGTGTAACTTCTATCCAAGTAACTGTTATCTAGAAGGTAATATTTTGTATAAACAAGGTACAATGGCACACCAAGAAGCAGACATGGATGCAGTGTGCAATATCATGAAGTGTTCTCCAGTTTTTTTCATGCTCTGATCCGTCAGTGTGTTTATTGGTAGAATTTTGTCACCTGAATGGATTTGTATAATCACCATCAAGGAAACAAAGAGATCCATCATTACATGTGAATTAGTTACTTTTCTGTTGCTGTGATATAACACCATGACCAAGAACAATTTACAGAAGGAAGAGGCTACTTAGGCTTCCAGTTCCTGAGGAAGAGTCCATAATGGCAGGTGGGGGGAGGTTGGGGGGATGGTTGGAGGAAGAAACTGGCTGATTGCATTTCCATCCACACACGAGGAGTAGAGAGACAGCAAGCTAGAAGGGAGCAGAGCTGCTATGAACTCTCAAAGCCTGCTCCCCCAATATATTTTTACCAACAGAGTTCCAAAAGTTTTACAGTCTTCCCCAAAATGCACCACAAGTGTTTAAATCGATGAGCCTGTGGGGGACATTCGACATTCAATCCATCACAATAAGCATCCCTTGTGCTATCTTTTTCTAACCTTACTTCCTCTCTCCTTGACCCCAATAACCATTAAGTATATAACAATCCATCCCCTTGCTCCATTTGTTTTTAAGGGTGTTTTTATGATCATAGACTATACAAACTAGAGAGATTGGCTTTTTTCACCCACCATAATTCCACAAAGATTCAATTTGTTGTATTAAAAGTATATGCCATTTTTCTTTAAATAACATACTATGGTGCAGAAATACCATAGCTTATGACACAGTTTGTTCACTATAAGACACTGGGGTGTATCCTGGTCACATTTCTCTGAAGACACAACCAGTGTAAACAGTGTAAAGATCATAGACAGATGGGGGGTTCTGGACTAACAATTGGCGCACAAATTTATATTGTTTAAGAAGTCCCACAATAAGTTTGATACTTCTTGAAACAGTAAAGATGATTTTATTCAAGACTATTGTGCTGGGGTCTTGCAATAGAGGGTAAAGAAAGGGTAGGGGTGTTGCTAGAGTTTTCCTGCCTGGCCCACAGTCAGAGCAAATCTCTCTTACCCACCAGTCCCAAGCCGCTCAAACCCGACCAAGTAAACACAGAGACTTATATTGGTTACAAACTGTATGGCCGTGGCAGGCTTCTTGCTAACTGTTCTTACAGCTTAAATTAATCCATTTCTATTAATCTATACCTTGCCACGTGGCTTGTGGCTTACCGGTACTTTACATCTTCCTTGTCCTGATCGGCTGGCAGTGTCTCTCCCTCCCAGCTTCCTGTTCTCTCAATTTTCCTCTCTGTTAGTCCCGCCTATATAGGGGGGGCCCATAAAATTTTCCTAGTGAGATCTGAGTTTGCTTTACCCAGCAGGGCTGCATTAAGGGATGGCTTGACCACATGCATGGAAGGGTCTGCACTTGGCTGTGCTAGGGGGAGGTCTTTTGCCCTGCCCCTTGGCATTCCTATAAAAAGTTCTTTTGAAGAGACAGAAGGGGCTGGTGAATATTGATCCAGGCCCTCCCGAAGCTATCCTGTGTTTCTGTCTGTCTCTTCTCCACACGATCTTTCTATCTAAATATTGCTTATTCCTGTCTCCTCATGAGCACCCTGGAAAAAAGTGGGAGCCGGCCTTCCACACATGGTACCAGGACATGGGGCATAGGTTCAGGGACTCCCACAGAACAGGAACTTAACTAGGGACTTGGTGAAAGGAGACTGGGGGCATCATGGAGCGGGGGTGGGGGGGAGCATGCCCAATGATGAATTAAAAGTAAAGGCAACAGTATTCTATTTTTGCGAGTATATAGATGAAGTAAAGCGGTGGAGAGAAAAGCTGAAGTGAGAAGCTAGGCTGCAGTGAGTATCTCTCTCTATCTAGGTTTGTTTCTCTCTCTCTTAATTTCTATCTATTAAAATTAGGAAAAAATATAGGGTTCAATATAAGAATATTGGGTAAGAAGAAACTTAGGTAGGAAAAACTTAGGGTAAGGTAGAATATAGGAATATAGTGTAGTAAAAAATATAGAAAAGCGCCGGGCGGTGGTGGCACACACCTTTAATTCCAACACTCGGGAGGCAGAGGCAGGCGGATCTCTGTGAGTTCGAGGCCAGCCTGGGCTACCAAGTGAGTTCCAGGAAAGGCGCAAAGCTACACAGAGAAACCCTGTCTCGAAAAACCAAAATATATATATATAGAAAAGCAACAAGACAGAGAAATTGTGTTTTTGGCACTCTGAATACAAACTCCGGGGGGAAGAAATGGAGTCAGGCAAAAGTAGTATGAGGAAAACAGGCAGAAAAAGATTCCTGTGGAAGCTTTTGGCCTGTGGACAGCTTAAATCTGAGTTTTGAGCAGCAGTGGAAAAATTTTTCCATGAAGCAGAAGCAGTTGAGACAAAATCCTTTGCTTCAGTGCCGCTGGATAAAAACGCTTGCTGAAAACACTGTTCAATCAGGGTCAGTTCCTTCTTGGCCACGAAGCTGGATTTAAGGAACAGAAGTCTTGGGATAAGACAAGCGAGGAACTGAAGGGCTTAAAAAAAATCTAGTAATTTCTCTTACTCAAAAAACTGGAAGCTCTTTACATCTCATCTTCTTTCTGTAAGGGCAAAAGTAGACTTACCCGGAGGAAACACCAATCAGAATGGGAAAATCACCTGTAATTACCCTAGCATAAAAATCCCCTAGAGCATTGCAAACCTTCGCTGCAAGGAAGAGGGCAAGATCTGATCCCCTAGCAGTAGCTGCAATGGCAGCAATGGAAAAGTTGAGGCAGAACTTGGTCGTACAAATGAGAAAGAAATGGGACTCAAGCCCCTACCCCCAGAACTGAAAGCAGTAAGCAGAAGGCTGAGTGGTGGCCTGTCTGAGCGCACATGTGTGGGCATGACCTGCTCGGAGAACAGTGCCAGGTGAAAAGTCTGATTAGGGAGGTACAAAGAGTCTGATTAGGGAGGTACATCAATATGAAAACTTCCTGTGGCAAAAGAGCAAAAGCTCAAATACAGACTGTGTGAACAGAACTGGGAATAATACCGTGGCCACAATTGGCTACAGCTGAGTTTTCTCCCAGACCCAGAAAGGCAGCTTGGGAAATGTAGTTTGTAACAGCATGGCAGGATAGGCGGGCCTGGAGGAAAACACAGAGACGTGGACAAAAAAATGTTCCTCATAATAGAACAGCAGGACCCCGAAGGGAAATATCATGTGAATGCATGTTCCAATTCCTTTTAAACATCTTAAAGAGTTAAAAATGGCTTACTGCCAGAATAGCCCCCAAACCCCAAAATGCCACTTTGTCCACAAGCTTTTAGTTAGCCTTACCTCTTGAAAACAGGAAACAGGTAAAAGCTTGCCTGTCAGGAGGCAATTAAAATGCTAATGCCATTTATCAACAAGCCACTTTGAATCCCTTCAGAAAGCAAGGAAAAGCAATCTGAACACTGGGAAATTGCTTTGGATGTAGAAAAACTTATGGGCAAATAAGAAACTTGGGTTGTGCTTGAGATGCAAGAGAAAAACACTGGCATCATTAGAACACCTCACGGCAATCTTAAGATGCAGCTTCAAAAAATTAAGAAGAGGGAATTTTACCCTCAACCTGCTGGCTGCCTGAGTTTGGTACAATGTGCAGAACATAGAAATGTCAGCTCTAATAATACCATAGCTGCTGATAGAACCTGGAGCCACACCACTTCTAGTGGCAAATTAATGTGTGGCCCCTTTAAGAAACAGTTGGAGTCTCAGATACTTTGGCAACCATTCTTGCCCTAGGCAAGGCTTCTCAGGAAAACTAACCAAAAGGGCTGCTGGAACTGAGTGCTCAGGAAAGCTAGTTTCAGAAAATTATGGCGCTCAGGGGAGCTGCAATAAGTAAAGGGACAGCACCCCCTGGCTGGCAACCATCCATTATTGGGTGTACTTCTGCCTGTTCCAGAATGGCTGAGAGGGCCAGGCATGAAAGGTGGCTTTAGGGGAGTGTTATGGTCCCCTAGCAGCAAGTCTTACAGCCCCCTAGCAATGGCACTCACTGAATTTTGGAGTCTTGGGAGCTGGATACCAAGACTCCAGAGCCACTGATAAATTAGGCTCTGATTTTAAACTGTCAGGAAAGCTTTCAGGATGATATCAAAATGATTGTGAACTCAAACTTCAGGGAATGAGGCAGTTTTGAGTTCACCCACAATTTTAACTGTGGTGACTCACAATTTGCATACTCTCTGTCCTTGTTGGAAGATAATATAAATAGTTCAGTTAAGAGATCTCTTCTAGAAGTTTGCTAAGTAGTCAATGTAAGTTTGTAAAACGTATAAATATGTATATGTGATAATGTAAATAATTCTGTTAAGAGACCTTTTCTAGATGTTTGCTAAAGTTTGTAAAGTAGTCCTATAGAGTTTGCCTTTGATCATAAGTTTGTAAAAAGTGTAAATATGTGCCAGTGATATTCACGATAGTTGTAAATATGTATAGTTAATGTTCATACTAGAGTTATGCTAAATTATTTAATGAACCATGTGTTTGGTGAAACTAAGGGAATCTTTAAGTTTGATGAAGTTTATTTGATGCGTTTGCATCGAGAGTTTTGATTTTAGAAAAGGGCTTGGCACAGCTAAGGCTGTTATATACATCTTAGACCCATTCCAAACAGAACATTCCGATCTTTATCATCCTTTGCTCCTTTACTGGGAGGTGTGGCAGCCCAGGGATCACTGTGAATGTTCCAACCACTTGCAAGCTCTTTGTAGGGATCTGAGTCAGAACTGAGTTAGGCTCTGTACCCCCTCTTGCCAGAGGCTGGTAGTCAAAGATGGGCAACTTTCTTCTTGCTAGCTTCCAACCTAAGTCAGAGTAGGCTTGATGGAAAGTGTTATCTCCATGACAGGTAAGGAAGATTAGTAAAGAAGGACAAGCTAAGACAAGCACAGTCTATCTAGAGGATTTGTTTTGGCGGGGGGGGGGGGGGGGGGGGGGGGGGGGGGGGGGGGGGGGGGGGAGGGGGGGGGAGTCCTTTATTATATAAAGAGGTGGGAGTTGTGGGGGCCCACAAAGGTTTTCTAGTGAAATCTGAGCTTACTTTACCCAGCAGGGTTGCATAAGGGGATTGCTTGACCATGGTGCATGGTTACCAGGTGATTGGAAGGGTCTGTACTTGGCTGTGTTAGGGCGAGTCTTTTGCTCCACCCCTTGGCATTCCTATAAAAAAGCCCTTTTGAAGAGGACAGAAGGGGCCAGTGGATATTGATCTAGGCCCTCCTGAAACTATCCTGTGTTTCTGTCTTTCTCTTCTCCACACTATCTTTTTATCTAAATATTTCTTATTCCTGTCTCCTCATGAGTACCCTGGGAAAAAGTGGGAGCTGACCTAACACAAGAAAGGGCTTGCTTCTAAATGCAATAAGAGCAGCCTGAGATTTATAGCTAAAAGGAGAGTAAAGGGGTTGTTGGAAAGGGCTCATAAACAGTAAAAGTTGTCTTCCCATTTTAGCCAAATAGGAATCTTGTTGAAGTATCCCAAAGTAAGCAGATATTAAGAGCAGAAGCAAAATTTAGTGTGATTCAGGACAACAGTTTTGAAAATTGAACACGACAAGAAGCACAAAATCCTAAGGTCAAGGCTCAACTGAGAATATGACACAAAGGAGCTTAACTGACATCAGGTCTAGGAGAGAGTCCTTGTTAAGTTTTTCTCATTATCACTTCACTGTACCCCTAATGTCCCAGACACCAAAGTCTGGGCACTATTTTTAGTCTGGCCCTGTGGGTAATCATTTTAAGCACGGAAGGCCACTAGACTTGAGCTCGCCACTCTTCTACTTTTCTTTAAAGATTTACATTTTTTCTGGAAAATGGTCAGAGCGGCAATTAGACTACAAGAACACATTGTAGTTGGATTGGTAATAGTCAGTGAGGAGGGTGTGATGAGCAGTGTCAGCTGGGCTTATGAGGCCCGCAGACTCTGCACCCTGTGGGTTTTAGAAAACCGAAGAAATTGCAATGAGGATAGATGTTTAAAAAATCCTTTAGTATACAGTACCCACTTGAGGACTGCTCAGGCTTCATATTGAGAATTAGACTTGCAATTATTATTAAAGACACAGGGATTTGCATCCAAAAGAATGTCAGATTCCTCCCTGACGGCCAACAGACATATTACCTTTGGCTTAGAAATTAATAAAGAAAAATTATAATAACCATAATAAACCCCAGCACTCATATGGGAAAAAAAAAGCTTAACAAGAGAAGAGGCAAGCCATACTTCACAGCTTGTTACAGAAATCGGAAGAAAAAAAAAGAGAAAAGAAAATCTGGCTTATTCAATGAGATGTACTGACTTACATTCTAAAGAAATAAATTCAAAGGTATAAATCAGTCATCACAGAGAAGAACAGGGGAAGAGGTAGAAAGAGAGAGAAAAGGTCTAAAATAAAGGAAGAAGGGAGGGTATTGGTATTTTTGAAAACCAGTATAAGTGACTGAAGTCCCAGTGGGAGAGATGGAATCCACATTGAACACCATAAAAAGCAGGAGGGCAGATGATGCAGACACATGTGAAGCAGAGAAGGCACAAAGAGCAGAGGCTTACATCCATTCTCTTGTAGCTGCGACATTCCTTCTGCTCCTCTCTGAATAAGAAATCTTTAAAGATTACTTATGACACATCAATTTGGTGGAAAGTCAGGTGTTCAAAGACATACTATTGGCATATGAAAATGTTATCTGAAAAAAACATACAAATTATAATGTGTATTTTAAAATGATATCGAAAAAGAAAGCAAGAAAATATGTCCAAATAGTAATGTCGATTATCTCTGGATAATGAGAATACTATTCTCAATACATATTTCCCAACATACGTGGTTGGAAGTTATGCGTTACAGAATTCCATTTTGCATACTTCTGCAGCCACATATAATCACACTGCCTTTCCCCAGCCTTTGAGGGCTGTGTACTTGTCCAGTACTGCTTGACTTTCAAACACATGTAAATTTAGGAGAATAATTAGCCGAGAAAAACAGAAGGTCAATAAATGAACCATCTTTTCCTTTCAGTAGCTTCCTAAAGTAGGGATGGTTCATACCATTTATATACGAAGGGTATTTCTCATAGCTTACTTCATAAAAAAAAAAAAAACAGGGCAGAAATCCTTTGAACACAGATTGCTCTGTGAGGGCAGCAACAATAGAAGCACCAGTTTATTCAAATATTATTAACTAACTGGAACACCATGTTCTATTATAAAACTCTTCTTTACAGGTACTTAAAAGTCTTTGACAGCTCTGAGAGATTTGCCATGTGGAAGCTCGAGTTGGATCCATACATAAGTGGGGCCCATCAGACCACTCTGGAAGGCAGCAGACCCTTCTGCCAACTGTCACAGAGGGGTGAGATCTTCAGAACACGCGGAGAGGGCTTCGGCCCTCTAGAGGCGGCATTAGAACCTGCAGCTGGGAGCATAGTGGACTCTGTGAGGTTTCTAGTTGAAGTTTTTGGAGAGATGTGACCACAGTTGTAAGGCAGATAGCAATAACACATCCTTAAGAACAATAATAGTGATGTAAACCACCGTGGTTACTCAGTGTTCACTGTAAGCAACAATACTGATGATAGTCAAAACACCAGTGTAGACAGTAGGGTGTGTGTGTGTGTGTGTGTGTGTGTGTGTGTGTGTGTGTGTGTGTGTGTCTACAAGGGACCCTCTCCAGTTAGAAAGCATTGTTCATCTGCAGATACAATGAACCTGGTAAAATATAAGATTATATATAATATATATAAGCCCGGCATACATATATATACGTATGAATAAAATAAAATATATATATTTTAACTTTATTACCATAGGGGGCACAAGAAGACCATGTAAGGAAAATCTTGGGCCAATTATTAAATCACAAATTCAATATGATGTGATAAATCTACAACTTAATACAGTTGGCATTTAGATGACCAGATGAAAATTTGTTATTCCAACAACATGATCTCTCTTTAAATCTCCTATCAGCCATAAGTTGAAATATTTTTACTTAAGAAAAATGTCTGTTTTTAGCTATTTTGGTCAAAAGTAATTTTTTTCTTGCTTGCTTTTAAATCCAAAGCCTTGGGCCTGCAAGTAAATACTTTACTTTGTTAGTGAATATGCCACTAGGAATCCTCCAGATGTTTTTGATTTTTAATTTTTTAAAAAACTTAGCATTTCTAATGCCAGTCTACCAGATTAAAAGCACTGACTAAGTAAGCAATGAATTATGAAGGTAAACTAATCTCATGATTAATTTAGTCTAAATTCCATGTTAGCAGGAATGCAGTAGAATCTATATAATAATCAAGGATTTACTTCTAAATTTACATGACTCAAGTAGAAAACAGTCTAAAGATTATGAACATCTTCCATAATAAAAGTGTCTTTAAACTATTGTATTTAAACAAAGTTTATCTATATTAGCTTTAAATACATAGGGTATTGGAGTACTTGCATATGGTACAAAAGAATTGTCCCAGGTCCCACTACTCACCTAAAAGTGTCGAACGTAAAAAGTTGTTTTTGTTAAACCAAGATTTTGAGAAAATACACATAGCATATTATTTTATATTTGCAATTTCAACGTGCTTCTAGATGACAACTCTAGTGCAAAATGAATGTTTTTTTCAAAAATAACTTCAAGTTGATGAGCATTTGTGTTCATAACTTGTGAATCATAAATCATTTCTTAGGCTGTGTGAACGAGTGTTTGGAATTTCAAAACTTCTAAAGGCTGAATTAAATTGTCTATATGTTAATGCATTTTCTAGCTTTTGGAATGCTTGTTTAGAAATGCCAATTCTGTGCATACTTTCCCTACCTTCATAATGCATTTGCTACAATTCTAAGCCTTGGTTATTCCCCATCCTGAAATTTATCTACGTGCAAGTAACATACTGTTTGGTTAAAACAGGTAACCTACATATTCAATTCTTTTATACAATATACAAGTAGCCCAATGACCCATCCAGCAGGTCAGGTTATTCGAGGGTCTCGAGGAGGGAACCACCTGAAAGCCAATGGGGGCGAGAGAAGAAGGAGACCAGGCACATAAAGAAAGACAGAGTCAGTCTGAGTCGCGTCAAGGTCTCGTTTATTGGCAGGATGTTGCAGCTTATAAGCAGGATTTCAGGCAGGGAGGGGGAGCAGGGAAAGGAGAGTGGAAAATTTTTGAGAAGAAGTCAGGGTGGTCAGGATGGGTGTTTCTTTGGTCCCAGGCTTTTGCAACTGGCCGATTACAGTTTATGCAGAGTGGTTTATCTAAACGTACATTTTGCAGTTAGGCCAAGGACGCCCTGTTTTTGCAGGACTCCATGAAGCAGAAAAACTCAAGACATAACAGTCCTGGGTCAAACAGTCCTGAGTCAGTCTCCAACAGCCCAATGCTCTATGTATTGAAAGCTAATATAGGTAAACTTTGTTTAAGTAGAACAGTTTAAAGACACTTTTATTATTAAAGGTGTTCACAAACTTTAGACTATTTTCTACTTGAGCCATGTAAATTTAGTTTCTATTTTTTGGTCTCTTAAATTTTTATTATTTTTAGTATATGTTTTTTTAACAACTAGATTTAAGATTAACATTATATATTATCATATGTATATGACGATATTACATATCATCATATATATGATAATATTACATATATATATACGATCAAGAATGTTTTTTGTGTCTGTGTATCATGTACATATGCCTGGTATCCTTGAAGGACAGAAGTAGTCAGATCCCCTAGAGCTGGAGTTACAGATGCTTGTGAGCTGCCATGTGGGTGCTGAGAACCAAACCTGGGTATGCTGCAGGAGCAACCAGTACTTTGAACTGCTGACTCATCTCTCTAGTGCCAAGACTTAGTTTCTAATTTGAAATGACTATCTGGTATATGTCTTTTTTTAGATATATAAATAAACCCAACTCTCTCCAATTTAATGCTTCTAGTGTAAATAACTTAGTGTTGTAGCACAGATTGTTTAAGTTCCTGTAGGAAGTTGTCCAAGAATGCATTGAATCAGAATAAAAACTTAATGCACAATAAATAGTGAACACCATTACAAAAGACAATGATTTCAGAAAGAGTGAGGAGAGGATGGTGGAAAAGAAAGATGTGCAGAATTATGGGTCGGACTTTGAGCCAATTAGTTGCAGAAATCCACATGTAATTAAATATGTTGATATAGCAGTTTAGCAAAAGTACAGAATCTGAAGATGGGATTTAAGGGTTGAAGCAGCTGAAATCATATGAGAATTATGCCACCATAAGGAGTTCAGCAGGGAAAGAAGTCAGTTTACTAAATGGGCGCTGCTGGAGAACAGGAGCCTTAATTCTGTAGAATTCACTGCTAGCTTAAAAGCAGCTCTCTGTCCCCTGCAGCAATTAACTGTCTACATTTGGGGTGAAAGCTGTTAGTCACGTTTTCACAGACAGAGCTTCTGCTTTGTCTATTTAGAGAACATTCATCTCCTTCAACCCCATCTGAAATTTAGGTCTAGCTGTGGTCACTTTTCACTTACGCAGGGAATTGTGTTGCAAGGAGAAGGGTGGTAAAGCCAAGTGAGATGGTGTTCTACAATAGAAAGACCAACAAAGAACAAAGTTGAGGGTTTTTTGTTGTTGTTGTTTGTTTGTTTTTCTGATGAAACATTTTTGTAAAATTTTTAAACACTCTTTTTTATTTGACACACAGAAATAATGTTGAACTTTGCAGCTACAGTTCTGGCTGGTGAAACTTTGAGAGTCCAATAAGTAAAATGAAAGCTTTTGAAAGAAGAAACAGCAATAGCGAGTTTACGGGCTCTGAAGCCAGGCAGTTGTTGTATCTTAAATGTGGTGATGGCACTCGCTAATTTCCATCTACTTTTTATAATGTCTCCAAAACTCAGTTCTGTTGTCTATAGAGTGAAAAGAGCCAAAGAAACCTGTATGGGAATCTCGTCTTACATGAAACAAGCTGTGACATCCAGCTAACCTCGGGGGAGTCTGACTCATGGTATTCCTAGAGAAAATACTTCTCGTCCTTGATCACCTATTACCATCTCTTACATATCCATTGCTTATTGCCATTGTGGGAAAATTCTCTTTGTTCTTGTATCAATATTGTTATGCCTAATACCTGTCTATAAAGAGAAAAAATAAAAATGTATTGTTGTCCAAATATGTATAATTCTACACCACTTATTACTATTTTCCTCAGCCTTACTATATTGGAAGCCCTACAGTATTGCTGCAGAGGAGTGGTAAAAGCGTTTCAGAAAGTTTGCACAAGTTTTTGATAGCCATCATATCATTTCTAAATTTAATTTACAAAACATGGAAGATAAGCTTTCAATAAAATAAACATAATAAGTATAATTTTGAATTAAAAATACATAACATCTAGTTTAGACTTGCAATGAGGTATTATTTTAAACTAGTTATTTTTATCACTTATTTAAATATGACACATAGGGCTCTTACTCTAAGGATAAGGGAAAGAAGAGATTTGTATTGATTTGAGGCTGATAAGATGGCTCAGCAGGAAAGGCTCTTGTTCCAAGTCTGAGGACGTGACCCTGATCTTTGACGCAGGGATTCAAATGAAAGGGGAGAATGGACTTTCCAAAGTGGTCCTCTGTCCTCCATGCATGCACCATTGCACATGTGTGCTATTTCAGACTTGTACCAGAAAACACATCTCACACACACACACACACACACACACACACACACACACACACACACACACACGTAAATACTACATAAAAATTTAAAACCTTTTAAAGCTGATAATTTGCTAAATGTAATTGGCATCTTGTAGATGCTCATGATATACCAGCTGATGCCTATATGAACACAGTAATGAAATCCTTATGGATGCCATCTTGAAGTTGTCTGTTTACTCTGTTTCTGCGGTCAGGTTCCTACAGTGCAATGTGTATACTGGGTGGCTTGCACAAAAGAAATTTATTTACTTAGAATCTGAGATGTGGGAAATCTAAGGTGTCAGCCAATATGTTTGTTTGTAAAGGAATGAAGGTGTCTGTCTTTTGAATGTCCACCCAAGTCAGAGAAACGGAGAGCTGGCTCTGGTGTTTCAGCATGTGAATTTGGAGGGAAGCAATTTCCCTGTAATATTAGCAAATGGGCATGCAATTCTTGATAAGGATCAGTAACAACATAAAACACTCAGAAAACAACCAAACTTCTTTCTGGCTCAATGTTTAGCTGGATGAGTTTTATGTATAAAATGTCCCTTGAGACAGCCTGTTGCTGATAGCTGATTTACAACACATTATAAACTGATGATAGCTTCCCTTTAAGAGTAATTGTCACTTGTGCTACTTATCACCATGGTCACCTGCAGTATTTATATAATTAGACTGCTTCTTTTATAAGTCAGAATTTCTCAGTTACTTTTATTTACAACGTATTTGTACTGGACATGTATGAGATGAATGAAGCTTCTACACTTTCCTGCAAGAGAATGCGGTTTCTACAGGTTCAGAAAGATGATCAAAAACATAACAAGTTTCATCACATGCTCTGGCCGTTCATTTCCTACATGAGCAATATCTGCAAGACAAAAGCATCCTTAACAGGCTGAGATTGTTATGTATGTAAAACTTGAGAGCATATTTTTATTGACTAACACTGGCCGGGGTATCTGAAAGCCCAAAGAAATCATGAATGAAAAGGATGCCCACAAAGTTCTCTAATTCTTTTTTTTTCTGCACAATACAAAAAAGTTTATTATATCAATTCTGGGTTGACTGCATAGTAGCATCAGTCAGCAGATTGGTAATATTAGTGTAGGCATTGTGTTTGTGGGCCTGTTGTCTTTGGTACCACAAATGGAAGTTGTCATGTAAAATTATTCATGTTGTCACAAATCCTTGAGAATGTATCCTGTCTACTACCTAAAGGTCTGCTCTGGTTCTAGACAGTGTTTTCCCTTGTGTAGTGGAATGGATGGACTTGCTTGTCTTTTCTGATACAACAGTATAATAGGCCTATGATGTAGATATACATCTAGCTAAAAACTTTCTCTCACTTAAAGTGTTTTCAAGACGTTCCATCTTCCTGAGGTGTTGAGCACCATACTGAGGTATTGTGAATGTCCAGTTGTTAAGGGACAAGTTGTTAAGGGCAAGGCCCTCACTCCTGTTTGAGAGGATAGTCACGGATTAACTATATGCCAAGATGGGCCCTTAGCCTTAGTTGCCGCTCTCAGATTCAGTGTTCAAGTCCATGTTTGTGCACTGTGAATGTGACACTCCAAACCAGAACTAGGAAAGGCCTACCTGTGATCTACAAATAGACCTGTTATTCTCAACATTTGGAGTAGTGTTTCTAAAATACAACACCTTAGAACTGGTGGGAATGCCACTTAGGGCCATTTCTTTTTGTGGGGAGGTTAATGACTTGCAGCCATGTTAAACTCTCCTTCTGGCTTTTTCTAGCCTGTCCAAAGGTTGCCCAAATGACGAACATAACCTTTTTGACCTGCCTTAACTAATTTTATTTTCCTTTAAACCCCCAAAACTCATTTCTCAAAAATGCTTATGCTTTCATAAGATGATAAAATAATATTTTGGTGTTCACCATCTGTTCGGCTTGTCAGGTTCTCTCTGAGGTTATTTGTAATGGTACACTCTTTCTGACTGAACTCTAGATGTAGTGTCTGACTATCGCCACATATTGAAAACTATGAAAAATAAAGTTTTTCTTCTGCTTTTCACTTTATTGTCCAGTAGCCATGCAAGCTGTTGAAGGGGCAGAACTTGGTAAGTACTTTCTTATTCATGGTTCTTAAAATGTTTGTGTGATATTTACAATACACGGGGCACTAGTGTTCGATTGTGGATATATTACACAGTTCTGCTTTTATCATTATGGCTGTTTTTACTTAGAGTAATTTTGCCTCGGGGCTGTGTTTAAAGCCTCGTTGCTGACTGGAATAAATCAGGGTTTTCCTCTAAGCAGTAGCTGTTTTCCAGCTACACATAGCTGTGCTGAACAACATGAGATGGAAATCAGCATCAGCACATGGAGACTAGGCCAATCAGACTTCTTGCTGCTAATGCCTCTAATGGGGAATCCTGCAGATATCCTGTGTGTGCTAATGGAGGACCAGGTAGAAAGGGGCTTGATTCTTGGTTACTCTCCATTCTAAATGCCAGTGGTCTGAAATGTATGGCTTTTCCTGTATTATTCTTTGCATCTCTGTGCAAACTACATGGCACTGGCATTGCTTTGGTTCTATCTCAAGTTCTCAAAAGTAGCAAACGATTACAAAATAAAAATCCAGGAAAATTAGATCCAGGAAAATTAGATTGTAAGTCAGCTGAAATTATTAAATAACATCTCGTATAGCCACTCTATCTGATCGTAATTTAGGATAATTTGAGAATTATAATTCTTGAAAAATTAATAAGGTGGTATTTATTTTTCTAAAATTGTGGCCATACTCCTTCTATATATATTTTGGGACAATAATGAGTTTTTTGAGTTAGTGACAGGTTGCTTCTCATTTATTTCATGAAGATTTATTGGAGGAAAATTAAATTGAAGAAATAGATGTATAGCGGACACAGGGCAGTAAAAGTAGAATCTTTAAAATATAAATATGTATTCAATTATGGGGTAGTGGATGTTGAAGTATGACATCTGTTTTCTGGTATTTCCTCACTGAAAGTCTGCTCATTTAAATACACGGTATCATTGTATTCTTCCTGCTTTAATAACTACTGTAAGATCATTGAAGAAACTGTTTCTATTAATAGGGGTCACAAGCCAGCCAAATTATAATAATGGCTGGATTAAGATATGCTATCTACATGCTAAGTAATTCAACTTTCAAAAGTTCTATCATTTGAAAACATACAATGGGACCAAAAGAAAAATGAGGAGAGAGGGCAGTGGGGATGTTTGATTGCTTCTGGGAAGTCCAGAGCACCTTCAGGTCTTTTGGAATAAGCTTCTTATAACCCTGAAAAAATTGTGACATTATAGTTAGTTCGTCTCTTACTCTGTCAAATGGGAAGCATCCGGATTCATTGCTTTACTTTTACATCTTTATTAATTCATCCTAAAATCGTTAGCATTGTGACTAGACTCTGAATTTGCCAGCTGTCACTACTTGACATTTTATTTATCACAGTTTAGTAGGAAGTTGGGGGAAAAACTTCTATTGTTGGAAGAATACTCAAACATATAAGTGCAACTACAAGGTTGGATAACTGATAACGGACTGATGCCCACCACAAGAAGAGATGGTTCTTCTGGGTTATGATTTTTTTTTCTTTCCTGTGTTTCACAAGTCTGTTCTTGGGATGTGCTCCAGAGTAGAACCTACATCACAAACTGAAATATGTAATGATCTTGTTTTGCTCTGCCTCTGTAACTCAGTCACCCTTTAACCATTTGGCAGAATTTCCAGAATCAATATTTTAAGCGATTATCTTGTTTTTCTCTTTCCTTTGGTTCCCCAAACAAGTAGCCCTGACTTAGAGTTTCATTTCATTCTTCTATTAGGGACCGGGTAATATTTTGCTCTGTAGTCTAAATGTTACAGTTAGTTGGATTTCTCTTTCAGGAAGTCCCTTAAGAAGCAACAATGAGCAAGAGTGTTAGAGAAGTTTTGTGGCAGTCCTTTAGGTAATTCATCCTGACTCTAGTTTCAAACTTTCTTCCAACAGTGTGATTTATTGCTTTTATTAGAAAAAAATAAAAAGAACATCTGTGTAGTGGTTATAATCATAAGAAACCACTGTCAATAGAAATTTTGAGGTCAGCACTGAAACAATCTACACACAAGCAACAAAACCAGACTCAGCAGGTTGTGTTTTTATATCTGTGCATATGCATAATGTATATGCATATGTGTCTGTAGCAGTAATCAAGAAAAAGAAGCCATCAGAAGAAGAAGGGTGAATGGGAGGGATTGAAAGAAGGATACTTCAGAGGGGTGGAGGGTAGAGAGGGAGGGATATTTAAAAATAATTGTAAAGTAAAATTAGAATACTAAATAAATATATTTTTTAAAACTATATGCTTAACTACAAGCCACAGATATTTCTGTGCTTGACAGTGTTTTTTCCTTATTGGAATCCAGTGTTCTACCAATGTGGATAATAGGGTCTTCCAGGTACTACTTAATGAAATGGAGCTATACTGTTGTATCTAGATAGAGACCCAGCCCTGACAATTAGAAAGACCTGAGTTAAATCCAGTTCACTAGAAGTCAACTTTGGGGACCATAGTCAAGATAGGTAACATCTCTGTACATTGGTTTTCTCATTTCTGTCTTTTTAAGGTTTGTACATTTTTAGTGTTTATGTATTTTTGTTTGTGTGTCTGTGTGTGTGTAGCAGGGTCCTTTCTGTTGTTCCCTTTGGGGAAGGGGGACAAGTAGGTGCAGAGTCAATGGCATACAGACTCCAGGAGAATGTTGAAACAACAAGCTCAGTTTATTCAGTTAGAGGCAAGCCTTATATACCCTCCACTCCTCCCTGGGGGGAGGTCTGATGAATATGCATCTGCTGGTGTGACATGGCTGTCTCTCATTGGTCCAGGTCATCTCCAGATCATGTTTCAGCTGCTGTTGCTAAGGCTCTTAGGCAGACCCAGATTGGGTCTCAGAAAGTATCTTTTTTACTTGACTGGGCCTCAAGTCTGCTAAGGATGAGTTATCCCACATGTGTGTTTGTGTATATGTACCTTCCAGAGTCTAGAAGTGGGCATTGGAGCTCTTGGAGCTGGAGTTAAAAGTGGTTGTGAGCCTCCTGACCTGGGTGCTAGGAACAAACTCCAGTACTTTGCAAGAGACACAAGTATTCTTTTTTTTATTTAAGAATTTTTTTTTTATTCATTTTATGTATCAACCACAGATTCCCCTCTCATCCCTCCTCCTGCTCCCCTGCCACCAGCATTCTCCCATCACCTCCATGGGGAGTCAGCAAAGCCTGATATATTCAGTTGAGGCAGGACCAAGCCCCTCCTCTCTGCATCAAAGCTGAACAAGGCCTCCTACCATAGGTAATGGGCTCCAAAAGGCCAGCTTATGCACCAGGGATAGATCCTGATCCCAGGGGCTCCTCAAATAGATATACACAACTGTCTCCCATAAGCAGAGGGCCTAGTCTAGTCCCATGCAGGCTCCACAGCCTAGAATTCGTGAGTTCCTTTGGGCTTGGTTCAGTTGTCTCTGTGGGTTTCCCCATCATGATCTTGATCCCTTTGCTCATATAATCCCTCTTTCCTCTCTTTGACTCAACTCCCTTCCTAGAGACTTTGACTAACTTGCAGCTTGGTTTACATTTGCCAATTTCTCTTGCAAAGTTTTCAAATTATGATGAATATGATCACAGTTAATTATTCGGACTTTGACCTGGTGCTTGGCTGTGGATCTCGCCACAAGCACTCCTAAGTGCTGAGCCATCTCTTTAACTCCTTCCAATTCCTTTAAATGGATGGATGAATCAATGAGTTTTTTCCTGTATGAATTGCATAGTATGTGCACTATGTTTGGGTGCATACATAAACGAGTACATGTGTGTGGTATCTGGAGGTTAGAATTTGACATCAGGTATCTTGTTCAACCCTTCTCCATTTTGTTTTCTGAGACAAGGTGTCTCATTCAGACCTGGAGCACATGGATTAGGCTAGGCTTGTTAGCCAAAAAACCCTAGGGATGGGCCCAGCTCTACCTTCCCCGTGCTGGGGTTACAAGCAAGTGCCACCATGCCTGTGTCTGGCTTTTTATGTGGGTGCTGGAGATTACACTCAAATCCTCATGCTCTTGTGGTGAACACTTTACCAACTGATCTATCTCCCAGGTCATGTTCCTTATTATTAATTTTTACATGTTATATTTTTGTTCTTTTTATGTGTGATCATCTTTGTTGTATGTGTGTGTTCATGCTCATGTGCACATGTACACGTCTTTTTCAATTGCTCACTGCATTAATTTTGAGACAGCATCTCTCAGCAAACCTAGAGCTCACCAATTCTGTGAGACTGACTGATGTGCAAGCTATAGGGATCTATCTGTCTCTAACCCCTCAGCAATGGGTTTATACAGGTACATCACATGTCTGGCTTTTCACATGAGTGCTCGGGAATAGAGCTCATGTTTATGTGGCAAGCACTTTATCAGTGGAGTGGTCTTCCCAGGCCCACCGTCCTCCGTTTTTTTTGCATAATTTTGTGTGTAGCTTATATTTTATAGTACCATGTTTTAATTTTCCTCTCATGTCCTTTGGTATATATTAGGTAACATTTTCTTTGTAGTTATAATGGAGATACATTTAACATTCTCAGACTATAGCACTCTAATTTTAACTCTACCAGTATTACTTCAATGGCACATAAGAATCTTTTACCTTACAGTGTATGTGCGCACGTGTGTGTGTGTGTGTGTGTGAAGCATTGTGCTTAATAGTAGTATTGAAATGTGTATTTACTCTTAGTTATCTTTTGGCCATTATTTAGGTTAGTAGTTGTAACTAGAGTTTTCCTGCCTGGCCCACAGTCAGGACAAATCTCTCTCACCTGCCAGTCCCACAGCCACTCAGACCAACCAAGTAAACACACAGAGACTTATATTGCTTACAAACTGTATGGCCATGGCAGGCTTCTTGCTAACTGTTCTTATAGCTTAAATTAATCCATTTCCATAAATCTATGCTTTGCCACGTGCCTTGTGGCTTACTGGTGTCTTCAAATGCTGCTTGTCATGGCGGCAGCTGGCAGTGTCTTTCCCTGCCTTCCAGTTCCAATTCTCCTCTCTGTTAGTCCCGCCTATACTTCCTGCCTGGCCACTGGCCAATCAGTGTTTTATTTATTGACCAATCAGAGCAATTTAACATACAGACCATCCCACAGCAAGTAGTCTTTTTGGACCTTTAAAAACTGAATTAATGAGAATAAGACTAATCAAGAAATTCAAGAAATAGCTTTTCTTCTGTTTAGCTGTAGTGCTTTGTAAGGTTCCGTCTTCCACCCAGTAAGTGATCATAATTTTTTTTTTTAACCCAAGACTGAGTTTTTAAGTGTGCAGTGTTAGGGAATTAATCTGGAAGCATTTTGGAAATCAGAGCCCCAGATAAACATTTTGGCTAACTAATCAGTGATTGGTAAGATCGTAGAGTAACCATGAGGGAGTAAGTCAGGATGGCACATCTCACCATTTATTGTGACTGTCTGGCAAGTCGCCCTTTGGTGCTCCGTACAGCTCCTCACCGTCTGCGTGCTGCCCGAAGAAAGTTTTAATTGGTTTCACATAGACTCTGGGCTGAGTGCCCCAATTGTTTGTTTGTCCTTAGGGGGATAGATGATAAATGGACACTGAACTCTTCATACTTCATATTATTCTTGTTCTTCGTAAAATGGATCAAAGGAAAAACGGGAGAAGCAGAAAGGTTTGAACTCTTTGCTTCTGCATTCAAATGTAGTAATGAAAAGGCAGTTTGCTTCCTAGAGCCTTTGACTAACTTGCAGCTTGTCTCAAATTTCCAATTTCTCTTGCAAAGGTTTTGAATTATGATGAATATGATCACAGTTAATTGTTCAAAATGTAGGCATTGTGTGTTTTAAGGTTCATTACCTTTGTTGACTTTAGGAAGTTTCATGATTCATACTCCACAGCATTCATAGGTCTTTGTGGCTAGCAAAGGAGACATTCAGCTGCGGCTTTTTTCAGTGGGAGAGAGAATACCCAGGAGAAGAGCCAGGTTGTTAATAGATTTACGTGGCTTCATAGCCTTTCTCTTAATTGTGGTGCTTAAGTAAAACACTAAGCTGTCTAAACATTCTTTTCCTAAAGTAAAGAGGGAAATAAAATTTTTGCTAAATGAATTTGCATGCTTTCTTCTTGTTGCTCCTTTTACAATTAATTTTCTATTTTAAATAGACATCGTAGCAATACTGAAAAATAGTTGAAAATTATAACTACCTCTGTGGTTCCATCACACAAACATCATTCCCCTTCTGAGCATTGAGCATGGCCATCTAACCCTCAGAAGTTGTTGAGAATGCCCAAACTGAATCTTTATGTGATTTGTAACTAAATCTCTCTATATCTGAGCCTGTATTATCCATACTTTCAGTACTGTACCCATTTAATATGAGAGCATGCAGTTATTTGAGGTTAGAAAATTGTTTGGGGAGTGAATTGAGTCTACCTGTGTTGTTAAAAATAAGTAGGATGTCCAAAAAATTGCTAAAGAGCATGATTGACAGTACTTCTCTAATAATCTCAGAAACTTTGGGCGCTTCTCTTTTGTCAGATCCTCCTATGCAAATCCAATTGGGTAAACTTCTTATGTTTAACAAAGAGCTGAGTTTGGTCTACTTCAAAGCACAGCAACCTTGCAATGGGACAATTGCACAACACAGTGGAATCCTGGGAGTTTAACAGGTGCCGTCAGGATGATTTATCATTAGGGTGATGGTACCCTCAAAAGTGAGGCGCGGAATTCCCCTTAAGGAAGAAGATTGCTAAAATAATCTACACATGTCAAAAGTGAGAAGGGAAGATGAATGCCATAGCTCTGCAGCCTGTGGATCACTGATCCATTTATATTCATACAACCCCTGCCACCTTCCTTACAGCCAAGAGTGCTCCCATCAGGAATAAAACACCTGCCAAGATCATGGGTTGTTGTTGTTGTTTTTTTCTTTTTTTATCTGTCATCTCTGTGTCTGTCTGTCTATCTATCATCTATCTATTTATTTTACATCCCAACCGCAGTTTCCCCTCCCTCCTCTCCTCACAGTTTCCTCCCCTCCAGCTCCCCATGCCTCCCCCATTATCTTTTTAAAGCTCTTTTTCTTGTCTTGTGAAGTGTGAAAAATGATAATCTATATGTGACTCTAAGAAATGCTAAACAATGAGAACTTTCACATCTCTGAATCTCAAATTTATGGCAGTGAGAGTCAGACACACACAAAAATGTAGGTTTGGGTTTATCAAGATGAAACATTTTAGAGTATAAAGGAATCTTTAAGCTGGAATCCATCCATTTAGTGCGACTTGGGGTAGCTGAATTCTCTATCATTGGATAGTATAGCAAAAAGGAAAAGGAATAATCAAATTAGAAAAGTACCTTGCAGATAAGATCCTATGTTTTCTGAGGTAGCAGTGATAAAGCTGAGGCTATAAAGCTGTATGTACATGTGTAAGATTAGAGGAACACTGGGGTGGTCTAGAAGCTTAAATGACCTGGAAGATGCACATGCTAAAGATGAGATTGTCAGTCTGTGGTGCCAGTGAGAGGATCGTTATGAGGTAGAGAGGAATGGAAGCGAGTTAGGGCCCAGCGAGCACACCCTTTTAGAGGATATTAGGGACTGCTCTAGAAGCAGACTTCCTTTCCTCTCTGTTGGTTTACTGGCCACCCTAAGGTAACTAGCTTCACTGTATTGCACACTCCTTACCATGATTCCCAGACATATCACAGCTCCAAAAGGAACGAACCGACTGACTATGGACTGAAACCTTGTGAATCATTAACCTAAATACAATTCTCCTTTTATTATCTCAGGTATTTTGTTGCAGCTACAGAAAGACACCTTTTTGAAAATCTAATAAAATAGATAAGCAACTTAAGACTGAGTTGAAAATTTATAAAAGAATGCAGGTGGGCAAAGAATTATAACTATACATATATATTTGTATTTCTTTATTCAGATTTTTAAAACACTGTCTATTATAAATTTTATTTTTTCTCTCTCTCTGTGTATATGTGTGCATATTCTTGTGTGGGCATGTGCTTGCATTTGGGAATGGGTGCCCCTGTGTGTGCAGATGCATGTATGGAGAGGCCAGACATGAACCTCACACATTGTTCCTCAGGTGTCATGTTTTGGGAGAGGGTCTCTCACTGGCTTGGGTATCACTGAGCAGGGTAGTGGGTTGGTCATTTAGCTCCAGTAGTCCACCCATCTCTACATCCCTGTGCTGAGCTTACAGATACACCCCTGCTTTTCTCTATGTGTGTCCTCACCCTTTCATGACAAGAACTTTATTGACTCTGTTACCTCCCTAGCCCCAATAATTTAATTTTATTAAACACAATTGATTATCTAATACATTTAAAAATATGTACTGCCATGGCAAAACAAGGAAATGCATTTCATTTTTCTTAAGTGGTCCATTACCACTAAGTGACTTCTTGCTTTTAACCGTTTCATCAATATTAAACAAAATTCTACTGTAATTTATCTGTGAAAGTCTCTTATAAAACCACCTAACTTTTATCACTGCCAATACTGAGGTGATTCATTTAGATAAAATAAAAGCTTTTTTTTTTTTTTTTTGGATGCACAATTTGTGCTTGTTAACTTAAAACCTAAGACCAGATCAGGTGCAAGGGACTCAAACTTATTATTTATTTATTTATTTCTACTTAATCTCAACAAATATTTTTCCAGCATTTAGTAAGTTCTCATGAAGTCAGTCATGCTCAATATATTCTAATGAAGTCTTTGCTTTTGTGTGTCTTAAATTTTATTTATGTGTAATGGTGAGATATAGAGAAAAGGTAAGTAAATTATATAACATCTTTTAAATTTTAGAAAGAATTAAAGAAAAGTACCAGAATTCAAGTAAAATTATCCAGAATGTCTGTATACTGGTAAGAATATGAGGCTGGATTAGAATTTTAAATGTGGTTATCAGGGTATGCCTTATTGAAAAGATAATGTTTGAGCAAAATTCAAAGAGGATGAGAGAAATAGCTGAAATTGTAGCTAGGAAGAATATTCCAGGCAAATTCCCATGAGTTATCTATTGTTTCAAATCATATGCGCCCATCAAATCCTAAATTAGGAACCCATTTAACATAGGGAGAAAAAGACCAGTATAGGACAGTGTAATTAGTGAAGGGGAACAAGGAGTTGAAGTTAGTGAGCTAAGAGAATGAATGTTCTCTTCCCTCTACTCATTGTCCTCTAAGTCTTCCTTTCATCACCAATTCATCAAAGGACTCTCTCAATCCATAATGTGTATTTGTGTGTGTGTACATGTGTACATTTGTGATGTGTACAAACTATGGTCTATTTTAGACTCTAATATACTCACTTGAGTGGAACAAAGTCTTTGATTTCAAGCTTGTTTGTAGGGAGTGAGATAGAAAGGGTTAACTCAGGAATGTGTATTTTATAGAGTAACTAGTGGTATAAAGAACAATAAATAAACGGCTGGAGAGATGGTTCAGTGAGCAATGAAGGCCTTTGCTGCCAAGCCTGATGACCTGGGTTTGATCCTGGGACCTACATAGTGCCAGGAGAAAGCCATCTTACCCAAAGTTGTCCTCCAACTTCCATATGCATATCATAATACACATATGCACACACGTACGTACATACACACACACACACACACACACACACACACACACACACACACACACACACCCCAATATAACTAAAAATTTTAAAGAAAAACCAAATCAGGATAAAGTTAGAGAATATGATTAAGAGTAATTATACAGAGAAGAAATTAGAGAATGTTCTTTGTTAATATAGGATTTGAATTGGACAAACGATATAATCTCACTACCTCCACACATTTATAAACAAAACTCTTAATAAGTTACCTATAGTGAATAATATACATAGAATGAGTAGGCTTTTTAAGCCAAAGAGAACCCAAAGATTCTTTATAGCCTAAATCTTCATTTTTCAGGGAAGATAGATATTCAAGAAAAATAAGCAAGTTTTCAGAGTCGTTTACTCAGGGGAGTCCTAAAAATCTTATTTGGTACTCTGGTTACCTGCATAGTGTTCCCTCAATAGAAATATCCTATGATCCATATTCTTGAATGAATCAAATTAAACACATTCTTCAAATCAACCAAGTAGACATGTGTATTTTGAGATTGTTGTTTTCAAACTGGAAAAATTGGTGCTCTCTTCTCAAGGAGGAAAGTATAACAAACTGCTTGGGGGGGGGGATTTGTGTTTAATCCATTAAGGGTGTTTATCTCTACATCATAGTAAGAAGATTCATTTGATTGCTGTTGAGTGAATCAATTTTTCCTCTCTCTTGCACAATCTATGACCAGTCATAGGCACCCATCACCCCTGCCCCTTTATTTGGGTCTTCCTGCTTCATCTGGTTGAGATAAATGAAGTTCTAAGCATAGCTGTGCTCAGAAATAGAATCCAAAGTCCACTGTTGTTCCTCTAACAATAATAACATTGAATTACAATGAATTATAATTAAACCTACCTATGATTATGTACTTTATAATAGTTCACTCTCTGCTGTTAGATAATGACACAAAACAAAATGACATAGATGAAGGAGAGGGACTCAAAGGGAAGCAGGGATAATATAAGTAGAAGGGAGATGACAGCTGATGGGTTTTTACAGTAAACAGAATATACCATATTCGTATATAAAATCATCAAAGAACGAATTTAATGAAAGTTTGTGTTTTTTTTTTTTTTTTTTGTTTTTTGGGTTTTTCGAGACAGGGTTTCTCTGTGTAGCTTTGCGCCTTTCCTGGAACTCACTTGGTAGCCCAGGCTGGCCTTGAACTCACAGAGATCCGCCTGGCTCTGCCTCCCGAGTGCTGGGATTAAAGGCGTGCGCCACCAATGAAAGTTATTTTTTAAAGTCATTTAATTAGATTAAATAACACCTAGTACTATTTTTAAAGTATACTTTTAAATTGTAATTGTTAAATGAAATTTAAGGTTTGTTTAGAATAACAAGACTTGAGACGGTAGACAGACACAGTTCTGACTGGCAGAGAGAAAATCAGCCTTAAAGCTGTTGTGATGTTCCTAAACACAAGAGTTGCACGTAGAGTGTTTTATTTTATTATTTTGTGTCTGCATGGGTAAGTGTGCACATGTGTATGGATACCCATGGAGGCCATAAGCTAACCTTAGATATCTTTCCTCAGGAGCTGTTCAACTTGTTTTTTTGAGAGAGAGAGCATCTTACTGAATGTGGAGCTTGATTGCCATCTACCTCCTCAGTGCTGGGACTATATAAGTTTGTGTCCCTCAGATCAGGCTTTTACCATGGGTGCTAGGTTCAAGCTCTGGTCCTCTTGCTTGCAAAGTAGGTGCATAACCGAATGAGCTACCTTTGCAGCTCAAAGCACTGAATATTTTAGCGCTGATGTATTCAAGTGTATACAACTGAAAGATTCACAGTATTGGGAAAGTATCCAGTTTCACTACAACAGTACCTGCCATTCATTCTTACTTTTCCCATAAATATACTTGATAATTAAGGATCTTTGATGTTAGTGTAAGGACAATGGTTAAATTTAAATTTAAATTTGATATCTCAATACAAGAAAACTATTGAAAATAAGATCAAGTTCTGGAGAAGGCAGCTTTCTACTTCACCTCATTTTTTTCCCACATGAGTGTCATTGGCTTTCCTACCTTTTAACTGAGGTTTGAGTTGGAGTCCACCATGTTGGTTGGTGTGGACCAGAAATAGAGATCTTTCCTGTTCTCATCCTTAAACCCCCTCTAGAGTCAGGGTGCGACTGAAAGTTGATCACAGCATAGGAGTTCTACTGATTGTGCTGTGGATCTCCCCCAGGGTGCTACATGTTGCAAGTCAGATAACTTAAGAACAAAGCCAAAGATGGAAATTTGCTTGTAGGAAGTTTACTACAGAGGGAATCGTCTGCAATTTTTTTAAAATTGTATTTATTATTCTCTCATACAATAAATTCTGACCCCAGCTTTTCCTACCTCCACTCTGCCCAGTCCTACTGCCAGCACACTGCCCCTTTCCCCCAGATCCACTCCTCCTCTGGTTTCCTTTTAGAAAAAGGTAGCCCCCCTCCCAGGAACATCAACCAAACACTGCACAAGACACAATAAGATCAGGCATAAACCCTCACATCAAGGCTGAGCAAGACAACCAAGTAGGAGGAAAAGGGTCCCATGAGCAGGCCAAAGAGTCAGGGATACCCCTACTCTCACTGTAAGAAGTCTCCCCCCAAACACCAATGCTGGTAGCCATGTTGGGGGGCAGCAGGTGATGATTGAGGTTCAGGGTGTTGGCCCACCAAGAAGCAATCCCCTGGTGGATAATTCTCAGGTAGGCAAGGCCTCCAAGACCCCAGACCCCAGAATGTCTTTTGCTCCTGCTGGGTCTCTGCATGCTTGCTGTTGCTATCTCTCTCTGATATCTGACATGGTTGAATTGGGTGTGGGCAATCCCCTACTGCCTGTAAGGTAATGTGTTTATCTCATAAAAACTTCCCATTCTACTGGGCAGTTTTACCTGCAAATTTATATGAAGATGATTTCTTCCCTAGGCTGTACTATCCAACTGATAATAATAACATTAGCTTATACAGAGTCTTGATAAATAAAAGTATATACAAGGAAATGTTTCATAGCTAGGCCTATGAGTTCCACTTCAAGGAGAACAATTGAAATTCCTCAGGAGCCAAACTGATTCTAATTCTCTTAATGCTGAAAAGATGCAATCATGAGTTTTTGGTGTGCATCATTTGGCTGAAACAAAGCCTTGTAATAATTTCAGGTTAGATCAGATGTTTTGACAATAATTTTAAGATGAAAAAAAAAAACCCACAAAACAACCTAATGTCCATAAGGACATGTAGCTGAGGTTAAGAAATACAAAGCAGCCCAACTGTTAAGGGTGGTTCTTGGTCAAAGGTGATGATTAACTCCTTGTACTCATTCCTGCCCTCAATATCCTGATATAAGAGCCTGTTGATAAATGGATGTAAGCCCTGAGGATCCAAAGTTAAGCTGACTGATTGTCTTTTATAAACAAAAAATCTAGGTTTGTGATTCTTTTAGGATCCCTTGTAAGATTAACTTTCTAGATAGACACTAGAATGATTGATTCTTTCTTGGTAGCTCACTATATGCCCTAAAAGCAAGGATGAATGGGGTGAATGCCGAAAGATCAGAGAAGCAAAGGAGCCAGCCAGTAGAGAGACTTCTTACCTCTGCTGAATCCTCAGCCCGAAAGGGTCCCTGTATAACTGTAGCAAATGGCTCAGTTTTCTTTCCTACTTCTGTTTTAACCCCACCTTATCACTTCATCTCTCCACCCAGCCATACCACTTCCTGTTTTCTCCTTCCAAGTGCTGGGATTAAAGGCTTGTGTGCCTCCCAAGTACTGGGATCCAAGGCATGAGATCCCAAGTGCTGGGATTAAAGATATGTGCCACCGCTGCCTGGCCTCTAGTGACTAGCTCTCTCTTGTTCAAATCTAATCTTTATCAATTTTGATTTATAGTTTCTCCTGAAAGTTTTGTTTTATTTTTGAAAGCGCTTCTATTATCCAAAGCAGTATGGGTTTTTGTTGTTGTTTTGTTTTTGTTTTTACAATAGGCATTAGGTTCTTTAATTGTTCTGGGAAGGAGTTTCCTCCATGATGACAGGAAATGACTAAACTGAATTTGACATGGGGGCCTGCGAGAGTGTTTCCTGTTGGCAAAGGGTTACCTTGTCTGTCCCTTGTTGATCTACATTCATTATTCCAATGCCTGCCTTTGCCACACCTTCTGCATAATCCAGAATAGAGGGATGTTCTGTTGGGATTATTCTTAGAACAAAACATTGTTTCTAGGAATGCCCTGTTTACAATCCCTTTTTAGGTGACCTGGTTTACCACATTGAAACCTTTGACATTTTGATTTTTCTTCAAACCTCTGGAAGTCACCTCACGTGTCCAAGAATCATCATGATTATGAGATTCAATATTGATTATATCTTGAATCCATTCCTCTAAGGGTGTTGGTCTTGCCTTTAAGTGCCTAATTATCCTTTTGCATTATGCATTAGCATTTTTCAAAAGCCAGCAATTCAATTATTATTTGTTTAGTTTCTGAATTTGGTATCATACTATTTACTGCTGAAGTCAATCTTTGTAAGAAATCAGTGTTTTCTTTGGGTCCCTGTATAACTTTAGCAAATGGCTCGGTATTCTTTCCTACTTCTTCAATTCTGTCCCAAACATGCAAGGCTGCTTTGAGGCATAAAGCCAGGGTGTGGTCGTCACATAAAGACTGTTGTTCTACATTAGCATAATCTCCCTCTCCAAGAAGTTAGTCTTGAGAGATTTTCATACCTCTAGACCTACTTCCTTATTCAAGGGTCTTAGCCTCATCTTTCTACTAGGTCTGCCACTGGAACTGAGGACCAGGCTCCAAGATTGTTGTAACCAAGTCTCTCCAGTCTTGAGGGATAATTCTATAAAGCTGACCATAAGTTGAACTTCTCTCTCACAAACGGTGAATGCATGCCATATGAGACTATAGCTTACTTGAATCTCCTCACATCTAACATTTCCACAGGAGTCCAGTCAGCTCTTACACAGCCTTGGGGATATCTATCATTTGGCAGTTCCTGTAGGGCTACTGGATAAATTAAGGCTGGCTGTTTGTAAACCTTAGGCTGTTCCTCTCTAACCCTATAATGCAATGCTGAGATTGGTTCTCCTTTAAATTTCTCTGTCTGGGTCTGAATATCTCTATGATCCATTTTAATAAGTTTTCCTAAAATTTTTGTCTTGGCACTCATATTAACCAACTTTTTAAATGATAAAACAAAAAAAAACCCCATCAAACATAATATTTATAATTGACATTTTGTAAATCTCATCTAATTTAACTATCCTCTTGTTTAATTGCTCCATTTTCAAACTGTCCAACATATTACGATACAGAGGCCTAACTCCCCCTGTCATAATAGTGTTTTCCATTTTTTAATGTGGGAAATCCTCTCTCTTTTAACTACTTCCTGTCTTAAGAATTCTCAATTGTCTCACCAAATCTGCTGACGATGACGATGAAGATGTGAGGCTGACTGCTTCTGTGTAGAACAGTAGAAGCCTGAGTGGATTTTCAAGGCAGCTACCTAGTGTTGCAGCAGCCTGAGGAGGGGGGCCAGGGAAAGCCCACAACCCACCTGGAGAAAAGAAGCCAAAGAGCCAGCCATCTGCACAGAACAAGCAGGTATTTTTTAGAAGTACCTTGACCTTAAAGGATCCTTGTGGAAAATAATGATTATTTTACTGAGGGGGCCTTTCAGCCACCCCATGACCCTGGTCACAAGACACCTCAGGCATGCCTGGGCTCTTGTATTATTGTGTATTGCACACAATGCTTAATGAAGAACTAGAGTAAAGCTGGCATATGATGCTCTCCTTCAGTAAGACATGTAAATTAAGGTTAAGGTCCTTGGTATGAGGAAATACTTTATGTAACAATCTATAAATATTCCCTTGTATGGCTGTTCAGGCAAGTGGAAGTCAGCCAAACCCAAGCGAGATGAGTCCAGCCCAGTGAGTCCATCAGAAGAGTCTGATGAATAAAGAAGGAAATGATCAAGAGAATGTGTGAGTTTTTCTTCCCCAACACCCTCAGATAGAAAGTCCAGTATGTGCCAATGCTGTGGATGTTCCCTTCGAGCCCTGAGTGCTGCCTAACAGGACGGACCTCTGAGACCATGATATACCAAATCAAAATCCATAACATACTTGCAGAGGGCCCAGTGCAGACCCATGCAGGCTCTGTGATTGCTGCTTCAGTCTCTGGGAGCTCTCATGAGTCCCTGCTTAGTTGATTCCTTGGGCTGGGCTCTCCCAGTGTCTTCCACCCCTCTGGCTACCACAATTCCTCCTCTACCTCTTCTACTTGTTCCATGGGATTCCCCAAGTTCCAAGGGGAGGTAACTGATAGATACCTCCAACCTGGACTCTCTCTCTCTCTCTCTCTCTCTCTCTCTCTCTCTCTCTCTCTCTCTCTCTTTCTCTCTCTCTCTCTCTCTCTCTCTCTCTCTCTCTCTCTCTCTCTCTCTCTCTCTCTCTCTCTCTGCTTAATATTTGTCTGTGGGGGTCTTTACATCTATTCCCCTTAGCTTTTAGAGGCAGTATATGATGACTGGATTAGGCACCAAAGTATGAGTATAGTAAACACCATTAGGAATATTTTTAACTGATTTTTTTCTTCCACTAGTATTTAGTTCTAATCTAGCTAGGTCTCTGGGCAATTCAGCCCTCAGTTCTTGGTCACCCCGGCAGTGTCAGGCATGGGGCCCCTCTGGTGGCAAGGGTCTCAAATTAGAGGCCCAGTCATTGGTTGGCCACTCCAATAAGTTTTGTGCCACCATTGCCCCAGCACATCTTGTAGGCAAGACAGATTGTAGGCTGAAGGTTTTGTGGTTGGGTTGATGTCCCATTCCTACCAGTGGAAGCCTTGTCTGATTATAAAAGATGGGTGGTTCATGCTCCATATCCCCCATTATTAGGAGTCCTCGCTAGAGTCACCCTCACAGATTACAAGGAGTTTCCATTGCTCTAGGTTTCCACACCATCCCCTAAACACCCTCCAATTCCAGTTGTCTCTCCCCACACTCTCTCCCTCCATCCCCTACCTGATCTTCCCTAATCCCATCCCTACACATCCCTAGCCCACCCACAAAAATCTTTTCTATTTCCCCATCTCAGGGAGATCCATGTGTACCCATTAGAGCCCTCCTTGTTACTTAGTCTCTCTGGGTCTGTGGCTTGTAGCATGCTTATCCTTTGCATCTAACATCCACTTATAAGTGAGTATATACCACGTTTGTCTTTTCTGGGTCTGGGTTACCTCACTCAGATGAATTTTTCTAGTTCCATCCATTTGCCTACAAATTTCATGATATCATTTTTTTTAAAACTGCTGAGTAATACACTCTATTGTGTAAATGTACCACATTTTCTTTATCCATTCTTTGATTAAGGGACATCTAGGTTGTTTCCAGTTTCCAACTATTGTGAATAACTCTGCTATGAACAGAATTGGGCAGGTGTCCTTGTGGTAGGATGGAGAGTCTTTTGGGTGTATGTCCAAGAGTTGGATACCTGGGTCTTGACGTAGATCGAGTCCCAATTTTCTAAGAAACTGCCATATTGATTTCCATAGTGGATGTACAAGTTTGCACTCCCCCAGCAATGGAGAAGTGTTACCCTTGTTCCACATTATTGCCAGCAAGAGCTGCCACTTGTGTTATTGATCTTAGTCATTCTGACAGTGTAAGGTAGGATCTCAAAGTCATTTTGATTTGCATTTCCATGATGCCTAAGGATGTTGAGCATTTCTTTAAGTGTTTCTCAGCCATTTGAGATTCCTTTCTTGAGACTTCTCTGTTTAGATCTGTAGCCCATTCTTTTAGTTGGATTATTTGGTTTGTTGATGTCAGGTTTCTTGAGTTATTTATACATTTTGGATATTAGTTCTCTATTGGATGTGGGGTTGGTGAAAATCTTTTCCCATTCTATAGGCTGGTGTTTTGTCCTAGTGATGGTATCCTTTGCTTTACAGAAGCCTTTCAGTTTCATGAGGCTCCATTTATTGTTGATCTTAGTGCCTGTGCAATAAGTTTTCTGTTCAGTTTGTTGTCTGTTTCCTGTGCCAGTGCTATTCCCCACATTCTCTTCTATCAGGTTCAGTCTATGTAGTTTTATGTTGAGGTCACTGATCTTCTTGGACTTGACTTATGTGCATGGTGATAAATATGGATCTGTTTGCATTCTATTACATGCAAACAACCAGTTTTTGAAGATTTATTTATTGATTATTTATTGAAGATTCTTTCTTTTCCCAACTACCTTTCTGGCTTTTTTTGAAATCAAAAATAAGATATTCGTAGATTTATAGATTTATTTCTGAGTCCTTGATTTGATTCCATTGATCAGTGTGTCTGTTTTTATGCCAATACCATTCAGCTTTTATTACTATAGCTCTGTAGTACAGCTTGAAATCAGGGATGGTGATACCTCCAGAAGTTCTTTTAGTGCTCAGGATTGTTTTAGCTATACTTGGTTTTTTGTCTTTCCATATGAAGTTGAGTATTATCCTTTCAAGGTCTATAAAGAATTGTGTTAGAATTTTGATGGAGATTGCATTGAATCTGTAGATTGCTTTTGGTAGGATGGTCATTTTTAGTATGTTAATCCTATGGATTCATGACCATGGGAGAGTTTTCCATCTTCTAATATCTTCTTCAATTTTATTCATCAAATCCTTCAAGTTTTTAATCATGCAAGTCTTTCACTTTCTTGGTTATGGTTATCCTAAGATATTTTGTATTATTTGTGGCTATTATGAAGGGTGTTATTTACCTGATTTCTTTCTAGAACCATTTGTATATAGAAGACTACTGATTTTTTTAGTTAATCTTATATCCAACTACGTCACTAAAGGTGTTTATCAGCTGTAGGAGTTCCCTGGTAGAATTTTTGGAGTTTCTTATGTATACTATCACATCATCTGCAAATAGTGATACTATGACTTCTTCCTTTCCAATTTTTATTCCCTTGATCTCCTTCAATTGTCTTATTATTATAGCTAGAACTTCAAGTACTATATAGAATTGATATGAAAAGAGTGGACAGCTTTGTCTTGTTCCTGATTGTAATAGAATTTCTTTGAGTTTCTATCCCTTGAATTTGATGTTGGCTATTGGCTTACTGTGTAATGCCTTTAGTATGTTTTCATAATATAAATGTTTAGGGAAATTCCTCATTTCCCTATCTCTCCAAAAAGGGGTGCTGAATTTTTTCAAAGGCATTTTTTTTGCATCTAATGAAATGATCATGTGGTTTTTTTTCTTTCCCTTTGTTAATATGGTGGATTATATTGACTGATTTCTGTATGTTGAACAATCCCTGGATCTCTAGACTAAAGCTTACCTGGTCATAGTGTACGATCTTTTTTATATGGTTTTGGATTCAGTTTGCCATTATTTTATTGAGTATTTTTGCATCAATATTCATGAGGGAAGTTAGTTTGTAATTTTTTTTCTTTGTGAGTGTTTATGCAGTTTGGCTACCAGGGTAACTGTGGCCTCATAAAATGAATTAGGCAATGTTCTTTCTGTTTCTATTTTGTGAAAAAATTTGAGGAGTATTGGCATCAACTCTTCTTTGAATGTCTGGTAGAATTCTATGCTATAATTGTTATTGAGAGAGAATTTTAATGATTGCTTTTATTTTCTTAGGGGTTATAGGTCTATTTAAATGGTTTATCTGATCTTAATTTAACTTTGATAAGTGGTGTGTTTTGAGAAAATTATACATTTGGCTTAGATATTCCAGTTTTGTGGAGCACAGGATTTTAAAGTATGTCGTTATGATTCTTTAGATTTCCTTGTATCTGTTGTTATGTCTCGCTTTTCATTTCTGATTTTGTTAGTTTGGATATTCTCTCTGCATCTTTTAGTTAGTTTGAATAAGACTTTGTTTATCTTTGTTTCACTGATTCTTTGTATTATTCTCTTGTTTCTATTTTATTTTATTTTATTTCAGCCCTCAGTTCCTGCCATCTACTCTTGGGTGTGCTTACTTCTTTTTGTTCTAGGGCTTTCAGGTGTGCTGTTAAGTTTCTAGTATGAGATCTCTCCAATTTTTTTTTTTTATGTAGGCACTTTAATGCTATGAACTTCTTCTTAGCACCACTTTCATTGTGTCCCATAAGTTTGAGTGTGTTGTGCATTCATTTTCATTGAGTTCTAGGAAGTCTTTAATTTCTTTATTTATGTCTTGACCAAGTTTTCATTCAGCAGAGAGTTGTTAAGATTTCATGAGTTTGTAGGCTTTCTGTTGTTTCTCTTGTTGTTGAAATCCAGCTTTAATCCATGGTGGTATGGATTAAATAACCAGGAGGTTATTTTAGTTTTCTCATACCTGTTGAGACTTGCTTTGTGATAGAGTATGTGGTCTATTTTGGTGAAAGTTCTGTGAGGTATTGAGAATAAGGTATGTTCTTTTGTGTTTGGATGAAATGTTGTGTAGAAATGTTAGGTCAATTTGGTTTATAATGTCTGTTAGCTCCCATATTTCCATATTTCTCTGTTTAGTTTTGGTGTGGATAACTTGTTCTTTGATGACAGTTGGATATTGAAGTCTCCCACTATCAATATGCAAGGGTTAATGTGTGATTTAAGCTTTAGTAGTGTTTCCTTTACAAATGTGGGTGCCTTTGAGTTTGAGGCATAGAAGTTATGTAGAGAGAGACATTGTGGGGTAAAGGAGAAACCTGATGGTAGGGAAATTCCCAGGAATCCATAAGGATGACCCCAGATTGCACTATAGCAGTAGTGGTGAGGGTGTCTGAACTGGCCTACTCTGGTAATCAGATTGGTGAATACCCTAACTGTCGTCATAGACCTTCATCCAATAACTGATGGAAGCAGATGCAGAGATCCACAACCAAGCACCAGGCTGAGCTCTGGGAGTTCAGTCGAAGAGAGGGAAGAGGGATTATGTGAGAAAGGGGGGGGGGTCAAGATCATGAAGGGGAAATTTACAGAGACAACTGAAGCAAGCTCAAAGGAACTCATGAACTTTAGACCAACAGCTATGGAACATGCACGGGACTAGACTAGACCCTCTGCATATGGGAGACAATTGTGTGGCTGGGTCTGTTTGAGGGGCCCCTGGCAGTATGATCAGGATCTACCCCTGGTGCATGAGCTGGCTTTCTGGATCCCATTACCTACGGTGGGACTCCTTGTTCACCCTTGATGCAGCACTAAGGAGCTTGGTCCTGCCTCAACTGAATGTACCAGGCTTAGCTGTCCCCTATGGGAAAAGTTACCCTGTTGTCGGAGGGGATGAGGGGTGGTGGGTCAGGGAGGATAGGCAGGAGTGGAGGGAGTGGGAGGAGGGATGACAGGGAGATCTGTGGTTGGTATGCAAAATGAATGAAAAAAATTAAAAGAATTGAAACACCATCTTGTTGGATTTTTCCTTTGATTAGTATGAAGTGCCCTCCAACTGTCATGATTAATTTTGGTTTGAAGTCTATTTTGTTAGTTATTGAAATAATTACATCAGCTGTCTTCTTAGATCCATTTGCTTGGAAAATCTTTTTCCAACCCTTTTCTCTGACATACCTATCTTTTATATTGAAGTGTGTTTCTTAAATGTAGAAGAAGAATGTTTTCCAATCTATTCCATTAGTCTGTGTCTTTTGTTTTTTTGAGGGGATAGGATTGAGTCCATTGATATTGAGAGATATCAGTGACCAATAATTTTAATTCCTGGGTTCTGTTGGTGGTGGTGGTGGTGATGATGGTGGTGGTGGTGGTGGTGGTGGTGGTGGTGGTGTGTGTGTGTGTGTGTGTGTGTGTGTGTGTGTGTGTGAGAGAGAGAGAGAGAGAGAGAGAGAGAGAGAGAGAGGTGCTTCCCTTCTTTTGATTTTGCTGCTATGAACTTGTACATTTCCTGTGTTTTCATGGGTGTAGTTAACCTCCTTGGGTTGATGTTTTCCTTCTAGTACCTTCTGTAGGGCTGGAATTGTAGATATTTTTTGTTTACAATTGACTCTATCATGACATATCTTGTTTTCTCCATCTATGGTGATTGATACTTTTCCTGGGTATAGTAGTCAGGGCTATCATTTGTGGTCTCTTAGAGTCTGCAGGATATCTGTCTAGGCCCTTCCGAGTTTTAGAGTCTCTATTGAGAAGTCAGATGTAATTCTGATAGGTCTGCCTTTATATGTTACTTGATCTTTTCCCCTTGCATCTTTCAATATTCTTTCTTTGTTCTGTGTGGTTAGTGTTTTGATTATGTGGTGTGTGGACTTTCTTCTTTGGTCCAATCTGTCTTGTGTTCTGTATGCTTCTTATACATTTATAAGCATCTCCTTCTTTAAGTTAGGTAAATTTTCTTGTATGACTTTATTGAAAACATTTACTGTGCCTTTGACCTGTATGTCTTTTTCTTCTATTCCTATTTTTCTTAGGTTTAGTCTTCTCATATTGGCTCAGATTTCCGGGGTGTTTTATGTTGGGAATTTTTATTATTTAACACTTTCTTTGACCTATATATATTTCCTTGATTGTATCTTCAGTGCCTGAGATTCTGTCTTCCGTTTCTTATATGGTGTTAGTGAAGCTTGCTTCTGCAGTTCCTGTTTGTTTACCTAGATTTTTCATTTCCAGAATTCCCTGTTTGTGTTCTCTTTATTATTTCTATTTCTATTTTCAGACTTTGAACAGTTCTATTGATTTCCTTGACTGTTTGTGTTTTCCTGGAATTAAAGGATTTATTCATTTCATCTTTATGGACCTCCATCTTCTCCATAAAATTAGATTTAAAGTCATTTTCTTGTGCTTCAGCTGTGTTGGAATATTCAGGGCTTGCTGTGGTAGGGTAGCTGGGCTCTCTGGTAGTGATGTATGGCTTTGGCTATTGTTGATTGTGTTCTTATTCTGGCATCTAGGCATCTGTTTTTGGGGGTGATTATTGATCTAGGTGCTGATTTCTGAGTTTGTCTTTGTTGCATGAGTGTTTTGTTTCTTGGTTTCTGTTTCCTCTCTGTTCTTCTCACTCATGTGGCCTGTGGTAGAGCAGGTGGTCTTCACCCAAGTTGGGGGCTAGGACACAAAGACAAGGAGGGGTAAGGGGATTAGGGATAGAGTGGGGTGTCACTGAGAAAATGGGGAGGTCATAGTTGGGTGGCATACCTGGACTTCTGGCATCTTGTGTTGCCTCTGGTCAAGCAGGGTGTCTCAGCCCAGTTGGGTGCTGGGACACAGAGTCCAGGAGGGGAGAAGTGGTTGAGGATAGAGTGGGGTG
The DNA here is from genome assembly GCF_007827085.1 of Peromyscus californicus insignis. Lineage (NCBI taxonomy): Eukaryota > Metazoa > Chordata > Mammalia > Rodentia > Cricetidae > Peromyscus > Peromyscus californicus. Next base: position 19,403,031 of record NW_026294514.1, on the reverse strand, counting down.
CACTAGGAGTGTAGGGGAGGTCTGCAGGTGGTAGCCTACCTGGAGTTCCTGAGGTTGGAGTGGCTTCTGGTTAATTGCATCTGGAATGGCCATGTGAGTCTTTGCAACACAGAGATGTGCCCAGGAGTAGGGAGTCACTTGTCAGCTCTTCACCATTAGCACTTCCAAAAGTTAGGGACTTGAATCTTCTGTTTTTAAGGGATAGTCCATAAATTCCTAGCAGTGCTATGGTTGTGGTTTCAGGCTAAAGTCATGAATAATTCCCTAATAAATTATACCCCTTGCTTTTTCACAATTGAGGACATATATTTCCTTTCATAGAGATGGTTTCCTTAGTGTGAGATGGGATTTCTCTAGCAATAACATTTATTTACTGGTCTTCATTTTGGTAACATTAAAATAATATTTTTCTTTTCATCCTATTCATAAAAGTCTTATAAAATTTGTTTTTTAGTTTGGAATCATTTAAAAATGTAAAATATATTTAACAAAATAACTAGACCCACCTTCTTGTCTCTATAGTTTATGTCCTCCTTCTCAAATTTTTCCTTAATTAGTAACCTAAAATTAACTGCACAGAATACTCTTGGGGGAATGCAAATATTACTTAATTCCTGTTATCTCTAGCTTTGACAATTTGTTCATTAAAGTTCATATTAGAGATGCTGTGAGTGTGACATAAATCCACCTGCAGATTAATAGGCAGATTTATCAAATCCCAATCCTAGCAGTTATAGTCAAAAGTCTAATACCTTAAGCACACAGGTACAGGGAAATATAAGAAAGGCTCACCAAAACCTAGAAAAGCAGTACCCCTAATTTATTCTACACACGTTTTGGGAATACTCGTGCATAAGAACAGTTGCTAGAGAGTAACCTTGGTCAAGGACTAGACACTCGAGTAAGTGGCTCTTACAGAAATAGGCCAGATCACATTGAAACAAGTGAAGAGTAGGCATCCTGTCAAGCCTCACATATTACTCAAAGGGAACCACTTCTGAGGCTTTGAAATATGGATATATATATATGATTTTACTTGGTATCGTTGTATAAATAAAATATGAAATTCTAAAATTTTTCCTCCTTCACCTTTCTTTTTTTCCTCACTACCACCAATCCCCAACTTCTCATATTCTTTTATCTAAATTCCAGAGACCTGAATATTCTTGTCAGTTTTCTTCTAATCATGCTTGCATACAGTGGCTCTGCGGGATACCTTGATGAAAACCCCATTTTGTTCTCCAGTGAGATTATGCCCGTAGAGCAGGAGTTTATACTGAATCTTACTATCAGTCTTCATGCTGCTTAAATCTCTATTCTCTACATGTTTTCTGTCTCACCCCCTCCTCATCTGCTTTCAAATCTTTCTTCTTCTTGATCCCATCCCTCTTCTCTCTCATTTTATGAGTTTCACAAGGTAAGAACACTACTTAAACTCTTCCCTTGCTAACTAAAGACATTACACTGAACAGATCAAATTTCTAGAAAATATTGACTTACACTACAACTTTATACTTGTTGAACAATAAGCCTCTGTTTCTCTCCAACTTTATCTCATGGTACTCATTTTTCTGTTTTTGACTGATACAATTCTGTCTATTTGATGCATCATGGAAGTGAATTTATGAGCTATTTATCCTATATCTCTCATTTCATTTAGCAAAATAGCCTTCATGTCTATACATATTTTTGCATATGGCAATTTTTTTTCAAGTACTAAATTATAGTCTGCTGTATCCACACATTTTAACATAGGTAAAAGAGTATTTAGGCTATTTCTAAGTCTTAACTAAGTTGAATAATTCTGTAATGAACAGAGACTGCAAATTTTAGATTCAATTCTTCTGGATATATGCCAAAAATAGAGTTTCAATATAAAATAATCTATAAATATAATACATTTCATAGGTCCTTAGACTAGTTCCTAATCATCCTTTCTTCTCTCTGAAACCTCATGAGCAAGGTCTCTGGTGTGTTTCTCTAAGGGTAATTGCCTTCCATATTCCCACCAAAGTGGCCCATTAACCTCTGCTTTCAGCAGGCTAGGGCTCTCCCAAACCAAGGTAAGAGATTCTTCTATATTCTACCCACAGAGTAATTCTGAAGACCTAAGAGCCACATAGCCATGGTTCTCACAGCAATGGTCCTCCTTTTTAGTACCAACTTTATTTGTCACTTTCTTGTCTTGTTGCTATGACAAAATATCCCAACAAAAATAACTTAAGGGAAAAGGGACATATTTTGGCTCACAGTTCCAGCACCAGTCCGTTATGATGGAATCATTCTCCCAGCAGGAGCTTGAAGCAGCTGGTCGTGTTGCATCTTTAGTTAAAAAAGAGAAAAGGGTGAGTGCTTTTGCTCGACGAGTTTTTAATTTTTTTATTTGTATTCAATTGAAGACCCAAACTCAGGGAACGATGCTACCCACCTTTATGGTGGGTTATCTCATATCAACTAATCCAGTCAAGATAATCCCTCACAGGTGTGCCTGGAGGCTTGTCTTTCAGGCGAATCCAGATCCTGTCAAGTTGACAATCAACACCAATAGTTACAATTTTATTATCTTGCCTTCTGGCATTTGGAGTTGCCAGACATAAATGTGGGATAAGCCTAAAATTTGCTCATTAATTACCTGTTTTGTCTGTCTAAATACTTGCCTCATGTGGTACATTTCAAACACAGCAAGAAGAAACCAATGCCTCTAGACATATCCTGGTGGCGTCTTTAAATTTCCATGATAAAAAGGTTTCCATCTTTTTTTTTCTGTGAGACAAAGCAATGTTAACTTGTAGGAGTGAGTAAATAAACAAAAGACAATTTCATACACAGTAGGAACACAAACTTGCTGACTCAGTTTCTTTCAATGTCCAATCGATGATACATAAACATAATTATGGCTTGCTGTCTATACATTTTGATACATACCTATTAATTCTTTATTGTCTAAGGTAATAACAACAAACACATTTAAGGATGGGTCCATTGCATTTTTGTACTTCAGAGAAGTACTTTCAATTCCTGAGCCCCTTTCATCACCTGAAATAGAAAATCCTCAAGCTTTGTGGCCAGATGAGATGCGCACTGACTGCAAATGCTAAGAACTACATCGAAACCCATGTGCGGCAGGCGGCAGCTTTGCTGTTTGAGTGCCTTCCTGTGGCAAAACTGCACAGATGTTTAACAGAAAAGCTAGCAGGTAAATAAGATATGCCCTCTCCCTTGATATCCAGAGTAAGAAACAGAAGACTCTTCAAATTGTTGGAGCAAATGAGGCAACAAACTGCCATGGAGACAGAGGCTGGACTATAATTTGTATCTAAAGAAAAACCTCAAAGGAATGATGATTTTTGAACAAAATTGAGGACTGTCATTTGCTAACCAGAAACGTTTCATCAGAACATCCCATGCTGCAATCTTTGCTATTACTGGTAACAAGTTTGAACACACAATGATGTGAGCTCAGAGCAGCATCTTATCTCACGAAATGGGAGGGATTGAAGCATCCTCTTTGTGAGCAAGACCACAAGACCGGAAGAGAAAACCCTTTAAATCTGTTGTTTTCATGACTTTTCCCATGGACACAGCTCTTCTTCCTCTGTTTACAGCTAAAGCAAAAAAGGCAATTTGGGCCTGAGTCATGTCATTAGACATCTGTGCCTTTTCAGAGGGCCAAGCTGCTAATATGAGGGTGAATGTACAAAGAGAGTGCATGAGTTACCAGACCTTTTCGATCCAAATCAGTGCCCTTGAGGGCAGGCAGATGATGTAAGTGGAAAAACCTGACTCACTGAGTGAGCAAGCGGACAGTGATCAAGGCATGTATTAAGAACATGATCCAACAAATTACTATATTCAGTATTCACATTGAATGAAATGGTATTTAACTCGTACTTTGGGGAAACTTTTATGTGATATGTCTCTATTTCCAGTTTCAGCCTAATTTTCAGATGACTGGAGTATTCAAAGTCAGGTTTTATTTGGGATAAAATCTCCAGGAAAGAAGATAAGTTTCTGTTAGGAATATCAAGAAGTGTTTGAGGGTTTCTTGTTTTGTTGTTTTAGGGTTTGGAAGTACAATTAATGTGGTTTTCTTTGACTGGATTGAACTGAGTTATAACATGAGTCCTTTCATGGTGCAGTACAATTATTGTGGTTTTTTTTGACTGGATTGAACTGAGTTATAACGTGAGTCCTTTCATGGTACACCAGCCAACATAGGCAGTGATACAGGAAGCATTCACAGTTTATGGCTTAGTAGTAGAATAAATAATGGCATCTAAACTGGGAAAGTTTTACAGTTAAAGCTCAGAACATGTTAATTGGGAACATCCAATGCCTTCAACTTCAGCTTTATAGATCTGTCATCGACAAAACGAAAGAACAATGTTGACCTTCCCCTCAGCTTGACTACACTTAAAACAATCTTCTAAAATTTAATGTAAAGTCATGCACAGGTTGTAAGTGAAAGGATGGGCAAAGAAATTCCATGTAAACAGTAACTAAAAAGAGAAACAGTCTCTGTAGTCATATCAGACATAAATAAACTATAATCAAATACCAGAGATTTTCAGTAACTATGAGACAAAGAAGAATATGATAGTATAAACCATAGTAATGTATAATGCAAAGAAGGTCATCTCACCATGAAGACCTAGTAATGATTTATATATGTATATGTATATAAACAGAGGAGCCCATCTAGCCTGTGAAACAATACACAAGTGTCACTAATCACCAGGGAAATGAAAATTAAAAGCAGCAAAGAAGTATCACTTCATGCCCATTTATAGGGCTGCTACCAAAAATACTAAACCTAATGGGGGAAAAAAGGAAGAGTATTAGCAAGGATGTGGAGAAATGGAACTCCTGCACATTTTGACACAACCATTGAAAATAGTATGGAAGTTCCTTGCAAATGAAATGCAGAATTGCATAAAGACCCAGAAATTTCTATTTGCATATAGATCCAAAAGGTGAAAACTGCTTCTCCAAGAAAGACTTGCAAAGACATTCTAGGTGCAATGATATTTATGATTGACTGGAGTAGAAGCAATATAAAATTCTACTAGTGGATAAAGAAATTGCTGAGCATACATACAACAATTTTCTGCAGTATGTTTTTCTGATCTATGCTAGAAAACAATGAGATTTGTCTCAAAACCACAGGTACACAGGGCTTCACTCCCATGAGTTGTCGCAGTGATTAACTTTATGGGAACAGAGAGGGTGATGCATGTGAGACAGAGGTACTGAATATTGCTTATTCAGTCTCTGTTGGTCTAAAAGGGAAAGTTTCAGAGACCCATTGTAAAATAACGTGCTTTTCTGGTGGGAAACAAACAACAACAAAATAGGAAAAAAGATCCTAAAGATAAGTTTATGCTTTGCATTATCTTAGCAGAAAAGTATCAGTTAGTTAGTACACCCCAATATTTATAAGAACAGCACAACAAAATTCCTCTTCAAGCTATTACTTTAATCCAATTTAAAATGTTAACCCAACGTATGTTTTTCAGGAGGTAAAATCCTCTGAAACATGTCATTATCTTCTTAAACTTCAACTTGCCAATGTGCCAAGTTGTTATTTTATCTATTTTATTTTTGATGGGTTAATTTTAATAGCTGAGGAAGTTGTTCCTTATAACGTAAACCTTTTTCCTGGTGTTCGTCTTGTTGGATGTGTTTCACACTTACTTCTTTCAGTTTGTAAGGTGTTCTATATGCCCTGGAAAAATAATGAGAACTGTTCCAGTAGAGCCTGGACTATTTCTGGCCTGATTTAAGCTTTAAAATGTATGCTATCCTCCACCCCCAATCCTATACGAAGAGATTAGATAAATTAAATAATCTTTCTCATTCTCCTCTCTCTCTCTCTCTCTCTCTCCCTCCCTCCCTCCCCTCCTCCCCCTCTCTCTCCTTCCCTCCCTCCCTTTTTCTCTCTCCCTCTCTCTTTGAGGTGGTTACTGTAAGGACAACATATAGAAATTGCTTTTGAGGTCATAGTAACTGAATGATTTGCCACTGTTTCCCATGACTCCATACTGGAAGGTCCTCCAATCTCCACCCTGGGAAAGCTTCAGCAGAGACAGTGAAATACCAGCAGGGATTCATAGCTGGGTGTTTCACTCCCAGATGCATCCCTAGAGCTCCCTCTTGGTTTCTGCTTCTTTGCCGCATCTCTCAACCCTACTCCAAATCCAGGCCTATAGGATGGTCTAGTGTTATTCTCAGGCACTGCTCAGGCTGTTCTTTTCAGGCAGGATTGACTTGATTCCTTTTTTTTTCTAAACCAACTGTCTCCTTGTTTGTCTGCCTTCAAGTGGGTCATCAATTTAGGAATGAAAACAAAGCAACTTCTGCTTCGATTAGTTTGATCAAGAATCAGCTCAAAAAAGAAGTTGTTCATTTTTTCCTCTGTGCCCTCTGTCTGCCTCCAAAAACAGGCTTTGCTCTGTATTTATTAAACAGTAAAAAAAAAAAAATCACAGTATGGAAAAGAGGTGAGTAATTCTTTACAGAAATCTTTAACAGATTTTTATAAAGAAAGGAGTTAATTCATTGACCCAGAGTTCAAAACCACGAGTGGATGTTAACAAGTTATATCCACATGTTGCTTCCAACATTTACGTATTATCTTTGCTTTATACACGTTAAAATTGTTGTACGAGTTGTACCGACCCTATTCTAAGATGGCTGCAGGGCTCCTCTGGTGGTCTCTGATGCTCACCTGATTCTTGCTGCCTATGTTTAGTTGAGATAGTGTGGAGCTGGTGGACTCGGTACACAGGATGAGAAAGGGCACCTCCACCTGGGAGCCGCCATGCCTTAGCCCCGCAGCCAGCCTCAGGCAGTGGCCAGCACAATTGCAGCTCACAGCCAGCAAAGCCACCAGACAGCCAGCAAACAGGCTTTAAACGTGTCCACGTGCACTGATGCATTAAATCGCTTAGCCGTTTCACTGGAACAGGAAAGTGATCTTGCCGAGTGTAGTCAGGTTTCTGCTGGCAGAGAAAATTCGCATCTTGGTAATAACGCTGGGGCAGGAGCAATGTTCACAGTTCTGAAGCTCAGTAGTTGAGCTAAGGGAACCAAAAGAAGATTATCATAAAAGGAAAGCAAAATGCACTTCTAGTACACCAAGACTTGCTGGGCGACACAAACTGAGCTTCAGAGGGAGAGAAGGAAACAAAGGAAGCAATCTCAATGTTGGGTGAAAAGGGATGGAAGGGTAGTAATGGGAGGCGTTGGGGAGGTGACTGTGTTCAAAACACATGGTGTAGAATTCTCAAAAACTAATAAAAATATGTCAAAAGTCTACCTCAATTGCAACAAAAGCAACAACCAAACATCTTATGCTTACTCCGTAAAGTCAAGGAGAGAGGGAGCTCCAGAGATAGAAGAAGTTTGATCTTGACTCTGAACTCAAGCAGGGTTCATATGGAGGAAACACAACTTTCCGTTTCTAGTTCTGAGTCCTGGATTAAGAACACTGAGCACCTGAGGAGTGGATAGCTCACAGAGCAGAAGGAAAGGAATGCTTCAGAACACAAGCTCTCAGTTTTCAGAGGTAGGCTATGGCAATAATGAAAAGCATATTAATTAAATGGGTTTATAAGAAAACATCTATATGTACAAATAGACACACACACACACACATATATGTAAAACACAAGATAGTGGTGACTGCTGAGGAGACTCAGATCTGGTAGAAGAGCAAAGTTCTCAGCCCGCTCTCAGCAACAGAGCATATGAAGGTTATCAAGCTCTTAGAATGACTATTATTCCTAGGTATTTATGGTATTGAGTTGGATACAATGGAAAGAAAATGGAAATAAAAATGAGCAAACAAGTCAAGAAAGGGAACTTTGCACAGACAAATGACATTACTAGGCTGTGAACTGAGCTGGGGGACTGAAATTGAAAGCAATGTAAAGCACTATTCCTTTTGTACAATGTAAAAACTTTTTAGGCAAACAAAACATGTCCACTCCGAACTACTCACACATGTATGTCTGTTTTCCGCTGCAGGGATTCAATTGCTCTACTTCTAACTAACCAAATTCTAATAGGCTTGTTCAACCTGAGGCCACTGGCCCCACGTGCATCGTAGGCTAGATATGCCTATTACCAGAACACATTTGTAAATGACAGCATCATGTCACAATGTCAAAAGACTGGCAAACACTGCTAAGACTTCTTTACACTCACACAGATGAGAGCAATGTGGACCTGGTGTTTGGTCGTTTCCAGGTGGTATCTACTGTAGCTAGAGTTTTCCTGCCTGGCCCACAGTCAGGACAAATCTCTCTCACCTGCCAGTCCCAAGCCGCTCAAACCCGATCAAGTAAACACAGAGATTTATATTGGTTGCAAACTGTATGGCCGTGGCAGGCTTCTTGCTAACTGTTCTTACAGCTTAAATTAATCCATTTCCATTAATCTATACCTTGCCACATGGCTCATGGCTTACCGGCATCTTTACATGCTGCTTGTCCTCATGGTGGCTTGCAATGTCCCTCTGACTCAGCCTTCCACTTCCCAGCTTTATTCTCCTCCTTGTCCCGCCTACACTTCCTGCCTAGCCAATGGCCAATCAGTGTTTTATTTATTGACTAATCAGCAACACATTTGCCATACAGAACATCCCACAGCAATCTACCTGTCTCTATGGTAGGACTCTAAGTAGATTAATCTTTAAAAATTCAACATAAAATTGATGAATTGCTGATGATTTTTGGCAACATTTAATGAAAGAGATCAGTAAGTAGGCTTTCATTATTATGTGGGAGAGCAAAACAGGCAATACAAATGCAATTTGCACACAAGAAAAATGATCTTCATTTTATACCTATCAGCAAAACTATAGAGAAAGCATAAACATAAAACATGGTTTAATTTAATAAAAGTAAATGAGAGAAGGACCATGAATTTTTGGTTTAAGTAGTTGATGTTTGCCAGGAGCCTTCCCTGGTGGTAGAAAGGTCCCAGCACAGGATTTAAGGAGTCGGTGGGGGAAGGAAGGAAGTCACACCAATGTGGTTGGGCAAATCTTGCAGCCTGACTGACTAGCAGCCAGAGTGCTTCACTTATACAGAATTTAGTAAGCAGTGATAGATTCATGATGTTCCAAAACACAGATCATATCATTTTTGTTTTTGGACATGTATTTCGCTTCCTCTTGCTCATCTTTTAGTCATCGTTAATAAATTATGACAGAATAGAGTTATAATTTCCAATCATTTTCCCTCAAGTTGACATTATTAATAAACTGAGTTATTATTCTTACTCATTAATTCTTAAAATCAAAGTTTTAACAATCTAGAGGAACATGACAGTTTGTTCTCAGGCTGGTAGCTCTGGTTGCTTCAAGGATGCTAGACCAAAACAAAACTCTTCAAGCCACCCCAGGCATTTTGCCATGTCCCAAACAGTGTATTCTTAACTCTTAATGGCCAGAGTGCCCAGGAAAAATCCTCAGGCTAAAGCTGCTGCAGTTATTATCCAAATTCTGGCATAGTATAATGTTCATATTTATATCTTAATAGAATATGTCTAATCCTAGCATTCTGTTGTTCTTTGGTCATATGACATTACCGTGATTCTGCATGTGCTAACTTTTTTAAGAAAAGGAGATCCTGACATCTCATTCTTTTATCATATTTCCACTCCATACTTTGCTCATCAATATATCTCTGTGTAGGGCAGAGGTATATGCCACATAATTGTCTGAGTGTACAATGGAAAGAGGCTTGTAATCTGAACTGTGGACAGCTCTTCTAGCCCACTGAATCTTGTCCACCTTTTAAAGTTTATTTTGTTTTTAATATCTTGTTCCTGTGCAGGGGACAGATGTTTCAAGAATGTCTCATAGCCTCATGAAGAGACCTCTGACTTCTTTATGTGTCACAACCTCCAAGACATAAGGAAGAACTTCAAGTAGATAAGGATATCTCCCTAAAAGCAGGGGGAATAGTATGTTCAGGACTATCCTGGGGAAGCTTAAAAGCAGCATTCCTGGGAAAAGGAGTAAATGATTCATAAGAAATTTTCCATCATCCAATATCCCCAAATTGTACAAATATTAAAAGTCCCTGAAGTATGCAACAGGTGGAGATGAAAACCAAAGGTGACATGGCAGCCATCGTGCGACTCAGCTTGGCTGGATCTTTGTCAAGCAGCTGTGTTGGCTTTATGACTTCTGCCATTCCATTCAGATATGGCTGTGCCAGATGTTTCTAGAATTATTATTTTTTTACAGGTTGTTTAACTAATAGGTGTGTTGTTCTAACTCAAGTCTTTGGCACTTAACTTTTAGGTATCTTGTGTAAAATAGGTAAATTCTATTTCCTATGTTTGTGAGTTAAAGGCTTACTTTTCTTAGGATGAATAACAGTTTAAATTATTCAAATACACTTTTTTACATAGTTCCAGATCAATGTAACAAATGAAGCATAATGTGCTTGGAAGAATGCTGCCCATGTGCTATTTAAAAACCAAAGTCCTGTTGGGCATGGTAGCATATGCCTGTAATCCAGAACTTTGCATGTTGAGGTGGAAGAATCTTGATTGCTAGAGAGACTGGAATACACTGGGAGCATATGACATTTAGAAGTGTAGAAATATACAAAAATGCTAAATTGATATATATGGACATTTCATCTTTTTTATTTACTGTTTTCTTTCTATATACGTGTGTGTGTGTGTGTGTGTGTGTGTGTGTGTGTGTGTGTGTGTGCACAGTATGCATGTTTCCTTGTGTATAGGCACATGTGTGTGTGCATGGGTATGCCTGCACATGCATGAGTAAATATGTGGAGACCCAAGGTTATTGCTACGAGTCTTCCACGGTCACTTTCCATTTACTCACTGAGGCAAGATCTCTCAAGCAACCCCAAAGCTCTAGAATTACAGGCAAGCCACCATGTCCATATAGCATTTGGGTAGGTGCTGGAGATCCAAACTCCAGTCCTTACCCTGGCACAACAAACGCTTTACCCATCAAGCCATCTTTCCATCATCCACTGTATGAGCTTTTAAAGTTTCCTATAATTTGTAATGAATTATACAGCAAAATATGGATTATTTGCATAAATTACATTTTTTTCTAGAAAAATAAAAGGCAGAACCTGAATTATTCCGACACATTCACATGTATAGGGGTGACATTGACAAGAAGTTTTCTAATAGGAACTCTAAGAGTAGGAAATTGAATATGATATCTTATAAGGATTGAAAACAGTAAGAGGACTGAACTATGGTAGCTTTAAATACATTATATTATACAATATATGCAAAGTGGGGAAGATCTACCTTAAAGAATCACTTTCATGGTTTGAGCAGATAGACAGTGATAAATTACCACCTGCAAGGACATTATACACGTGGATACAACTGGCATTCCTAGACCTGCGGACAGGAATAATATGGGTAACTTTATCTCCTTTAACAGGAATCCTGATCCAACACTGCTGAGGAAGCAAACATGTCCAGAGATAGGACAAAGTTAGGGATCAATTGACAATTAATGGATTAATTAGAGCATCAAGAACCCAGCTTCTTTCTGTCTTGATCCTATGCCACTTCTAATCCAAACTTCTTCCTCCATAGAGTTGCAGGATGGGCTGCAATGCATCCAGACACAATGGCCTGATGTGACAGGGTCAAAAGATACCAAGCTGTCCAGCCCTTGTGGTTCTGTCTTGTGTATGAAACAAAAGTTTTCCAAGAAATGGCCAGAACTTTTTACCTCTCCCTTTTTGTTTTTGACCAATGCAAGATTGGGCTGAATACTGCGTAGTATCTCTGAACTATACTAGTTACATATGGAAGCTGATTAAAAATGAGTTGGGAGGGAGAGGCTGGGGGGTGGGAGGAGGGAAAAGGGGGATCTTTGATTGGCGTGTAAAATGAATGAAAAATTTTTCTTAATTAAAAAAATGGAAAAAAGGGAAACTGAAAAAAAAACCAAAAACAAAGTAAATTCCTGTGGCTTTTAAGCAGAAAAAAATTGTCATTAAATAATAATAGCTTAGACCCAAAGTTCTATGTTCATGCATTTTCTTTATGCAATTTATTTTTTACTATTAATCTCTACTGCAGTGTCATTATTAATGATGAATTATGTAAAGTGATAAGTAGATTGGTTTATTCATTTTTTTTTCTTTTGGTGAATTAAAGTTATTTTCTCACTTAAAAAAAATTAAAGTCATCTTGTCACTAGATGAATTCTTCATGATATGAGACTGCTTTGGGTTGAAGGGACAACACATTTCTCCCCATGCATCCTTGGGCACTTTTTAAAAAATTGGAACTGATGAACCGATCACTTTTCAATGTGATCACTGCTGAACTGTTTAACAGTTGACTAACATTCACACTCTATGTCACAGAGTGCTGGGGCTCTGTCACTTCCCATCCTCACAAGCATTTGTGAAAACAAGACTTTTTAACATGTTTATCATTTGTAGTGAAAATGATAAAACCTTATGATTATTTTTCTGATGACTAGTGAATAGAAGCATTTCATTATCTCTTGACCTTTTGTCTGCTTTGTTTTAATTCTGTGTCACCATTTCAAATATTTTGCCCTTTTCTAAGTTGGAAAATTTTTGTCTCATTTATTACTAATTTCCTCTATATTTTATAGATTCTATGTATGCTATATGTGTTTTGTATACAAACAGATACACACATACAAAGAGAAAGAGAGATTTTATAATATATGCGTATGTATAGCTAAATGTATGTGTGTAATGTGTGGTGCTTTTTTATACCAATTTCATAATTTCTAAAGTTGCTATTAGCAGACACAATACTGAAAATTTCTAATATCTCCAGGAATTCAGTTATCTATCTTTTGATATTCAAGGCCTCTCACAACAAGGTTTTCCATTGCTTTATTTTTGTCCCTACTAGACAATCACATAAATATAACCCTGTATGTAATTTTTACTTTAATTTCTTTCGTTCATCACAATGCATTTTAGATTCATCTACATTGTGTGTTTCATTACTTCTTTTTTATTGCTTAGTAACAATGTACTCTATATTACTGGTGTTCATAAATCATGAGCCTTTTAACATTAAAGTGCAGTTCTTGTGTGAATATACCTTCAATTCCCTACAGTAAACAGATAAGGGGAATTTTAAGATCATTTAGTAAACATATGTGCATGGGGTCCATTTATTGACTGGTTGGTTATTTATTGTGGTACTTGAGGGACTCACACATAATACTAAAAATACATTTGCTTGTCTGTTAGAACTGGTTGCATAAACAAGACCAGAAGAATTGTAATATCAATGGACATGTTAATGTGGAAATGGAGGGGGTTTTGCAGGGTCCTATCCAAGCAGCTAATGACAGCTGGGAGAAGGATTATTAGCCTCTTCCAAGGATGAGTCACCTTATTGATTATCTGATGCAGAGTGATCAATCCTAAAATCATATACACACAAACAACAAAAATGGAAGCAGTCAGTTGTATTTTTATGTTTGTGCATACACACATATACAGATATGTAACAATAATAATCAAAGGAAACAGATTATTAAAATTGAGAGTGGGAGTATAGAAAGGGTTGCAAGAAAGATACCTGGGGGCGGTGGAGAGAGGAAGGGAAGGGAAGTGATCTATTTCAACTAAAAATACATTGAAAGTGTTTACTTTGTAAACTCTTGTGATGCCTTTTGATGAAAAGACATGTATTAAAAAAGGTGGTCACTGTGTCTTTCTTAGGAATTTTTCCCTTCCCATGAGAAAGGACATGTATTATGAAACCATTCTCCTTTACTACCTAATGTCTTTCCCAATGCTGGCTTTTTATGTAGATATTTAAACAATCAGAATTTGAGAGCTTTAGTCTTTGAGTTATCATCTTTTGTGCGCTCTGATAATACGCTGAGCTAATGTTTCAGTTTAATTTGAGAAGTTATTTTTTCCTACTCTAATAATATTTCTGTCAAATGCTAAAACTGACTTAAAGAGAAAACTGTCAAAACAAATTTGAGTGAATTTCATATTGTTGCCAAGTTGAGTTGAGCTCACTGCCAGATTATTTTTTGTTAATTTCTTTGCTGTTAGTGTGAATGTAATGGCAATCAATACAGAAATTTACATTTCAAAATAAGTACCAAAAGGCTAAAAAATATTCCATTTGTTTATTTCTCCAAAGGAAATAGAATTAAACAATAGACAAACTCAGCAGTAATTTTTTTTAAACTTCTGACTTTGATTGAGATTTAACAAAATCATGTATAAGGAAGTCATTATTATTCTCCAAAGAATTTTCCTGTACGTGATTGGCTCATTAGAAAGGAATCTTTTCCTAGTATTTGTCATAGACTTAAAAAGAAAACAAAGGAAAAAATAGAATCTCACTTTATACTCTGGGCTACCCTGGAGCTCGCTAAGTAGATCAGGCTGGCCTTGAACTCACGAGATCTTCCTCCTTTTGCCTTTGTCTGGACATTCTAAGTACTAGGACTAAAGGTACACAGTACTATGCCTGACTTTGAATTTTTTAAATGAAGTCTTTTGCTACCTTTATAACAAAGTATCAAAACTTGGAAACTTGGAAAGATTGGTTCACAGCTTGTCCTGTGTAGCATATTGAGGGCCATGTTGACAGCTTTCTGCTTGAGACAAATAAAATGGTTTTTGGGCTTGTTTGGGAAATTTCTGCCATTTCCTGAATATTTCATTCACAGATCTAGGATTGTAACCCACATATTGACTTTGTTCTGTGTCAGTAAAGCAAAAAGCCAACAAACAACCTTCAACAGAAAGACCCGATGTCCTTGTGTGATAGGCTAACAATCTGGGTAGGATCTCATTCCTCATTAGGGAGTGCTGGGTAGGTTTAAATTGCCTTTAAAAACGTGAAGATGCAAGCTGGTGAAAATGAGTTAATGTCCAGGGTAAACTGGAAGTGTATGTCTTTCCTTGGGTCACAGAAAGATTCACTTTCTGCCTGTCTTTTCTGTTCTGCTCCCCGCTTTTCTCCTTGCAAACAAATAAAGCTAACAATAATTTGCTCTGTCTCTGCAAATGAGTTAATTCCTAGTTTTTGTAAAGTTTAATTTATCAATACTCTTTTCTGACACTATAAATCAAGTTTTTTTATTCTTTTTTGATATTTTCTTTTGTGATTTTTAGATTTAAAATATTTTTAGTTTTTATCTAAGTTTAGGATCCATTTAGAGCACACACACACACACACACACACACACACACACACACACACACACACCCTTTGCTAACAGAGCTTTCTTTCCTCCAAGTTTACTCTGTCTTCAGGTATATAACAAAGTAATAGAATGGAAACTTGAAGGACATTAAAATTGTTGTCACGCTGTAGGTGGTGTGTGTGTGTGGGGGGGGGGAGGCGAAGACACACACACACAGAGAGAAAGAAAGAGTGTGAGCTAAGCTTTCCTTCCCTGTCCATCATTATTCTCTTTTCTTGCTGAGGCATATGAACCTCATTGTTATTCATCAAAAAGACCTTGGTGCCCAGCCTTAACCAAGGTGCAAGCAACCCTGTAGAAAAGAGAGTTGAAGAGCTGGGAGACTGAGAGGAGACATGAAACGCTCTCTGTAGGCCAAACAGGACAACTACTGTGTCCTCGCAGGACAAATGAGCCGTTCCGTGGGGACCCTAATTCTATCCAGGAGCCTTTATCACCAAATCATCTCTGAATGGCCTTGTATCTCTGCTCTATCTGACGGAACATTAAATTTCATCACATGAATTTCAGAACGCTCAGGTTAACTACGACACGTCTCCCCTCCCCACCTTTTATGTGTGTTTAGGATTGTGTACACTAACGTTCCTACAGCTTAGGAGTAGCTCAAAGTCTGACATGAGATGTGAAAAGTATGACAACATATTTTCTTACTCTCTGGATTAGGGGCATTCTAAAATGTAATGGAAAATGAGCAGAGAGCATCTTTAATTGCCTTTATAAAGAAATCTAATCACGTTTGAGGATAATTGTGATTAGAAAGAAACTAAAGTAAAAATCAGAAGCAGGTAACAGATTTCGAAACAAGGCATTAAAAATTCCCCAGACACACTTTCTTTTCTACCCCTTTGCCTCCTTCCTTTTCTTTTCAATGTCACCTCTTCCTTTTTAATTTTTAAAAAGATCTATTTATTTATTTGTTTTTATTTTATTTTTTTAAAAATTTTTATTTTGCAATACAATTCAGTTCTACATATCAGCCACGGATTCCCTTGTTCTCCCCCCTCCGGCCCCCCCTCACCTTCCCCCCGGGCCACCCCCCATTACCACCTCCTCCAGGGCAAAGCCTCCCCTGAGGACTGATTTATTTATTTTTATTGTATGTGTATAAGTATTTTGCCGCCATGAATATCTATACACAACATCCATGCAGTGCCTGTGGAGGCCAGTGGGGGAGCTGGATCCCCTGGACCTAAAGTAACAGACAGTTGTCGGTCACGTGTGGTGCAAGGAGCTGAAGTCTGGGCCTCTGAAGAGCAGCCAGGACTCTTAACTGCTGACCCGTCTCTCCAGGCCCCTTGTCTGCCTTTTTTTTACTGTTATTTTCTCAGAATGACTGAAGCAGTTTGATCTCTTCTTCATAACAAAGTGTTTTCCCACTTCTTCCACTGTTTCAAAGTCTTTAGTAATTCTTATAAATGCCTTTAAACTTGAAACAGAAGGATACGGTATTAACTTTATTTGTTCAACTGATGCCCTTAAGTCTAAAATTCTGTGTGGGAAGAACTCACTGTCAAAAGGGTAGACGATGAATCACTATGGGAAGGTTGAAATCTATCAAAATGTCACAATCAAATTAAGGTTTAATTAAAAGCTTGCAAAAATCATCCAAAGTTGAATACCAGAAAGTTATTTTTGAAAATTGCAGTTTGCAACATCAATATTCAGTATTATAAATTATTTCTAATGTGTGTGTTAGATATTTGAGTTTCAATTATTATGGATACTGGATCTTTATGAGAATAGGATATTAGAAGTATTTGAAATTCCATCTGTAAATATTTACTACGCTATCCATCTTTGACAGATTTCTATTGATACAATTGTTTAATGGACATCAACAAAGATCAAGGCAGTTACAGCATTGCAACCTTGTCATAAATATTTTCTCTCCTCCAATCTCACTCTTGTTTTTAAGTCCATACCGAAAGAATAGAATGGAAACTTGAATGACATGAAAACCATCATGGCAGATACCATGCATCATCCTTTGTGTGTTCCCAGCTTGTACCAGTGAAAAGATAAAGTGCTAAAAAGGAAAAACCCAAGAAATGCCAAAATTATAAAAAGCGAAGAAATGCAATATTCTTCACTTACACAAAAGAATAAAGTTTTCACAAGGTCCTAGTGCTCTTGTGTGGGCTTGGGGCCTGTCTAACATAACATGGCATATTTAAGAAAAAGGTTTTTCCATTTTTTTTTTTTTTTGGTTTTTCGAGAAAGGGTTTCTCTGTGTAGCTTTGCTTCGAGAAAGGGTTTCTCTGTGTAGCTTTGCTCTTTTCCTGGAACTCACTTTGTAGACCAGGCTGGCCTCGAACTCACAGAGGTCCACCCGGCTCTGCCTCCCGAGTGCTGGGATTAAAGGTATGCGCCACCACCGCCCAGCCCTACATTTATTTTTTTATCCTCTGTTCAAGTCATGCTCAAAGGTCAAATGTCAAAGGGCAACGTGGAGGAGTCAGTTCTCTTTCCACCGCTTGAGTCCATGGGTTTCGGTGTCAAGTCCTTTTAACCACAGGGTCATCTTTTTGACCCTGACGCTTAGTACCAGGTTTCTTTTGGGCCACCAACCAGCTCCCAAATCATGACATGGAGACTTAATATTAGTTATGAATGCTTGGCCTCAGCTAGGCGCATTTCTTGCTAGCTCTTATAACTTAACCTGTTTCTCTTCATACACATTTTGCCTCAGGGCTTTTTACCTTTCTTTCCTTCTGTATATCTTACTTTCACTGCTTCTTATGTCTGTCTGTCTGGCAGCTGCCTGGCTTCTGGCCCCAGCTATGTCCCTCTGTTTCTCTCTCGTTCTCTTCTCTTTCTTCTCTCTTCAAGCCTAGATTTCTCAGCCTCCTTATTCTCTCTGCCCACCAGCCCCACCTGTTCTTTCTCTGCCTAGTTTTTGGCTGTTCAGCTCTTTATTCGACCAATCAGGTACCTTAGGCAGGCAAGGTGAAATAGCAACACTTCCTTACATAATTAAACAAATGCAGCAGAAACAAATAAATACACCTTTACACAGTTAAAGTAATATTCTACAGCATAAACAAATGTAACGCATCTTTACATAGTTAAAATAATAGTCCATAACAATACTTCATTAACAATTTTTAATTAAGCATTTTTTCATACAATATAAAAACAAAACGCAAAAGAATCAAAACAGACAAGTAAGCTAGGGAGAAATAGGGAATCAAAAAGACAAAAAAAAAAATACCCAAACAAAACAAAGCAAGAAATGCACAAAAAAATTGTGAATTCCATTTTGCATTGGCTATGTACTCCTGGACATGAGGCTTGTCCTGGCGTGTGGTTGATAGACCCAGTGACACTCCATTAAGGAAAACTGATTTTTCCCTTTCCTAGCAGTCATCAATTGTAAATAGCTTCTTCGTTAGGGATGGAACTTTGTGTCCACTTTCACTTCTCAGGGCTAGACTTTTGTCTGTCTTGAATCTGTGCGGGTCTTCCGTATGCTATCACAGTCTCTGTGAGTTAGTGTCTATCAGTCTTGTTGTGTCTGGAAGACATTGTTTCCTTGGAGTCATCCACCATCTCTGGCTCTTACAAATTTTCTACCTCCTCTTTGGGTAGATTTCCTACGTCTTGAGGGGATGCGTTTGATAAAGACATCCCATTTAGGGCTGAGTGATCCAAAGTCTCGTATTCTCTGTACATTGTACAGTTGTGGGTTTCTTTGTTAATTATCATCTCTTCCAAGAAGAATCTTCTCTGGTAAGGTTGGAGTGATTTTCTGCTCCATGGATATAGCAGTATGTCAGAAGGGTCATTTTATTGCTATGTATGCTCCTTTAGCAGAAGAATAGTATTAGATTTTCCCCTGGGCCCAAGACCTACCTAGTATCAGGTCCTTGCCACTTTATCGGCGTTATGCACGGGTTTCATCTCATGGAATCAGCCTGAAATCATCCAATTTTAAAAAGTGGTTGGTTACTCTGATAATGCTTGTGCCACTATTGTACCAGTGTATCTTTCAGGCAGGTCTCTGATGTAGGTCTCAGGGTATTTATCTGGGTGATATTGGTGATTACTTTCCTCTTCCAGTAACCTGCAAAGTACCTTCCACCACCATGAACACTGCACTAGTCCTGACGTGCTTTGTAGTGTCTCCTTCACTTGGCTTCCAGGATAACACTTTATCTTTCCTCTCCTGATTGCACTGCCTGTATCTCTCCTAGCTCCTTTTCTGTCTTCTTCTTGCCTTCTTGTCTTGACATATGGGAGAAGCCAAAGAGGTACTCCAGGATGAATTCTCTTTCAAATATTATTACCTCTGCTGGTGCCAAAAGGATTATACAGACTTAGTTAAAATTATGCTTTTTCTTGAAAATTTAGTAAATAATTAAATGTTTTCAATAACTAAGATAAAAAGATAATAGTAGCATTTGTTTCTCAGTAATTAGACCATGGGACGTTACTCTGCTTTCTATACTTAAATGGATTTTGACAACTTTTCATAGTGAAATGTGATTATTTAAATTAAAATGTATATATTGAGAAGAAATGAGTTATCTTCAGAAACATACATTTTAGAATATATATAAAACTAGCACATGAGTATTAAACTAGCCTCTTAAAATTCCCTAAATAATATATATCAAGAAAAAAAGAACTGGGTAAAGGTATCTCATATAATACTCAGGTCACAACACCAAATGACTTTGTATTTGATTTTAAAAACCTTTTCCACTGAATTTGAATAGTTTTGTTGACATTTGGATGAAAGAGGAGGAAAGCTAAGAAGTAGGGAATCTATAAAAAGCACAGTGATTCACGGAACAGAAAGAGTTCAAAGAGTAAATGGCACATTCTCTCCAGATAAGGAAAATACAGATGAATCATTTGGCCTAATAGTCTATTTCTCTTGTTTTTGCATCAGGATTTCATAAAGCTGATGAGAAACAGTTGTCATGAGATAGACACTTACTTAAAATGCCTTGAGTTCTTCAATGACTCTATTAGATCATCTATTTAGGCTGAGAAACAGGGGGTGACACACACACAGTGACATCTTAGGCACATCCTGCTATGCACAGGCTTCCGTGAAACACACATTTAGTTATCTAACTGACTTTAATGAACTGTGACAACTGACGTATCGATTTCAGTGACATGGTGTCTTAACAAATACATTGATCTGTAAAGTTGCCATATGCTGGACACTACTAAAGGGATGGGAGATTCATGAATGACCCAAACCAACCTTCTGTCCTTATGGAGATTAATTTTAGCGGATAGGAAACAACAGATACAGCAAGTAGATAACTTAGAATATGTTAGAAGCTAGAGACTGTCACAGGTTCTGAAATGAAAGGGTAGAGCGAACTGCTAACTGGAAAGTGGCTCGGGAGTAGGTTACAATGGAGTGTGGTGATCGTAAGGTGATTCTGGACATTACTGGAAATTACGATATTGCTAGTTAGAATAGGATGCAGAGTTTATCAGACAGAGCTTACAGATACAGGAAAAGCTCTGAAATGAAGATGGGAAAGTTACATCAGCAAGACAGCAGACTAGGGCATCCTAGCTCTCACCTCCAAACATGAACAATGATGAAGTCAGCTCTCTAGGGACAAGAATATCTCTGGGAGAAACCTGGAGAGCAGTTAAGGGGTACAGCAAATCATAGATACAGATACAGTGATGAGGACTCGCGCATAGAAAGGGGTAAAAATTACATTCCCTCTTCTGCCTCATTCTCCAAACTAACACAATGCCATGGGAAATCCCTTTTGGCCCCAGCTTCTTCCCAGGGGAGAAGAGTGGGGATAAGGTGACCTTAGGAGCCATTGACTGTAAGGATTTCAGCATCCCTAGTCATCACTTCAGGGAACTTTCATTGGTCTGAACAACAAACTCTGCTTCAGATGCTGTATGATGTGGGGCTGGAGATGCAAAAATCAATTCTCATTCTCCTAGAGTCAGAGCTTTTGGTGTTGGAGACTCAAGGTGCTTGCACACTCCAATATCTGAGACCAGGCACCCCTTGAGAAGGTCTAGATGCCATCAAACACATGGCATGTGTTCCTTGGTAAGCAGTGGTCTACCACTGAGCAACACTCAAAAAGATTTATTATACCAGGTGTGGAGGTGCACACTATAATCTCAGCACTCAGGAAGCAGAGGCAGGGAGGTTGAAGAATGAAGAGTTAGAGGCCAACCTGGGCTACATATTGAGAATTTGACTGAAAAAGTGTGTGAGTGTGTATGTGTGGGGGCGAGAATAAAGGAAAAGAAAGGAAAAAAATGTTGTTAGTTACTTTTGGTCTTTGGGCTCTTTTGGGGGTCTCGCCACCCAGCTCCCAAATAAATCATACATGGAAGCTTATTCTCAATTATGAATGTCTGCCCTTTGGTTGACTTATTTATTGCCAGCTTTTCTTAACTTAAAATTATCCTGTCTACATTTTGCCTCTGGGTTTTTCCTGTTCTTTTACTTCTGTAAATCTTACTCTTACTCCGTGGCTTTCTATGTAGCTAGGTGACTGGCCCCTGATGTCTTCCTCCTTTTCTGGCTCTTCTCCTTTTTCCTCCCAAATTTCTCCTATTTATTCTCTCTGCCTGCCTATCCTTTCTCCTGCCTAGCTTATTGGCTGTTCAGCTTTTTATTAGACCATCAGGTGTTTTAGACAGGCAAACTAACACAGTTTCACAGAGTTAAACAAATGCAATATAAACAAAATAACACACCTTAAAATAATATTCTACAACAGAAAAGAAGAAAAAGTAACAATAGCACCTGCTTCTCCTTCATGTACCATTAATATAATTTTGTTCCACTACAACTCACTTATTGGGCATCCTTTTGTTTTCTGCTTGCTACAAACATTTGTCTGTATCCCACTTTTAACTTTTTACTACAAAGTATACTTAAAGTTGGGAACAAATAGAACACATCTTCTTTTTCATTACAATCACCAGAGGCTACCAGTATTTACTTAGACACTGCTGATAAGCTAAATTGTGACATAAGGATACAATCAAAACATAGCCAATTGAAACAATGTGTGAAAAGACTTGATTTGAAGTTTGGCATCTTCTTCTGCAACTGACCTTTTTTCCTATGGGCTCCTACCTGATTGCTTTGCTCTCTACACCATCTGTCAAGGCTTGTGAGTGTGTTCAACATCTACAAAGCAGTAGTCACACTTTTCTTTAGTTGATTTAATAAAAAAGCAGATCAATGATCCAGAAAGCAGAGGCAAGTGCTCATTAGCAGAAACATAATTAATTTTGTTAGAGGAAGAAGTGAAAGTTATAAGTCAGGGAAAGATGACACTTCTAAGTGCTGATATTACCTGGGCAATAAAAATGTGCTACACATTAGGAAGGATAAATACCTTGAACTTACCCGTATACTGTATTTGCTTTGACCCAAGTTTAAGAGTCAGGCCTTGGAGACATTTTAAGGTCTCCACTATATATAGGAACTGCTCTGTGTGTGTGTGTTTCTCTGTCTGTCTGTCTGTCTGTCTCTGTCTCTGTCTCTGTCTCTCTCTGTCTTTGTCTCTGTCTCTCTCTCTGTCTCTCTCTCTCTCTCTCTCTTTCATACACACACACACACACACACACACACACACACACACACACACACACGTACACATGCTCGAGTGCTAGCACACATGCACACACCCACCCACACACACTTTTAACAAAAAAAGAGGAAAAGGAGGATGGGAAGAGGACCAAGGAGAAAAACTTCTGGAAGAATATTTGGAGTTCTTTGTCCCTTTGACAACCAGAGTATAATTAATTTCCTCTACAGAATTCATTTGATCGACACTATGAGTAGAAATGGGCCACCGAAAGATTTCTCCAGCTTTCAGATCCCCTTTGTCTGTTTTAGAGCAACAACCACTCTGCTCGTCATTTCCTCTCATTTCTCACCATTATTTCTTTATCCCAATAATGGATCGAGCCTCAAAATACAATTTTGAAACCAATGAGTGTGAGATTGGGGAAAAAAATGATTCAGCCAACAGATTGTGTCTTCTTCACAGGAAACCACTCTTGCAAGGAAAAAAAAGAAAGAGGCCCTTTAAAAAAAAAACCACAATTTGGGGTAAAAACAGATTCCAAGCAACTTTGGCTTGAATGTGCTCTCACCCATTTGTACTACATTTTCCAAAATCTCAGGATCAAAATATAGATTTTTTTTTATCTTAGCAGTGCATCCCTGTAGCTATATTTCCTTGCATTGTGATACTATTTCAGATCCTAGGCTTTAGTATTCAGAACTGGCAACTGAATTGCTGAGTTGCTAAGAGACCAAGTCCTGGGTTAAAAAATCTGATAAGAGGGCTGCTGTTTGCACATCTATTACTGACCGTGTGGGAAATGATTTACACATTGTGCATATCCATTTGTTAAGAAAAACAATGCTTTCATCAACTTCTCAGTTAAAAGACTACAACTAAGAGCCCATTATAAAGCAGAAGATTACAGAAAGTTATTAATAATAGGACAAAATTGTTTTTTAAAAATTGTACCATTATTTTATCTGTAGTGCTGTGAGCTGTATATCCTTTGTCTCCCCCTCCCAGTGTGCGTGTGTGTGTGTGTGTGTGTGTGTGTGTGTGTGTGTGTGTGTGTGTTTGCCATAGCATGCAAGTATGTGTATGGAAATCAGAGGACAATTTGTGGGATTTGGTTCTCTCCTTCCCTCATGTAGGTCCAGGCTGAACTCCCAGGCTTGGGAGCAAGCCCTCTACACAATTTGTCTTCATTTTATTACTTTTTATTATTTAAAACAATTTTTTAATTTAAAATGTTTTTTATCATATTCTTCCCCTTCCATAAGCTTTTCCAGATCTTGTCTTCCCCCTTATCCACTCAACTTTAAGTTCTTTCTTAATTAAAAAAAAACAAAACAAAAACCCAATACAACATCAACAAAAAACCTAAAACCTAGAAAACAAAATATAACATCACCCTTGCCCAAAATACCCATGAAATCATAACCAAATAAAAGCACACACACACACACACACACAGAGAGAGAGAGAGAGAGAGAGAGAGAGAGAGAGAGAGAGATCCATTATTTGTTATTCTACTACTCCTGAACACAAGATCTGTCATTCCAATGGGGAAAACTGACTTTTGCTCTCCCAGAGGTTAAAGGACAGTTCTGTTGTCAACTTTTATCCTGGTGGCTAGGTAAATTCATTCATTCATTTTTTAAAAAAAATATAACAAAATAAAATATAGTATAAAACAAAAACTGCCTCATCGAAGTTGGACAAGACAGATCAACAGAAGGAAAAGAGCCCAAGAGAGTGCACAAGAGTCAGAGAACCACTCCTTCTCACACTCAGGAATCCCATAAAAACACTAAACTGGAAAAAATAATATAAGTTCAGAGGACCTGGTGTAGACCTGTGCAGGCCCTGTGCATGCCGCTTCAGTCTCTGTGAGCTTTGCTCATGTTGATTTAGAGGGTCTTGTTTTCTTAGCGTCCTCCATCTATCCTCTACGGTTCTTAAATGCTTTCTGCCTCCTCTTCTGTGGGGTTCCCCGAGCTATGAGAGGAGGGCTTTGATGGAGATATTCACAGCTGAGTGTTCCAAGGTCTTGAACTCTCTGTGCGATGAGTGGCTGTGGGGTCTCTGTATTTGTTTCCATCTGCTCCAGGAGGAAGCTTCTCTGATGATGAGTGAGCAAGGCACTGATCTATGAGTATAGCAGAATATCACTAGGAGTCAGTTTATCACTCCATTTTTTTCTTTTTCTTTTCTTTTCTTTCTTTTTTTTTTTTAGACGAGTATTATTTAGTTTTACCCTAAGTCCCTGGGCTATCTAGTCTCAGATTCCTGGTCACTCAAGCAGTGTTAGATAGGGGTTCCATATCATGGAGTGGACCTTAAATCAGATCAATTATTGGTTAGTTACTCCCACAGTCTTTGTGCCACGATTGCCCTAGCATATTTTGCAGTAATACACCACTGTAGATTAAAAAAAAGGGGGGGGGGGTTGTGGCTGGCATGGTGTTTATGTTTCTCTTGTGATAACATGTAGAGTACCTTCCCATAACAAAGATGCTGGGACATAGGGGTGAAGGCTCAGTGTAGGCACCAGCTTGACGTCTCCATGTTTAATGAGTTGTATGAGTATTGTCTTCAGCAACGAAACCTTGCTGTCAGTTTGTAGAGAGCATCCCATAGTCTTGGCAATAGCCTGGATTGTTCGGATATTCTTGTGGGGCCCTTTTGCCCAACAACCAATTAAATGTAGCTCAATTCTGGTACTGGAAGCTACATTTGGTGACAAGAGATAGCTAGTTGGGTCTCTGTATCCCCCATTACTTGGTGATTTCATTTAGGTCACTTTCATACATGTATATATTTTAGGAAGCTTCTACTGTATTAGGTTTTCATACTATGCCTTATGCCCTTACTACCCAAATGTCTCTGAAGTTTTGCTGAGTCTCCCTGTATTCTCTCCCTTTTTTTGCTCCTTCCCCTCCCCCTCCTTGTGATCCTCCAGTTCTACCATGCGCAATCCATCCATAAATATGTCTTCTATTTTCCTTTTCTAATGGGATCCACCTATTCCCTCTAGTACCTTATTCTATATCTGCCTTCTGTGGTTTTATGGATTGTTGTTGGTTATCATTGACTTAACAGCTAATACCCCCATATAAGAGAATACATATCATATTTGTCTTTCTGAGACCGTTATACCTCACTCAGGATGATTTTTTTCTAATTCCATCCATTTGCCTACAAATTTCATGATGTCACTTTTTAACAGCTGAGCAATAGTCCATTGTAGAAATGTACCACACATAATTATAATAGGTATGCCTTTACATGTTACTTGTTTTTTTTTTCCTTGAAGCTTTTAATATTCTTTCTTTCTTCTGTGTGTTTAATGTTTTGATTGTTATATGCCAAGGGGATTTGACTTTCTGGTCCAGTCTATTTGGTTTCCTGAATGCCTCTTGTACTTTGATAGGCATCTCCTTCTTTAGGTTAGGAAAATTTTCTTCTATGATTTTATTGAAAATATTTTTTGTACCTCTGACTTGTGTTTCTTCTCCTTCTCTATTCCTATTATTCTTAGGTTTTCTCTTTTCATAGTGTCCTAGATTTCTTGGATGCTTTGTGTCAGGAGTTTTTTTAGAGTTAACATTTTCTGTGACTTATGTATTTAATTTTTTATTGTCTTTAATGCCTGAGATTTTCTCTCCCATCTCTTGTATTCTGTTGGTGAAGCTTGCCTCTGTGGTTCCTGTTCAAGTTGCTAAATTTTTCATTTCCAAATTCCTCTCAGTTTTTTTTTTTAATTGCTTCTAATTATACTCTCAGGTCGTAAATTGTTTTATGCATTTTCTTCTACTATTTGTGTTTGTTTTCAGAGATTTTTTTTTATGGGATTTATTTTAAAGACTTCTATCATATTCATAAAGACTGTTTTAAGGCCTTTATTTGTGCTGCAAATATGTTGGAATACTTGGGGTGTACTGTGGTGGGGTTGCTAGGCTCTACTTGAGACATTGTCCTGGCTGTTACATTTGTGTTTTTACTCTGGTGTCTAGGCATCTGGGATTGGCAAGATTGTAATTCTGGCCTTATCTTTTTTTGGGTGGGTGTTTTGTTCCTTGGTTTCTGTTTCCTCTCTGGTTCTTAGGAGAGTGTGGTAGCTGTGAGTTGCCTGGAGAAAAATCTTCTGGTATCTTGATAGGTGTGGCCACCGGGGTTTCCAGGTAAAATATGTTTCTGGGTGTTGGGAACTGAGACTTAGAAATGGAGAAGGTCTGGAGGTTGGGGTTCCGCAAGATGGAGGAAACCTGGATATTCCACCAGGATCTGCTTAGATAATCCCCTGTAAATGTGTACAGGCAGTGGTGAGAAGGTCTGCTAGAGAACTGGTTATGAGACTGGGGCATTGTAGGAATAGAGGGAGATGTGAGGATCTGCAGCTAGCCTACCTGCTTTCCTGGCAGGAGTAGCTTGTGTACTCATAGGGAGTGCCTGCTGGAGTTGGGGGATGGGATAAAGCAAAGACTGCTGGGAGGTAGGTTGGGGGAGGGGAAAGATCTGTAGGATCTTCTGGAGACGGTGGGAGGAGGCTGCATCAGGTGTTTTGTTGCATAGCTAGGGATAAGACTGGAGGATTTGATTTGTAGGAGCAGAGAGAGAGATGTGTGGAGGCCCACAAAGGTTTCCTACTAAGATCTGAGCTTCTTGACTATACATCATTTAACCCAACATCTTCATTTGTAAACAAAAGTCTCTGTGGCAAATTGAAGTTGGAATTTCAGTCTAAGTGAAAGTTAAGTACTAAACATTAATGAATATAATTTATATTGTTAGAAATCACAAATGATGTAACCTCTTGGCTTTCCCTTATACTCAGTATATGTCAGAGATCTTAGAAACAATTATTTCATTGTACAATATGCTTTAAGTCTTATAAACTGAAGTGAATTTTTTTTTTAGATTCAAGTGCTTTTTGGCTTTAGACCTAATTATTTCCTTCCTCATATATTTGAATATCTTTATCATTCCTATTGCTTTTGGAAATAGGCATGACAATTTGTTGGGAGTGGGTCCTAAAATACATGTCTGAAGAATTCTTTACAGATTTTTATATATACTAGAGAAAAATTACTTTTTGTTCTCTTTATGCCAAATTCACATCTGAGAATGAAGCCTATGACTACCTGTGGTGTATTCAGTTATAGAGGTATAATTGTCTTCAGCAAAATGAAACCATGAAATCTTTCTAAAGCCAAAAGAGTAAATAATGGAAGGACTTTTTGTCTAATGAAAGTGAAATACAACAAATTTCATTGTTTACAGTTACCTCTCATTGCCTGACAGAGCCTTTTTTTGTGTGCAGAGAGCAAGCAGTATTCATTCTCTTCCTGCCCAACAGGGAAGGCCCAGGCAAGGCGTCCTATTGAATTCAGATTTCTCCTCCGGTTAGAATCCTTATCTCTCCTTCTAACACTTACTTCTTACACAACACATGTTTCCACTTTTACTTTTCTCATCAACTTATTTTTGTTCAGGGATTCATTTAGTAGATTATTCCCCTGACAGGCTTCCCCATTCATATTCACATTCCATGGAATATTCTTGAAGAAGACAAAGTTTTCTTAACTAATGAAATGTGTTTAATACAGAGGCTAGCATTCTTCTAGGAAACCTTTTGGCTTATTGAAAGTTCTTTTCTTTTATTGTTTTAAACATGAAGGCAGATATTCTTCATAGCTTCATTTAAATAGGAGAAAATATTCAACATACAAAGGTTTGTCTTAGCCTCACTTTATTTACTTATTTTTTGTTTATTTATTTAAGTAAGCATTGTATTGACTAATTTAATTATCCATCTAACTTATCTATTTCTATCATTTAATTTGTTGCATAAACTAGTCCCATAATCAATACGAAAGTCAAATCTCCTGGATAGTTATCACAGGAGCATGTCAATGCTAAAGGGAGTTTTAAAAAAAAAAGAATTGGTAGAAAACTAGTCTTAGTAATGTATTCATCATATACATACATCCCCTAGCAGAACTACTTTGAAAAAGCTAGCACTGAATTTAATGTCTGTCTGTTTAAGATGAGTCATATTGTTATATAAACAAAAGTTTTCCAGGCATTACCTTTTTATTTTTCTGATGTAGAGGAGAGGGTGTGCAGGGCTGGCATAGAGACATAAGACAACACATCATATTGTCCTCTGGCTTCTTGGAAAACTCAGTGGGCAGTTGACCAATCTGTTTCTCTTCATTGGTGAATTGTGTAAAGGAAAGAAGGGACAGGTTCTTCATATGCTGCAAAGAGCAAAAGAGAAGAAATGCTCCCCATTTCTTTTGTTATTTTAATTTTCTTTTGAAAAATCAATTTTATTGTTCTAATGAGTAGGTGGTGTGCTTTTTAAAAGCCTACAAATCATTTTGCAAAGAACTGTAGTTTTCCAGATATTGATCACAGACACAAAAATGAGAACCCAGCCAGAAATATAACAGACTAGTATTATTTTTGAAGACAAGTTCCATGTAAAGTGCTTTTAGAAAAAAAATAGTATCTGTTCGGTTTTTAACCCAAAACTATGTGCTGTCTTTCACATCCAATTGGAACCCAAAGGAAAACTCAGTTCCTCAGCTTCCATTTGCAGATTTAGATCTCTGCAACATGACAGTTCCAACCTGCTCATGCTTCTAATCCTAAATTATCTAGTTCCTGGAGTATAGAAAATTAAGATTAGGCTCAGTTTATAGGGTACTCTCAGTCATCAGAAGTAGAACAAGTCCTAACCTGAGTGTTATGTTGTCTGAATTAAAAGCAAATTCCACATTAAACTAGCTGCAAGTCTAAGAATATTTATATCATATGTAATAGGACATTCAAAGAGTGGGTAAGTGCTGCACTTAGTTCAACAGGAACTATGGCTTCTCTGCAGTTTCTGTAATTTTTTTCTTTCTTCCATGTGTTGGCTTTATTAAATGAATAACTCAGCTTCTCAAATACTCAAATGTGCCTTATAGATCCCCGGATAAACAACACAGTGACTCAGGTGACCTGCCAGAACAAAGGGAAAGTTTTATTAGTGCCGTAAAATAACATGATTTTTTTTTTTAAATCTGATTGGGACATTTAGACCACATGTCAGCCTTTTCCTTTTTTAGATTTACTTATTTTATGGATATGAGTGTTTTGCCTGCATGTAAATCTCTGTGCTGCATATGTACATGGTACCCATAAAGGTCAAAAGAAGCAATAAACTCCCCTGGATCTAAAGTTATGGGTGGCTTGTGAGCTACCAGTGGGGTCTGGCAACCAAACTCCGATCCTCTGAAAGAACAAATGTTTTTTATCATTGAGCCAATAACTGAGCCCTGATGTATCAACTTTTGTCTGATACCAGTCATGAAAGAGTACCATAACTTGTGTGGCTTAAAACTGAGTTCATTTATTGGATAGTCAGGCAGAATTAACATACCAGATGTGGAACTAGTGACTAGTTTTTTAGCTTGAATGAGACTAGCTTGCCTAAACGTTACAGAACACAAGACCCAGGCGGTGTACTGTAGTATGATGACATAAGAACAAGGAAGCAGGTGATGCATGTTGAAGTCGACAGATGTAAAAAGGGATAGGCATAGGAGGTGATGGGTATTGCAAATGGCAAAAGTTGGAGGTGACAGATGTTGGGCATTCAGCCAATAGTGTTTGAGGAATATCCATACCATACTATCAGAAATTAAAAGGAGAGAATTTTCTTTCTAATCTAGGTTTCTTCCTTTAATACTTCATCAATAACACTCAAAAGAAAAAAAATCTGTTTGAATTCATGTGGTGCCTTGGGAACAGTATGTTAGAGATGATCACAATTTACTCAAAAGAGCAAAAAATTAAATAACCATTTTAAAATTTGGGTATGGATCCTGGAGGGCTTAGACTGTGCCACACTGTCCATGTGTGGTGATTGGAATGAGAATGACCCCCATAGGCTCACATATTTGAATACTTGTTTCTCAGTTGCTGGAACTGTTTGGGAAGGAATAGAAAATATGGTCTTGTTGAAGGAGCTGTGTCACTGGGGATGGGCTGTGAGGGTTCAAAAGACTCACGTGATTCCCACTACTCTCTTTCTGCCTTGTGGTTTGTAGATCAAAATGTGAGTTCTCAGCTGTTCCTTCTTTTGCGGTCAGACTTCTAACCCTCTAAAACCACACATCAAATTAAAGTGCCTTGGTCATGGCGTTTTGTTACAGCAATTAAAATGTAACCATGACAATGACAAATGAGAGTAGTGAAAGCATAGGTGGAAGTTGAATAAACTACACTAATGATATGCACATCATGGCCCTCAAAATTAGCGATACTATCACCATCATTTTATTAGCATTTTTGTGCTTGCTATAATCCTAATCATCAATACTTTTTTTTATGATTCTATGAGCTCAGAATTCAAGAATCCTAGTGACATCCAAGTGTGTGTGTGTGTGTGTGTGTGTGTGTGTGTGTGTGTGTGTGTGTGTGTGTGTGTAAATTTGACAAAATCTCAAACTCCTCTGCTCTCAGTTAACACTGATGCCCAGGATGGGATCACTTCAATTTAGTTGTTCACCATCTTCTTTACGTGTCATTTGGCACAACTTAGTTGTCTGTTAATACATGCCAAAGTTTTTACCTGATAGTTGAAAGAATGTTCGTTAGAACCCAGAGGTAAGCAATGAATGGCTATTGAAGAAATAAAATAGTCAAAGACAGTTTCACTCTGGGACCGTAACATCTAACTCTGCACAATCACAAAGTGCTAATCACTTCATCAGCCTTGTGTGTAGAACCTTTAACATACTTGTAGTGGCTTTTTTTTTTCTGGGAATTCAGTTCACAGTCTGATATAAACTTATAAGAGAACAGTACCAGTACATATGAACCGCACATGAGATTGTATGATTCTATGAGAAATGCACATCATTACTAAGGTTAAACTGTTATCAGTGCATATTAATGTGAATCAAATATTTCAGCCTTCATATCCATTGAATTACTGAGTGTAACCTGCAGCCCTTCCATTGGCCAGGTCAAACAGTTTTCATACAATTAATCACAACTGTAATTTTTTATTAGAGTAGTCCTTTGTCTCTCAAGCACTGTAAACACTTTATCAGCCTAACATTTGGTTGTTTTTTTTTTATCAATATTTTGGTCTCAATGACTTAGAAAATTCTTTCCATCATTCTCTGACAGCTCTTATCTCTGTGTCTACAAATGTGGCAGAATAAAAATAATTGCACGTTTAGTGCAAGCCTCCTGGAAACTTTTCCAGAGTCTTATCTTGTTTTTTAAAAAAAATGACTTCAACTGAATTTTGAAAACCAGCATTTGATTTGAAAAAAAGTTTCTTTGTGATATTTTCTTTGTTTTTCATCTATTAACATCCTATTCACAATGACAGCATAGAGTATTCATGTTTCCTTCTAGGCATGCTAATAAATAGTTCATGAATGAACCATGCCCCATTTCTCTAAATTTTAGTTTTAAATTTCTATAAGAAGTTTCTCTTAGCTAGCTACTTGACAAACACTGTCAAATGCTGTTCTGCATCATGAAGGGAAAAACCTCTCCCTTTGAGTCCTACACTTAGTGCAGGATTTCATTATTACTTCTTGTCCAGGTGACAATTTATTCTCTAGAGCTAACAAAAAGCTGTGTCTGTGGCTGCACCATTGACATGGAAAAACACCTCTGGGGTCCTTCTTTAATTGTCCATCTGGGTTGGACACTATCTTGTCTTATTTTCTTTCAATAGTTTTAAAGTAAAGTGAATACATTGAAAGAATCAGGGAGAAGATGGGGGTGGGGGCGAGATAAGAAGTGCACAAAGGAAAGATGCTCGAAGTGCCTTTTACTCAGGTCATATAAGGCCAGGGAGCATTTGAGGTGGAATCCTTACCCAGTTTCTGATAGATGTGTGGCCACTTTTATTTCTGCTGTGGCTCTTATTACTTCCAACCCAGAGAATGTGGATACATTTAGTCTTAATTAGGGTTACTGTTGCTATGATAGAACACCATGACCGAAAGCAAATTGAGAAGAGAAGGGTTTATTTGGCTTACACTTCCACATCACTGCTCACCCTTGGAGGAAGTCAGGGCAGGAACTCAAACAAGGCGGGAACCTGGAGGCAGCAGCTGATGCAGAGGCCATAGAGGAGTGCTGCTGACTGGCTTGCTCCTCATGGCTTGCTCAGCCTGCTTTCTTACAAAACCCAGGGATAGCACCACCCACAATGGCTAGCTAGGCCCTCCCCAATTAATCACTAATTAAGAAAATATCCTATAGGTCTGCCCAGAGTCCAATCTTATAGAGGCAATTTCTTAATTGAATTTCCCTCTTCTCCAATGACATTGGCTCTGTAAGTTGACATAAACCTCTCCAGCACAGTCTCTATGGAAAATCAATGGAACATGAAAAAATCAGGCATAACACAGACTGTGGTGGAATAGTGTGATATATGGGGACTTTAGAATCATGTCTCTTTTGGCCTGAAGTATTCACTTTTAGGACAGACTCGATCTGTTTAGAGATAGCAAACAAAACACCCTTAGGATTGGCTAAATTGCATTTTCCATGTGCTTTAAGAGTCCTGTGTGCATATGCCTTTAGGTAAGGCATGTACTTTCTGGTTGGTACAGGTTTTGTCATTTCCTGCTACTGTCCACCAGTAACTTTGACATTGCTCTTACTGTCCTGGTCCAAATAATGTTTGGTAGGTGACTATCTTATCCTAACTCCTCAGAAATTGCTACATAATAAGGCTTTTCTCCCTATACCTAAATGCAGGATTTCATTTTTACCTCTCATCTAGAGTAAGAATTTATGATTTGGATCTAACAACAACAACAAAATTTTTTAAAAAATCTATGCTGTTCTAGGCCCATTGTTATGCAAAATGCCTCCAGGATTCTCCTTCTTCAATTATCCTTCAATAGTTGAAAAATAAAGTGAATACAGAAAGAAGCACCATGAAGATGGTGGGGTAGAGATAAAAACAGAAAATGTACCAAGGAAAGATGCTAGAAGTGCCTCCTACTGCCTTTATGTGACTGTAAATAGTGGGCCAGGTAAGGCCAGAGATTGTCAAAGGCACATATTTTTGTTCATCCTTGCATCTGCCAATGCACTACGCTATATCTTTCAGGGGATACAGATATGTTAGGATAGTATCTGTGGCATTTCAGAATTTAGTATGCAAGCCAACTAAACAAGACTCCAGACTGAAAGCATCGCAACTGAAGAGCTACCACTGCACAAGGAGCAGACTGGAGGGATTGGCTGTAACCTGTCTCAGTGGAGTCCATGTTTGCTGTTGACATTTCAGTTCATTGGACCATTACAAGGGGGCACTTGCAACACGAGAGCACGACTCACTCTCCTCTCCCTCTCCTTCACCCATGACAAGTGAAAATTCTAGTTTAACTGAGCATCTCCTCACAGGGGAATTACTAATTATAATGCTTAAACATTTTACCTGCTATCCTATTAAACTCTCAGAATAACCCAGTTTCGTGCCAGAGCATCGTGAACGCAAATGCAAAGGTTAGAGTGCTTTCTGAGCAGAAATTCCCACTCATCTTCTATCCTGTCTGGATGTCTCCATCCTCACTGCTCAGGAGAAATCTTGTAAGGAATATAATCTTAGATTTAAGACTTATATTTTAAAAGTTTTAAAAGATTGCTATATTAAAAAAAGTTAAAAGGTATGGGTGAAGTTTTAGTTTTCATTTAATGTATGTTTTATTCAGTCTAATATATAAAATACTATTATTTAAATATTAAGTTATATGCAAACATATTAAGGGGATATTTATGCTTTCCAAACTGAGTCTTTAGATTGTGGTGGCTATTTTATGCCTAGGAGATATCTTCCCTCAAACTAAACTCACCTCAAATGTTTATATCCACATGTGCACTAGACACAACTACTTTAATATGTCTTCAGAGATTCTCCAGCTATCTTGGAGCTTGAAAGTATATTGGGTGAGTAAAATATCAGTCAAAAATAATCTAACTATTGTATTCTAATGTTTGAGATTTTGGAGGCAGTGTATTTGCTTGCTGATTGGTATTTTTATTGAAGCAGAAAATATTTTTGCTCCAAGAAAGGACAGGGAAAGTGCAAATTATAACCTCCAAAAAATAAATAAAATAATACTGATTTTTAAAAAATAAAATAATTTGCAGTCCTTATTACATAATCAGTTATTTAGTTCACCATGAATTTACTTCTAAGAGTTGTCGTTTTCATTATTAAAGCAAAAATCCATGAGCTGTATAGAAATTCGCTTTTTCCCCTTTTCATACAAATATATAAAATACAGTATTTGTACATACAGAGAACCCTTTGGTATGACAGAATGCTTGCTTGATTTCATTTCATGACTCCTTGCAGAAAAATCATCTTGAGTTTCCCCAAACAAGCCCCCACCCCAAGTTCCTCTTTTCCTTTTTTACTGAAGGAATTGTTACCAAAATCTATTTGTGAACTCAGTGTCAGAAAGATTGCTCCAAGTTTGAGGATAATATCTGCCAGTTCCACGATGTGCTTATGAGCTTTGCAGTGCTGCTGTGTGTTTCCCTAACCACGTACTCTCAGCCTTTACTCTACACAGTGTGTACCTGTTTCCACCAGCCCACATCACCAAGTGCTGTACAGCTCCATTATAAATGACATTTGAAAGAGTCTTCTGGCTTCTTTTAAAAGAGGGTTCTGGGAGCTGAGGGACTCTGGACTTAGGGAGCCTGCATGGGACCAACCTAGGCCCTCTACATGTGTGTGACCATTGTGTAGCTTGGTCTGTTTGTGAGGCTCCTAACAGTGGCAGTGAGATCATGACCTGTCCCTGACTCTTAGCTGACTTTTGGGAACCCGTTCCCCATGCTGGATTACTTCCTTTAGCCTGATAAAGGGGGGAAGAGCTTGGTCCGACCTCAACATGATATACCATCAAGCCCATTGGAGGCCTGCCTCTCTTTGAATGGAGAGGATAGAAGAGTGGATGGGGAGGAGGGTAGATGGGAAGTAAGGGGGTGGGTGGAGGGACGAGAGGAGGGAGGGGAAACTGGTCGTTATGTAAAATAGATTAAAAAATAATAATACAAAAGAAGGCCCTTGGTTCCTAAATCTGTGTTCTTAGCATATAAAATATTTAAACACCTCTTCATTCAGCCCCAAGTTTTGGACTTTTTGGATGTATCAGGCACGACTATGCTAACAGATAACTCTCTAATTCTGCCTCGCACTGATGCAGTTTTATTCACCATTCTCTTTCATTCAACCACCCCAAAAGAGTTTCAAATGAGAGCACGAAGGATGAAAGCGAACGCTCTACATGGGAGCTTATAGAACAGCTTCCGTCCGGGATACGGTTAGAGCAAAGCCACTGTCCATGACAGAAAAAAGCAAACACATGCAATCCACACCAGAGACTCCAGAGAAGAGTATTATTACTCCCATCTTCACAAATTAGGAAACTGAGGCACAGAAATGCCAAGTGGCTTGCCCTACCACATACAGCTAGTTAGTGGTTGGGGTCCAGGTTCCTGAGGCTGAGCTCCTGGTTTCTCATAGTACAACACCCACTGAATATAAGAACAGCCATATTTTTCCTGTCTGCAATTTAGCTGTGCCCTTCCAAGAAGGCTGAAAAAAAAAAAAAAAAAAAAAACAAAAAACAAAAAACAAAAGCCAGAGGACTCCATTACTGCATGGAACACACAGGAAATATTTTATTAGCTTCCAAATGATGAAAGGGCAGAGTAAGAAATTTCAATAGAAATCCATGATTCTCCTCAGGGAGCCCACCCTGGCATTCATGGCACCCCAGTCGTGGTAGCGCCTGTATTCTTGCGGCCTCAACAGGTACTGCCGCCCTTGGTAGTTGGGCATCTCGTAGAGGACCCAGTAGCCCTCCAGCACGTGGAAGGAATAGAAGTCACTGAAGTGGAAGCGGTCCTGGAGGTGGGAGCAGTCGTCGGTGATCTCTACCATCTGGCCTCTGTAGTCCTCACGTTCGTAGATCCTGATCCTGTGAGAGCTGGACTGTGGGACACACAGAGTAGACAAGAGGGTGTGAGAAAACCTGACCTGAGCCTGGTAATCCAGCACGTGCTGCCTGGGGGATGGGAGTCCCTTATCTTTTCTATACCAAAGGGGACGAAATTCAAAAAGTCAAATAACAGCTGTCAACGCCATGTAAGTCACAGATTGATGGCTCCTCCAGTAAAGCTCGACCCACACCCTCTCCTCCATCTATCCTAGAGATCAAGGGCACCTTAAAATTTAGGTTGAGAGGGGCTGTGGTGGTGCACATCTACAGTCTCAGCCTTTCAGAGGCAGAGGTAGGAGGATCCCAAGTTTGAGAGTTGGGGGTCAGACTGTAATACACCGGAAGTTTGGGGCTAGCCTTGGGTGCATTCCGAAGATCCAGGTAAACACAGCAATGAAATGGAAATAAATGAACAAAAGATTGGAGTTCAACTCTCAGTTCTAATGTGTTCTGGCAAATCACATTTACAAAGTCCCAAACAAAAGGCCTGTGCAGATCAAGAGTGTAAACTGTTGACAGCAAAGGAAGTTCAGGCTGCCTGTCCTGACTACCCTGTTATCTTGACCCCACTCTGTCTCTGCCCCTACTCAGCAGGTACTACTGTCCAGGATCTTTTTCCACCACCCGCTCCCTCTGTGGGAAGGATTCTCATAAGCAACACAGTTTGAGGAAAGAACAGCTGCTGATAAACTCCCATCATTCCATGCATTCAGTATATTATAGCTTCCAAGAGGACTTGTGTGTACGGCCAAATTTGACCTTTACAAAGCCTGGCACACACACAGGACTCACCAAAGGAAACCGCAGACATTTCTGCTAAATGGGAAAACTGAGGAGCAGTTCTCGAGGCCTAATATGGGTCTATCTTAAGGGCTTTCAAGTGTCAAAGGTTTGCTGCATTTCCCTGAATCCTAGAGAATCCCCACAAGGAAGGTGGCGGCCACCCCATCCCTCAGCTCAAAGTATAACTAGATGAGGGAGAAGATGAGATCGAAGGCCACAGGGATGTAGGAAGGGACTCACGTGGGGGATGAGGCGGCAGGAGCGGATGGAGTCGCTGAAACCCATCCACTGCTGGTAGTCGGGGTAGTCCCCACGCCTCAGGAAGTACTGGCAGCCTCCGAAGTTGGGCTGCTCATAGAGCATCCAGCAGCCACTGTCCACGCGCACAGAGTTGCAGCGGCTGAAGTAGGGCTGCAGGTTGGAGTGGTCGCTGCTGCACTCATAGTGGCGGCCCCGGAAGCCGCGGTCCTCATAGAAGGTGATCTGTAAGGTAAGGCAAGGCTCAGAGAGAGGCCTGATGGGGCCTGGACCCAAGGGCAGGTCCTTCCTGAGGTCCTGCATGCCTTGGACTCACCTTCCCCATGGCTGGTGTTGGCGGTTCAGATGGGATGGTGCTATTGGGTGTGTAGGGCTGGGAGCAGGGTCTATATAGCAGGAGGGCTGCTGCGTTAGCAGGATCAGCACAAAAGGGGCACGCGGTGGGACTGGGCACTTTCTCTCTTTTCTATATAATGACTGTGGGGGAGGTGTGGGTTATTGTATGTTTTCTCTTGGTCTCTCCAGAGCTTTCGAATGCATGACGAATCATTGACCTCGTTAAAAGGGTCACTTGATGCAGCTTGGGTCTTCAAATGATGCTTATCTGGGAAACTGACATTGAGTAAAGATACTTAACTAGCTAACCATTGTAATGAAATGGTTTATTAAACTTTTTTAAAATCTCCAGTCAAGGAGAATTTGAATAACAGTGCATGATAGTGATAAGATCTACTGTCCCTAGGAACTTGAGGCTTTTAGGCTGGAGAAGAGCTGAAAGTGTGGCAGGTGAGGATGGATGTGCCTTCTCCACATGGTACTCCAAGTGGGGGTGGAGATCACATAACTAAGGGGAGATAAGTGACAGAAGGCAAGGTTCCAGGAAGGTCTGATTGAACAGGATGATCTCAGCTCTGTTCCCTGGGACCTGGACCTGACCAGGAATTTCTGGATGCAAGTGAACATACAAATACCTTTGAAGCCTCTGCTTTTGCAGAATCTCCGTCTTTTCCAATGTTTCAAGCCTGAGGAAAGCCCCGCTAGCCCTGGGGTTTAGGCTCTGACTCCCGGGCTAGTCTCTTCTGCCTCCCTCAGTCACCATCATCATCCCTAGGACCCCAAGGTGCTCCAACCACACTGTGCTATTGTGGCATTCCAGGCTGAAAACACTGTGGGACTGCTGTGCTCGCTGTGGGAAGTTTAGCAGGCTCTGGCCTCTCCCCATGCACACCTATAGTACATTGCCTTCCTCGCTTCCCAAGTCATGATAGCCCTCAGTGTCTTGAGTTGCTGCTGAGTGTATACATGGAGAAGGATATAAAATTCACCTTTGACATAAACCACTGTTCTAGAAATACTAGCTGTGGCTTGTTGTGGGAATTCATTCTATTCAACCAACGGGATGGGCATGGTCTTGTCTGCATACATGACTAATCACTTAAGAGGAGGGGGGGTGTCACTGTCTCTCTTGAGTAGCAAAGACTGGGTCAGATACCCCCAACATGAGTGGAATGAACTCCCACAACAGTGGTTAGCCCATATTTAGTGCTAGTTTAGCATTCCTGTCCTCGAATGAGTGAGTAATCTGAGGAATTGAAGAAATACCTCAAAAGTAACCAAATCCTTAAGAGTGCTGTTGGAGGAAGTAAAGTTTGCCCCTCAATTAAACAGAGCATCTCATGTGTTTTCCAGACAGTCTGACTCGAAAACAATGTTTTAGTTACTAAATATTACATTTAAAAAAGAATTGTGCCACTCACAATACTCTTCATAATACAAATACATTACCTACTAACTACAGTAATGTAATTGTCCCCTTATGCATGTGATGACTTTCCTGGGACAGATAGCAATTTCCTTATAAAAGTAAAATGTATAGAGAATGCAGAGGAGGTCTAATGGCCTTTAATAAGAAAAAGTCTAAAAAATTTAGGACATTATAGTGTAATGAAGACAATAGAATGAGAGAGATACAGCCAGGCAGGGTCTGGACAGCTAGGGATCAGTGAAGAGCCCCAGACATAGCTCCAGACTGCTGGCAAAGAGATATGCCCAGGGAAGTGCTGTCAGATGCACGGTGTGTTCTATATCCTGATTTCAGACAGAGACCTTTGTTAAAGGTTTCTAAACAGTTCTTTTTAGTCATTATTTGGATATGAATTAAGGATTTACTGGCTTGTTTATTTTAGAAATCAGTGTGAGTACTGGTAGTCATGGTGCTTTTGAAATGTCAACTGTACTATCAATCTTCTAACTATAGAGTTTTGTGCTAAGCAGAATTCTTTTGATATAATTTTTCCAAGAGACTGAAAGCAAATAGCGTCATTCTAAGCACTAGTTATTGATTTATCCATATACTGAAGGTTGAATGCTAGGACCTCTTAGTTAAACAGTTGCTCCTCACTAAGCTACAGCTCTTTACAGTTAGATAGTATGGGGAAAGACCCTTCTTCTCCTATATGACTAAAAGAAGATGAATAATGTATGTGACATTCAGCAGACAATCCTAGAAAAAATACAATGTATTTTTATCCTTTCTTTCCCTTAAGATTTCTAAAGAACTTAAGCCCTGAAGCATTTCGTCCTTCATAGTGTTGTTTGTTTGTTTGTTTTCTGAGGGGGGAGAGGCAGTGGCAGTGGGGTCAGCTGTTAGATAACAATACAGGATAAAATGATCAGTTGAGTCACTACCAGATAAAGAATGTCTTTCTAAGTATGTTCTTGGAAAGTGAATATGAAAAATGTGAGGAATAAGGATTTCCAAATACTTTTTCTTCTAGGCTTGTAATATGCTTTCCTAAAGTGATTTGATAAAACATACTGCTTCCAATTAACTGTTTTGTTATTTGAACCTTTGGATATCTTTGTGAAAAAAATCTATCCTTGCTGTGGGATGGTCTTTCTGTACACTGTGAATATGTGTTGCTACTATTGGTTAATAAAGAAGATGTTTTGGCCTATGGCAACACAGGATATAGCCAGGCAGGAAATCCAAAAGAGATACAGGGAGCAGAAAGGAGGATTCTGGGAGAAGTTATCCAGCAACCCAAGGAGCAAGATGCCAGCAGACTGGTAATGCCACGGACATGTGGCAATACATAGATTAATAGAAATGGATTAATTTAAGATAAAAGAGCTTAGCAATAAGCCCAAGCCATAGACCAAACAGTTTGTAATTAATATCAAGCCTCTGAGTGATTATTTTTATAGAAACAGCTACTGCCTGGGCAGGACCTGGCAGGACCTAGAAACTACAGTCTACAATTGGTGCCCAGACATTTGGCAAGAATTTCCACATAAAACCTGAGAGCCAAAAAAAGAAAAAAGTTCTAAAATGCAGCCAAGAACAGCTTCCTAGTTCAGGTCTCATTACAGCCTCCATACAGAAATATGTCCTCTGGCTGCAGCAAGCTTCAGCAGCAACATGGCAGACTCCCATGGTCTCTCACAGGTCTCGATACAAAGAGTTTTCTCCCAGCCACTGCCTGCAGGTTTGGGAGCACAGCCATGGGCTTAAAAACACATGCATGCTATTTAATACTGCTTCCCAGAATTGGGGAGGTAAGTGTGACTCGGTACCTGCCCTGTGTTGAAAAGCTGAGCA
Source organism: Peromyscus californicus insignis (assembly GCF_007827085.1). NCBI lineage: Eukaryota > Metazoa > Chordata > Mammalia > Rodentia > Cricetidae > Peromyscus > Peromyscus californicus. The sequence continues at coordinate 19,361,553 of NW_026294514.1, read as the reverse complement.
GGATAGGGCAAGCAGCCGGGGCTGCTGCTTCAGTCCTAGCCACACAGTTTAGCAGTTTAAAAACTCTCCTTGTCAGAAAAGTGTTACAGATATGCAATAAAACATATTTAGATGGGAAAAACTTCTAAATGGGTTATAGTGTGTTTAAAAATATACATAAGCTTGGGATAGAAAAGAAAAGGATAGAGAAAGCCCTTCAAAAAGAAATAAAAATTTTTAAAAAGCCAAGAAAATATGGAAAATACACAGAGAGATGGATACTGTGCTGTGGGATAATGCTTTTGTACACTGGTTTAATAAAACGCTGATTGGCCAGTAGCCAGGCAGGATGTATAGGTGGGGGAAGAAGAATTCTGGGAAGAGGAAGGACAGAGTCAGGAGTCATCAGCCAGACATAGAGGAGGCAACATAACAAGGCAGAACTGAGAAAAGGTACCAAGCCATTAGGTTAAACATACACAAGAATTATGGGTTAATTTAAGTGTAAGAGCTAATCAGTAATAAGCTTGAGCTAATGGCTGAGCAGTTTTAAATAATACTAAGCCTCTGTGTGATTATTTTATAAAAGGCTGCAGGACTATGGGTGAGAGATTTGTCCTGACCAAGGGCCAGGCAGGACATGGAAAATCTTCTGACTACAATACTGTATATTATTGTGTTGTCTTTGGAATTTTTAACTGCAGAGAGACATTTGATTGTAGGGGCTGCTAAGTTAAATCAACATATATATCCTAAAAGGTATCTTGATTTTAAAATTTGGGTCTAAGGATATGTTGCTTTGGAAAAGAAGTTCTGTGAGATTCCTTTCAGAAAGCTGTGGATTCCTTTGAGGTTAATATGGTTCCATCAAGGAAGATCACCTGAGAGGTCTCCAATGGGAGCTACGGCCAAATGATCCAACATTCAGAACAGCGTCAAGGCAGCTGGCTGATATGATCCAGGCTCACAGACTACTCCAGTCAGAACTTGACCATAATCCTAAATTTTCTCAGGATCCCCATAAGATTGCCAGCATCCCTAATCAGCAGGAAGTATATAGAAAGCTACACTCAGATTCCCAAAATATTGTCTATAAATGTTTGCTTCAACTTAAAAGGGGATATGATATAGAAATGATGAAAAAAGATAGATTATTAAATCTACCTTAATCCAAAAAACAACTGTTAATCTCAAATACTTTACATTGGTATGGATTTTGGTTTATTAATACAAATTTAAGATCAATTTTGTTATACTATATGTATAAAAAATACAGATTGATAGTCATCTATAATAGTCAAACTTATAATCGTGTTAGTTAGATTTTCTAGATATACAGAGATATATTTCAGATAGATAGGTAATCTCTAAATACTTCAAAGACCTACATAATATGACATTTAAACTGTTTTAAGAACTTAGACTTTTCTAGACAGTGAGACATGTCTGCTCCTGGCAGCACCAATTACTTCAAAGTAGATGATGAGTGTCAAAGAAACTCATTATGAAGTTTGCTTACAATGTGGAAAAGGCTAGCCATTTGGGCAAAAAACTGCTTTTGTCTGGACTGCTTGACCATATGTTGTATAAACTGGACATGCAGGACCCATAGGAAAGTGACCACTGAACTTTTCGAAAAGAAGGCAAGATGGTTCTTCAGGATCCTGCTTCACAGAAGATACTGCCAGACATTCTGCAGGACATGGAGGAAAGTGACTGATGAACTTTGCCAATAGGCAAGACAATCCTTCAAATTTCCTGCTTCACTAAAAAGTTTGCAAGAGACTCTAGGCCTGTAGGCTGAAGATAGATGTCCAGGCAGCCAGATGTTTCTGTCATTTCTAGAATTTTAGAAGTTGCTTACAATGCACCTGTTTACTCAGATAACATATCCTTCTGGGGTCTTTGATGGAGTTGAAGACTAGATAGTTACAATTATAGTTTTCCAGGGTTATGATGAAAGGTAAATTAGATATGAAACTTTAGACTCACAATTATAGGATAGATGATAGAGTATTTTCTTTAATTTTGCCAAATACAAATAGACTAGATAACTGTTTGGTCATGTGTAATTTTACTATGTTAAGGTTAAAAAAGTAAAGTACTGTGGGATGGGCTTTCTGTATGTTGTGAATATGTGTTGCTACCATTGGTTAACAAAGAAGCTGCTTTGGCCTATGGCAACACAGGATATAGCCAAGCAGGAAATCCAAGAGAGGTATAGGGATAAGAAAGGTGGAGTAAGATGCCAGCAGACTGGTAATGCCATGGCCACATAGCGATACATAAATCAATAAAAATTGATTAATTTAAGATAAAAGCTAATTAACAATAAGTTTGAACCATAGACCAAGCAGCTTGTAATTAATATTAAGCCTCTGACTGGTTATTTGGGAACAGATGGGCAGGAGAGATTTGTCTGTCTATGTATTCTCCTCCAAATATACAGATAATGAATCTCCCAAAGTAGTTTAAGGCATTCTGAGAATAAAATACTTAAGGCAGCATGTTATATTTCTACTCTAAATTATATGTGTGGGCTGTAAAGATGGATCAGCATTTATGAGCACTGGCTGCTCTTTCAGAGGTCTTGAGTTCAATTCCCAGCACCCACATGGTGACTCAAGACCACCCAAAACTGTAGTATTATGGGATAAGATGACCTCTTCTGGTGTACAGACAGATGTATATGCAGATAAAAGATACACACACACACACACACACACACACACACACACACACACACGTATATAATAAGTAAACATTTAAAAAATACATTGTACAATGAAATTCTGTGATTAGTTTTGTCTCATTAGTAGGTAGCAACAATTTCTTAATACTGGTCACAGTAAAGTACCAATGCTCTTAAGGGAGACCCTGAAATAAATACAAAGTATTATTAGCAGGAATATTAATTATCTGAGGAAGTAAAAGTAACTCTATTGTTCACAGATGTCTTTAGATAAAGTTGCATGATCTAATTTTGTATTTAGTACATGAATTTTTCTTCTTTCAATTAATTTGTAGTATTTATATCTATGGTAGAAAATAGTGTAAAGTGATTCCTTTCAAAATTAGTTTGACACAGCAGCTGTGAAGTGCAGACTTTGAAAAAATGCACAGAACATTTCTCCACCAGCAATGAGAAAAAAGAAAGAGAATAAACATTATGATATAAATTCAAGTATATCTAGCTCTAGATTTCATCTGGAATAATACAAACATACATTTTCTGACAAGTGAACTCTAAGTATAAAATGTGAGAATAAAATTTTATTTAAGTCTAAGATTATTATTTCCTATTTAAAAATTGTTAACCCTTTTATTTTTATTTATTTATTTGTTTTTTTTTTTTTTGAGACAGGGTTTCTCTGTGTAGCTTCAGAGCCTATCCTGGACTCACTTTGTAGACCAGGCTGGCCTCAAACTCACAGAGATCTGCCTGCCTCTGCCTCCCGAGTGCTGGGACTAAAGCCATGTGCCACTACTGCCCAGCCTGTGAAACCTTTTAATCAAAAAAGTATAAAACATCTTAAATATCTACTAATAAAATAATTCAATGTCACCAAGATAAAAGAAAAAAATCTCAGCAAATTTTTGGTTATTTTTATTTGTTATGGAAAATATATTAGTCATTATATCTTTCTTTACCAAGTAGTTTACTATTGTATTGACTAAAATAAATCAATCAAGGCCTAAAGAAATAAAAGATAAGCAAATAAGTTGCTGCACAGAAGTCATGACTCATGTCCTGCTCTCCATTTCTCCTTGCTGTTCTCATTCATGTGCTAAGAGTCATCATCATCCTTTTGGCAGACTCTACTAAGAAAATCTATGACTATTATTGGCCTGCAGGGATTGTCTGTAAAAGCCTTTAAAAAGAAGCACTAGGTTAAGTCAAACTTCTCAAAACAAACAGCAAACAACAGCAGCAAACAAAACTCTGGGGCTTTTTTTCTTAGGAAGAAAATGAAAAAAAAAACTGAATAGAGTTGGCCTTCATATCTTAAAAACAGCAGATGTTTACTTCCTATGGGAATATTAGTATAAAATATCTGGTAAAACGAAATACATTCCATAATAAAATTTAAAAATTTATTATGGAATAAATTTTGTGCTATAGTAGCATTTTTAATTTGTTTTGAAACATTTGGACTGTCATGTATTTTAATAAAATGTGTGGTTGATAGGCAATCTTCATTGTCAACTTGAGATTTGGCATCACCTGGGAGACACACCTCAGGGTGTGTCTGTGAGATTGTTTCTACAGAAGTCTAACTAAGGTGGGAAGACCCACTTCAGAATATAAGTAGTCCCCTTCCATAGGCTGGGCTCCCTGACTGAATGAAAATGGAGAGCTCCAGAAATTCTTGATCTCTGCTTCCTGTTGGTGGAGATGGGAGCTCATGCTACCAGCTGTGGCTGTTACATCTCCTGGCTCAGGCTGGGCTTAGGGTGAGCTGCTAAATCATGCAGGTTTACTGGAACTGGACTCCTGAGTCAACACTCAGAAACAGAAAGTGTTAGTCATACTTCTGGGAGGACTCTGATAGACCAAGAGGAATAACTTCAGCAAAAGATCTGGAAGAATCTTTGCTAAAATAAAATTAACAGGAATAGGCCCAAAGCTCAGATGCAATCACTTTGGGCCTGCCAGCATATTCCATTCACTGAGAATTGACAAAAGCAAGTTATTGAATCAATTCCTAAAATGCAAGCTGGCCTTCAGGGATCACATTGTTTCCATGGCATTCACAAAGCAGGTTTCTGTTATCCGCAGCCAGATTCAAAGCAAAACAAAACTAAAAGGCAAGTACATAAGTAAAATTTTTGCCAAGTGTCAAAAAGATGTACCATTAGCCCAATTAAAAACACAGATATAATTTATGCTGTTGATAAATCCCTATTCACATAAGAAAAGTGCTTAAGAAGCTCAATCATGTACTCCAAACCAACAAGAACAAGTGTGTGATGAAAGGAGGGAGGATTAAAATCCTATCCCAGCATTATATGAATTTACAGTGGGTCCTCATGCTTTACCTCAGGATCATTTTTTTTTCCCCGAGAATACAGCCTGTACACAAAATGGTTTTCTAATGTCTGGAGGAGAAGATATGTGCTATTTAGTACTTTAGTCAGAGAGTTCATCAAAGTTTTATATAGTATGAACATTCTGAGACTTGAGGATTGGGTTGAACCATTTGAGCTACCCTGATGGATACATTCCCTTTCTCTACCTCATGTGATAATCAACATCTTACCCCATCAGCCCCTTGTCCACATAGATCATTTCCTTTTCATCATGCATAATAGCCTTATGGATTATATTCAGTTGCCTTGCTTCTTCCGCTTGCTCTAGGAGACACAGCATGTTTTTTTGTAAACGATCTGTTGCTACAAAATTGTAATAAGTGAGCTCCTCTATCCAGTTCACTAGCAGCTGTGAACAGAAGAAAAATCACCTAGCTGCATTTCAAGCTGATTCCATTCAAGTCAATTCAGTTGGTATGTTTAAGTGCTCATTATGTTTTCATCATACCGTTAATGTGGTACAACTATGCATCACAGATACCTATTGTGCATGGTGCTTTGTGTGCATTATCTCATTGATTTTCCCAGGGCTCCACTATTTTTCACTTCATTTTATCAATGAAAAAAAAAAAGAATGTCTTTTTGCTTCAGATGGTTGCTATGAATGCTAGATAATAAAATAGCTTAACATGCTGCCATCTTTCTTAGAGTCCAGTAGATTTATTCTATTGTGTTTAAAAATTAACTAAATGATCACGTAATAAATTCAGAGAGCTAGCATCCATCATCTTAGTGGATATTGGAGTATATATGATTGCCTAAAGAGCATTAGAAAAGGGGAGGGAGGGAGAAAGGGAGAGAGAGAGAGGGAGAGGGAGGGAGGGAGGGAGGGAGGGAGGGAGGGAGGGAGGGAGGGACAGGGCACACCCTTGTCTATAGAGCATGTTGACCCACTGAACAACCTGAGACGGTGACTTTCACTTGCTACTATGGGCAATTACAGCTGGAGCTGAGTATACTGTGGTTAGGGGACTTGAAAGTTTCTCTACTGTTACCACCCATTGCTCGTCAGGAAGACTATACATACTCTGATCTAGGGAGCTCACTCTCCCTTTTTAAATAAGGAGAATTCTTTCAACTTTCCTTGGAAAAACTTTTGTGTTTCATATAAAAGGAAACACATCCACAAGACACAAATGCATTAATCCATTTTCTCTATGTTCACCTGTGAAGAAACACGATAATATATGTAATTTCATAATAAGAAACCACTAGGAAGGTAAGGTGGTAGGTGCAGCTCAAGGCAGCCTAAGTTTGAGTCTGCTTGATAACATCTGGGAAGATCGTTAACCAAGCATTTATAATTTTGGGTGCTCTTCAGGCTTAGACATGATTTCCTGACCTAGCTAGATATGAGCAAGAAGCATCATAGTCCTGATGTCACAACTATAAGTCTCTCCCATTGCCACACCTTCCTTACCATGAGGGACTACCTTCTAGCTATAAGTTAAAATTAAATTCTTTGGTTGGGTATTTCTCCCCTTTCCCTTTTGTGGTGGTTTGAATGAGAATGGCCCCCAGAAGCTCATGTTATTTGATTGATTAGTCACCAGGGACTGTTACTACTCAAGGGGATTAAGAGTTGTGGCCTTGTTGGAGGACTGTGTCACTGGGGGTGAGCTTTGAGGTTTCAAAAGCCCAAGCCAGGCCCAGTGTCAGATCTCTTCCTGCTGCCTGTGGATCCTCATGTAGAGCTCTTATCTCCTTCTCCAGCACCATATCTGCCTGCATGCTGCCATGCTGATAATAGACTCAACCTCTGAAACCATATGCAAGCCCCAATTAAATGCTTTCCTTTATAAGAGTTTCCATGATCATGGTGCCTCTTCACAGCAATAGAACAGTGACTAAGACAGTTTTTTATTCAGTGGGGCCCTTAGCCCATGCATGGTACAACCTACCTTTTGCTAGGTCTGCTCTAAGGAGTCTGACCTTCATTGTCTACATATTTATTGGCATTCTGGTCTTCAAAACTCTCATCAACATGATATAGTAATTTCTGCCTACAGCATTCTAGGGCTTCTCTAACCCAGGGCCTCAAATTCCAATTTCACTGACAAACCATTTCTGAAGGACTATAAAAACACATGGTCCAGTTTTTCAGAGAAAATAATGACTCACTCCTGGTACTGACATTTTGGGGTTTTTTTTAGCTATGTGCAACAGGAATATAATACTTCTTTTTCACATCTAGGTGTGTTAGAAAACAGAGTAGAAAGCCAACTGTGGGCGCTTGTCAGACTTTTCCCTTTTCCTCCATTCAGTTAGTCATAGTCCCTAGACCACGGGATGGTGTTGCCTATGTTCAGAGTCAATCTTCCCTTCTCAGTTAAACATCTCAGAAAATCTTCACAGGGCCTCTCACAGGTTACTATTATAAAAACATATCTCAGAAAATGAAAACTAAGTATCAACCCCCCACCCTTATTTTTTTTTTTTTTTAATGAGGCAGGATTTCACTGTGCAGTCAAATTTGGCCTAGATTTTGTTGTTTAACCATGGCTGGCCCTTGAACTTCCAATCCTCTTGCCTTAGTCTCTCAAGGGCTTAAGTTAAAGATGTATATAACCATACCCCACTTACAAGTTTTCTTAAAGAAAACAGTAACTATTTGTGGCATCAACTGAGTTAGTCCATTAATCTCATATCAAGTGTTCAATTTCACTAAAGAGGCCATGTGAAAGTTTGACAGTTATCACAGGAATGTGGAGTTCTGGGAGAATTTATGCTGTTATCAGTATTTCTGATCTAAATAACAATGATTTGTCTCCTGAGGGTGTCTTGGCATAGGAAGAAATAGCCTTATCTTCTGTTTTGCCTAAGACACAGAAGCCTTCACCAGGAATGGAATGCAAGATAACATGAGATTAATCAGGATTAGCCACCCCCAACACACACACACACACACACACACACACACACACACACACACAGAGAGAGAGAGAGAGAGAGAGAGAGAGAGAGAGAGAGAGAGAGAGAGAGAGAGAGAGAATACGAAATATTCTAAGAAAGAAGAGGAATTTGAGTGAAAAGAAACTGAAGGAAATTAAAAATCAGAAACACCACATGGGCTAGCTATAGGTCTGGATTACTGTCTTCTATATGCATTTTATATGTTTTCCCAGGGAAGCCACATTTATTTTTATGTCTGGCTGCTGTGTTTTAAAAAAAAGTATATTATTTATTTAACTTTATTTTATGTGCACTAGCATCGTAGCCCCCGGAACTGGAGTTACAGACAGTTATGAGCTGCCGTGTGGGTGATGTGAATTAAACCTGGGTCCCCTGGAAGAGCAGCCAGTGCTCTTAACTGCTAAGCCATCTCTCCAGCCCCATGGCTGTTGCATTTTAAAATATGTTTCTATGATCAGTGGGCATGACACTTTGTGACTGGTGGCTAAAGGAAATACCGTCCTCGGATTGACCCATTCCTCATAGATGCAGGATTCCCCCGCTGACTGGATTTGGCGCCAAGGATTCTGGGTGATGCTGCACAATTGTCTGAGACCATGTGGTAGAATAAGGGGCGGTGTGCTGATGTGAGTATTTCCACCCATCCTCCTCTTATGATGCTCTTAACTGAGTCAGACTTTCTCTGACCAGTCTTTATATTTTGGTTCTACACACACACACACACACACACACACACACACACACACACACACACACACACACACAAATACACACACATGTATTTGCATACATATATATGTATGTGTGTGTGTATATATATATATATATATATAAAACATATACAATGTCTCATTTTTTCTTCAATAAAATATTCCATGCTCAGTTCTCTAGTCTTTTAAGACTCCTAAGATTGCCAGCAAAGCTCTGTTCCAATCCTTCACTATTATCCAATGCACTATCTTTTCCTCTGTTTATTTTCTTTCATCCTCTTCCTGTTTTCTCCCTCCTTTTCCTCCTTCACTTCCTTCTCTTTGTGTTCATTTCCCCTCTACCTCCTTTCCCATTTCCATACCCCTTTCTCTTCTTTTTCTTCCTAATTCTCTCCTCTTTTAACCAAACAGTAAATTCCACTCCGCCGAGCATCCCAGTGGCTTTCTTCCCGCATCTAATACATATCTGAGACATATAACTGGATCTATAACTGGAGTTTGCTACCTGTGCACTTTCCTCATGGGGTTCCTTTGTTCATCTTTAATCTATGTCCTTAGAGAAACTGAGGAAATATGTGGGTGCTATCCCAAACTAGCAGCTATCATTTAGAAATCGCAATCACATTTGTTGAATAGATATGTTAAAAGAAAACTATCTTCGTGGGCATTTGGGGTTTGAAATTAAGGAACTAGAAAATTAAAAACATGACTATAAAGCTCTGCTATTTACTGTTATGGGAACAGGAATGAGTTTCTGAGAAGAGGGAGAAAATGTGTTACAATTACTGCCAGCTTGGGGACTACCTGGAGTGGACAAGTGGAGTGGTCCTCAGAGAAATAAAACCACTGGAGCTCATCAAGTAATAGAAATAAGGGGAAACATGTAGGTTGGACAACATCTGAACAACCATAGTGGGAAAAAAAAGGTACTCATAACTAATATCCTGTTATTACTTAGAAAGAGAAAAAAAATCAGAGGTTTGACTCTGAGACTGAGGGAGGGGCAAAATGTTTATAGTCTGCACCAAAACATGAGCAAGATGAAACAAAAAGCCCCTCCCCCCAAAACACACACAAACATGGAGTTTGTCTTGGGTTGGCCAACTCCTCCTGGGCAGAAGGCCTGCCCTGGAGTTTGATTGTTAGATCCAGTTATACTGCATGGAGAAAACTGATTTTTCTTTTGCTAGCAGCTATCAATGGCAAATAGCTTCTTGGCTAGCAGAAGACCTTGTTTTCACTTCCACATGTCAGGGCTTAGAGCCCATCCGTCTTAAACCTGTGCAGGCCCTGTGTGCCGCCACGGTCTCTGTGTTCAGATGTGCACCACTCCCGCCATCTCAGGAAGACCCTTCTTCCTTGAGGTCACCCACCACCTCTGGCTCTTACAGTCTTTCTGCCTCCTCTTCCGCGTAGATTCGCAAGCTCTGTTGGGGGTGGGAAAGATTATCAAAACAGATTGCACAAAAATTTTTTACAAAAGGGCACGTAAGAAAAATGGCATTCTGTAATCCAAGTTTTTACTCAACTGACATCGTGTCCTATTATATTGCTTTTGACTGAGATGCTCTATACATTAGGAACCACACTTCCAGAAGAGTGATTAAATCTGAATTAAAGGAAGAAAAATAGACCCCAACTGTAAGGCATACATTTATTTGGTCTTAAATCCCTAAACTTCAAATAGATGTCAATAGTGAAAAGAAAGACTGCCTTATAGAGACTTGAGTTCTCCCTCTCTTTGTTAATACATATTTTTTTATTATTTTGGATTATGTGTCTGTGAGTTTCTGTGTGTCTATATGTGGGTGTGTGCACCTCTGTTCAGGTGCCCATGGAGACCATGTGTGTGTGATTCTCTGGAGCTGGAGTATAGGCAATTGTAAGCCTCTCAACATAAGTGATGGGAACTGAACTCAGATCTTCCCGCAAGAGCAGTATGTGCTCTTAAACAATGAACCATCTTCCCGGCTGGCTCCATCCTCCCTTTTGGTGGCTTTCATCCTATCTCCTCGAATCTTCACATTTAAATGGCTTCCTCTGTCTGTAATCACCCGAGGTGCTGCCACTTTACGCAGGTGACAGGCGTATCACATGATGTCAAAAGCAGAATTTAAACTCCTAAGGTCATCTGTAACCAGGAGCACCCAACAAATTCAGTCCTGGGGGTTGTGAGATAAAAATTACATCAAAGACACTTAATTTATCAAATCAGGAGTAACACATGGCCCAGAGCTTTTTACAGAAACAGTGAAAATAAGATATTTGGGCAAGATCCAACTACCAAGCTGTTTGAAGTGCAAAGCACCACTGCCTCCTTCAAACCCATCCTTAGAAGGGCTGTATTTAAAAGAAGTGATAATTCTTATTCAAATTGAGTTTAAACTAGTGGTATTGTAATTATTCTAATATTTACTTCTTTCAAAGGAAGGACATTTTAAACATATGTTTCAAGATGTAATTAAAATAATATTCAAAATACTCTAAAGCAAAATAAATAAAGAGGGGTAAAATAATCTGTAATGCCATGTGAATTTTAACAGAAAATCCAAAGGCAGGATAAAGTCAGATGTGAGAATTTTAATTTACACCATTTTGATTTGCACATTCTCTAAAGCATAGACAGAAACTGAAATACTGCATAGGTTTCTTACTGACAGATGAGAAGAAAAGCTGATAGCAACAAACAGTATGTACCAGTAACTTCCTTCCATACAAGGAATGTCCACTCAAAAAATGAAAGATTAAGGAAATATTTTTATGATATAGCAAAATGACAAAAATCACGTGATTAATAAATTAAGACATTTTCCCAATACAGTGTCTCAGCTACACCCAGAATCAGCAAAACTGGCCCTGTAAAAGCCACATCACAGTTTTCTCCAGTGGAACCTCTCAGTAGTAATAATGATAAAAATCAAGTTTTCAGAGACTGTCGAAGGCTCAAGCAGCTGCCATCAGTTTTTGTAGTCTTAATCCAGGAACCCTTATATGTAGGTGGAGTAACATGCTGAGACTGGGTACAAAGAGAAAAATTAAATCTCCTTTCCCCTTGAGTATTTCTTGTAAAGAATCCTTGTTAGATGTTCTTTAATATTCATTGCTAATGAAAGCATTCACCAAGGAATATTTTTGCTTTTCTTATCCAATCCTCCCTATGTCATCACTGATGGGCAAGAAACACAATGGGAATGAGGACTTGATGACATCCGTTGCTAGGGCCTGGAACCCCCTGGTGCATGAGGCTAGAGGTATCACAGGATGTCTAATGCCGGCTCATTCTTCTCAAACCCCATGATTAGCAACCCCTGCCCCGATAATATGCTTGAAAGAGACTTTAAAACAATGGCTGGAAGAAATGCTTTTTCTGAAGTCTATAGATTGCCTAAAAAAGACACACGTATTGATTCTACTTTTCTCCTAAATGCAACAAACAAAAAATACGATGTTTTAGAAGTAACTGCTGCTTTCTCTTTGTTTCCAGGGTTGTTCCATGGACAAAGACTCCAGGAGATCTGACCTTAAAAATCACGCCGTCTAAGCCACATTCCTGGCTTTCTGTCCATCCTGCCCTCTCTCCTAGACACTGACCTCACAGGTCAGTAACAGCTGCTCTTGGTTGTGTTCATTGATTTTTGAGACGTGGGTTCTATCTTGCCCTTTCAGCCTCTTTGTTATTCTTTCCTGGTTCTTCCTGAGCCATAGATACCTTTAAGAGCGAGCTGGCTTCTGTTTTCAACTGAAATGCTGCCCTTCCTGATCTATGGAAAAAATCTTGAAAGTGAAAAGAATTTGATGTAGTGATTTTTTTGTTTTGTTTTTTGTTTGTTTGTTTGTTGAGACAGGGTTTCTCTGTATTGTTTTGGTACCTGTCCTGGACCTCGCTCTGTAGACCAGGCTGGCCTTGAACTCACAGAGATCCACCTGGCTCTGCCTCCCAAGTGCTGGGATTAAAGGCGTGTACCACAGCTGGGCTAAGATATATCTTGCTTATTTTAAGAAAGCATAGGTTATCAATAATGTAAAGACCTCTCCATCATTTTTCTAACTCAAAATTACTATGCCAACCCCTGCCTAATGCAGTTGCTGCTGTCTTCTGTGCCCCAGAAAGACAGGCACCAATATTCTCTTAATAGATTCACAGCCCATAGCTCACCAAGGTAACTCCAATTAATAACACCAGGAACATAAAAATACTGTCAGTATAAAATATGTACTTGGTAAACCAGAGATTTGCTTTCCAGTACTATCCATTATGAAAGAAAACAGTATTGCTAACTTTTAAAAAGTTATCCATATGACACCCAACCTCTGAAAAAAATAAATAAAATCACACACCACACTAACACAGCCATTCCCCTGATGCACACTCTTGATAGGCAATTCTAAAACTGTCCCCGAAGTTCTGAGTCTTGCTGCTTTAATCTCACAAAGGACCATGAATTAGGAACCATGTGGTTTTTTCCACATAATAGAACTTCAGAGCTCATCAATTTAATTAAAATGTCATTGCTGCCTTAAGTGGTCCCTTTCTCAGCATGGGGAGGGCAGCTCAGAAGAATTAATTGAGTATACCTCTTGATTCTCTTTCAGTTTCAGAATGCCAAATATCTCTGCTGTCACAGCAAAAGAAATACTAAAAGGGACATTCATGATCTGGTTTCTCTAAAATTTAGTAGATTGGAGCTGGAGAGATGACTCAGTGATTGAAAACACACCCTGCTCTTATTAGAAGACCCAAGTTCCATTCCTGATTCCCACATGGCAGCTAACAACTAGCTCTAACTCCAGTTGCAGAGGATCTGACACCCTCTTCTGGCATCTGCAGGTACTGCATGCATGTAGTGCACAGATACACAGGCAAAACACTCATAGATAGTAAAAAATAGAAAACAAAATTTCAGTAGATGGCGATGATCACAACTGCAAGTGTACTGCAGCTACGCACACCAGAGGCCACATTCTGCTGTACACAACCTTCATTTCTTCACATATGGATCTCTCTTGAGATAGGAATGCTGGGAATGTTCAAGTCAGCTGGGTCTGAGAAACTGAAACAATCTGGCCAACTGATAACAGACACAAAGAAACAGCGTGGCTCCATGGATTCTTCCTTTTTGTGTTTGTTGTTTGTTTTTTGCTTTTTGAGACAGGCTCCCGTGTATCCGGGGCTAGCCTTTAACTTGCTTATGTGACTACAGATGGCTTTGAATTCCTGACTTTCTTGACTTCACTCCCCACATGTTGGAATTACTGGTGTGTGCCAACAGGTACAGCTCAACCTTCATAATTTCTTGCCTAGTCTGCTAACGGTTCCTTGTCATCCCTTCAAGCTCCATGTCACACCTATTCTCAACATGATTTAGGGGAAGTAGGTCATACTGAAAAATCTTTTTCATCCTAATACATTTTCCAATGGCTTCTCATTTCCTTTTGAACGAAGACCGTGTTCATTCACAGAACTACTTCATTTGAGCAGGTTCAACCCTCCTATTACTCTATTGCCCTTCCCTCCTTCCTATTCTTCCCTCCTTTCTTCCCTCTCTTCCTCCCTGCTCCTCTCCCTCTTCTCCTCCCTCCCTTCTTTCCTTCCTATTTTTACTTATCCATATCTGTTTTTTTCTTTTTTAATGAAAATAAAGTTAATTACACACAATATATATCTCCTCATCCCCTCCCAGATCTTCCTCACTTTGCCACCCTTTCAACTCCACAACGTTTTCTCGCTCTCTTAAGAAAGCAATCAGGAAAACCAAAAAGACAAAGATAATGCAATATGAACAAATAAATAAAAAGAAACCAAGAAAGAACATGGGAAACACATATACACAGACAGACACATATATACACAAACAAAACCCTTAAAAACTCAAAATCAACAACCATAATATACAAGCAAAAGATCAGTAAGATTAAAAAAGAAAGAAAGAAAAAAGAAGAAAACAACACAAAGAGAGCAATATGAGACAAAAGAAAAATCTACAAAAATACCATAGAGTGTGTTTTGTGTTGGCCATCTACTGCTGAGCATAGGGTGTGATTTGTATACTCATGAAACACACTTGGAGAGATGATGTTTCCTTTGTGAGCAGTTGTTCACTGAAGACGTCTTCTTGGATAGGGATGTGAGCTGATGTCTACTTCCCCATCTCAGCGCTGAGACTCCGTCTGGTTTGGATCTGCGCAGGCCCTGTGCATGCTGCTATCATCTCTGTGAGTATGTAAGTCCTGTTGTATTTGGAGGGCATTGTTTCCTTAGTATCATCCATCCCCTCTGGCTCTTACAATCTTTCTGACTGCATAATTACAGCATAATTTCCTGAGTCCAGAGGAGAGGGATTCAATGAAGACATCTCATTTGGAATTGAGTGTTCCAAGGTGTCTCACTCTCGGCACATTGTCCACTTGTGGGTCTCTCTATTCCTATTTACCACAGGAGAAAGCTTCTCTGCTGGTGTCTGAGTGATACTCTGAACTATAGGTGTAGCAGAATGTCATTAGGAGTTGCTTTATTTCTGTTCTTTTATTAGAACAATAGCATTTGGTTTTCCCCTAGATCCAAGGCTTATCTAGTCTCAGATTCTTGGCTACTGGAGAAGTGTCAGGCATGGGTTCTGTCTCATGGAGTGGGTTTGAAATCCAATCAGATGGTAATTGATTATGCCCACAACATTTGTAACACTATTGCACTAATGTATCATGCAGGCAGGTCATCATTGTAGATCCAAGTGTTCTTAACCCTTTGATTTCTGAGCTCCAGTGTTATGTCTTCCTATAGCATTTCAATCCTGTGGCCCTCCCATTACAGATCTGTTGCTCATACATAGGCTTTGACATTCCTTTCTCTGGCATTTCTCAGCCACTCCTGTTCTCCAACCTTCCTCTGTTTAGTCTTTAGCTTTAACTCAGACATTGTTTCTTGAGGAATGACTCTGCAACACCCTAGACCAGTCAGTCCTGTAATATTCTGCCAGAAAACAATGGTTTTGTTATAGCAATAACTTCAAGTATTATGTACTCATTTTTTGTGTGACTGAATAAATTATTCCTCTATAAAACATATAAATTTCATGAGTTCCTGCTATATAAGAGACTAATTTACATATCAGTGGAACTAAATGAATATTAAGAACTAAATATAAATGAACTAAATGAAATAATAAGAAATTAAAAATATGATATGATATCATGTGATAGACTTTCCCTGAATTCAGTCTACACTGAATTAACCAGTACTAGCATTTTGTCTTGGTTTAATGTCCTCTGAAAGTTCCTAGAAAGACCTCAGAAGGATATCAGCATTAACAAGTTGATACTTTACAGTTCTTTAAATTATCAGAGCAGTCACACAGTCATCAGTCTCAGAGAAATTAGAAAAAGATGAATCCTTTCATAATTTGTTCTGACTCATATATCACATAGGTATAATATAATTAAAAAATATTTACTCATTCATTCATTTGTTTATATAAGTGAAGCCCACCTGTGGAGGTCAGAGGACACCTTGGAGGTGTTGATTCTCTCTTGCCACATCTGGAATAGGGGAATCAAATTGAATTCATCATGTCTGCTTACAAGAACCTCCATCTAAAAGCCCATCTTGCCAGCTCCCCCCCAAAAAAAGCTTTATTTTCTCTTGCCATCAGACTTGCTTAGTCTAAATAATCTTAGTTTATTTAGACTTATATAACAGAACACTATAAACTGAGTGGATTATAAACAATATAAATTTATTTTTTCACAGATCCTGATGGTGGGAGTTCAAGATAAAGGGATCAGAAGACTTGATGTCTGGTAGGGACGTGTTTCCTGATTGGAGATGGGAATCTCTTTGTTGGATTCTCACATAGCAAAGGAAAGGAGGGGGTTCTCTGAGGTCTCTTTTTATAAGGGCATTAATTGTATTTGTGAATCTATACTCTTTATATATATAATTTTATAATTAACTTAATTTCACATATCAGCCATGGATTCCCCTGTCCTCCCTCCTCCCACCCCGCAGCCCTCCCCCAATCCACCTTCCATTCTCTCCTCCTCAAAGGCAAGGTCTCCCCTGGTGAGTCAGCCCAGCCTGGTAGACTCAGCTGAGGCAGGTCCAGTCCCCTCCTCCTTACACCAAGGCTGAGCAAAGTGTCCCAGCATAGGCCTCAGGCTCCAAAAAGCCAGCCCATGCACCAAGGACAGGTCCCGGCTCCACTGCCTGGGGGCCTCCCAAACAGTTCAAGCTAATCAACTGTCCTACTTATCCAGAGGGCCTGGTCCAGTTCCATGGGGCCCCTCAGCTATTGGTTCACAGTTCATGTGTTTCCACTAGTTTGGCTATAGTGGAAAAAAGAAAGCATCTTCAACAAATGGTGCTGGCATAACTGGATGTCAACATGTAGAAGACTGCAAATAGATCCATATCTGTCACCAGGCACAAAACTTAAGTCCAAGTCAATCAAAGACTTCAACATAGATCCAGTTACTGTGAACCTGATAGAAGAGAAAGTAGGAAGTAGTTTTGAATGCATTGGCACTGGAGATCACTTCCTAAATATAACACCAGTAGCACAGACACTGAGAGCAACAATTCATAAATGGGACCTCTTGAAATTGAGAAGCTTTTGTAGAGCAAAGGACACGGTCAGTAAGACAAAACAACAGCCTACAGAATGGGAAAAGATCTTCACCAGCTCCACATCTGACAGAGGGCTGATATCCAGAATATATAAAGAACTCAAGAAATTAAACATCAAAATACTCAATAGTCCAATTAAAAGATGGGCTACAGTGTTAAACAGAGAATTCTCAACAGAAGAAGCTCAAATGACTGGAAGACATTTAAGGAAGTGCTCAACATTCTTAGTCATCAGGGAAACGCAAATCAAAATGACTCTGAGATACCACCTTACATCTGTCAGAATGGCTAAGATCAAAAACACTGAAGACAGCTTATGTTGGAGAGGATGTGGAGCAAGGGGAACACTCCTCCACTGTTGGTGGGAAGCTATACTCTTGTTGTTAGCATTCAGACCCACCTCTTAGGGACCTGCCCAGAGTCCTGACAACTTCATCTTACATAAAGTTCTCTTTAAGAGAAAACCCCTCCCCCTTCTCTCCCTCTCTCTTGCCACAAGGATGCACGCACCTCCCTCTGCTCTCTGTTTTTCTTTCTTTCTCTCTATCTTCCCCACTCCTCTCTCTCTTTCTCTCCCTCTCTTCCCTTCTCCTTTCCCCCTTTAATAATAAAACTTTCCATGTGGGTGTCACCTGTATGGTGTGAGCGACTTTCTGCCATGCCCCTCGGTCCATACCTTCCAGAGTCGCCAGGTGCCGTTTTTAAAATACAACATTTGGTGTGGGTGCCGTCCTTGGCAGAGGCCCTTCTGGTGCTTTCTGCTGCCTGCCAGCAGTCTGAGACACACTAGGATCCCTGGAACCTTCAACACTCACTTCACTCAACATCAGCATAATCGGTAAGCCCTCCCTGCTGGCCATTTCCCACGGGTGAAGATTCATCTTGTCTCAACCGTGGTTTCTTGCCCTTCAGCCTTGCCTGTAAACTCCAGTACTGGACAACCACCACATGTCTCTCTCTGACTCAGAGCCCCAGGCCCCTCTTCTACATGATGGCATATAGGGACAGCTTGTGCCTACTCGGCACCCCACGGCCCCCGGGACCTCTGGGTGATCACCAGCCTGTGCTATCTCTACCTCACTCACGGAAAATGAGCCTACCACCATATCTAACATCCAACTTAAGATCTTAACTCATCCACTTTTACAGTCAGACTTGGTCCCATACCCCTTATCTTTGCAACTTTGCCAGCAATCCAGTAGATCCAAGGATTCTTGGGTTACACACTCCGATCCCTTCCCCTTTTTTATTCTACCTGTCTGTCCTGTGTACTCCTCTCCTAGCTGGATGCCTCCTTATCACTTGCTTCCTGTTTCTGTGCCTGCTGGCATCTCACGCTTTTGCTCAAAATGTCTCATTCATATGTTTCTGTCCTGATTCTGTTTATTCCCTTCCTCACTCCTTCCTGCCCATAGCTGCTGATACTGCCTCATCAGTCTCCCACCACCTCCCACCGTGGTTAGGGCTTAGCTTGTCTTGCTTTCACTCAAAATGTCTTGTTGTTCTAGTCTGTCTCTGTATGCTTCCTCCCTCCTGTGGCCAGCAGAAATATAAGACCTGGGCTTGATTGCTCCGCTTCCAGTCTGTGGAGCCAGCTGCTATTCTGTTTCCCAATTTCTCCTCCCTCCTCCATGTTAGAATTCCTGGCCACTTCCCCAGCTGCATGGCCACACATGCACTGTTCAGATGTCTAGTCATTCCAGGGCTTTATGTCCTATGTAATCCTTGTGCTGCGTGGTTGTGTAATTTGTGTGCAGTGTGATCACACAATCTATGTGCATTCGTGGAGTAGCTCCATAAGCCCATATGCGCATGTGCAGGAGAATGCATAAAAAGCGGGTCACAGACTTCTCCCCCTTCTTCTTCTCCTCTCCCTCCCCTGCTCCTGCACATGTCTTCCACAGGCCTGATCTCATTCTCTTCTGTTTGTCCCTTCTAATAAAACTCTGATAGTGTGTTTTGTCATGCCTCGTGGAGTTTCTTGAACAGTAACAGTGCTGCTTAATGAATAACATTGCACCTCCGCATTAAAACCAACATTAACCAACACTGCAGCCACTGATTTGCTTTCTTTCCTCTGTGGCCACCACTGCACCTTCTCGCTCTGATGTATGAAGCTTGAAAGTTTCCTGGGAGAGCTTTGTCTGTCTTTCTGTTTAAAAAGTCTATTTCGTATGTGCGTATGAAAATGTGTGACTGAGGTGGCCACATGACTGTGTTTCTGACTGATTTTTGAATGTTTGAGATTATATGTTCTGTCTGCCTTGGGAGAAAAAGAAAACATGACCACGTGAGCAGGCGCCATCTTGACTAAGGTTAAAGACAGATAGGTCATATGTCTTCATTACCATCTTTGATGAGCCTCTCCCAAGGGCCCGCTCTGAGGTGGTCTTTCACTCTTTTGCTCTCAAACCTCTTGTACTAACTCTGTTGCGTGTGGCATGTTTATTTAGTGGCTTACCCTGACAGGGCTGGTCAGAGGTAACCACTTCAGGCCAGGACCTCATTTGCCTGTTCCACCCCATGGCAGATCTGTTCTCTTCCTCCTGTAACAAATCTACTTTCTTGCTCACCTGTGGCTTTGCCTTCCATTCAACGCCAGCAGTCCAGTCTCTGGCAGGGCTATCCGCCTCTGAATATTCCCCTTGATGTGAGACTGGCCTCAGTATTTCTTTGGGTCAGACAGTGGGGGAACAGAGAAAGAATTCTCCACTTTCTTTCTTTTTCTTTCCTCTGAAGACCTGCTTATGTCTGTCTACTCTCCCTTTAAACATGGCAGGACAGCTACAGCAACTTGCCCACCCATCTGGTTCTGGTTCTGGTTGGAAACTTTTGTTCATCCTGTTGAAATATTTCTCAAGAAATGTGTGTAGGCTTGTTTTGTTGAAAAGTTTTGTCTGTGT
The DNA here is from genome assembly GCF_007827085.1 of Peromyscus californicus insignis. NCBI lineage: Eukaryota > Metazoa > Chordata > Mammalia > Rodentia > Cricetidae > Peromyscus > Peromyscus californicus. Next base: position 19,341,337 of record NW_026294514.1, on the reverse strand, counting down.
TTTCTGGTATGTTTGTAAGTTTTGTTGCAAGCGTGGAGCTGAAGCAGCAATGGTTTGAATATAGATAAATGTTCAAATTGTTTTATGCTACACTTCCTTACTGGAAAGCTGGCTCTAGAGTTGGATTACGGCTTTTCCTTCACTAGACTAGGCATGCTTATTTAAAGGTTTCCTCAATGTCACTCTGTGCCCCTGACAGTGACAGGGAGAAAACAAAAACAAAAGAACACAGAACAGACAAAAAATGGACTTGGTTTATATGAACATTTTGTACTTTGAGATTTATAAACTTATTTTGTTAACTGTGGTTAAAAATCTGTTAAAATTAAAACTGGATAAAAAGTTAAAACTAGCAACGTTGGGAACTGATAATTTAAAATCTACACATGGGTAAATTAAAACAAAAACATATGGCATGATTCCATTTTGGATTGCCACCATTTTCAGTCAGTCACATGGCTGGTTGCTATTTTGCTGGGGTTACAAAAGATGGATGTCTATGATTTCACTGCCATCTTGATTAATAATGACCATGTGGAGGGGACCTACTAAGGAGGTGACAATAGGTCTCTAAAATAGTTTGGATTGGGATGGATTTTTCGTGTCATGTTCTAAAAACAAGGTTTATAGAATATAAATTTTAAAAACAATGCTTGTTTAAAAAGATATTAGAGCTGCACCTCAATGCTTTTATACACACACAAAAAAATATACCTTGTTCTGGCAGCTAAACTTTGTAATTTAAGAGTCACCCAGGTGATAATGGTTTTAAAGACATGAAGAAATCATAGGGAACAGCTAAGGGTTGCAAATGTATGGCAAGGCTAGAGTTCTAAAGAGAATCTAGTTGCAATGGTAGACCTTGACAGTTTTTGAAATGCCAGCACCAGGTGATAGTCACCAGAAGCATCAGTCACAGTGAAATGGAGCAGGCTGAGATCTAGAAGGCAGGCTATGTATATGCTGCCAAGGATGGAGGCCAAAGAAGTAATCCAAGCCTCTAAATAAAAAAAAAATTGTGAATGGATCCCAGATATTAAACTTTGGATTGTTTGTATTATTGGAGCTTGGTTTTGCCTTATACAGATTGTGGTTATACCATGTTTTCTCCCTCTCAAAATAATAGAAGGTGCTTTCTTTTTTATATTACAGGAATATATTTGAGAGATTTTAAACCTTTTTTAAGAATAGTTTTTTTTTAAGATATTTAAATTTATAAGGCTATGGCCAACTTAGCTCATTTTATATATAAAAATCAAGCCTTGCTTTTCTAAAGCTACTAGGTCTCTTGATAAGAAAATGTTCTAAGACACAAACGTCTACACAAATTTTGAGCTTAACATTAATAAAGTTCTGATATTGTTTGGGTCACAAGCTCAAGATTTTAGATTTTCTTTGGTTGTCTTCTAAATATAAACTTAAAAGGCGCTTCTCATCAGGTCAATGACATCTCTGTCCAATCTATCCATACCTGGTTCTCTGGGCAGAAGAAAATTCTGCATTCTTTTAACCCCAAATCTGTAGTTTTTGCTAGGACTCAATGGTATGAGCCTACTCCTGCTATTTTACAGATACCCATTACCTGCTTTTACTATGATTTAGATTTCAATACTAATTGATAATACTAATATATCTAAAACTTTTATGTCCTTTTGTAAAATAAGAATTGACATAAGCTTCAGAGGATCAAAAGAAGTCATAAAACTGGGATTTACTTCAGAGAGGTCAAAAGGACTCCAGGAAAGTACAGCATTGAGTTTTCTCCATCTGTCTATTCCTGAGGAGGGTATTTCTCTCTTATGGTGATATTGTGTTCCCCAATATAATGTGCACTCTAATAAACTTATCTGGGGTCAGAGAACAGAACAGCCACTAGATAGACATAGAGGCCAGAAAATGGTGGCACATACACCCTTAATCCTAGTATTCTGAAGGCAAAGATCCATCCAGATCTCTGTGAGTTCAAAGCCACACTGGAAACAGTCAGGCATGGTGACACACACCTTTAATCCCAGGAAGTGATGGCAGGAAGCAGAAAGGTATATAAAACGTGAGGACCAGGAACTAGAGCTTGGTTAAGCTTTTAGGCTGTTGAGCAGCAGTTCAGCTAAGATCCATTAAATGAGGACTCAGAGGCTTCCAGTCAAAGGAAACAGGATCAGCTGAGGAATTGGTGAGGTGAGGTGGCTGTAGCTTGTTCTGCTTCTCTGATCTTCCAGCATTCACCCCAATACTTGGCTCAGGGTTTGTTTTTATTAATAAGACATTTTAAGATTTGTGCTACACACACTCTCTCTTTTTCCTCATCTTGGAACACCTTCCCTTTCCTTCCCAATTACTAAGAATATATCCTGAAAGTTCCACATAAGTTCATAAATTTTAATTTCTGTTCCTAGTTTGAACTTGTCTTAACAGATTTCCACTTGGCTGGCAGACACATCCAAGCATTGGTTGCTGACTGCAACCTGCTCAAAATGACCACAAGCTCTGGACTTGCTGAGGCTGATGTGGACCAGTCCAGCCAACATGATTATCCCCTGTATCTACAGCCAGGTCAGATAACCACATGCTTCTGACAAATGCCCCTTTGCCCAGCCTTTGACTAGCCTTTCAGTCTTTTTGGGCCCTGACAACAATGCCCCAGTATTAGTTTGAAGCAGTTACAGAAGAGAATATGTTGTCCTGTGCTCCCTGCCCATAATAGGTTGAGGTGTTGAGTTAAGGGGAAACTTCCTGGCATAGGGGACATAAATGGCTACCTATAATGCCCATTGACACACTAAGAAACTGGGCTCAGAGTTGTCAATGGATAGATTTATTAACTAAAATGGCTCTGCAATAAGATAAGATACTTGACCTTCTTTATGCAGGACCAAAGAGGTATTATATGGCCTCAAGAAATTATTATTTCTATATAAATCATTCAGTATTATAGTCTGGCTGTACTCAAAGATCAGAACTACACGGCCTTAAAAATGGCAGTAGATGCAGTTATCACTGCCTTAGAACAATCCGTTACACACTTAGAGGTATCACTCTCTTCTCTAGCTGAAATACTTCTCCAGGATAGAAGGGGTCTTTGACCTAAAGTTTGTTCAATTGGTCCCCCTGGTTCAATTGGTTCCTTCAACAAGGGGGGCTATGTAAGACCTTAGGAGAGCAATGCTATTTTTATATTAACCACTCAGGGTCATTAGATAAACCATGACCCTGCTGAAAAAGTAGATCCATGACAGAGAAAGGTAGCAGCAACAAGAAAACCACCCTTAGCTATCCCCTTACTATATTGAATGGTCAAAGCATTTGGAAAGTTGAGAACCAGTGGCTTAGAGAATGTCTCTCCTCATCTAAGTTCTATTCAGGCTAATAAAGACCAATTTATGCCTAACCTTATTGCTTTTACTTACATATTGGTAAGTTATAAAGGAGCTGAGGAAAGTCCCCAACCCCCATACAGGAATTGGTGAAAATGGGTTTTTTAACACCCCAAAATAGGCAGCTGAGTCTTCCTGATGGGCACAGCTGCAACAGAAGTCTATGCTCCAAGTCCATGACTTGGCAAGGGAAGTTGACCATGAGGCTCCATCCCAAGTCAACTCCACCAGAAGCCTGCGTTAAACACAGCCTGGGGCCACTGGTCATGGTATTGCCCTGAACCTCAGCTGCCCATGAGGCCATGCCCTGTCTGTGGACAACCTGGACACTGGAGATCAGAGTGCCCCATGTGGGCTTACCCTCTATGCCACACCACAGAGGTCCAGCCTCACCAACACTGGCATCTGACTCTCCCAGCCTTTGAACTCCTAAGCCTGGTGGAGGACTGATGGTGCCTAGACTTGGTGACTCCCAATCCCCTCTCCAAGTCTGGGGTGATGCTGTAGGTGGTGGGTAAATCCATTGACTTTCTATTGAACTTGGGAGATACCCACTCTGTTTTAACCTCTTCCTCAGGTCCCACAGTTCCATCACCAATTCCTGTCATGGGGGTGGATGTGATCTCCTCCTCCCCATTTAAGAGAAACCTGGGACTGTCTACATAGCTGGAAAGCTGTCTCACTTCTGTTCTCTTACTAATTCTTCTCAGATCTGATGGTATTTGCCAGTTTTACAACACACCCCCCAACCCCAAAGCTACATGCACCTTGGCAGCTCATTAATAAGTCTCCTGTTAAAAGTACAGACAGGTGTGCCTTGTTCACAGACTCCATGGTACAGGATAAACTGATTTCAGATGTAACTTTGGAGGTTCAAAATTTTAATATTGATAAATGCAATTTTGATAAACTGATAGAGCATTGACTACAGATAGTCTTGGGGGTCCTTAAATTTCTGTGAACTTTACTGGTCTCAGCTTTTAGAGACAGGTTAGCATTAGAGAGGGTGTGGAAGCCTCCCTCCTCCTCCTTCACTCACTCAACCACTTCCATTCAGTAAATTTCCTCTGGTTATAGATTTAAAGATGTATTTCATTGAGCTAAAACAAGACCCTAGAAAATGTTCATGCCTTTTAATCCAAAGCCATAGCTTTTGCTATGACACCAAAATATAAATCTGTTCCAATTCTTTTACAGACTATTGCATGTTCCTCCACTGGTCCACCCTTCCCACCAGACTTGTGTCAAGGCCAAACCCTCAGGGGCCCACCAGATATACCACCAGCCACTGCACCAACTGAGGACACCAACTGGGCAAATACTGGCAGGTTAACTTTACCCACATGCCTACTCATAAGAACTCTATTATCTTCTAATTCATTGACACTTTTACAGGATGGATAGAGGCATTTCCCATCTCCAGAGAAACAGCAGACGTGATGGCTCCTGTGCTCCTGGAACACATCATCCCTTGATTTGGCATGCCATCTCCCCAAGCTCCTGGGACTTCACTGCTGGTACCACCTCTCCAGGCTCAAGTGGGAACTTACCCAGCAACTGGAACCTGGCTTTCCAAGATGTCCCAATGAAGGACATATCTGCTCTCATGTCTCACTCATTCACCCTTGCCCATTCTGTACAACAAGGGTAATTCTCTGTTCCATTCTTTCTTGTAGTTATCAGTCCTCCCATGGCTAGCCCCACTCATAAGGCCAATGAAAACAATCTATTTTTTTTCCCTAGCAACTTACTTTCTCATTTCCCTCATGGAATAGATGCCTGAGGTCTCCACAATAACAGCTAACTGAATGCTTCTTCACTCACACCGCCCACTGTGCATGACCCAGACTCCCAACTTCCCCTTCCCCACTTTGTCCCCAAATCAGCAGGAAGCAGTCTCAAGAATTTGGCACCCTCATTCCCCACAACCCCCCGGCCACTTGCTATCCATAACTCACCTTTTTATAATAACCAACATCCTGACAACATCATCTTATGAAAAGTCCTCCTTAAGAGATAACCCCTCCCCTTTCTCTCTTCCTTCCTCTCTCTTGCCACCAGGGTGTGCACATCTCCTCTCTCTCTCTCTCTCTCTCTCTCTCTCTCTCTCTCTCTCTCTCTCTCTCTTTATCTCTCTTTCTCTCTTTCCCTCTCTTCCCTTCTTCCTTCCCCCTTTAATAATAAAACTTTGCACATGATGCCGCCTGCATGGTGTGAGTAACTTTCTGCTGTGTCCCTTGGTTCCACACGCCAAGTCCACCACCTGTTTTTAAAATACAACACTTGTTGCTTGAACACCTGCCAAACACTCCATCTGTATCAAGAGACTAGGAAATTCTACTTTGAGAGCTCTAAGGAAAGATGGAAATCTCCATTACAAAGAAGTCACAATAGAGAACTTTCTTGGGGGGTTGAGAATACTTTTGTGACACCTACATGATGAGAGAAGCATGTTTTCCCAGTCCTTCTGTTAATTCTGCCCAGAGACTGTAGGATAGTTCTATTCTTTATCCAAATGTTCACCCCATCTCTGCTGTCTTTAGCTTTGGTCCTGTAGAACTTCAGATCCTGATGACTTTGTTGATATCTTCTATGAAACATTGCAAGCCTAAAATAACCCTAAAGTACAACTTTTAGAGGAAGTAGAAAAGGAAGACATATTTTCTTCATTTTATAAGCCTATAAACTCAGTTCTGAGTTTATGAGGAGCTCAGGGAATGCCACAAAATTCCAAACCACCCAGAGTTTTGCTTTTGTTTTTGTGAGGAACGGGAACAATATTTTCTTAGGCTCCTTTCATTCTCAGGTGGAAACTGAGAATTAACAATCAATGTTTTATTGTAAGGCAAAGCATTAATTCTAACAAAACCATGCATGGACATACTACATTATCCTTTTAACATATTCCATACATGATTTGCTATTTTGTTGAAAATTTCAGTCCCTATTCAGGAGACATATTTGTTTACACTTTGATTTTTTGATTTGCGTTTTTAAGGGTGGGTTACAAACTTGTGCTAGGCTTATAAAATGAAGAAAAGATGTCTTTCCTCTTCTACTTCCTCTAAGAGTTGTAATTTGGGGTTATTTTAGGCTTGCAATGTTTCACAGAGGCATCAACAAAGTCATTGGGATCTGAAGTTTTATCTGTGAAATTTCTGATCACCAACTCAATTTCTTTAGATAGAAGATTCGCTGTACCCATTTTGGTAAGTTATGTCTCAGCACTTTGGCCTTCCCATGTTGTAGACTCTTTGGTTCTCAGGTCTTACCTTGAATTCAAATGGATTTTTATTTGTTTTTGATTTTTAAGATGTTTTTCTCACTCAAGTTTATTAATTGTTCCTTTTGGGAAAATTTTCCTTGAAGTAGTTCACCATTTCTGTAATGTTCAAAGCAAAAGTTCTTGGTGTACTAGCCAATGGCATGGCTGAGTCATGTTGTAATATTTTTTGTTGTTATTTTTGCCATATTATCTAATAATATGTGTATTTGTGGTTGAGTATATGCACAACTGATTTATAGTCTTCCATTTGTGTCTTGTTGAACAAGGAAGAGGCTTATTTGCAGCAGAGCGAAGGTTAGAATGGATGTGAAGAATTCAGAACTTTCCATCCTCAATCAAAATTATATCTGAGATTCAAAAAAAACAGATACAGAATTTCTTGTGATTATCACAAACTGCAAGAAGAAATGTGACAGCTGTGGAATATCTCTGGTGTCTATCACAGTTAGCATTCTGACTTATATGACATTCCTCAGAAGCTATTCCTCACAGGTTCTGAAATTATTTCAATAAGTTATCATTTCAATACCTGTTGGTTCTAGAATATTCTTCCAAGGTAGTTCTGTCTTTGTAAGTGACAGTTATTTCAGATATAGGTGTTCTGTTTTTTATGCTTCCACTGTTCCATTTTCTTCCTTACTCCACTGTAGAAAACTGTTTGGGAACAGAACACATATTTTGGCTAAATGTTATGCTAACTGTGGTGTTGACATTTAGCTAATACAGAAGACTGCCTTTGGAGTGAAAGGATGAACTTCAACTGATACACTTAAACTTTGAAAATCTTCAGCTAACAAATAGATTTACTCTCGATTTAAATGAGTTTCTCTTTTTTATAGCATTAATTTAGCCAGTTATGTATCTTGATGCTGTTTGTTAGGCATTAAATTGACATTATGGGGTAAATATTTGAATAGGTGACTGGAGTGCTCAGATTTCTAATTCTGCTTTCAAAGGGACCTAAAGAACTGCAAACCTATTTTCCCCATCCCCTCATATCTGAACCTATAAAACTGACTTAAAAGTGCTATCATTGAGCACATAGAGTTACACAATCATTTTAAAACCTTACTAGCTCCTAGCTTTTACATACTCTTCAGTATTTTATGATTCCCTTGACTTGAACTGTCTCTTTCACATCTGATTATGCATAGCATCCTCACATCATATCATTCCCCTTCTCCAAAATCTGTATGCTTATTTCTTATTAGAGAAAATTATTTCCATTTAAAAATATATGTAACATTATATGACATAGAATGAAAGAGGGTAGCAGAGGGAATCAAAATTTCCCATTATTTTATTGTCCAGAAAATTTTGAATTGTTTTATACTAAGCAGGCACAAGAATGACTTCTGAAAAGAAAGGGTAAATAAGTTCTAGGGAATCCATGACCAAAACATAGAGTTATTGAAGTAGATTACTATGGATTATAGTCCATTAGAAGTGACTGATTGGCAAACTAGCCCATTTTGCTTGGCATTTATTATTGATGAACATCAAAGAGAAAGACTAGTAGATTTATGACTCAAGAGTTTTCAATAAAAAAGTGTTTATTCATAATCAAGCATCCTCATAAAAATGGATTACAAATTCTAACTTCAGATTGATAGTCTTGTGAAAATCAATTCATTTCTTCTTTGACAGAAACAGACATCTCTGGAGTAAGAAAGAGTTTTGCCCTTGCAGCAGCATCCCATTCAGAGTCAACGCTGGCCACAGGGAAAGTTCAATGGGCTGATTTTAGTTTATAGAAGGTTAATGGGTCAAGTGAGGAGAGGCTGTCTGCAGTAATAAATGTCTTCAAGTATTTTTAGATGGTGATGCTCTCCAGAAAATCAAGAACAAATTAACCATTAAGACAAGGTATGCAAAGTGTTCAATACACAGGTTCTAACGTTTTCCTGGCACTTTGGATTATGGATTACTTTTAACTCTACATATATTTTACTTACTTAATACTGAATTGGCACCTCTTTTAAACAGGTGGGTTTTTAAAATGAGGCACGGTAAGAACACCTGAAAAATATGTCTGAAAAAATGCTAACGCATTATTTGTAGAGAGCTAGAGTTTTAAATGTGTGAGCAAGAGATAAGCAAATGATGAATCTCTTCAGAGGGGGGAAAAAGATAAACTATTACCTTAGGAATCTATTTAAGGGAAAACATTCTGGTTTAAGAAAGAGAATTACATTGTTTTTAAAATGCATTCATAATTGACAAGTTGTAACTCTATGAGATACAATGAAATGTTTTTATATGCCAACAATACAGACTGATTAAGTCAGGCTAAATAATGAATCCATCACTCCATGTACTTACCATTTTAGAATTACTTCTTTATCTTTTATCCTGTGTTTCAGTAATCACTTTGCATCTTCCTTTAGCAGCCAAAAGCAAATGGAAAACTGTTCTGGTTTTCAAATGTTGGGATTGCTTTTCTTAGAAACAGTACCTGATTATTTTAGTTTAAATTTATACATTAGAGAATGGTATATCAAGAAGAAATTGGAACCATAAAATTTAAGCAAAAATAAATGAATATTTCATTTCAGAGAAATACTTGAAGTTTGTCTAACTAGTCAAAAATTCATGTGTATATACCTGTAGAACATGGATGCTGTTACATCACAGACACTTTTAGATGAACTAAGTTATCTTTCTTTGGGGACATTTATACTTTGATTTCATTACATCCATAGGTGTTTAGTTCCAATTTAAATGAAAATAAAAGAGGGCATTTTATTGTCTTTGTTTTATTTTATTTTTAATTAAAATATAATTATACTGTTTCCACACTCTCTTCCCTTCTAAACTTTCCCATGCCTGCCCCTCCCAAATTCATAGTTTTCTTCTCTTTAGCCATTGTTATAACATACACATATAAATGAATAAACATAAATATAACCTGCTGAGTCTGTTCAGTGTTCCTAGGGCTGATCACTTGTCATTGACTAATCAGGAAACTCATCCCTGAAGAAGTCTAGTTCTCCTTCTTCCGGCAGTTTCTTTTAGCTCTTCATCTGGGAAGGATCCCATGAGGTTTCCTATCTACTTTGAAATTATTATTGGAGTAGTTCAAGTCTTGTTTTGGCAGTCAGGTTGTTGAGATATCATTGTAACATGAATCTTAAAAGGTCTTATTAATAAAAATAAACCCAGAGCCAGGTATTGGGATGAACGCCAAAAGATCAGAGAAACGGAACAAGCCACATCCAACCTCACCTCGCCAACTTCTCAGCTGATCCTGTTTCCTCAAACTGGAAGCCTTTGAGTCCTCACCTGAATGGATCTCAGCTGAACTGCTGCTAAGAACCTAAAAGCTTAAATGGCTCTAGTTCCTGGTTTTCACGCCTTATATACCTTTCTGCTTCCTGCCATTACTTCCTAGGATTGAAGGTGTGTGCCACCATACCTGGATGTTTCCAGTGTGGCTTTGAACTCACAGAGATCCGAATGAATCTCTGCCTCCAGAATGCTAGGATTAAAGGTGTGTGTGCCACCATTTTCTGGCCTCTATGTTTATCTAGTGACTGTTCTGTTCTCTGACCCCAGATAAGTTTATTAGGGTGCACAATATGTTGGAGGACACAATATCACCACATGTCATAGGAGCAGCACCCTGTCATACATACACGACACAATCTCACAACAGACTTCCTGATCTTCTGGCAGTCTTCCTGCTCCCTCTTCTGTGATGGTTTCTGAGCCTTAGGTACAGGGGTTATGTTTCATGTTTTAACTGGGACTCAGCACTCCATAATCAGTTATACTCTACATTTTGACAGTTGTGGCTTTCTCTATTGATCTCTGACTACTGCCAAGAGAAGCTTCTTTGATGAGGGGTAAGATACACACTTGTCAATGGGTATAAGGATAAGTATTTAGAGTGCAGTTAGGAATTGTATTAGTTTACAAAGGTTGCAGTAGTAGGTTCTCCTCATACTAAGATCTATGACCTCAGTAGCCAGGTGTAGTTGGATATGTTTCCAGAACCAGGCATGATTTCACTCCCATTAAGTGGACCTTGAATCCAATTATTTTGTATGTACTGCTGGATACAACAGTACATAAAAAAAATTGAAATGCTTGGCTTAAAAATGTTTTGCTACATGCCAGTAAGTTTGGAAATAATATTTTCTCTTAAATTTTTATTTATTTGAATCTATCACAGTATATAATGTGCCCCATGCCAAAATTGACAATTATTTGTTTATATTTTTACTGCTCTTATTAAGAATAGTTGCTTATTTGTCCTGTTTTATTAAATAAAATAACCAAAGCCAATTCATTTACATGTCTATTATAAGATATAAAAATGAAGAAAAGTTAGTTTCCTGTCAGGAGTTAAAAATTACGTTTTCAAACTGAATTCCCATTAACTACAAGTTCTTAAAAATCTTTTACTTCAAAGTGGGACAAAAGAATCCCTGACAATTAATCTACTTCATATTAACACACATCTTCCTTTAACTTTGGTTTTTATTTTTTCCAAATACAAATCTAATAATTTCTTTATCTTTTTAAACTTTTAACATTTCTGCAATTTATTTCTATCTCTTTTTCTTTCTTTCTTTCTTTCTTTCTTTCTTTCTTTCTTTCTTTCTTTCTTTCTTTCTTTCTTTCTCTTTTCTTTTTGAGGCAGGGTCTCACTATTTAGCTGTTCTGGCTGGCCTGAAATTTGCTACAGAGAAGAGTCTGACCTAAAACTCACAGAGATCCCTATTCCTCTGCCTCCCCAAATCTTGGATTTATGGGGTATCCCACTACAACCAACCTTTGTTTTATCTTGATTCATTTAGCATGTAACCTAAAAATCAGGAAGTTTTAACGTTATTTTTTTTTTTTTTTTTTTTTTTTTTTGGTTTTTCGAGACAGGGTTTCTCTGTGTAGCTTTGCGCCTTTCCTGGGACTCACTTGGTAGTCCAGGCTGGCCTCGAACTCACAGAGATCCGCCTGGCTCTGCCTCCCGAGTGCTGGGATTAAAGGCGTGCGCCACCACCGCCCGGCTTTAACGTTATTTTTATTAATTAATTCATTAATTAGATTGTTTGCTTTGAGACAGAGTGTGGATGGCTCATGCTGGCCTTGAACTCCTTATCTTTCTGCCTTCACCTCCTAAGTGCAGGAACCATAAGTGCATATCATCACACTTGTTTTAGTTGTTCAAACACTCTTACAGACCTGGAAAATGTTTCAGATTTTCATCATCCTGAAATTTTCATAAGTTAAGGCACACACACAAGCATGTGTATATCATTTGTATATCCCACACCTAAATTTAGGGTGCTATAAACCCCAACTCAGAACTGACAGATACACTACACAGTTTACTAAGAAACTTTGCTCTATTAATTTAATATTTGGGGAACAATTTGGAAAGGTAATTTTAAAATGTCACACATATTTTTGCTAAATTTTGTTAAGTTTCTAATTAGTAGAAAATCTGTGGTATGTAGATGTACCAAGAACTCATTATTTTATTCAAATTTATCTAACTTGTTCTAATAATAATATATATTTTCTTTTCATTTCTATGCTTTGTTAGTCAATTTCTCTCACTTAATTGCCTGTCAACTCAAGTACCAGCATTTCTCAGAAATACTTAAGGGCCACCTGGAAGATAAACACTTTTCTTTAATTACACTGACATATTGTGAAAAATTCTCTATGCTTATTAATAATTTTAAATTCACAGTTTTCCCTGACTTGGTGATGATTTGGAACTTCCATTTTTGTAGTTAAACAGTTACAATAACCAGTTTTGGAGAAACTCACTGGATATTTCGATGCTGTGCTCATTATAATAATTTATCTCACTTTTACTTATATTAAACTGAATCAACTTTTCTTACTGTCTTTAGTCTGTAAGCAAATTTATTGTTATTATTAATTTTCATCTGTAGACAGCTGATGTGTGGTGCCTAATAAATCATTATGTATAATGTGTGAGTTTATGCATTTATTTCTACAGTATGACCAACGAAAACAGGGCACACTAGATATTCAGTCAAGTATGTGCCTGCATGTCCACATGTGTACATTTCTATGTGAGTACATACTTGATCTCAGTTCACTATTACATAAAACAAATACAAACATTGTTGCAAAGTATTTGAACACTGTGTCAAGATGTGTTGCTGTGGTTGGTCTACTAAGGAGATGAATGGCAAATAGCTAAGCAGGAGGTATAGGAGGGACTTATGGGAACAGGGAGGACTCTGGAAAGAAGAAAGGCAGAGACGCCAGGAGACACAGAGTAAGTATGACATGCAGGAGGAGAGGTAACAGTCACGAGCCATGTGGCAGAAAGTAGATTAATAGAAATGAGTTAATTCAAGTTATAAGAACTAGTCAGAAATAAGCCTAAGCTATAGAGCAAGATTTCATAATTAATGAGAAGTCTCCATGTCATTTTGTGGGAGCTGGTGGGACAGAGAAAGACTCATTACAAAACATTGAAAATCTTTGTTCTTTCAAAATTTCATCCTTTGAGCATTTTATACATATGTATAGTGTATTTGGGGCTTGTCCACTCCCTCTCCATTCCTCTCCCCTACTTCTCTTGGAACCTTCTTTCATACACTTCAGGTCCTCTTCTTCTTTTTTTTTATTTTTTATAACCTACTGAATTAAATTAATTCTTCCTCTATGTGTATGGGTTTAAGGCCATCCACCAGACTACAGGAAGCTTACCAAAGGCCACATCTATGAATCAAATTAATTCCATGATTTTCTAGTAGCCATCAACTGCCAGAAGATCCTCAGTTAGGGTAGGGCCTTCAGAGACCCTTCACTATCCATTATGCATAATTCCTCCCCCAGAGCCTGCACTGCATAGCATCTTCCCATACTTGAAAGTTGGGCATTAGTAAGACAGCTTTCAATCACTACCACCTTGATTTCCCTATGCCCTATGAAACAAGTGTGTAGTGTTTTCAGCAATAGGGTCTCATCATCAAGTTCTGATGGGCAACCAAGATCAATAGCAATAAGCTATATCTGGAGGTCTCTTCAGTCTCCTCATGATCAGCAGCTCAGAAGGACTTATGGGAGTTTGAAGACTATTTTAGAGATATAAGAATTCATGTAGATTTTTACTAGAAAGTTAGCCAAGCATAGAAGCTAAAAGAATATTAGTCCCTGGTCCAAATCGAGTAGACAAGCCTGTATCTTCTGTGAGCCTCAGTTTCTTTGTCTAATATATGGAGATGTTCCCAAGCCACAGAATTCTTATGAAATGAGTTATGTTCTGTATATAAATACTTCCCACTATGCTTGTGATTCAATAGATATGGAACAAATTTTGCTCCCTTACTGCCCTGCAAGCTGGATGACCTAAGAGTATTGGCACAGGAGATGCTTGAATATCTTCTTTCAATATTACACAAAAGAAGGCCCTTAATGGATGCAGTCTGTGCTTTTGTATAGAGCACCAGAATACAAAGACATGGAAACACAGAAAAAGGAATAACCAGGGAAGAGGACTCTGGAGATTTCAGGTTGAGGACAGTGGTCAAGGCGCTCAACATAAGCAGGCATGAAGGACAGTGAGTGGGAGAAGTAAAGGGTGAGGACAGCATGATTACTGGGGACAACTAATTTTTAATATATATGTAACATTTTATATAAAAATATATAATCTTTTAGAATATTTTTATCAAGTCAGTTACTGCTACATTTGACCATTACATATCAACTGCTGGGCTTACTTGCTACTAACAAATTTCAAACTTATTTTCTTGAACCTATTTTGCTTATCTGAGACAGCTATCATGTTTGAAATATTGTTCACCTTGATATCTGTGTTGATGATGTAATGGTAGACAAGGAACCCAGTAAGAAAAAGAACAGAAACTCTTAGAGGCAAGAATTCAGAAAGGTGAAGCCAGCACCACATTAATGTTCTTCCTCTTGAGAATTAACTTGTCATCAAAAGTTAATTCATGCTTCAATAGTCAACACACTAACATGGGGAAATTTAATAGTACAGTTTAACCATGGGCCCTTTATTTTGCCTAATGATTTTAAAAATGTATTTAAGGCAATAGAAAACTAGGCTTTATTATCTTCTCAAAATTGAACAAAAGTCAGAACAGACAAGTGTTCAAAATTAATGTGAATAGGATTACAGATTTTTATAAGGAGTCATTTAAAGGCGATCCTAATGTGGCAGACCATGAAAGAAATGATTAAAATGATATTTTGTGAATTTATATTTAATTAAAAATTCAACATCATGCAGCTATAGGTAAAGCTTAACATAATGGTGATCAGTCAGAAATGATTCCAACTTATTGATTCAGGAGGGAAATTACAGAGGTACAGATCATGCTGGAAAGTTTTGGTAGAAGACACTAATTCTAAGTTCAATAAGACCGTGTTTATTACAATGAAGATAATGACTTTTAAATGGCTTTCTCATTAGGGAAAACACAGAGCATGAACCAAGCAGCACATTAGGGTTCTTTATAGTGAATTTGATTTTGTTGGCATAGCAGCTGTGACATATTTGTGACTGATGAGGTCAGAGAGATCAGGAATAGCAGTGAATAGAGGAAAGTGATGGAAAGGGAATGTGCATGAAGGAAAGCCAAGAGGTCCCAACCCCGTACAACCAAGGAGTGCTGAGAGTGGGAAGAGTGCTCCAGGGAAGAGCACACTGCTGAGATGAAGCCATATATACACAGCCAAGAAGAATGGACAGCTGAATTAAAAAACCATCAACAATTTCCAGAATTTAAAATCCTGAATCATGACATGACACTAGTGGAATTCAGGTGTTTCTGGTACATGGACTACTCTCACTCAATGTGAGGTTGAACTGTTGACCTTGTGTACATCCTACTTCACAAATGAGTCTGTCAGATATGCTAAGTCTATAGGCTGAAGATGATGCCCCAGCACTTCGGAGAAACCTCAGGTGACTGTCCAGACAGCTGTCTGTTTCTGTCAACTCACAAATTTTTTGGAAGTTGCTTATGTGCACTTCCTGTTTTTATTTTTGTTAGCTAATATTATTTCCTTCTTGGGTCTCTGAGGGAGTTGAAGATTAGTTAGTTATAGTTGAAGGTTAGTTAGTTATAGTTGAAGATTAATTAGGATACATTTTGGACTTACCAAAATAGGATAGATAATGAAATTATTTTCTCTGAATTTGTCAAATACAAATGGACTAGACATTGTTTAGGTATTTATTACTTGTATATATTGTATAAAGTTATTGTACTTTTGTATATAGTTTTTCTTATATTAGTTATAAGCTTTTTCTTTTTTTTCCTTTTTATTAAAATAGAAAAGGGGAAATATGGTGATATTTTATTTGTATTAAAATGTTATTTGTATGTTAATAAATAAAGTTGCCCGGGGGTCAGAGCTATTAGCAAGCCATAGGAAAGCAGGGCAGTGGTAGCGTACGCTTGTAACTCCAGCACTTGGTAGGCAGAGCTGGGTAAGTCTCTGTGTGTTCAGGGATACAGCCATTATTGGATACACATGCCTTTAATCTTAATACCAATCATGGAAAACCTGGCGGCCTATACAGACAGGCCGTGAGGAGGCGGTCATGTGGTTGGGTTTACAACCAATGAGAAGGCAGGACAGGAACTCTATATAAAGACTTTAACACAGGGGTAGCTCTGGTTTGGAGAGGTAGGACCACCGCAGGAGGAAGGGTAAGGTTTTAGCTCTTAGCTCTGACCTCTTGGCTTTCTTCTTTGCATTGGTTCTGTGTTTCTTATTTAATAAGAAGGTTGGATACATCTACAGCACACAATTGGTTATAAAGTACAAATTAGTCACACATGAAAGTATATACAAACAAGCAATGTTATAAGGACTGAGCAAGTTATATTTGTGCATATATGTATGTACACATGTATGTATATATACAACAATTAATGGAAAAAAAGGCTATGAACTTGAAAGAGAGCTATGGGAGGATTTGGAGACAGAGAAACAAAAGGGTAAATGATGAAATTATATTAGACCCCAAAAAAGATTAAAAAAGAAATGTTAACAAGACTAGAATAATACAGACACAGAAGGACAAATACAAATCTTACTTATATGAGGACTCTAAAAAGGTTGAGCTGATAGGAGTTGAGAATAGAATGGTGTTTACCAGAGGCTGGGGAGAAGAGTTAGCAGATATAAGTTATAGGTACATAAGAAGAGTAAGTTATGACATTTTCATGCAGCATAGGGTGGCTACAGTTAACAAAAATGTATATTTAAAATAGTTAGAGGGGCAAATTTTGATAATTTCATCACAAAGAAATAATAATTTAAGTGATAGACATGAAAATTATGTTGATTTAATGACTATAAATATATGCATCTATCAAATACAATGGAGTGCACCTTATGTCCCTTTAACTTGCAATTAAAAATAAAACAAAACATTTTAAACTGTAATAAATCACAAAACGTACAGGTAAATTATACTGAGTAAAGTCAACCAGACCTGTAAGGCCAAGTGCTACATGTTCACACTCATATGTGGGTTCTAGTTTGAAACCTTATTTTGTATATTTACCCTGGAGTACATTTAGAAGCTGAGGAATCAGAAAGGGACAACTGGAGCGATAAATTTGGGGAGAGGAGATAGGATCATACAGGTGAAATGAAAGTAGAGAAGGGTGCTAAGGTGGTCAGAAAGATGTAAGCAGGTTGTGGGTGGTGGGGAAACGGGGAATAAAAGAGAGGGGGAGATGTGCTCGCCAAAATGAAGTCTACACGAAGAAGCCACAAAAGAACCTATTATCTTGCAACCAAAATAAAAAATATAGTGAGAAGGAAGAAGAACACAATTGTTGAGAAAGAATGAAGGGCCCTCCTTTAACGTACCTGTAACTTATATCTGCTAACTCTCTTCCCCAGCCTCTTGTAAACACTATTCTATTCTCCACTTCTATTGACTCAACCCTTTTAGAGTCCTCATAGAAGTGAGATTTTAAAGAATGTAGTGGTGCCACTACAAGAGTAGATAAAGCTCTTCCCAAAGGACATAGACTATCTAACACAATCCCAGTACCAGTAATGGAAATTTCCCTTTGAGTTATTGGTCAGGGGATCTAAGGTGCTTCCCCAACAATACAAATTATTGTTAGTGCCCTTGGTTGCCTCCCAGTACTACAAGATTCTGTTGCTGCAAACACCACATAATTTGGACACAGGACACGGAGACGTTGAGCTAGAATGGACCTAGAAGCTTCCATCTTGAGGACTAGCTTTCATAGCATATGAAGGAGCTAGGAAAGCTACCAGAAGAGAAAAACAATCAACGATCCAATAATCAATAGCTCAGCTATAAACCCTGCAGACCACAATAGCCAGTCCAGCAAGGTATCATTAATTATGCAGCAATGCCAAGTGCCTTGAAGGTGTTGCTTGACAAAGCTCCAGTGCCTGGATGACCTGGACTGACCCTCCATTGCCCTTGGTGGAACTTGCCACTTCTGCTTGAGTTTTTGACACGTTCAATATTTGAATTTGTTGCTGTTAAGGGCCCCTCACTGAAGGCTAGAGCTGGGTTACTGTAATGATTCTTATAGAAGCTGATGCTAATAAGAATAAAACTTAAGGTAGTTCTCTAACAGAATCGGCTATGCAAGACATTGAGTCTCCTATAGAACCTATTAAGTGATATCAGTAAGCATGAAACACAGGATCTGGAAAAAAATCATTAAGGAAGAAAAACTTAAGGAAATTTTGGAAGCTGACAAATGATAGCTGAATTATTAGGTGTTCATGTTTTGCCTCAGAAACATGGAACCAGCGTGGACAGGAAAAGATTTTGATTATAAAATGACAAGCCTTGCTACCCTCCTGAAGGCAAAGTAAGCAGTTTTAGGAATCCTGATGTTCTTTTAACCTTTGCAGAATTGTAATAAAGATAGGAAGCATATTGAAACAAGGGTTTATGACAGAGACACAAAGAGAAACATTCTGGCTCAGTGAACTGCCTGGCTTCCAGAGCAGACTTGTCAGATCAGGACTTTTCTGATACTATAGAGAGAATAAAGAACAGAGCACAGCCCTTCAAAAGGCAAAGGAAAGGATGGTGGTCTTATGTCAGAAATAAAAGAAAGAATTTAAATCAGGGACTGAGGAATTAGATGTCCATAGAAAGATCAGATATTTATTATAGTAGATTAACAAGATAAAACAGGAGAAGCTTGATATAACAGGTAGTAGGAAATAACTTCTAATCTATTAACTTAGTCAAACTTGAATAGAGATATCCTGTCTAGTATTTCTGTGACCATAAGGCTTTATGACACTGATTTTAAGAAAAAAAGACATTGGGTTAAAAGAATTGATTTTATCATAGTGCTAGATTTTAGTTCTCATAAAATTTGCTGTTTGCTCACTTTGCTTCTTTTACTTTGATATGCTTATGTAACCAAGAAAGACTTTAGAAAAAGTATGTAGTGTGAAAAGGCTTTGTAATCAATGATTAAAGTCTATGCAGAAATGATTTTGTGTATAAATAAAGCCTGGGAGAGATGCAGGTTGTCAGAGTAGGTCAAGCCATCCTGAGATGTGCTTCCTCTCTGTCTGTTTCCCGTAAAAAAAAAAAAAAAAAAAAAAAAAAAAAAAAAAAAAAAAAAAAAAAAAAAAAAAAAAAAAACTAAGAAGTGTCCCGTGTCTGATTTCTCCATCACTGCTCTTGCACCCACTTCAGACCCTGCCCTCATCTGGAGCTGGATTCTGGCAATTGTGTAATAGAGGCACTGTTATCATTGGAGTACCCAAGAGCTATCTAGTTGGGTTGAAGCCCTGCTCAATAGGAGAGAATACATATCTGGTACTGTAAACCTAGTCAACTACCCATGGCTGAAGAGATCAGAGACCCCAGAAGAGAACTTAGTACTGAAATTTTTCCTGAAAGAAAAATGTAATTTCTGATTGTAGTCTAAATACTTATTTTTATGCCCAAAGTTAAGTGTTGCTCTCACCTCTCATCGAAGATGTTTCTTTTCTTTTCTTTCTTTTATTTTTTTGCAGCAGATGGCAGCTATTAAAGAGATGCTTAATTGGTCAAAATACAAAGAATAAGTGACCACAGGGTGCCTGAACCCAAGTGGTCCATCTACACTACAACCCCTACATCTAAAGACCAGGGAACATCATGGAAGAGAAGCTGGAAAGATTATAAGTGCCAGAGGACTAGGATGCATGCTGAGTGATAGTATCTTCTAGACACGACAGGGAAGGGGCACCCATGAAATCTCCACAATATGGTAGCCCAAACAATACCCGTATAATGACAGCACCAGACAACATGCTAACATGGGTGGAGGTAATTTCACAAGGTCTCACTAGTATATGAAGAGCTATAGACAATCAATTGCTGTTGAGAAAGGGAGAATCATTTTTCTTCAGAGATGAGCCCCCTTATTAGGGTATCTAATGCCCAAACACATGTAAATATGAACCATCACTATATGAAATCAGTAGATTAAGATGTGTATGTAATAATAACCATAATAATTAATATTAATAGTAATATAAGAATAAGTCATGAATTTGGGAGGGAGTGGAAGGAGATGTTAGAGAAGTTGAAGGCAAAAGAGGGATCGTTGTAAGCAATTTCAATCTAGTAATCATTCATGAAAAAAATTAAGTTAAAATATATTACAGCATGGAGGAAGAGGGGATCATGAGGCCCGACATCTAGCTGATGAAATTGGCTCTTGATGGTTGCTATAAGAGGAAGAGATACTTTTCTTTGAGGGACAGCCACCGACAGGCTCCCTGCATACCAGGGGTAGCTTTACAGCCATGGGCAGATGGACAGTACTAATTGAAGCAAGAATTACATGTATTGATAAGAGGGCAAGGGGTAAATGAAGGGAAGGAGTGGGGACAGGTAAGATTAAGATATACAGTACACATCTATGAAATTTTCAAAGAATAGAGAAAAAAGGGGCTAGAGACTTCAGTCAAGTTTCAGAATACCCTTGAAAAGCAATCAGTCATTGACAGTCATTTCCGGTAATTTAATTTCTGTATGTAAAAGATCTACAAGCAAAGAAAGTCTATAAGGCAAAGCAACAGTCTTTAAATAAAAGATGAACACAGTGTGATGAATAAACAAAGGTCTCATGTTTATGCATAGACATTAAACTGTATTTTAAAACTATATGTTAATCTATATTTGACATGTAATTTGTATAGTGATAATTTTGCCCAGTTTCTTTATACAGACTTCATACTTATTTTAACTTAACTTTTTCTGCAACATTTAAAACTGCTTTAAAATCTACATTAAGGTCTGTTGAGAGTTCAGTGGGTAAGAGTACTTACTGTTCTTAAAGAAGACCTGAGTTAAATTCTCAGCACCCACACAGCAGCTGACAATTCTTTGTAACACCAGTTCCGGAAGGTCCAATGCCTTCAGGCCTCTGTGAGAACCAAGTACTCATGTGGTCCACTTCCATACATGCAAGCAAACACTTAGACACGCAAAATAAAAATAAATAGACCTTTAAAAAATCAAATAAAATTTACATTGTATTTTCAAGAATTATTAAAAATTTCATCATTAAACCTTTAAAAAATTCAGCATTGGGACTTTCAGAAGAACAGAATTCAGAACCCAAACATGGGATTGATTAGTAATCTTGTAAATCCTTAGTATGCTGTCTACTCTTTAGTAGACTTTCCAAAAACCAGCAAAGTGGAAAATATTGAGTTTTAAAATTGACCCCACCCATTTGGTAAAGCCATAATACAACAAAAAATTCAGGAGAAAATAGAGAGAAGGTTAAAGAACTGAAAGAAATGAGCACCAGGGTAGGGGTTCTCAGAGGCTTTGGAAAGGAGTAATCATGGAATAGTATCTAAAAAAAATGTTGTCTTCAAAAATGTACCCTAAAACCACAAAATACTCAGTTGTCAGTAACTTGCTGTATAGGTTTGTGTAAAAAAAAAATACTATTTCCTCCAAGTGATACAATTGATCTTTTCTGTGGTTGCCAAATAAAAGACACAAGATATATTTTTTGTTGTTTATATTGGAATAGATGGGGAATTGTCTGGATACATTCTGTATTTGAAATACTTTTTTTTTTCTGTAAAGGAAGTTCATGTAAAAAATGACTTAAAAACTTTTCTGTAGTAAATCCCCAGGGCCATGCAGAATCTAGATAAAATTATCAGGCAAGAATGCTGTGAGCTATATGGATCTCTTTGTGCAACTTGCTTAATCTTTCTGTGGGTTGTTGTTCTGTTTCTTTTTAACATCATCACCCCATGCCATAAAAAATATATATACATAGCTAAAACCAAAGGAATACATGGGAAATGATGGCAGATGTTTCTCCTGTGTGGCTACACTTTTCCAGCTTCCCTTTTTTAACTAAAGGAAATTCGCAAACTTATTTCTGATAGAGACTAACAGCATACATAAAACTGTTAGGTTTTTGACATGCAGTCATAACATGTTTACTTTTACAATTTCAAATCCACTTTAATGAGGGAACATAGAGTCTGTGATTTCAAATTTGATCTTCAAAGTAAAAGCCAGAGGAACAGGAAGTTTGCTGTGAGATCGTGATACCAACAAATGTCAGCGAGGCTGTACCTGTGAAGTCTCCTCAACATGGCCGTCTCAACAAGACCTGAACAACTACAATGCACTGTACATGCTAATACGGCAGGTGAAAAGCACTTGGGGCCTCACTCTAGGCAAAGAACTACAAGCAGCTGAGAAAGGAGAACGGTCTTTCCCCAGTGCGGTGATTTGAATGGGTATAGACTCCATGGGCTCATATATTTGAAGGTTTACTCACCTATTAGTGGAACTGTTTAGAAAGGTTTAGAAGGTGTGGCCTTGTTGGAGTAAGTGTGTCACTGGGGGTGGGCTTTGAAGTTTCAAAAGCTCATGCCAGAGTCTCAGTTGCTCTCTTTCTACGTGATGCCTATGGATTAGGATGGTAAGCTCCCAGCTGCTGCACTTTCACTATGCCTATGTGCTTCCTGCCATGATGATCATGGACCAACCCTCTAAAACTGTAAGACAACTCCCAATTAAATGATTCCTTGTATTATAATTGCCTCTGCCATAGTGTCTTTTCACAGCAATAGAACTGTAACTATGACACCTAGCAAAACATTCCCAACTAGCTATTCAATGCCAAAACTACCAATATATTTTCACAATATACTACTTTAATCTTCATGACTTACCAGGTCATTGTGTGGCATATTTGTCTGTTTGCTCCCTATACTCTAACATCTCCAGGGAAGACTGAATTTTGTCCCTGTTGTGGGCAACATGTCTGATACATCTTAAATAGAAGGTATTTTTGTTACATATTAACTGTAGAAATCATGGGAAATAACTCAGTATTTCTGATCTTTATCTAATAATACCTGTTTTATTGCCATTATGAAATAACATAGGGTCAACATACTTACTTTAGTGGTTGTCACAGAAAGCACTTAGTAACTGTGAGTTTAATCCCATTAGGAAGAATGGTGAAGACTCCCTTGGTGTGAACGACAGTAATATCTTGTTAACTACAAACTTCAGTGCTGACATATAGAAGTCAAAGTTCTCACTTTGAAGCAAGACTATCCTGAGACTCCATACTATGATGGAGGACTCAGGAAGGGAGACTTCGCTCAGGTGACATTAGAGGCACACTGATCTCCTGCTGCACTCATCTCTGGTTTCTCTTCTGTGACAGCTTTTCCATAGTTAAACCTAAGAGTCCAAGCATTGCCACACCCTGATAATTCCCATTCTGTTAGATGTTAATGAGCCCTCAGCAGAAAATACTAAAACTTTAGAATTATATCTTGGCAATTAAAAATATCATTGTTTAGTCCTTGCCCCAGACCCCATCCCTGGGCACCAGCCACTCCAGGGAAGACCTGCCCAACTCGGCCCCAGGTTCTGGCCACCGGGCAGGTTCCCTGCTAGCCCCACCGGGAAGGATCCCCTTCTCCAAGACCCCTGGCAGACCCTGCAGTCTCCACGCCCTGCCCCCACGCCCATCCGCCTGAGCCCCAAGCCTCTTCCTGAGACTTAGAGGCCGGCCCCCAGCTCCCATCTTGCTCCGGACTTCCCTTTTGGAACACTGACTTCCCTTTTGGAACACTGGTCTGTCTGAACCAAGTGTGCGGATAAGGCCAAGAACGAACCACAAGGAGATGGGCAGACGTCAAGGCAGAAACATATACAACAAAACGAATAGCAGTACAGCATCACCAGGCCCTAGCCCTCCTCCAACACCTAGACCTGAACATCAGAAATTGGAAGAAGCAGAAGAAAACAGCCTTATGAATGACATCATGAAGAAGCTAGAGGCTTGTGTAGAGGAAAAGACAAAAAAATGTGAAGAACGCTGTAAACAACTAGAGGAAAGGGCAAACAAATTAGAAGAAATCAATAAAGTCCTGGAAGAAAACAATAAAATACTGAGAGAAAATCAAGAAAAATCAATGAAACAAATGAAGGAAACAGTCCAAGACCTGAAAAGGGAAATAGAAAAAATGAAGAAGACACAAACAGAGGGAATGCTGGAAATAGAAAATCTGAGAAAACGATTGGGAACTTCAGATGCAAGTATAATCAACAGAATGCAAGAGATGGAAGAGAGGATCTCTAGCGTTGAAGATACAGTAGAAAAAATACATTCATCAGTCAAAGAAAACACTAAAGCCAACAAAGTCATGATCCAAAATGTCCAAGAAATTTGGGACACCATGAAAAGACCAAACCTAAGAATAATAGGGGTCGAAGAAGGAGAAGAATACCAACTCAAGGGCACAGAAAATATATTCAACAAGATCATAGAAGAAAACTTTCCCAACTTAAAGAAGGAAATGCCTATGAAGATACAAGAAGCTTATAGAACACCAAACAGACTAGACCCCCAAAAAAAGTCCCCTCGCCACATAATAGTTAAACAACTAAACGTACAGAATAAAGAAAGAATATTAAGAGCAGCAAAGGAAAAAGGCCAAGTGACATATAAAGGCAAACCCATCAGAATAACACCCGATTTCTCAATGGAGACTTTGAAAGCCAGAAGAACCTGGACAGATGTAATGCAGACAGTAAGAGACCATGGATGTCAACCTAGACTAATATACCCAGCAAAACTTTCAATCACCATAGATGGAGTGAACAAGACATTCCATGACAAAGCCAGATTTAAACAATACTTATCCACAAACCCAGCCCTACAGAAAGCACTAGAAGGAAAATTCCAACCTAAGGAAGTCAGATACACCCTCGAAAACACAGGCAACAGATAAAGCCACAGCAGTAAACCCCAACGTATAGAAGTACCCACACATCACCACCAAAAAATAACAGGAATGAACAATCACTGGTCATTAATTTCCCTCAATATCAATGGACTTAATTCACCTATAAAAAGACATAGGCTTACAGAATGGATACGAAAGCAGGATCCATCTTTCTGCTGCATACAAGAAACACATCTCAAATTCAAAGATAGACATTACCTAAAAATAAAAGGCTGGGAAAAGACTTTCCAATCAAACGGTCTTAAGAAACAAGCGGGTGTAGCCATCCTGATATCCAGCAAAATAGACTTCAAACTAAAATCAATCAAAAGAGATCAAGAAGGGCATTACATACTCATCACAGGAAAGATCCACCAAGATGAAGTCTCAATTCTGAATATTTATGCCCCAAACACAAGGGCACCCACATATGTAAAAGAAACATTACTAAAGCTTAAATCACATATAAAACCCCACACATTAATAGTGGGAGACCTCAACACCCCACTTTCACCACTGGACAGATCTCCCAAATTGAAACTTAACAGAGAAATAAAGGACTTAACTGATGTCATGACTCAAATGGACTTAATCGATATCTACAGAACATTCCATCCTAACAAAAAAGAATATACCTTCTTCTCAGCACCCCATGGAACCTTCTCTAAAATTGACCACATACTTGGCCACAAAACAAATCTAAACAGATACAAAACAATTGGAATAACCTCCTGTGTTCTATCAGACCACCATGGTCTAAAGTTGGATTTCAACAACAACAAAAACTACAGAAAACCTGCAATCTCATGGAAACTGAATAATACCCAACTGAATCACCAATGGGTTAAGGAAGAAATAAAGAAAGAAATTAAAGACTTCCTAGAGATCAATGAAAATGAAGACACCACATATCCAAATTTATGGAACACTATGAAAGCAGTACTAAGAGGGAAATTCATAGCACTAAATGCCCACATAAATAAGTTGGAGAAATCTCACACTAGAGACTTAACAGCATACCTGAAAGCTCTAGAACAAGAAGAAGCACAGTCTCCCAGGAAAAATAGACGCCAGGAAATTATCAAAGTGAGAGCTGAAATCAATAAAATAGAAACAAAGAGAACAATACAAAAAATTAATGAAACAAAGAGTTGGTTCTTTGAGAAAATCAACAAGATAGACAAGCCCTTATCCAAACTAACCAAAAGACAGAGAGAGAGCATCCAAATCAACAAAATCAGAAATGAAAAGGGGGACATAACAACAGACATTGAGGAAATCCAGAGAATCATCAGGTCATACTTCAAAAACCTCTATTCGACAAAACTGGAAAACCTAAAAGAAATGGATAACTTTCTGGATAGGTACCACATACCTAAGTTAAATCAAGACCTGATAAACTATTTAAATAGTCCAATAACCCCTAACGAAATAGAAACAGTCATTAAAAGTCTCCCAACCAAAAAAAGCCCAGGACCAGATGGTTTCAGCGCAGAATTCTACCAGATCTTCAAAGAAGAGTTAATACCAATACTCTCTAAATTGTTCCACACAATAGAAACAGAAGGAACATTACCAAACTCCTTCTACGAGGCTACAATTACCCTAATTCCTAAACCAAACAAGGATACAACAAAGAAAGAGAACTACAGACCGATCTCCCTCATGAACATTGATGCAAAAATACTCAATAAAATACTGGCAAACAGACTCCAAGAACACATCAAAACAATTATCCACCATGATCAAGTAGGATTCATTCCAGGGATGCAAGGGTGGTTCAACATACGAAAGTCCGTCAATGTAATACACCATATAAACAAACTCAAAGAAAAAAACCATATGATCATCTCACTGGATGCAGAAAAGGCATTTGACAAAATCCAACACCCCTTCATGATAAAGGTATTGGAGCGATCAGGAATACAGGGAACATACCTAAACATAATAAAGGCAATTTACAGCAAGCCAACAGCCAACATCAAATTAAATGGAGAGAAACTCAAAGCAATTCCACTAAAATCAGGAACGAGGCAAGGCTGTCCACTCTCCCCATACTTATTCAATATAGTACTTGAAGTTCTAGCCAGAGCAATAAGACAACATAAGGAGATTAAGGGGATACAAATTGGAAAGGAAGAAGTCAAGCTTTCCCTATTTGCAGATGACATGATAGTATACTTGAGCGACCCCAAAGATTCCACCAAGGAACTGATACAGCTTATAAACACCTTCAGCAACATAGCAGGATACAAGATCAACTCAAAAAAATCAGTAGCCCTCCTATATACAATGGACAAAGAAGCGGAGAAGGAAATCAGAGATACATCACCCTTTACTATAGCCACAAATGACATAAAATACCTTGGGGTAACACTAACCAAGCAAGTGAAGGACCTATATGACAAGAACTTTAAGTCCCTGAAAAAAGAAATTGAAGAAGATGTCAGAAAATGGAAAGATCTCCCATGCTCATGGATAGGCAGGACTAACATAGTAAAAATGGCACTCTTACCAAAAGCAATCTACAGATTCAATGCAATCCCCATCAAAATACCAACACAATTCTTCACAGACCTGGAAAAAATAATACTCAACTTCATATGGAAAAACAAAAAACCCAGGATAGCCAAAGGAATCCTGTACAATAACACAACTTCTGGAGGCATCACGATCCCTGACTTCAAGCTCTACTATAGAGCTACAGTAATAAAAACAGCTTGGTACTGGCATAAAAACCGACATGTGGAACAATGGAATCAAATTGAAGACCCTGACATTAATCCGCACACCTATGAACATATAATTTTTGACAAAGAAGCCAAAAGTGCACAATGGAAAAAAGAAAGCATCTTCAACAAATGGTGCTGGCAAAACTGGATATCAACATGTAGAAGGCTGCAAATAGATCCATATCTATCACCGTGCACAAAACTTAAGTCCAAGTGGATCAAGGACCTCAACATAAATCCAGCTACTCTGAACCTGCTAGAAGAGAAAGTAGGAAGTAGTCTTGAACGCATTGGCATAGGAGACTACTTCCTAAATAGAACACCAGTAGCACAGACTCTGAGAGAAACAATCAATCAATGGGACCTCTTGAAACTGAGAAGCTTTTGTAGAGCAAAGGATACGGTCAACAAGGCAAAGCGACAGCCTACAGAATGGGAAAAGATCTTCACCAACCCCACATCTGACAGAGGACTGATATCCAGAATATATAAGGAATTCAAGAAATTAGACATCAAAATGCCCAACAGTCCAATTAAGAAATGGGCTATAGAACTAAACAGAGAATTCTCAACAGAGGAAACTCAAATGGCTGAAAGACATTTAAGGAACTGCTCAACATCCCTAATCATCAGGGAAATGCAAATCAAAACAACTCTGAGATACCACCTTACGCCTGTCAGAATGGCTAAGATCAAAAACACTGAAGACACCTTATGCTGGAGAGGATTTGGAGCTAGGGGAACTCTCCTCCACTGCTGGTGGGAATGCAAGCTTGTACAACCACTTTGGAAATCAATATGGCGCTTTCTTAGAAAATTGGGAATCAATCTCCCCCAAGATCCAGCTATACCACTCTTGGGCATATACCCAAGAAATGCTCAACCACACCATAAGAGCACTTGTTCAGCTATGTTCATATCAGCATTGTTTGTAATAGCCAGAACATGGAAACAACCCAGATGCCCTTCAACTGAAGAATGGATAAACAAAATGTGGTACATATACACAATGGAATACTACTCAGCAGAGAAAAACAATGGCATCATGAGGTTTGCAGACAAATGGATGGATCTAGAAAAAATCATCCTGAGTGAGGTAACCCAGACTCAGAAAGACAAACATGGTATGTACTCACTCATAGCAGGATACTAGACATGAAACAAGGATGACTTGTCTGCTACTCACATCACCAGGGAGGCTACCTGGAAAACAGGACCCCAAGAAAGACACAGGGATCACCCAATGACAGAGAAATGGAATGAGATCTACATGAACAGCCTGGACATGAGTGGGGGTAATGAAAGGCGAGGGTTGAGGGAAAGAGAGCTTGGGGGAGCGGGAGATCCTAGCTGGATCAACAACAAAGAGGGAGAACAAGGAATAGGAGACCATGGTAAATGAAGACCACATGAGAATAGGAAGAAGCAAAGTGCTAGAGAGGCCCACAGAAATCCACAAAGATACCCACACAACAGACTGCCGGCAATGGTCGAGAGACAGCCCGAACTGACCTACTCTGGTGATGGGATGGCCAAACACCCTAATTGTTGTGCTAGAAACCTCATCCAACTACTGAGGGATCTGGATGCAGAGATCCATGACTAGGCCCCGGGTGGATCTCTGGGAGTCCAATTAGCGAGAATGAGGAGGGTTTATATGAGCGAGAATTGTTGAGACCAAGGTTGGATAAAGCACAGGGACAAATAGCCAAATGAATGGAAACACATGAACTATGAACCAATGGCTGAGGGGTCACCAACTGGATCAGGCCCTCTGAATGGGTGAGACAGTTGATTGGCTTGATCTGTTTGGGAGGCATCCAGGCAGTGGGACCAGATCTTGTGCTCATTACATGAGTTGGCTGTTTGAAACCTGGGGCCTATGCAGGATTGTTTGGCTCGGCCTGGGAGGAGGGGACTAGACCTACCTGGACTGAGTCTACCAGGTTGACCTCAGTCTGTGGGGAAGGCTTTGCCCTGGAGGAGATGGGAATGGGGGGGGGGGTTGGGGGGAAGGTGAGGGGGACGGGAGGGGGGGAGAACAAGGGAATCCGTGGCTGATATGTAGAACTGAATTGTATTGCAAAATAAATTAAAAATAAAAAAATCATTGTTTAATTGTCAAATTTTTCACAGGTCTGTGTCTTGGCCAGATTCTATCTTCAAAAATCTGTTTGACAAAAGGCTTGGCAGGGAATTTGACACAGTGCTAATGAATTTGTTTATTACACAAATAAACAAAAACCTAACTCTTTTAAACTTTAACTTTATGTAGCCAGCTTAATATGTGAAAGTTGTATTTTAGGTATTTTCTTTTTTTTTTTTTTTTTTTTTTTTGGTTTTTCAAGACAGGGTTTCTCTGTGTAGCTTTGCGCCTTTTCCTGGAACTCACTTGGTAGCCCAGGCTGGCCTCGAACTCACAGAGATCCGCCTGGCTCTGCCTCCCGAGTGCTGGGATTAAAGGCGTGCGCCACCACTGCCCGGCTGGTATTTTCTTATTGCATTGTCTTAATGTTGTCCAATAAGGGCAAATAATTACAGTTGCCTCCAAAAAATCAACTTGTAATGGTGAACTGACTTAGTCACTTTTATATTATAATAAGTACTTTTATCTCTTTATACTAAATACTTTAATTTTTTATGTTAACTTGTACATATTATTTAATTTTCTATTATATTTTGTATAAGGTAGAAATTTATTTTCATATAAAAACAAAGTATTATATGAAAAAAAGAATTACACACACACACACACACACACACACACACACACACACACACACACACACAGACTGGAATAGAAGTCTCAGTTTCTGGACATACCTTGGAGAAGAGTAGACATGTATTTCCTCTTCTTCCTTCTAAGTATACTTATAAACCCTGGATATTTTATAAATAAAGAAATAGTCTCTAAGAAGTAATAAGAAAATAAACTTAGGAGGAACCTGGGGATTCAAGGAAGGTCACAAAGGTCAATTGTTTGGGCTTTCTCTTCACTTTGTATATCTTACTCTCTATATACTGGCAGCATGAAATTGCCAGTAGATTCCAACAAAAACAAACCTCAGAAAGGGCTGATATCACCAGCCAAAGAATCAAAGAAAGAAGGCCCAGAAAGACATGAAACTTTACAGAACAATCACTACAGTCTACTTTCCTAATTTAATCAAGATAATTGCCCACAGGCGTGCCCAGGGATAATTCTTGATCTCAGAGGGTTGACAAGTAGATTAATCATCACATCTACCAAACACTACACTGTAAGCTACAGAACACCTCTACCTCTATCCCACCTTCAGGAGCAAATGAGGTGAGAGATTGGATTTCTTCTCTGGACAGACTCAAGTGAATTGCCAGAGGATAACAAATGCAAAGGCTGGGACTTGAACCCTCATGATCTCAGTGAACTTTAACCCCTGTTACATTTGCTGTCAATGAAGGTCTGATGGAGAGTCAAGATTTCCTCAGACATTCAGGTAGGTGGTGAAGCCACCCCACTACAGTACCTAGGAAGCTAAGTACAGAGACCAGGGTGCCTTCCTCTCAACCAGAAGATTGTCATCATTAACAAGCAGTTGAAAGCCTGATCTCCCAATATTAGCCAGCAGCAAGACAGGCTATTCTACCTTCAATAAAAGCCAAAGGAAGTGTATATATCTGTCTGTAATTAGAAGATGTCCTTCCTTCCCTTTACTGGGAGGATCATGGGAGGCCTGAGGAATTAAATAGAAAATAAAGAGATATTGATAATTATTACATATTGTCCTAAATGTGTTTCATTCAAAAAATCATTCATCATACAAAGAATAATGACAAAGGAAAGGTTTCCATCAAAATTAAAGTCTTAACAATACCATTAAGTGCAGGAAGAAAAGTCACAAACAACAAATATTCATAACCACATATGTAATCATATATGAAATGTACAGAAGACATCCAAGACACAATATTAGAAACATAATCTAATTACCAACTAGGAAAAAATATGAAGAGAAATTTTACTGAAGGAAACAGACAGCAAATTATCATAGGCAAAGAAGATTGCCACTACCATGTAGGGAACGTCAAAAGCAGATCTCAATTGCACACCTATGATAAAGGCTGAAATTAAAAATAGTAACAGCTTTGGTAGAGTCTGATTTAAACTTTGTCGATGGAAGCTAAGAGGACGAAGGCTAGTTCACAACATTTCTAAGTAGAAACAATATGATACTGTTTTCTTTGGAAAAACATCTTATTCTGTCCTGATGTTTGAGTTAACAGTGAGATGTCCGTTGCATCCTGTCATGTGACAAAGAGGCAGCCTGGATCTAAAATGGAACAATAATTTACAATATCTAAAATATAAACAAAGTTGATTCCAGTCCTAAAATCCTTTCCAAAAGTTATTTGAGCAAGATAGTCAATTAAAAAAAAAAAGTAGTTAAATACATCATCTTTTAAAAATGGGTCATTTGGTCTTCTTTTCTTACAAAAGCAAAAGACCACCTGGCTTGATATCTTCTTTTTCATACAAGATATGATTGTTCTTGTGAATGGAGGGATGGATAAGGTTATACACATTTTTCAGTATCCTTCTTTGTTTAAACAAGAGTGGTAGGGCTGCTTTGGTAAAAGAGACACACAGAAGGATGATCTTTAATGTCCCTGTAGCACATCTGCATGGGACCATGTCTTATTCCTTTTGTCCCTGGTGAATTGAGAAGGCAACACTGCGTTCTTCCTGAGTTCCACAGTCACACTCTGGAAGAATGCATCATCTTTCTCCATCTCCTGGATACCTCCATCTTTTAGTGATACTTCTATATGTATATTTGCTACCAAAGTTTAAATCTTTATTGATAATCACATTTGCATTTAGTGTTGGGTTCAACTGTCTTTCATAAAAACTTGAATGAAGGTGCGTTCTAGAAAGCATTGCCAACTACAGCATTGGTCAAAACAGCTTTAAGTAAGACTGCCAAAAAATTAAAGAGAAGCAAGAACCAATAATATTCCCTTTAAAATAAAACAATCTCTTCTCTAGCAAAGGGAAATTGGAAGTGTGGCATGTAACCCAAAAAGAGCCTTCTTTTTTTCCTTTTTCTTTTCTTTTTTTTTTTTTTGTATGTTATAAGGCATGGCCAACTTTAATATTCTTCCACAATTACTTTTTTTATAGTATTAGAATTATATAATTGAATTCTAATAATAAGCATACTACTATCCTGTTGAAATGTAAATTGTGTGTCTACTACATTTTTCCTAAAGAAACAAAAAGATGTTACAAAAATGTCAAAAACTGAGAAGGAAAAACATAAAATCCAAATGCTTTGTAAATAGTAAATCCATGTTCAATTACTAGTTACACAGCATAGATGGCCTTCTTTGGAAGAGAAAGCCCTTTTAGGGAAGTGTAGTGAGTGTTCAGCACAGCTGTCATACATTTTCACTTACCTCACCTGCACAGTCTGGAATAATACAAATTAGGTGTCTATATATAAAACTCTAAGCAGTGTGTGATGATACATTATCTTAGAGTCCTATGATTTTTGTTTCATACTCATTGTCTTGACAGTCAAAATTGGTCTCTTAAAAAGTGAATTCTGTTTTAGCTTCACAAGAAGTATACTTCTGTATGGAGGACTTCACTATCTCTGCGTGTATTTTCTATGGGACATCAGACTGCACGGTTTTACATACTAATATACAGAAACATAGAATTGATTTTTAAATCAGAAAACAAACTTAAAAAATAATGTATATGTGTAGAAAATGAGCAATTAATTTTGTTTGTTTGTAAACAACGCGAAGAAGTAACCTAAGATATATAAAGAACTACCAAGGAAGGTACATATAAAATGAAATATGCACAAGGTGACAGCCATGGAGAAATGAAGACATCCTATAGTGTGTCTTTGTATCTAATTTTAATTTTAATGTTTAAAAAAACTAACTGAATTAGAATGTAGTTACTTAAAAATAGTTATTAAGAAAATATGACCTAATTCAAGAAAAAGATGAAGTATTATTTATCATCATTAATGTAAAGTCCTTGACTAATATATTATTAAGAATTAAAAATACTAAAAGCACAAATTATGTCTCCAAAATTTGCTAAGTTCTTCTTTATTTGAACTGCAGACACAGAGCTGATATGGATAAATGAAAAATCAAGTGTGTATATGTTAAGCTATATATTTTTCTTAAGATATATATGTATGGAACTATTTGCATTCTTCTACATGTAGACATCAAGCTTGATCAGCACCATTTTTGAAGGTACTGTCTGTTTTTCAGTGTGTGTTTCTGGCTTCTTTATTAAAAAAAATCAGGCATCCATAGGTGTGTGGATTTATGTCTGGGTCTTCAATTTGATTCTATTTATCAACGTGTCTGTTTTTACACCAGTGCCATGCTGCTTTTATTACTATAGTTTTGCAGTAAAATTTAGAATAGATAAGAGTGATACCTACAGCAGTCCTTTTATTGTTCAGGATTTTTTAGTTATACTGCTTTTATGATGTGCTTCCATGTGAAACTAAAAACTTTCCTTTCAAAATCTGTGAATAATTATATTTGAATTTTGATGGGATTGCAATGAATCTGTACATTATTTTTGGTGGGATGACCATCTTTACTATGTTAATTTTACAGATCCATGAGCATGGGAAATCTTTCCATCTTCTGATATCTTCCTCAATTTCTTCCTTCAATGCTTGAAGTTTTTATCATACAAGTCTTTCACTTGCTTGGTAGAATCATGACGAGATATTTTATATTATTTGAGGCTATTGTAAAAGGTGTTGTTTCCCTGGTTTCTTTTTCATTTTGTTTATCATTTGTATCTAGGAAGACTACTGATTTAATTTAAGATATGAGTTAATTTTGTGTGCAGCTACTTTGCTAAAAGAACATGCACAAAAACTCAACTCCAAATGGATCAATGACCTCAACATAAAACCGGATACACTGAACTTGATGGGAATAACTTTGAACTCATTGGCAGAGGAGAAAACTTTATGAATAGAAATCCACTAACACAGGCACCAAGATCAATAATTAATAAGTGTGACCTTAGGAAACTGAAAATCTCCTGTAAGGCAAAGGACTTATTTAGGCAAAGCTTCAGCCTATAGAATGGGAAAAGATTTTTATCAACTCCATATTCAAAAGGGCATTAATACCCAAAATATATAAAGAATTTAAGAACCTATATATCAAACCCCCAAATAACCCAATCAAAAATGGGGTACAGGCCAGGTGGTGGTGGCACATGCCTTTAATCCCAGCCCTGGGGAGGCAGAGGCAGGTGGATCTCTGTGAGTTTGAGACTAGCCTGGACTACAGAGTAAGTTCCAGGAAAGGTGCAAAACTACACAGAGAAACCCTGTCTTGAAAAACCAAAAACAAATGGGGTACAGATCTAAACAGGGAGCTCTCAATAGAAGAAACTCAAATGTCTAAGAAACACTTAAAGAAATGTTGAACATCCTTAGATAGCAGAGAAATGTAAATCAAAACTGCTTTGAGATTCCACCTTACACCTATCAGACTGGCTAAGATCAATAACACATGTGGCAGCTCATGGTGTCAAGGATGTGAAATAAGGGAACACTCCTCCACACCAGGTAGGAGTGCAAATTTATATAGCCACTATGGAAATCAATATTGCAACTTCTTAGAAAGATGGGAATATGTCTACCTCAAGATCCAGTTATACCACTCTTGGGCATATATCCAAAGGATGCTTCATCCTACCACAGATACATTTGCTCAACCACGTTCATTGCTGCTCTGTTCATACTAGGCAGAAATTGAAATAACCTAGATGTCCTTTAACAGAAGAATGGATAAAGAAAATGTGGTATATTTACAAAATGGAGTATTACTCAGCTGTTTAAAAAAAATGACATCATGAAATTTGCAGTCAAATGAATGGAACTTGAAAAAATCATTCTGAATTTAGTAAGCCAGACCCAGAAAGATAAATAAGATATATATTTGCTTATATGTGGATATTAACCATTAAGTAATTGAAAATCATGCCATGATCTGTAGACCCAAGAGAGATTAGGTACGGAGGAAAGGTGTGAGGTATGCATGAATCTACCTGGGAAGGGAAATAGAATAGATTTTATGGGTGTACTCAGGGGAAGGGGGACAGGAACAGGAGGATCAACTGGAGAGGAGAAGGGAGGTGAGGTTGAAGAGAAAATGTGGGGAGAGACAACTAGAATTGAGGGACATTTGAGGGCTGGTATGGATCTAGTGCAGTGGAAACTTCCTAAAATATATGAAACTGATCTTAATGAAGTCTCCAAATGGGGGAGACAGAGTCCCAACTGGCCATCTACTGTCACTAAATGAAGCTTCTAATGCCAGGACTGGGTTGCATCCAATTGAGTTATTGGCCAAAGGGTACCATGGATGTCCCCAAACAACCCCAGGGTGTTACCAAGACAATAGGTTGCTCTCCACAAATTGACAGCAAGGCCTCATTGCTGAAGGTAACACCCACACAACTCATTGAACATGGAGAGTTTCAACTGGTGCCTACATAGAACCTATACTCCTATATTCTAGTGTCTTTGGTACAGGAAGGTACTCTGTAGGCTACCAAAGATAAAAGTATATACCAACCCAGCCACAAAATCTTGATCTACAATCTGTCCTGCCTGCAAAGTATACTAGGGCAATGGTGTCACAAAGTTTGTGGGAGTAACCAGCTAATGTCTGGCTTGACTTAAGACCCATGCCCAAAGCAGCTTGGGTGACCAAGATCTGGAGACCAGATAGCCCAGAGACCAAAGGTAAAACCAAATACTACTGTTTCTTTTAAAGTAGTGATAAAATGATTCCTAATGACATTCTGCTATACTCATAGATCAATGACTTAGCCATCATCAAGGAAGCTTCCTTCTGCAGCAAATGGGAACAAATACAGAGACTCAGAGCCAGACATACCCCAGAGAAGGAAAGACCTTGGAACACATAACTCTAAATGAAATGTGTTCATCAAATCCCCCCTACACACACACACACACACACACACACACACACACACACACACACACACACACCAGAGCCCCAGAAACTCACTGAAGAGGAAGAAGAAAGAGTGTAAGAGCCAGAGAGGATGGAGGATATTAGGAGAGCAAGGCCCTCTAAATCAACTGAGCAAAGATCATATGGACTCACGTATTGAAGCAGCAAGCACAGCACCTGCACAGGTCTGGACCTCTGTGTATATATTATAGCTTCTGGTTTAGTATTTTTGTGGGACTCAGGTGTTTGAATAGTGGGTCTCTGATTCTTGTGCCTTCTCTTGAGGCTCTTTTTCTTCTGTTCTTTTGCCTTGTCCAATTCTGATGTGATGATTTTGTTTATCTTATATTTTATTTTGTTATGTTTCGTTATCTCTTAGAAACATGTTCTTTTCTAATGAAAGACAGAAAGGGAGTGTGTCTGGATGGGAGGGGAAGAGAGGAGGAACCCAGAGGAGTAGAGAAAAGGGAAACTAATCAAGATACATTGTATGAGAAAAGAGTCTGTTTTCAATACAAAGAGGAAAAGATTCAAAGGGAAAAAAGGTAAATATGCATATATTTATTTTTCTTTAAAATGAACTAGGACCAATTTATAATACTTGTTTTGGTTACCACACCTTCAGCTATGGTTTGAATGAAATTGTTTCAACATTACTTTGAGTTTGTTTCAACTGAACAAATATCTTGTGATCCACTCTCTGTGGCAGTGATTGAACTACACAGGCACTACTACCCTCATACATATACCATTCAAAGGACCAGGAAATACCTTTGTAAAATTTGAATTGCTGTCTTACAAGAACAAAGAGCAGCCTGATCAAAAGTATCCAGAACACCAGGGATAAGGTAAAAGGTCTAATTTTAAATAAAACTGTTGGGGTCCAACTAATTTAGATGGGAGTTATTCTAGCAAAGGCATGGAGGATGTCTTAGTGCTTGTCTTAACAGACGTCTGGGTAAAAAGTATTCTAGAGAGGTGAGATAGCTAAGGAAAATGGCCAAAGGACGGAGCAAGCCTGGCTACTTAAACAACAGCAAGAATGCTGTAAACTAAGTGCCAAGGAAAGCAGAGATTAGGTAGAAGAAAGTGAACATTAACCTTAGAATAGGGTATTTCTAATAGCAAATTAACACAAAAATATAAGACACAGATCATCTTGGTGGGTAGAAATATAAAATTCTTTTAAAAGCCACTTTTCTTTTAGTGAAGACATATGTCTTAGCTGAGAATCTGTGTATGACAGTGGTAGTATAATGTAATTAATCATTGCCATACAGAACATAATTTTTGAAATCATTTAAAAGTCATTCCATGAGAGTTGTTATTTTTTAATTTACTCCTGATATTACATCTAGGCATCTTTCTAAATATGTATCTCATACAAATTTATCTTATATATCTCAAGTATATCCATGCACGTATTAAACAAAATATTTTGTTTTACAAAATAAGGATTTTCCACACATATCTGTGACAGCAATGTTGAAATAGTTTCAGGTTCACTGTACAACTTTAATTTTATTCATGACTGAATCTGTGACACATCATATAGACTTGGGAGAAAAACTTAAGCTTCTGGGTGTAGGAAGGTTTTCTCATATAATTTTTATAGTATTACTCATTCTGTTTTATGTTCTTTTTAATATAATATTTTATTAATTTGTTGAGGGTTTCAACCATGCATACAATGTATTTTGATCATATTCACTCTCCCTTACTCCTAGTATCTCCCAGATACTCCCCCAGACTTTGTGTCCTTTTCTTTCTTTCTTTCTTTCTTTCTTTCTTTCTTTCTTTCTTTCTTTCTTTCTTTCTTTCTTTCTTTCTGTCTTTCTTTTCATACCTCACCAAGTCCAATTTGTATTACCCATGTACTTCTGGGTATGAGGTCATCCTCTGGAGCATGGTTAATCTACTAGGGATCACACCCTTAAAGAAAACCAACTCTTTCACCCTCAGACATCATCAACTATAAATAGCTCTTCAGATAGGGGTAGGGACTCATAAACCCCTCCTCCATCCATGATGGAATGTTGATTAGCTTGAACTTGTGCAAGTAGACAACAACAGTTACTGTGAGTCCGTGAACCTAGCACTCCTGTCAGGTCCAGAAGGCACTGTTCTACTCCAGTCCTCTCTGACCTCTGGTGTCCATCTTCTGTCCCTCTTCCATGATGGTCCCTGAAGGAAAGAGATATGATGTAGTAGATGTACCGTTTGTGACTGAACATTGGATAGATACTTGTATAGTCTCTGTACCTAGACCAGCTGTTAGTTTCTGCGTTAACTACCATCCACTTCACAGTGAAACATCTCTGATGGTCTGACAGCTGCAGTCTTCTATGTGTGTAGAGACATGAATTTAGAGAGAACTTTAATAATCTTTCCACTTGGCAAGTAATAGTGGAGGGTTCATCCCTGGGTCCTGTGAGCTCCCTAACCATGTATTCTCTGCCAAATTTACAGTTTGGAGCACATGTTTCCTCCTGTGGAATAGTCCTACATTCAGTGTGGAAACAACTCATTACCCCCATAATATTCATGTCTCTCTTGTACGTATAGACAAATCTTGTTAAACCAGTCATTGTTATAGCTCTTGGGAGTCACACCTGGGCAAAGCTGTTGATGACTTTTCTCTCTCAGCAGCCTGTGTTGCACCTTCTCCCACTTTAAAAGGTATCCAGCAGTGGG
This sequence comes from Peromyscus californicus insignis, assembly GCF_007827085.1. Classification (NCBI taxonomy): domain Eukaryota; kingdom Metazoa; phylum Chordata; class Mammalia; order Rodentia; family Cricetidae; genus Peromyscus; species Peromyscus californicus. Next base: position 19,301,954 of record NW_026294514.1, on the reverse strand, counting down.
GGAAACTTCTCAGTCAGTAAAACTTGATTTCCCCATGTCCACTGGCCAAAGTGTATGGTGTCTTAAGGAATAAAGCCTTACCACCATGTTTTGGTGGGGAATCAAGAGCAATGACGGTAGCCTCTACTGTTTCAGGGTCTCTGGAAAATCCTGACATCTCAAAAGAAGGTATTCATCACTCTGGGCTTCTTATCTGGCAATGTGTGGCATCTGAGAGGATCATTATCCACTGTGTAGGGTAACTCTTTTAAATGAATATAAATTTATGTATATGAAGCTTATGAAAGAGTAAATTTCCATGTGGATTTTCCCAAACATCTTCATGGTTAATTATCCCTCCTCTCAGCCTCTTAATAAAGGTGAAATTTTAACTGGGTAAACATATGGGAGGGTGAGGAGAGGAGAAGGTAAGAGATGGAATATTACTCTTTCTAATGACAATAAATCGCTTTGCTACTGCATTGGGTTTAGAAAACTCTGTAATAGCCACCTTCCCTTAAGGGCTATGAAGAAAATCAACAGAATTTTACCAATAGCACAACCATTTTAGTGATAATTAAAACAGGGTACTTTTCTCAACGAGCAAGCTAAATGAATGAAAAGCAGGTCCCATTATAATTTTTATTGGATAGAATGTCTTATGACTGGGATTTTTTTCTTTTTGTCTTCTTATTCATGAGCTGGGGAACAATTCTAAAGATTAGTTTAGAAATTATTAAAACACTGGTTAATACTCACCACAAGCCTGCAATTTACACACACACACACACACACACACACACACACACACACACACACACAAATTCTTTCATGTCATAAATGTTGGGATTTAATGCTCTCTGATCCTACCATCTCTGAAAATTGAAAACAATTATTATTTTTCTTAAATGTTGTAAACCTGCAATGTAAACTCTCTCTCTCTCTCTCTCTCTCTCTCTCTCTCTCTCTCTCTCTCTCTCTCTCCCTCTCTCTGTGTGTGTGTGTGTGTGTGTGTGTGTGTGTGTGCGCACGCATGTGTGTATGTGTGTGTAATTTTTCTGAAGGGAAAAAAATCTAAAAATGGCCTAAAAGAAAGTAGTAGACAACTGAAAAAATCCATGCGGAAACCACCACTCATTTTAAGGTCCTAGCACTCTAGACAAATTGTAGAGCTTAAAAAATGTATGAACATGCATAAAGTACATAGTAAGGTGTAGACAATGATGGCCACAGAGTCACAAAACTATGCTGCTCAGATCTTGTGCTATAAAGAGCCTTTATGCGACAGACACTGGTTGCCTTTCTGTGTATGTCATCACAGTTTCACTGTGCCCATGTTTTCTGTATGCTGTGTCTAGTGACTGAGTATAGCAAAACTTCAACTCATGTCTGAACCCATGAATGTTGGAATTCCACTGCTGGGCAGCTGTGGCTAAAAGATATTTCATTAATCTGACCAAAATCTCCACATGCCCCCTGTGCAATCCTTTTCTCTCTAGACTACTTAGATAGTAGACTTACACTATGGTATGTAGGTTCTCCCCACCCCTCTCTCAATATATATATTTCTCCTTTCCTTAATATTTCATAATTGATTCCCAAATAGATCTCTTGTACCTCAAATTCTATCTTGGTACCTGAGTCTTAGAGGATCAAGTGTAACACATGTTGATAGATACCTGAGGCCTCATAAATTGTATCAATTCATACCCCATTTATACTGTCTCAACATGCCAAATGATCTTTACTGAGTTCCTAAGGTGGAATAACTTGTTCTCATCTCAGACTTTTGCAGAAGCCATCCTGTATTCCAGGCACACAGCTACCTTTTATTACCAACTAGCTAACTTCATTTACATTTCATTTCAAGTTAAGAGGTATACCCCCAGATAGATCTTGGATGGTCACCTAAACAAAAAATACAGAACACTGTTTATTTCTGTTGGTGAACTCAACATTAATTTTGTATATTTGATTATTTTGTGTGTATGTGTGTGTGTGTTCAATTCCTAAGCAAAATTTGATAGTCTATTCTATTCATAGATGTGGTCAAAGTTCTTTCCCAATAATTATCTTATGATAGTTTTACAGAATATCAAGAACACTGAGAGACCCTAAAGTGATGAAATACTTTGCAGTGAGTTTGATAAAATTAAGGTCAAACCTTTTAAAATGATGTTCACGATGAACAGTTTTAAGAAGAGAAACATGGCCTATGTGTGGATGGAGGAAAGACAGGCAGAGGCAGAACAGAGAACAGGCTTTAATCAGGGTCTACTGACACTTCACTAAAGATGTATTCACCAGATTCTAAACCATACAGTCCTGCTGGTTCTACGTCATCTACTTGCCTAACACTCCTTCAGCAGGAAACTCAGGTAACATCTTCATGAATCTTGGAAAAAGACAAGAAAGGATGGGGGAGGGAATTGATAGATATGGAAGGAAAATATGACAAGGTTGGGGAAGGGAGTACTCAGAATACATCATACATGTGTATAAAATTGCAAATAAATGTTGTGGGAATTCGGCCATTCGGTCTGATAGCCAATAGCAGGGAGAGGCTTGGCCCAAGGGCGGGATTTGTACTAGAAAGTACCTGACCTGAATCCTGATACAAAAAGGAGGGGTGAAGCACACTCTCTTGGACAGTGGGAGCTGGCACCGAGCCACCGGAGCAAATGGCTGTGGCTTGGTTCAGGGTCTCCATCCCCCACTGGAATGAAGAGGTAGTGGCAGCTGGACCTGCAGCAGCATGGCAGCTTCATTGTGTATTATGAGTATAGCATGCTGATTTTGCCTGTTAATAGACTCTGACTTGATCCACAGACTTCCTTCATTAAACAAATTTAATTTTAAAAAGTCATAGTGAGATACTGGCCGACAGCTCTAGCAGAAGACTCCCACTCTACCAGAGGTCATACTGGTACTAGGAAACCCAGCAGTCCTCAACAGCACCCTCTCCCCTGGGCTCCTTAATCTGGCCTACAGACCTGAAAGAAGACTCATGCTCTACCAGAGGCCATGATGGTACAAGGAAACCCAGGAACCCCTATGGTGATATTTTATTTGTGCTGAAATGTCCACGAAATATTTTCAACAAAATCATAGAAGAAAATTTTCCTAAGCTAAAGAAGGACATGTCTATAAAGGTACGAAAAGCTTACAGAATATCAAATACATTGGAGCAGAAAAGAAAATGCCCTCCCCCACTGCATAATAATCAAAACAGAACAAAGAAAGAACTAAAAGCTGCAAGGGAAAAAGGTCAAGTAACATATAAATGGCAAACCTATTAGAATTATACTCAAATTCTTAAATGGAGTCTCCAAAAGGCGGAAGGGCCTGGACAGATGTCTTGCATACTCTAAGAGACCACAGATGTCAGCTCAGACTACTTTTCCCAGAAAAAAATTTTCAATCACCATAGATGGAGAATACAAGATACTGCATGACAAGGTAAATTTAAATAGTATCTAACCACAAATCCAGCCCTACAAAAGGTACTATAAGGAAAATTCCAACCCAATAAATAAACCCAAGAAACAGGAAATGAATACTTTCACACCAGCAAAACCAAAAGAAAGGAAACACACACACATACCACCCCACCCCACCACCACCACCACAAGCAGCACCAGTACCACAAGCAACAACAAAAGCAAAATACCAGGAATTAACAATCATTGGTCATTGATATGTCTCAATATCAATGATCTCAATTCCCCAACAAAAAACATACAGATTAACAGAATGGATGTGAAAATGGGATCCCTTCTTCAGCTAAATACAAGAAACATTCCTCAACCTCAAGGATAGACACTATCTCAAGATAAGGACTGGAAAAAGGTATGCTGAGCAAATGGACCTAAGATGTGGGAGTTTCCCTTGCATCAGGTCTCTATCTGATCCCTAAACTCCCCCCATTTCTAGTCATCTTTTTCAGTACTCCCCCTCCACCCACCCACCCCACAACTCAATCTAAAATTATACAATGGAAACAAGAAAGCATCTTCAATAAATGGTGCTAGTCTAACTGGATGTCATTATGTAGAAAAATGCAAATAGATCCATATTTATGACCCTGCACAAATCAAGTCCAAGAGGATCAAACACCTCAGCATAAAAACAAATACATTGAACCTGATAGAAGAGAAAATGGGGAATATCCTTGAACAGATTGGCATTGGAAACATACAGCTTCCTGAACAGCACACCAATAACACAGGCACTAAGATCGATAATTAACAAATGGGACCTTATGAAACTGAAAAGCTTCTATAAGGCAAAGGACATTATCTCCAGGACAAAATGGCAGGCTACAGAACAGAAAAGATCTTTACCAAGCCCACATCTTACAGAAGGATGATTTCCAAAATATATAAAGAATGCAAGAAACTGGACATCAAAAAACTAAATAATTCAATTAAGAAAGGGTGTAGCTCTAAACAGAGAAGTGTCAACAAATGAATCTCAAATGGGCAAGACACAAAGAAATTTTCGACATGCATTTCTATCAGGGAAATGCAAATCAAAATGACTCTGAGATTCTGTCTTATACCTGTCACAATGGCTAAGATCAAAAATACAAGTGACAACTTTTGCTGGAGAAGATATGGAGCAAGGGGAACACTCTTTCATTGCTGGTGGGAGTGCAAACTTGTACAGCCACTTAGGAAATAAATATGGTAGTTCCTTGTAGTCAGACTTTCTTTGGACTGCCTACTCCCTAATAATGACAAGAAGACTTCTTATTAATTATGAAAGCTTTGCCTTAGCCTAGGCTTGTTCCAAACTAGCTCTTAAAACTTAAAACCCATTTATATTAATCTACTTTTTGCCTCATGGCTTGCTACCTCTCTTCAGTTCCTATATCTAACTTCCTCTACATCTGACTGACAAATCCCCTACTTCTCAGATTCTTCCCCTGAGTTCCTCTCTCTCCCTAGAAGTCCCATCTCTCCTTTTCTACCTAACTATTGGCCATTCAGCTCTTTATTAAACCAAGACCTTGATGGATGTTTACAAAAACTTGTGACTATTATGCTTCTAGAACAAACCTTCTATTATTTTAATTTACCACTTTGCTCTTCATTGAGAGAATCTACAAGAGCTGTACAAATTTCAATATCTATTCAATGAATAAATAACAGGAGTTCAACTGACACCAACTGTCCACTAGCCATTTAGCTGAGTATCAGTCATACAGGAAAGGATGTATTTCTTCTTCAGAGCTTATGTCCACTGGAAGAATGAAAACTGAAATAATAGACATACATGGAGATTAATTAAAATATGAGTTTCAAATATGCAATGGCTTTTACCCTCTGTATGCTTATACATAAAAGGTTTCACTGCTGTTCATTGCCCACCAGAACTATATTATAAAACATGATTGCTGAAGACACTACATGCTCTAGTCACAGAACATAGAGAGATGAAGCTGAACTGAGCTGGGACCTTCCTCTGGACTGACTATGCATCAGTGTTGGAAGGTGCTATACAGGCTGCAGAGGGAGTATCATCAACAGTCTTACTAGCTGTGGGCCCAGTGTGCAAAATTTCCAACCAGACAAATGAGATGTGTCCCCAGGTACAGCTACGGCAAATCTGTTACAGGAAAATTCAACTGATTCCTTATTTGGATTTGAGGCCCACTCTACAGGAGTGAACTCATGTCCAATACTGTAAACCTGGATGGAAATCCATACATGGGGAGGTCATTGGCTTTACTAGGGAAGCTACTTTTTGTTTTGCTAGATAGTCATGATGTGATCATCAAATTGCCTTCAACATAATTATCATTGTGCCCATAGAGTAGTGATGCTGTCAGCTTTGGTCAGAGAAGCTTCTTTTTGGTGTAGGCAGCAGTAACTGCAAAGGCTCATCAATGCAGTGATGAAAAGTGACAGATCAGTTCTCAGCTATTGAAGGCTCAGTGAACACCATGGAAGGAGAAAAAGAAAGACTATAAGAGCTGGGGGGAAGTGTGGAAGAGGTGCAGAATGCTGACTTCTGGACACATATGGCTATTGGACTCTAGAACTGACAGCAGCAGTGAATATTTTCATAATATCTACATAAGATCTGAACCACCAACATCCTGCCATGGAGTAAGGAGGAGCTCAAGAGGCCTTATTAGTCCCTGAGGATTTACACACTGTTAATAACTGCTTAGATACAGAGAAATATTTTCTTTAGTGCACAGCCACTGTTAAGATGTTCGTGCTATTGGAAACAACTCCCACTGATGCTACAGCAAATAAAAAATCATTCAAGGTTCTTATATCTTCAGGAGATAAAATAATTTAGTAAATCGTTGGTCATATATTACCACAAATATATTTAAAACAGTAATTTTACACAAGATCAGAAAGGTCAAATGCTGCATTTTAATATATAAACAGTGAACCAGAAACATACATATATATACAAGGTCAATGAGGTATAGAACTGTAACAAAAAAATAAATTAATTTGTGCTCTGTCTGGCCACTAGTTTCCACTTTCATTTCTCACATATTTTTCAATAGGGGATAAGGTTTCAGACCAAACAAGTATACTCCAATCTATTCTTAGTCACAGTATCACATGTAATAATTGACTAGAGTTGAGTCAGAATGTGCTCTAAGGCTTATTAAATGGGATAATCAACTGTGCACTAGAATCCACGGAATTTGAGATTGAACAATCATGTGCATGCATGAATATTTTACAGTGAGCTATGAACTAGCATCAAAAGGTATTAGGGTTTAATCTCTGAAAGGGATGTTACCTTATCAAGAAAAGGATCTTTATGAGTATGATTAATGTGAAGAATCTTGTTAAAGGAAGATAACATTTATTCATCTGTTTGGGCCCTAAATACTATCACCACATGCTGGGCTTGTGGTGTAACTCAGTGGCAGAGTACCAGCCTAGGATGTGAGATGTTTGGTTTTGTCACTTACATTCCAATTGGTTCTTGGAATGAGTTAACTGTCTCTGGAAAAACCCTTAGGGAAACAGGCAGAATTCTGCATCAATAAAGCCTCAATCCATTCAAGTTGATAGTCAAGGTAAGTCATCACATCTTGCATGTGTGAGACTCCAGGATTGACACAAGCAATGTGGAGAAAGGGCAGGAGGGCGCGAGAAGACTTGGTCCACAGAGAAAATACAACAACAGGAAGCAATGAAATGACAGAGGTAACTGGAGTGGAAGCCACTATAAGCTAGGGAAGCAGTCTCCAAAGGCATCATGATCTTACCAACCCATAGATTTGGGACCACTGTTATAGATGCTGATGATGGTGATACTTATTTTTGGCTTCTGGCTTCAAGATCTATGAAAAATAAAATTTCAAATCTAAGACATCCTTAACTCTGCCTTTCAGGAAATTGTTTTAGATGTGAAATAGAAAACCCACAGTCAATTCATCCTTGTTTCATGTCTAGTATCCTGCTATGAGTGAGTACATACCATGTTTGTCTTTCTGAGTCTGGGTTACCTCACTCAGGATGATTTTTTCTAGATCCATCCATTTGTCTGCAAACCTCATGATGCCATTGTTTTTTTCTGCTGAGTAGTATTCCATTGTGTATATGTACCACATTTTGTTTATCCATTCTTCAGTTGAAGGGCATCTGGGTTGTTTCCATGTTCTGGCTATTACAAACAATGCTGATATGAACATAGCTGAACAAGTGCTCTTATGGTGTGGTTGAGCATTTCTTGGGTATATGCCCAAGAGTGGTATAGCTGGATCTTGGTTGTCTGCTACTCACATCACCAGGGAGGCTACCCGGAAAACAGGACCCCAAGAAAGACACAGGGATCGCCCAATGACAGAGAAATGGAATGAGATCTACATGAACAGCCTGGACATGAGTGGGGGTAATGAAAGGCGAGGGTCAAGGGAAAGAGAGCTTGGGGGAGCGGGAGATCCTAGCTGGATCAACAACAGAGAGGGAGAACAAGGAATAGGAGACCATGGTAAATGAAGACCACATGAGAACAGGAAGAAGCAAAGTGCTAGAGAGGCCCACAGAAATCCACAAAGATACCCACACAACAGACTGCCGGCAATGGTCGAGAGACAGCCCGAACTGACCTACTCTGGTGATGGGATGGCCAAACACCCTAATTGTTGTGCTAGAAACCTCATCCAACTACTGAGGGATCTGGATGCAGAGATCCATGACTAGGCCCTGGGTGGATCTCTGGGAGTCCAATCAACGAGAATGAGGAGGGTTTATATGAGCGAGAATTGTTGAGACCAAGGTTGGATAAAGCACAGGGACAAATAGCCAAATGAATGGAAACACATGAACTATGAACCAATGGCTGAGGGGTCCACACTGGATCAGGCCCTCCGAATGGGTGAGACAGTTGATTGGCTTGATCTGTTTGGGAGGCATCCAGGCAGTGGGACCAGATCTTGTGCTCATTGCATGAGTTGGCTGTTTGAAACCTGGGGCCTATGCAGGATTGTTTGGCTTGGCCTGGGAGGAGGGGACTAGACCTACCTGGACTGAGTCTACCAGGTTGACCTCAGTCTGTGGGGAAGGCTTTGCCCTGGAGGAGATGGGAATGGGGGGGGGCGTTGGGGGGAAGGTGAGGGGGACGGGAGGGGGGAGAACAAGGGAATCCGTGACCGATATGTAGAACTGAATTGTATTGCAAAATAAATTAAAATAAATTTAAAAAAAAAAAAAAACAAAAAAAAAACAAAAACAAAACAAAAAAAAAAAAAAAAAGAAAAGAAAACCACAGTCATAAGCCCACCCTGCACCAATTGGGAACAGGTAAGATCCCACTTCCAGTATGGCCAGACCAGGTCCCTAGCCCCTAGACCCCAGGAGCACATTCTGTGCCCCTCCCCCAGCCATTGGAGCTCCAGGGACTAGGTAGCTGCCACTTTCCCTACCCCCTCACCAAGAAAGTCATTACCTGTAACACCAGGGACCACTGGAGTCATAAGCCCACCCTGCACTGATTGGGAATAGCTGCCCCCAAGACAGAGTCCACTAATGCCCATTGGACTAAGGGCTGCTTCCTGTGACACAAAATCCATCAGCACTGATTGGACCAAGAGTTCCCATTAGACCAAGAGTATCAATTGGACCAAGAGAGGCTCCCTCAGACACATAAACTACTTGCACAGAGTGGAGGAAGAGATGAGTAGATGCTAGTGCAAAAATACAGTCAACAACATAAAGACAAATATGGCACCATCAGAACCTAGTGGTTCTACATCAGCAAAACCTGAACATCCCAATGCAGAAGAAATCGACCTTAAAAATGACTTTAAGAAGATGAGAGAGACCTTTAAAGAGGAAATGAAAAATTCCCTTAAAGAAATCAAAGAAGAGATATACAAAAATTGGAAGAAATCAATAAAGAAATTGAGGAAAAGACAAACAAAAATTTGGAAGAAATCAATAAATCCCTTAAAGAAAGCCAAGGAAAAGCAATTAAACAGGTAAAGGAAACAGTCCAAGATCTGAAAACTGAAATAGAGGCAATAAAGAAGACACAAACTGAGGGAATGCTGGAAAAGGAAAATCTGAGTAAACAAACAGGAACTACAGATGAAAGCATAACCAACAGAATGCAAGAGATGGAAGAGAGAATCTCTGGCATTGAAAATACCATAGAGGAAATAGATTCGTCAGTCAAAGAAAACACTAAGGCCAAAAAACTCATAACACAAAACATCCAGGAAATTTGGGACACCATAAAAAGACCAAACCTAAGAATAATAGGGATAGAAGAAGAAGAATATCAACTCAAAGGCACAGATAATATATTCAACAAAATCATAGAAGAAAACTTTCCCAACCTAAAGAAAGAAATGCCTATGAAGATACAAGAAGCTTACAGAACAACAAATAGACTGGATCCAAACAAAAAAATTCTCCTCGCCACATAATAATCAAACCAAGAAACATACAAAATAAAGAAAAAAATATTTAGCTGCAAAGGAAAAGGGCCAAGTAACATATAAAGGTAGACCTACCAGAATAACACCTGACTTCTCAATGGATACCCTGAAAACCAGAAGGTCCTAGACAGATGTTATGGAGACACTAAGAGACCATGGATGCCAACCCAGACTATTATATCCAGCAAAACTTTCAATAGCCATAGACGGAGTAAACAAAATATTCCATGATAAAACCAGATTTAAACAATACCTATCCACAAATCCAGCCCTACAGAAAGCACTAGAAGGAAAAATCCAACCTAAGGACATTAGATACACCCATGAAAACACAGGCAATAGATAATCCCACAACAAAACCAAAGAAGAGAAACACACAACACTACCACCAAGAAAAAAAATAGAAATTAACAATCACTGGTCATTAATATCCATTAATATCAATGGTCTCAATTCGCCTATAAAAAGACACAGGCTAACAGAATGGATACAAAAACAGGATCCATCCCTTCTGCTGCATACAAGAAACACACCTCAATTTCAAAGACAGACACTACCTCAGAGTCAAAGGCTAGGAAAAGACTTTTCAATCAAATAGACTTAAGAAGCAAACTGTTGTAACTATCCTAATATCTAATAAAATAGACTTCAAACTAAAATCAATCAAAAGAGATCGGAAAGAACATTACATATTTATCACAGGGAAAATCCACCAAGATGAAGTCTCAATTCTGAACATTTATGCCCCAAATACAAGGGCACCCACATTTGTAAAAGAAACATTACTAAAGCTTAAATTGCACATCAAACCCCACACACTAGTAGTGGGAGATTTCAACACCCCACTCTCACCACTGGATAGATCTGCCAGACTAAAACTTAACAGAGAAATAAGGGAACTAACGGAAGTTAAGACTTGAATGGACTTAATAGATATCTACAGAACATTCCACCCTAACACAAAAGAATATACCTTTTTCTCAACACCCTATGTAATCTTCTCTAAAATTGACCACATGCTCGGTCACAAAGCAAATCTCAATGGATACAAAAACATTGGAATAACCTCCTGTATTTTATCAGACCACCAAGGCTTAATGTTAGATTTCAACAACAACAAAAATTACAGAAAGCCTACAGTCTCATGGAAACTGAGTAACACCCAAATGAACCACCAGTGGGTTAAGGAAGAAATAAAGAAAGAAATTAAAGACTTCCTAGAATTCAATGAAAATGAAAGTACAACATACCCAAACTTATGGGACACTAAGAAAGCAGTGCTAAGAGGAAAATTCCTAGCACTAACGCCTACATAAAGAAGATGGAGAAACCTCACACTAGTGACTTAACAGCACATCTGAAAGCTCTAGAATAAAAAGAAGCAAACTTACCCAGTAGGAATAGACACCAGGAAATAATCAAATTGAGGACTAAAATCAATGAAATAGAAACAAAAAGAACAATACAAAGAATCAATAATGGTGAAATTATTAAGGCCACTCCACGTAGTTAAAAGGGAGGTTTATTTAGTGGCGTAACTTACAAATGAAGGGATAGGTAGGCTGCAGGATCTGGGAAAGACATAGCACAGTCCGGTGGTGTTCTCTAAAGAACTCTGCTTGGTCTACCTCCAGCGTCCAGGGTCCAGGAACCAAGAGCAGTGGCACATTCAGATCTCTGGTCTTCAGGGTCCTCTCTTGGCCTCGCCTTGTAGGTGTGACAGTTACCAAAGCCTCAACGGGGGTCAAAAGCTGGAATGGCTACCCACTACAAATCAATGAAACAAAGAGTTGGCTGTTTGAAAAAAATCAACAAGATAGACAAGCCCTTATCCAAATTAACCAAAAGACAGAGAGAGAGAATCCAAATTAACAAAATCAGAAATGAAAAGGGAGACATAACAACAGACAATGAGGAAATCCAGAGAATCATCAGGTCATACTTCAAAAACTAGTACTCCACAAAAATTGGAAAATCTGAAAGAAATGGACATCCTTCTGGATAGTTAAATCAAGACCAAATAAACTATTTAAGTAGACCAATAACCCCTAAGGAAATAGAAATCATCATTAAAAGTCTCCCAACCAAAAAGAAGCCTGGGACCAGATGGTTTCAACACAGAATTCTACCAGATTTTCAAAGAAGAGCTAATTCCAATACTCTTCAAATTGTTCCACACAATAGAAACAGAAGGAACATTACCAAACTCTATTTATGAGGCTATAGTTACCCTGGTACCCAAACCACACAAAGATGCAAGAAAGAAAGAGAATTACAGACCAATCTCCCTCATGAACATTGATACAAAAAATACTCAATAAAATATTGACAAATCGAATCCAAGAACATATCAAAAAAATTATCCACCATGATCAAGTACGCTTCACCCCAGGGATGCAAGCATGGTTGGAATACACCATATAGACAAACTGAAAGAAAAAAGAACACATGATCATTTCATTCGATGCTGAAGAAGCCTTTGACAAAATCCAACACCCCTTCATGATGAAGGTCCTAGAGAGATCAGGAATACAAGGAACATACCTAAACATAATAAAGGCAATTTATAGCAAGCCAACAGCCAACATCAAATTAAATGGAGAGAAACTCAAAGCAACTCCACTAAAATCAAGAACAAGACAAGGCTATCCACACTGCCCATATTTATTCAATATAGTATTTGAAGTTCTAGTTAGAGCAATAAGAAAACAAAAGAATATCAAAGGGATAGAAATTGGAAAGGAAGAAGTCAAACTTCCACTATTTGTAGACGATATGATAGTGTACATAAGTGATCCCACAAATTCTACCAGGAACTCCTACAGCTAATAAACTCCTTCAGTAAAGTGGCAGGATACAAGATCAACTCAAAAACAAAAATCAGTAGCCCTCCTAATTACAAATAATAAATGGGCTGAGAAAGAAATCAGAGAAACATCACCCTTTACAATAGCCACAAATAATGTAAAATACCTTGGGTAATACTAACTAAGCAAGTGAAGGACCTGTATGAGAAGAACTTTAAGACTCTGAAGAAAGAAATTGAAGAGGATATCAGAAAATGGAAAGATCTCCCATGCTCAAAGATAGGTACAATTAACATAGTAAAAATAGCAATCTTATCAAAAGCAATCTACAGATTCAATGTAATTCCCATCAAAATCCCAACACAATTCTTCACAGACTTGGAAAGAACAATACTCAACTTCATAAGGGAAAATCAAAAACCCAGGATAGCTAAAAGAATCCTGTACAATAAAGCAACCTCTGGAGGCATCAATATCCCAGACTTTAAGCTCTTATTATAGAGCTATAGTAATAAAAACATCTTGGTACTGGCATAAAAACCAACATGTGGACCAATGGAATCGAATTCAAGGCCCTGACATTAATCTGAACATGTATCAACCCCTGATTTTTGACAAAGAAGCCAAAACTGTACAATGGAAAAAAAGAAAGCATCTTCAACAAACGGTGCTGGCATAACTGGATGTCAACATATAGAAGACTGCAAATAGATTCATATCTGTTGCCATGCACAAAACTCAAGTCCAAGTGGATCAAAGACCTCAACATAAGTCCAGTTACACTGAACTTGATAGAAGAGAAAGTAGGAAGTAGTCTTGAACGCATTGGCACAGGAGACCACTTCCTAAATATAACACCAGTAGCACAGACACTGAGAGCAACAATTCATAAATGGGCCCTCTTGAAACTGAGAAGCTTTTGTAGGACAAAGGACACAGTAAATAAGACAAAATGACAGCCTACAGAATGGGAAAAGATCTTCACCAACCCTACATCTGACAGAGGGCTGATCTCCAAAATATATAAAGAACTCAAGAAACTAGATATGAAAATACCTTACAATCCAATTTAAAAAGGGCTACAGAGCTAAACAGAGAATTCTCAACAGAAGAATGTCAAATGGCCAGAACCTGGAAACAATTCAACTGAAGAATGAATTAAGAAATGTGGTACATATACACAATGGAGTACTACTCAACAGAGAAAAACAATGACATCATGAAATTTTCAGGCAAATGGATGGAACTAGAAAATATCATCCTGAGTGGTACTCACTCATAAGGGGATACTATCTGTAAAGCAAAGGATAACCAGACTGCAACCCACAGCTCCAGGGAGGCTAGCTAGTAAGGAGGACCCTAAGAAGGATGCAGGGATCTCCCAGCGAAGGAGAAATAGATGGGATCTACATGAGCAAACTGGGGGTAGGGGGCTAATGGAGGGCAAAGGATGGGGGATGAGAACATAGGGGAATGGAAGATTCGAGCTAGAACAGGGACAGAGTGGGAGAGCAAGGAAAGAGATACCATGATAAATAAAGACATCATGGGAATAGGGAGAAACAGGGAGCTAGGGAAGTTCCCAGGAATCCACAAGGATGACCCCACCTTAGACTACTGGCAATTGCTGAGAGAGTGCCTACTCTGGTGATCAGATGGCTGAATACCATAACTGTCATCATAGAGCCCTCATCCAGTGACTGATGGAAGCAGATGCAGAGATCCACTGCCGGGCACCAGGCCAAGCTCCAGGAGTCCAATCAATGAGAGAGAGGAGGGATTCTTTGAGCAAGGGAATTGAGATCATGATGGGAAAATGTACATAGACGACCAGCCAAACCAGTGGAAATGCATGAACTGTGGACCAATAGCTGGGGAACCCCCATGGTACTGGACTAGGACCTCTGAATAGGCGAGACAATTGTTTAGCTTGAACTGTTTAGGGGACCCCCAGGCAGTGGGATTGTGACCCATCTGTGGTGCATGAGCTGGCTTTTTGGAGCCTAGTGCCTATGGTGGGACACTTTGCACAGCCTTGGTGCAGGGAGGAGCAGCTTGGACCTGCCTCCACTGAATGTGCCAGGCTCTGCTGACTCCTCACGGGAGACCTTGCCTTGGAGGAGGTAGGAATGGGGGGGTAGGGTGGGGGCGGGGAATGCTAGGGGGTGGGAGGAGGGAGGAGAGGGTAATCGATGGTTGGTATGTAAAATGAATAGAAAATCTCTCAATAATAAAACTAGATGTGACTATAGGGAACTTTATAGTGATTAAAGCATACTGATGTACCTGTAGAGATGATATAGAAATGTATATGTGAATGATTATGTGTGTAGAAAAGGTGATTCAAACTCTCCAGAGAAGTATCAAGTCCAAGTGTTGGATAACCTGTTTAATATGCAAAAGTTAGCATAAGTATTTAAATTGCTTATAGGAATAGCTGAAGTCCTTCCCAAGCCATAGACATCCAAAGCTCCTACCTACCATTTCTAGGTTCTCCAGGTGGAGCTTTGATTTAAAATAATTGTAACCTAATCTTCACACCCTAAATGAAATGCAGCACTTACCCAGAAAGTATGACTCAATTTAATAAGTACAGAGTATATAATAGTTTGTACTAGAAGGTAAGAAGTATGGAGATAATATTTCAGTTTGAAAAATAAGTGTTTTACCAAATTTAAATAAATGTCTTTACAAGCAAAAAAAAAATCTTAGAGGGGGGTGGGTATGTTTTTAGTCACCTGTAACCTAGAACTTCAGTAAGCCTGTGAGATCTTCTGACATGATCTCAAACAAATTATTTGCATTTAATTTTTTTCTAGTTTTTCAAGACAGGGTTTCTCTGTGTAGCCCTGGCTATTCTGGAACTAGCTCTGTAGACCAGGCTGGTCTGGACCTCACAAAGATCCATCTGTCTCTGCTTCCTGTGTGCTGGGATTAAGAGTGTGTGCCACCACCACTCAGCGATTATATTTAATTTTAAAAGGTCTAGTACATTTTAAATGTCATATGTGTTTTAAGAGACATTTTTGTCTCTCAGGAATGAGTACAGACAGTAAGAAGTGAAAAACAAAATCAAAGTCATATAAAATCAGTACATTTTCTTTCCTCTGGTTGCTTTACCATGTATGGGTTACTTGTTTTTTCTCTTAACTATTATTTTTTTTTAATGTGAAATATTACCTCAGCTTGAGATAAAGTGATCCTTTTTTATGTTACAAAGCTAATAATTTTCAGTTCACATTTAAACTAATTGTTCGTCTATAAATGTCAAAATAAAGGTTATAATGATTATCTTTCCAAAAAATAGAAAATGAGTTGTTGTATTAATATGTGCTAATTTACTACAATAAACAAATTCCTTTCAATATTCTGCAGTTGGAAACAAAAGGCTAATATTCTGAAATTGGTATAAATCTGTAGGATGGCAATAAAGAGACAAGCAACTTATAGTTAATAAACACCTAGAATTTAGTGATCAATAAATGGACCTAATTGTTAGTAGTGATAAAGTTTCCTAGAATTCAGGTTATAAAATCTGAACTTGAAAGAGTGGGGATAAAATAAACTAAACATTTCTTTGCAATCTTGTTACAAATCTAAAAAGTAATTTTGACATAATCCTATTCATAGCAAACCCTCATGAGCAATTTAAAACAGCTCTTAATTGTATCCGTAGATACAATTGATTCTTGCTTTTTATGATGGTTGCATTACATGAATTCAAAACGAATGGTGAACTAATGAATACTGAATAATTGATTCTAGGGACCATTACGGAGTTAGATTTGTGACAGCCTCTGGTCACCATATTTTTCTTGAACTATTGAATGGGAATTCTATTTAAAAGGATACCTTATCTAGTGTGTATGACTGATGTGTTAACACACAAGCTCATGGCTCACAGCACAATGCTTCATGTTGAACAAAGCCTATGCAACAGTTATTTTGTCAGGTGCATCACAGTTTTCTTGTACTTAGAACACTAAATAGCACTTTAGTACAATTATTCTTTTACATTGAATTTGATTTTATTTTGTGTGCATTTGTGCATGGATGTGTGTGTGTGTGTGTGTGTGTGTGTGTGTGTGTGTGTGTGTGTGTATCACAGAATATGTAAAGGTCAGAGGACAACTTGCAGGAGTTTGTTCTCTCCACCATGTG
Organism: Peromyscus californicus insignis; assembly: GCF_007827085.1. Taxonomy (NCBI): domain Eukaryota; kingdom Metazoa; phylum Chordata; class Mammalia; order Rodentia; family Cricetidae; genus Peromyscus; species Peromyscus californicus. Next base: position 19,285,082 of record NW_026294514.1, on the reverse strand, counting down.
TGTTGCCGGGATTCAACTCCGATTCTCAGACTTGGCAGCAGGCACCTTTACCTGCTGAGCCATCTCACCCAGCACATTTGGCCAGGGTCTCCCCCTACCCAACCTGCCCCCTCCAAAAACAAAGATTCATAAAAAACTCTGAACAGTGTTGCACTAAACGGAACTGACATTTGTTTCTGTTAGTAGAATAGGAAGTAGAAGTCAGATCATCTCCTCTCCAGCTTGCACTGGAGCACAAGCACACACCAGAAGAGACAAAGGTTTCAGTGCTCTGTGCACACTCTTGACAGTTGCCAATGGGCCATGTTGAGTTGGGGATTACAAGAAAACTTTACTAATTTGTAGCTAGAGTTTTCCTGCCTAGCCCATAGTCAGGACAAATCTCTGTCACCCACCAGTCCCACAGCCGCTCAGACCCAACCAAGTAAACACAGAGACTTATATTGCTTACAAACTGTATGGCCGTGGCAGGCTTCTTGCTAACTGTTCTTATAGCTTAAATCAATTCATTTCCATAAATCTATACCTTGCCACATGGCTCGTGGCTTACCAGCATCTTCACATGCTTCTTGTCATGGCGGCGGCTGGCAGTGTCTTTCCCACTCAGCTTTCCACTTCCCAGAATTCTCCTCTCTCCTTGTCCCGCCTACTTCCTGCCTGGCCACTGGCCAATCAGTGTTTTATTTATACAGAACGCTATTCACAGCAGTAATGTTTGCAAATACACAATTGATATGGTTCAGTGGATTACTCTGTCAGCAGAGGCTGGAAGAGACACAAAACCTCTATAGACAAAGAAGGGAGTGAACTTCTGAACTGCTCTGAAGAAGCTGTACAGGGCTGATTTTGAGAGGAAGGATAGTTCCGGATTAGAACACTAGCAAACATTCGCACATACTGTGGCACAAGGTGTTGGTATCTTTTTGTTTTCTATTTTGTACTAAATAAATCACAAAACCCCCCTGTTTAAAAAAATAATAATAATAATAACAAAAGAAGAGACTGTTTTTCAAGGATTTGTTCTGTTAATAAACTTTTTTCTTTTTCTAGGGGTTGTTTGTGCCCTGGCAGTACACACATAGTTTGTGTGAGGGATTGGTTTAAAACAATGGACAGGATTCATGAACTTAACTGAAGTTGAGTGGCGACAAATTTCCAAATGCTGTCAGTATTCACCAGATACGGGTAAGGTTCTATACATACTGGCTTGGTGTGATATATTCAACTCCTTATACATAAAGCCTTCTCGAAAAGATGAGATACAAATGTGATTTTTTTGCAAATGTATGGTGTTCCACGCCCCCTGACAGTAAAATTGCAAAAAAAAGATTATATTTATCAAAATGAATGCTTTCCATGTGCCAGAGAGAGGAGGGATGAGCTTGTTAACTGCAATCATGTCTCCTTGCTGATATGAGATTAGCTACACACTGTAGGATTATTTTTATCTTTTACAAAAAATGTACCAACTGTTCTCAAAAGCAATTCCAGACACTAATTGTTTTGTATATACTATTTCATTTATCATAGACATGACACATGTAACTTGAATAAAATTATATCTGAGAGTTATCTTACTAAAATACTTTCCAAGTGAAAATGCTTGCTTTGATACTTATATATGTGTGTATCAGATTTCTACCATATATATCTCATAATAATTCTTATTAAAAAATCATATCTTGGAAGTTGTTTATGAGATACCTATAAATGAGAAACATACAAATGCTCCAAGAAATTACAAAGAAGGCCTAGCACCTACCTATTTCATAAGTAAGCATTAACTTGATAAGATTCTGCAATGATGTCTTCCCATAACTTTCATAAGAACAGAGACTATGGTGATTTTAGCAATATAGCTTCCTGGAACCCATCCAAGATCCACTAAATCAGAAAGCCTTGAAAAACTGAGCTGTTTTTTTTAAGACAGTGGCAATTTTATAGTGCAGATATATTATAAAATTTTTGATCAACATCTTGTGCTACATTAGTCTGATAAGTAATAATTAATTTTAACTGATAGCATTCTGTAACACATTGGAAATACCATCTGTTTCAGTATCACTAAGTGCTACCAAATCAACGATTTCTAAATATCTGTATTAGAGTTTTCTTGGTATTTTTATGGAATTCATATTTCACTGAAGATTTTACTTGTCAGAGCCTCTGGGTGTGTGTCTCAGAACAAAGCTGTTTTCTCACTAGGCACAGTGATGCATGCCTGCAATTCCAGAGTTTCAGAGGCAGAGGCAAGGAGATCAGAAGTTCAAGGCTAGCTCAGCTACATAGTGAAAATAAGACTGGCCTGAACTCTATGAGACCCTGTCTCAGAAACCAACTATTTGTTGTTGACTATCTGTGTATGTTTGTGTATGTGTTTAAGAAGGTAGGTTTAAAACGAATCACAGAATGACTAAAAGGCTATCTAATATCAATGGCAGAAGATATAAGATTATTATTGTAAGACTGGCTGGGTGGGTTCTAAGGTGGCCAAAGAGGACTTGCAGGTGTTTTTTATTTTTTTGTTTTTCAAATATAGCCTAAGCATTAAAAACACAGGCTTTCTTCAGAATGTTATGGTTTTTTCCAGAGATCAAAATACCCAAACCAAACAAACACAAAAGAGTTTGGTTTAGAGCAAAACAAAGAACTCAGAACAAAGAGTGTGAGGCAGACTGGGAGCCTACTTGCTGTCATTCAGAAATCAGGATCAATGAAGAAAGAAAGAAAGAAAGAAAGAAAGAAAGAAAGAAAGAAAGAAAGAAAGAAAGAAAGAAAGAAAGAAAGAAAGAAAGAAAGAAAGAAAGAAAGAAAGAAAGAAAGAAAGAAAGAAAGAAGGAAAGAAGGAAGGAAGGAAGGAAGGAAGGAAGGAAGAGAAAGAAAGAAAGAAAGAAAGAAAGAAAGAAAGAAAGAAAGAAAGAAAGAAAGAAAGAAAGAAAGAATAAAATGGTTATGGGAGAAAATCAGCCGAAGTTCCTCAGTTACCAGAAATTAGGTAACAGACTATTCCTAGTTTAATTCTCTCTCAGGATGTGTCATTTGAAAATACCCAAAGAGCCAGTGGCCCTGGCAGGAAAGAGAAAAGCATTTAGCTACAGACTCTGCCATCCTAACTCCAGAACGGCACAGACGCCACTCACGGCTCTGGGGGTGGGCACTAGCAGGCGTGCCTTTTCGCTACTACCCATCCCACTAAGGATGGCCAAAGCCTCTGTCACTCACACCACCATTCACCTTGAAATCTTTCAACATTTTTAAAATATAATAACCAACTTGTTGTGGTAGATGACTGTAATCTCAGCACCAGAGAGACAAGAGGCAGAAGGAGCAGGAGTTCAAAATCAGCCTGAGACACATGAGACTGTACAAATTATAAAACGAACTAAACAGATTCAGACAGACACAGATACACACACACACACACACACACACACAACCATGCACACACATACAAATGCACACTTAAGCTCCAGAAAACAGACATGAGACTGTACAAATTACAAACCAAACCAAACAGACTCAGACAAACAGACAGATAGACAGACAGACACAGACACATACACTTAAGCTCCAGAAAACAGATGTGAGATTGTACAAGTTACAAAACAAACTAAACGCACACACACACACACACACACACACACACACACACACACACACACACACAGAACCATGAAGCTTGTCAAGAGCCAATGCTGAATTTGAGGGACTGAGGAAAGTCCTATGTGAAACTTTTCCTTTTCTGGTAGCACATTAGGAAAAAAAATCAAAGATACAGGTAAGATTATTTTTTAACCATATACATTTTTTTGAGACAGGTACTAACTATTTAGCTCTGACTGCTCTGTAACTCACTATGTAGCTCAGGCTGGCATTGAATTCACAGATATCAGCCTGTCTTCCAATTGCTGGGATTAAAATGACACTAGGCCAAACAAAAGTTAGGTTATTTAAAGTTCAATTAAAGAAATCAGCTCAGAGACTATGTCATTCCTATACTGCAGTTGAAATGTTGAGGTACTTTGCCTAGAATCACACAGCAAGTCAATGGCAGAGAGACCTGGGACAGTCACCATGTCTCTTCAAGAGTTCACATTACCTGTTCACACTGTCCTCCTGTCGTATGACACTATTTCTGAGGTGATATGAATAAATGTTCACTTACTCCAGACAGGAAACTGACAATAGAACAAAGTAATGATACCACTAAAATCCAACAAGGTGAGCCAATGAATTTATTAAGGTTGCTTACAGGAGCATGGGTGAATCAAAGGTCACCTTTTCACTAAAAGACGACCACTCACAAACTGCAAGTCTGGCACTCTCTGAACAAGTTGTAGGCAGCTTGACAAGTTGGAGAGTTTCTCTTCAGCAAATTATAACTGCCTACATAATTTTGGGGAGGGAGGAGCCTAAGTGAATCTGAGAGATTTCAGGGACTTCCTGAGACTTGTGAGTTGTTTACTTTCTTAGTCTTAAGGAGCTTCCTTTTAGAACTTACTGAGTCTTAACTTAAATGTATGCTTATTTTGGTGAAATATTGCTCTTTTATCATGGATTCTTTATGCTTTTGATTTTTTTAAAAAAAGCATAAATAGCAGTCAGTCTTATGACCAACTATCTTGCTAGAATAGCAAATTTTGCAAGAGCAGTTAATTTAAGGATAGTCTTCAATATCTGGGAATAAGAGGGAAGTGGGCTGGCAGGGTACAGCCTGTATAAGCTAGAGGTTTACATGTTAGAGGCATTTTTTTTCCTTTTTTAATTTCTCAAGAATAGTCAGTCTAAACTTTAAATGTAATGCTAACCATCACACCTACGCTTTACCATCTGGAAGCATTCCAGTAACAACTGAATGACTAAAACACTGTATATTCCTCTTCCTAGTGTAGACATTTTTGACATTGCCTCAAAAGCCCTCCTACGTGGCCATTGCTTTTTCTATCTTTTCCACCATTGACTACGTCAGAGTGTGTTAAAAGCCCTCACCCTTAAAACTCTATTACACTCAACACACTATGCAAGTCTAAGCTGATGCGAGGTTCTCCGTTCCTGTATATCTTTTATGATCTGATATTTTAAATATAACTGACTCATCTAATTTATTATCAGCTTCCTCTTACTTATGCCACCCCCTCCTCTTCTCTAGAAGCCAGATACAGGCTTTCTACAGGATCTGATAAGAGAGTGGGAATCTGTCATTTTTTTTTTTTTTATCCTTAGCTGATGTTGCAAATGAAAATCTTTTCTTACTTGGTTTCATAATCCAATCTGAGTTAAATTTATGTACCTTCAATCTGTACCCAAATACCACAGCACTCCTGTCTTACTGTCTCCATACACGGCTCACTGGATGCTTGAATAGTCCCTTGGCTGCTCTTAGCACAAATATCTTGCGTTATTATTTCTTACATGGGCTTAGTATATCAAGTACAGCTGACCTCTATTCTTCTAAGTTACTGAGCGACCCCAACTGTATATGTGAATGTTCACCTTATTTGACTTACTACAAACTAATTATGCAATTTATAGAAACCTTAAAATTTATTTTACCATCTGATTTGTAGCTTGATTTCTGCTGACTTAGTATTTTGGGGATTGTAGTATCCACCTATTATCATGACAAAATTCCTCCTTCTGTTAAATGTGCCTGAAAGTACTTCTTACAAAGGAAGTTAATATCTGAATAATGATTGGCTAACTATTTTTGGCTCATGTTCTCAAACTAGAAAGTACATACACACACACACACACACACACAAACACACAAACACACACATACATGCATTTCTTACTCCCCTAAACAGTTAACATACCAGGGCAGGAGCCCAAGGTGCATATTTGATCATGCTTACATATGTCTTTCTAATTTTAGATGTGCATATAAACATATATACATTATATATAAATATATATTTATACATAATTGTATACATTGTATATTACATATAATATGTGTATGTACATATATATGTATGTATGTGTGTGCATATATATGTGTGTGTGTGTGTATATATATATATATATATATGTGTGTCAGAAGCTTTAAATACTGTATTAAAGCAATATTAAACTGCTGTAAGAGAGTCCCCCAAACAGTGATATCAAGAAGATAGACACCTATTTCTTTCACATGTAATAGTTTATAACTGGTAAGTAATCCCAAGGAGTTCTACCAAGAAGCCAGTTCATTCTGACTTTTGGTTTTAAATTCTCCTACAGTGATGTCCTTGCCTTCTTAGTCATATATTAGTCGCATATCACTATTATGTAACATAATAGACCAATAAAGCCATAGAGGACAGGAATTGGATTACAAAAAATCCTCCATTTAGGAGATTTGATTTGAGTGAAACTGCTGACATCCAATCATATTTGAACTTGTTAATATGATTGACATAAGCTTCAAAGGAGGCTGGAAATATGGTCTCTATCTAGAACACCATATTTCTACCTAAATCTAGATGACGGGAAATTTTAGAATTTATAAAACTAATTTCTAAATTTACTTGTTTAAAAAGAAGTAAATAATAATGGATACTGAGAAAAGCTACCAACGAGTATTATACATGTGGATTTGTGTTATTCAAAAAACATTTTTAAAAATCAGTGTAAACTGAGCACAATTACAGTGAGTTAAATATCTGCAGTGTACATATAAGGCATTGGGAAGCATAAACAAGCAGATGATTCTTAACTAAAAACAAGGGGCATCCATCATGATTTTCTACTATTTATTTCTAAATATTGACTAGCATATAATAAAAAATCAACTTTGGAAAGATTGATGTACCTCATAAAGGCTCACTTGACCTCTAGTATCTACATTTATTGTTTGTTAATTAAATGTTTACGATAGTATAGGAACTACATAAATAGTCATTATTTGGCAATGATACTATGAAACACAAGTAAGAGAAAAACAGGTTGATATCTGCGTAGGAATGGACAAAGGAGTAAACTTTTAAAACAGAGCAATGAAAACAGCTCATTTCCCCAGCTCTACTCACCCACACAACTCAACCAATCAGAAGAACAAGATACGGAACATTTAGCTCTCAGTGTCTGGAAGCTAACTTCTAAGCTTTAGACTTGTTCAATAATCACATCTTTAAAGGTTGCTTCAAGCTGAATCAATACCTTCCTAGTCCTACCGACTACTTAACATAAAACAAAACAAAACAAAAACAGGAAGAAACAAATTATAAATCTGTTTCTATTACTCTATGGGAGTTTGTTGTTACTGATTGATAGGTTCTTTGTCCTCCTAAAACATCATGGTTCTTATAGGAATATCTTGATATAATCATTATTATGAACCTCGGATTTTTCTTTGCTGAAAAAGTACATTGGAGGAAAAATAGTATTTAGTTTTTTTGCAAAGCAGTTGTGATGATGAAAACAGTAAAGAAAAAAATCACAAATAAGTAATGGTAGATAGCAAGCACACGCCGGGTCTTGTACATCTACCTGCCGGAGAATAGGGCTAAAGAATTACTTGAACATTTTCAGCCCCATTTAAAGATTATTGTGAAAGTGCTGGTGCCTTCTTACCTATGACCAATCCCTTTGTTTGTACTACAGGATACATTTTGGGATTCTTTTGAAAGTGAGGTGCCAGCATATAGCTGACATAGCCTCCAATGACCTACATGAAGTTACCTCATGTATAGAGTGAAATACAGAACATTAAGTGAAAGCGTGAGAGGACCAGGAGGAAGGAAGATGGTTGAGGGAGCTGCAAAGGTGGAGAGCTTTTAACTTATTTCTCTCATGTTTGTGTAGCCAGCCCAAGTCACTTACAGGCCCCACACATGTAAAACAGTTCTTCCAAAAGACGCACTCCAAGAAAGCATTAATCCCTCAGCATATACTAAGAAGTGGCTCAGAGGCTAATGTAATATGGAGGCATTATATCTTATAGTCTAGTGTCAGAGAACTTAAAAGGATGTCAGTATATTATAGACTTTGAAAATCTCTATAATAAATGAGTTTAAATAGTAAAAAGGAGGAGAGGAAGGTCTGGAAGAAGAAAGAACAGAAATGTGTGGACCAGCTGTAATCCAATAGGTTAAAAATATAACCCACATATTAAGATTGATTATGTATATGTCGTATGATCACCTAAACATGGGTGGAATCATTAGTCAACACTTTCTCATGAGTAGCCATTATTTACTTTCACTGCTGTGTCTAAAACATCTGACAGAAACAATCAGAATTGTTTTGATTATAGAAGGCTCAGTCATGATTCTTGACCCCATGTACTTGAACAGAATAGTGGATTGTGTGTCTGTGGACAATGTTCATGTTACAGCAGGCAGGAAGCAATGACCTGAGACAGGAAGTTCCCAAAGACCTGCCTCCAGCCAGCTATTTCTCTAGCTATGTCCTACCTCAAAATACGTATGGCAGTTCTCAAGAATGCCATCAGCTGGGGACTGAGCATGCACAACTAGCCAGGAGAGGGACATTTCTAATTCAAGTTGTAACACAAAGAAGAAAATGAAAATTTTCCTGTCATACTCTTCATAAAGTCAATGGGTTAACCACAAGCACCACAGTGAGACTAAATAGGGGGAGGTGAACTTTTTTTTTGGTAGGCAGCCTTATAAAATGAAGTTAACACTGTCTTTGAAGACAACGGACACAGTGTAAACTCAGTTCAGCATTAAAAGTTTTGTGTCACTGTAGACAAATTTCCAAATAGTCTTAATAAATAAAAAACACAGAGCCAGAAATTTGGGTTAAAGCCTGAGAGAAAGATCAGAGGAATAGCTGAGCTAACAAACCACGAGCTAACCTTACCTCACCAACTATACAGCTTCCAAAGAGAACTTCTTCCTATACACTCACATTTATATACCTTTTCTGTTCAGTTTATGCATCTGAGCATGAACTCTTGGATATTCACTTTATACCCGTGTTTAAAATCTATCACATTTTGTTTACTCTTGAAATTTATCACATTTTGTTTATTCTATTGCTCAAATTGCTCTAGGTTTTGCCTTTTGTCGTTCTTCAGTGGTTTCATTTGCCCTGTTTCCCTTAGACATACCCCCACTAATCTCTCTCCCCATTTCTTTTCCTATGTGTGTGTGTGTGTATGTGTGTGTGTGTGTGTGTGTGTGTGTGTGTGTGTGTGTGTGTGTGTGTGTTTCCAAGGATCCATGTGTGGATTCTTTCACTGGAGAGTGATAATAGGAATCTAACCGCTAGGTATACCAATTGCTATTTCTTTTCTTTTCCTAGCCAACAGTGAGATAATTATTTTTTATGTTTGGGTATTTGAAATATATTTGATTTCATCATAGATTCATGAAGGTCAAAGTAAAGTAGGAGGTAACTTTGAAGAAATCAAAAGACATCCCATCCCCAAACCACAGATGCTTGTGAACTTTCTGGTCTTATTTTTCTGTTGTTTTGTAGAAGTGATGGGATCTGTACAGCAGATATGTGATCTGTACAGTCCAGATGTATAGTATAGGTGTGATCTGTAGAGTACAGATGTGATCTGTAAGTACAGATGAGATATGTATAGCAAATATGTAGTCTGTACAGCACAGATGTGTAGAACAGATGTGATATGTATAGCAGAGTTAAAGTGGACATAACTGCCCATGTCAGTAGCATATAGAAAACACAGTAAATTAATGCAAAGTACTTTCATAATTCTATTCTTTAAATAAGTCTAATATTACTTTCTATAAAAGACATAAAAAAGTTTAAGCCACAGCTATTTTCCTTAAGCTACACACAACTTGAACTTGCATATTCAGTCAGAAAAGGAAATTGCTACACTACAGATAGGATTTTTTTGTTTCTTAATACCATTACAAGAAGTGCTCCAATCAGTTTCCTTCTGCTTTAAGAAATGCTGACACCTCAGCCTTTCAAAGTCTTTGGGTTACTCTGGCTAAGAACAAGTGAATTAAAGAACCAAGATATTGTTGTCTTGTGCTGTATTTATATTTCTTCTTCAGAATTTAGCCATGTAATTTTTACTGTTAAGAACATTTTACATAGTTATAAACCATGAAACTATGATATTACTAGAATTTTAGCATTTTAAATTTTGTTTTCCACTTAGAAGTTTTCTTTATAATATTTTATATTACAGTTGCCAATGAAAAACTCAGGAGACTCAGAGTTGATAATATGCTAGAAGCACTACGTATTGATGCTTCTTAGTTGCTTTGTCCATAAGGTGGCTTACATTCTTATCAAAAATGGGTGAGGCAGTTGATTGGCTTGATCTGTTTGGGAGGCATCCAGGCAGTGGGACCGGGTCCTGTGCTCATTGCATGAGTTGGCTGTTTGAAACCTGGGGCCTATGCAGGATTGCTTGGCTCGGCCTGGGAGGAGGGGACTGGACCTACCTGGACTGAGTCTACCAGGTTGATCTCAGTCTGTGGGGAAGGCTTTACCCTGGAGGAGATGGGAATGGGGGGGGGGGGGGGCTGGGGGGAAGGTGAGGGGGACGGGAAGGGGGAGAACAAGGGAATCCGTGGCTGATATGTAGAACTGAATTGTATTGCAAAATAAAATAAAAATAAAAATAAAAAAAAGTCTAATGACATGACTGTTCGCTCTGCTACCAGTTGTACTCAGGCAATCACTGTCACCTAACGTCCCCACCATGGTCCCTCAAGGGGTTTGCTGAAGTCTCATGTTCCTAAATAAAAGCATGCTGCAAGGTGCCTTATAGGGAAAGTAACTGTTAGATAAACTTCAGTTATTTTCAAGTCATTGTGCTACTAGTATGCATTCAATGTTAACGAATCAATAAATGTAATAGATGTGGTAGAGTAAACAAAAGCATAAAGCATGCTTATTTATTGATCTGTTGACAAAAATGTGGCCAGAGGTTGATAGAAATGTAGCCTTGTGTGTTCTCCCTAAGATCAATGGCTCATTACTTACTAAGTCAGTATTTTGAGTCACTGTATAGAATATAATAGTGGTAAATAAGAAGCATCTATCAAAACCCTTCTCCTTCAATGTACCACTCTCAAAGGAGTCCTTCATTCATCTCCTTGTCCTGGACCTAGCCAATGGTGCTGAGTATAGTCACACACATGTACACTTCAAGTCAATCTTGAAAACATTTCAGTTTTAGAAAGCATTTTTATTGCATTTCGAAGTGAGAAATACCACATAAATGTTCAGTGTTACTATTGTATTTAGGCTGGTTATAAGACATTAATCACTTGTTTCTTTTACTGATTGGGTTTTAACTACCTGGGATTGTGTTGCCTTGATATAGTTTTATTGTGGCAATAGACTTACTTTCCTAATTGACACTCTTTACTTGCTTTTGAAGCTGTTTGCATGCCAAGTACCACTGTGGTTTATTTACATCAATTCAACATGCAAACATCTAAACAACCTATGTGTTTGACACTGTTATGATCATCTCATTTTTCAAAGGTGGAAAGACTACACACTAAGAATACTTGGTTTCCACTAAGGGAGTGGGGAGATTCTCTTTAAAGCAATGCTAAAGTGTGGAGATTTCTGACAATGTCGTGTACATATATGGATCTGGCTGTGGTCTGAAATCCTGTCTGTCAATACGGTGGTTAAGTCTCTCCGTCTTCACTTGTCATCCTTACTCCTAAGTCAGCTGGAGTTGCAATTTTCAGTTTCCATCACTGATAAACATAGACTCTAACCCTTTAGCTCTTTCTTCAATGACTATGCTTTCATTCAGTCTAATATATACCTTGCACTGACAGATTGATAGTGTTCCTCTGATGATCCTACTATGCAGTCACAGAAGTTGATAAATGAAAAGATTAAAATGATTCTCTTTTTCTCCATCCCTATTTCTAACCATTTTCATGCAAAGGAAACATCTGGATTATGTTTGAGTAGTGAAACCAAACATAAACCAAGCAGACTGTCATCAGTAAATACTGGTGGATAGGCAAGCACGCACTGACTGTTAATAGGAAGACATATGAGTGGAAACCACATGTGTAAAGATCTGTGTTCACAGTTCTGAGTGTCCAGGGAGAGAAACGTGCAGTAGATGGGAAAGTAGATGAAATTGGTTAAAAGTAATATTTGAAATAATGCAATTATGTTAAAGCCTGACAAGAAAAGGTGTGGGCTCTGAGGACGTAAAACACCATGGGCATTTTCCCATCCTAATAATCAAGGGACAAAAAGAAGGGAGATATCAAGGGAGATAAATAAATGGATATTTTAAAGTTAGAATTCATCAAAACAGGACTGTTTTAAGTAGTCTTAGATTTGTGTATGCCTTTTCCTCTGTAGTGTGTCTGACTTGAACTGATTATTTTCCTTAAAAGTTCTATGGATGTAAGTGATAGACAGTTAACCACAATTGCTAATGTACCAGTGAATGGAACCTTAGCAGTCTATCAGTATCAATATTGTGACCAGATTAGAAGAATCTAGTCTTGAAGTATTCTAAGTGTTATGATAGAACTACGCCTTTCACATTAATCAGTCTCGGCATACAGACTTTATCAATAGAAAGCATAGTTCAAAATTAGAATCTTTAAACAGGAAAGTAGCCCAATGTAAAACAGCCACTCTAAATTGCTATTTTGGAACTACTCAATCAGCCCAAACCTTAACATAAATTGAACAAAAGACAAACATCAAAGACAACAGAACTTGCATCCTGGAATAACGAGCTCTTTATCTTTTAAAAAAGGTATTGTGAAGACATACTGAGTTACTCCTTGTGTCCAATCAAATCTATAAGAATTTTGATTCCTACAGAAAGAATTTCATTTTCACCTACTTTTTTATTCTTAGTACTTTGTTATAGAGATTGGCTTTCAGGGTGTGTATGAAATGATGAGATATAATATTTATAATATTTATTAATTTTATATGTTATATTACCTTCAATAAACATGGGTTTTATAAGTTTTGTTTTTTAAAACATTTATTTATTTTATATCCCTACCACACTTTCTCCTCCCTCATCTCCTCCCAGTTCCTTTCCTCACCTCCCTTCTGCCCTCTTAACCACTCCTCCTCTGTTTCTACTCAGAAACAGGCAGGCCTCCCTTGGATATTGACAAAACATGGCATATCAAGTTGCAGTAAGACTAAGCACCTCCCCTTGTATTAAGGCTGGGCAAAGTAACCCAGTATGAGGAATGGGGTGCCAAATGCCAGCAAAAGAGTCAGAGACAACCCCTGTTCCCACTGTTAGGAGTCCCACAAAAGGACTAATCTATACAATTGTCACATATATGCAGAAGGCCTAGGTCAGTCCCATGTGGGTGCCCTGGTTGTCAGTTCAGTCTCTGTGAGCCCCTGTGAGCCCAGGTTGGTTGATTCCATGGGTTTTCTTGTGATGTCCTTGACCCTTCTGATTCCTACAACCCTTCCTCCTTCTCTTCATCAGGATTCCCTGAGCTTGGCCTCATGAATAAACACAGTTTTTATTAAAGTACCATTAAGAAAACAAATGACAACATTTTAAATTATATCCATTCAATGGTAGGGCAAGAGGTGTTCTTTACCACCAGACTGAAACATTAAAATATATTTTATAAAAGAATATACTTTCCTGTGTGACTTACATTTTTTCCTTGCTATTGGATGGTGCCCTTTTCCTGAAAACAATTTCCACTTTGTGTTTCACAGCATAGGTGTCCACTAACTGATGAATGGATAAGGAGAACACGGCATGTTTGCACAATGGAATATTATTGAGCTGTAAAGAATATTGAAATTACAGAATGGATGGAACTGAGAATTATCACTCTTGAGTGAGGTACCCTAGACCCAGGAAGACAAGCCCCACCCATTCTTTCTCAGATGTGGATAGTAGCTTTGACTCTTTAGATATGTGTGTTTAAATCAGAGTGCCCATAAAAGCAAGAAACTAGGACATGGCCATAGAAGACTTTGAAGGAAAGGGGGATAGAACACAGATGAGATGAAGAAAGAGGGGAATAATAGGACAGGAAGTGTTAAATGGAGTAGAGGATGGAAAAGCAGAGTAGAGGATGGGTTATGGGAAAAGATAACTAACCCCAAAGAGCTTTGAAAATGTCATATGGAAACCGACTACTGTAGAAGTTCCCTAAAATATATGTGCATAGTGTATATGCATAGACACACACTTGTGCATGCTCACGTATATGTATAAGTAATATCTGCATATATATACATATAAAAAGGAATTTAAATGGAGTTGCTAGTTGTAGCCAATTTACTACAATATTCAATTTCTTTTCACCAAAGTGTGGCTAAAGTCAATGACTTTTCCCTCACAATTGAAATTTGATAAATTTGACAAAAATGAGACTTTTGCTTTTGATATGATATAGAACACAACCAAGATACAATGATTCCAATGGTTATATTCATATTTTAGTTTTGCTTATAATTTTAAATGCCTTTAAATTAAATGAATTCTAAAAATTTCATAAACATATACAAAATACTTATTTGTACTAAAATGCATTGCAAGTAAACATTTACAATTATTTTTAACATATCATTTTCAACACAGATAAAATACTTAGCTATATTAAATATTATGAAAGTGTACAGGATTATATGAAACCTGTTTTAAGTTATTCTGAAAGAAAAAAACAAATGGAATATAAAAGCATATTCATAAAATATTTTCTACATAGTAAGTGCTGTTTTAAAATATCAAATTTAATTAAGAAGATAAAAACACTCCAAATGATTATAACAGCTTTGCCTTTTTCCCACACACTGTGAGTCATCAGCCACAAAATAAAAAAGCAAGTATAAAATTGCAGAGTGTAGGTGGTAATCAAAATCCTGCTCAACCATCATTATACACCTTGGGAAATGTTCCAAACTGTCCCTGCATCTTCTGTTTCCTCATAAGAAAACCACAAACATGGAAGATCTGGTCTAAGTAGAAGTCTGGTTAACTAAGTAAGCAGACTGGATCTATGGTCTAGACAATTCATAGAAGACACATTGAAAAATCAAAATTTTTTAAATGTAATCTTAAAAATATGTAAAATGATATAAACACAAGAATGACTCTTCCTCTACTTATGGACATGATTTCTTTTCATTTATTCTAAGAAGAAAATATGGAATGAGTTGATTATTTTCTCTAAGTGCCTTAACAAAATTTATGTTCTAACCTAGGTTGGGAGGGGGAAATGACAATAATGTTTGACAAACTAGTCGTTATCCAGGGCCACAGCCTCACTTCCAAGGCACAAAAGACTTTTACAAGTTCAGCTCTGGGAGGCAAATATAATTGTACCAGTTTTGCAGGAAGTGGAAGCTTAATGTAGTTAAGCAGCTTAAGCAAGGTCAATCAACTAGGCTGTGGTGGGACTAATCATACAATTATATTTTGGCTCACTTTCACAATGCTAAGGAAAAGTTGGTTTTGTTTCTGTTTTTGTTTTTGTTTTGCTTTGCTTTTTGATGCTTTTGGTTAGATGCAATTCTGAAAAAGTTTGTACAACTATTATTCCAACCCATCACAATCTTTGCTTGAATTAATGGGACTAATTCTTCATTGAGCCCAGTATTCTGTACTTTCCATGTAAAGTTGTGGTATCATTGCATCCTGGGTATGGCTAACTCTTGGTCTAAGCTTAAGGTTGGAACTTGCTTTGGCCACAGATGTCGCAGAGAGCAAACACACACTTATCTAGAGAAACACTTGAATGTTTAAGCTGACCTGATTTTAACACTTACTCCATCACCAAGAAAAAAAAAATACATACCTTGGAAAGAGAATAAAAAAGCACAAGACAGCACTGACTGCAGAGACACAAGCAAAACACAGCTTAGCCCAACAGACCCACACTATTAAATATGACTTAAAAGTACCACATTTATACCAGTAAACCTGCAGACATATGTAGCAAATACAATTTTGTTGCTTCCCTCTGAAGATTTATGTGCTCATGTCATAGGTATTAGATGAGTTGGTAAACAGTCTCAAAACATGGCAAGATGATTAAACTGTTAATGACTTTGGGCTCCAGTTTCATGTTGGAACAAATCATACTCTAAAATTTGAAAAATACCACAAGTACAAAAGGACAAAATACATTCTTCTCATAATAAAACACGAGCTCAAACATAAAGAAATAAAAATCACATTTCAGATCTTCATTATGGACTGAACTGTGTGAGTAAGAGAACGCATGTTGATTGCCCTCTCAGATATTAATGGTGCATAAAAGGGAAGAGGGGTAGGTGGCATTTTGGAAAGGTAGAATTAAAAACACAATAATAGGATAGTCTTTTCAGTTTTACTTCTGACAGTCATTCTCTACCTTGCATATACTTTTGACAAAATACAATAAGTGTGCACCATGGTAACACAAGCTAAAAGCAATACTTTGTACTCTCAAAAAAAGTGTCATTTTTGTAGTACTGCATATGTTTGATATTTCAAAGTTTAGCACTACTTATTATTAAGAAGTGTCTTAGACAATAAGTAAGCAAATTTTTGCAAAGAGATCACTTAATGCTCCCCTGAAGGACAATTCAATATTGGCTGTTGCTGCAACACCAGCCGATAGCTTTCAGAGACCATTTGTTGCACTTCATTTACAACCAAGAGCTTATTGCTTTGACCAGATGCACAGTACTAGTCATGGATTTCCTCTAATGGACCAAGCCTTAAATCAAACTAGGGAGTGTTTGGTTACTTCATAACAATTCTGCTCCTACTCATAAAGTTCACAGCATAGTAACACGATTGGTGTCTTTATTCTCACAGTGTGCATGGCACACTCTCATACTATGGAAGCTACTAGCCGTGAGGAAGCTTCCAGTTCAGTTCCAGCTTGATTTCTCTGTCTTGCACACAAGGTGTGTAGTAACTTCAGAAACAGAGGCTTATCAACCTACTTCTGGTGGCAACTAATGGAAAAAGCTTGTGTTGTTTTAGGGTTCTCTGGAACCTCACTGACCTATAACCCCTATAGAGGTATCTCACAACTAGCACTGGAGAACTGTTTAGACTCATTAGTTACAAGACTAGCATTATCAATTCTTGTGGGACATCTATTTCAAACTCTGTTCTGTCATTTTGAAACCTGAGGGTTTCTGTATGGCTTTTTCATAGCATACTTTGCTTTGATTCATTCTCTCTCTCGTCTGCCTCCTCCCTCCATACTCACAACCTGTCCTCGATTGAACATTTCCACCCTCAGTATTCCCAATCTCCACCTTCATTTTACTTCTGTTCTACTGTCCTCCCTCCTAAAAGGAGCCCTCCACTGCCCCCTTTGTAGGTAATCGGCTTCTGGAGTTACTCCAAATTAAGCACAGAAAACTAAAGAGCCCAGGCTAAGATCCAAACATGAGAGAGAATACGTACTTTGTCTTTCTGGGTCTGGATTACCTTGCTCATTGTAAATTTTTACAAATTCACTTATTTCCCTGAGCATTTCATAATTTTGGTTCCTGTGTATTTGAATGTGTTTATGCCGCTGCAACAGAATATCACTGACCAGTTAACTTGTAAAGAAAAGAGGTATTTTTCATAGTTCTGAAAGTGAAAAGTTCGAAATCAAGGGCTTCTTGCTATATGTTCACATGGGGGAAGGTACAGAGACAAGCATGAACTGACTTCCTCCACAGAATCCTTTAAATAGGCACTCAGTTGTACTTATACTAGAGGAGCCCTCAGCCCAGGTTCCTGTTAAAGAATCCCTTCTTAATATTATCGCATTGGCAAGTGCTTTTTAGTGGACATATTTGAAATAAGTGCTAAGCTCTATGGCAGGGGTTAAAGATGAACAATATTTTAAATTTAAACAAATCATTTCTTTCCAGAGGAACTACTAACTCATAAACAGTATCTGTTTTCAACTTATTCTAATGGCTATGCTTTTCCAAAAGAACATAACTGTTAGTATAAATACTATTATTTATTTCTGCAACAGAATACAATTTTCTGACAGACACATACACACAAAAAATGCACCAATTTATACATCATGGAATTGAGCCCAATTCTAAGAGATTTCTAAAATTCAACTGATATTGGTAACATGCTAGCAATTCTAAAACATGGGGACTTATTGTTATGTTTTTTAAAATACATTATAGTCTTCTATTTAGAAGTCTTCTTAATAGCAAAACAATATACAGAAGCAAGTGAGATAATAGAAAGCTAGACAGAAATAAGCCAGAATAAGGCATACCAAACACAGAAAATTGCTTGCTTTCAAACAAATCATAAGAAAAAAACAAGTAGTATCTTTTTCTTCATGAATCACCCATAATAAACTTAGGTCAATAGAATAGAAGATGTATTTGCTCTTAACCTTTCATGTCCTTCACAAATTCTTTTTTTTAAACTATGCACAAACTTATCAGTTACATAAGAAGTGTGTCTTTGTTCTTATGCCACCTCTTAAGTCATGGTTACTCTGTCCCAATGCCCTGTCAAATAAAATAAGAATGGTTATGGAACAAATTAATCCTGCCTTATTTATTTAAAAACACACTTAAATCTCTTGATAGTATATATATGTTGATTGTTCTTTAAGGTGTGTGTAAAGGTTTGAATGAGAATAACTACCATAAGCTCGTATAATTGAATGTTTTGGTTCACAGTTAGTGGAACTATTTGGGAAGAATTAGGAGGTGTGGTCTTTTTGAAGAAGCATGCTGCTGGTGCCAGGCCCAGTCTTTTTCTCTCTCTGTCTGATGTCTACAGATCAGGATGTAAAGGTCTCAGCTACTGTCCCAGCACCGTGCCTTTCTGATTCCTGCCATCATGATCAAGGATTAACCCTCTGAAACTGCGTGCAAGCCCCAATTAAATGCTTTCTTCTAAGAGTTGCTTTGGTCATGGAGTGTCTTCACAGCAATAGGAAACTAAGACAGTATGTAAATCACATTGTTAGTGCAAAGTGTGTTCCCCTTTTCAGGTGGAAAACCGAAGTTCTTATTTATCTATTTATTTATTGAGATAATTGGGACTAAACTCAGGGCCTTTCACACGCTAGGCAAGAGCTTCTCATCAGCTCCAGGGAAAGAGAAGAAAGAGCTCTTTAGGAAGGGAGGAATGGAGAGAAGGAATAATGGAAGGAATGTGACTTAAAACCAAAAAGGAGGAGGGCAGCAAGAGCTAGTCAATAGGACAGATAAAGAAGAATAAAGTATGTATGAAATATCATATTGAGATCCATTATTTTGTATGCCAGCTTAGGAAACTAATAAAAAGAATAAAACAAAAATCTGAAACTTCAGTTTATCCAAAATTATGATTGTGATCTTACATTTTCCCAGTTTTTACTTCCAAATGTTCTACATACTAGTTCCACATAGTCTTTTGTCTTCGTTTTTTTCTGCCCTGATTATCAAAAGTTAAACAAGTCCAATTTCCTAAGTTCTATGTGCATGGAAATGATTTCCCAGGGACAGGTAGAAATTACTTCCCAAGTAACATTCCTATGACTTTGTTCTCTTCTGAATGATTCTAAAATAAGAAAAAGTAATGCTAAGTTTAGGGATGTAGTACTTGCCTAGCATACACAAGCCTTGCGTTCAGTGTCTAACACCATAGAAACAAAACCTCCAACAAAAATAAATATTTATGGTTGATGAATTATAGGATTAGATTATCCTTACAGTGTTGTGATGAAGGAGGTTAAGGTATTGTGAAGATATTGTTTCATCAAGAGATACAATAATATTTTGCTCTTATTGTTCTATTTAACATAGCCATATTGTACTTTCTTTCTTTCATTATAAGGATTAATTAAATTACAAGGATTCTAAATATGTATTTAGAATTTAAGCTGCTTCTCTTTACAATGAATCTCTCACCTTCATGCTGAGTATGTTCTGACTTCAGTCAGAAGTCAGATATAACAATTTATGGGAGTATAAAGTCCTCTGTGAAGGTTCCACAGCTTCTGGTTTAAATCACTGCTCTAACTGTTTATTGAGCTGAACAGTCTTTGGGTCTAGTTAATTTCAGTATGTGAATTTTTCTATTTGTATCATTTTTAATAAATAAAGTTTAAAATATATGTTTGTTTCAAAAAGTATGAGCTATCAAATTGGTCAAAATCTTCTCTTTGGGGAAGTGTGAGTTATAGGACAGGAGAAAAGAACATGGCTTCACAAGCCCCAGAGGCAATATATCTATTGTAACCTACTCACCTCTTTTGAATGAAAATATATTTTCCACAGATTTGGAAGGAAACACAACTTAACATTTAAGAATACCTGACCTGTAATTAAGCCACGTAGGTCTTCACTAGCTCTGTGATAACCCTCTTGTAAAAGCCAGAAAATAATAGTTCTGATAGCTAAAGTATGGTGTGAAAATTAAAGAAAACAATGTATAGAAATAGTAAGGAAACCCCCCTAGAAATGAAAATAAAGTATGGCAATTTTTAATTTTCAAATATTTTCATGATTTGGGAATTGAAGATTTATGTATCAAACTAAGTATTTACAAAGAAGAATTACATAGCATGGTTTCTGAGCTTACTTCTGAAATTTTCTAGACTTTTCACATGAAGCATGTGATTTCTATCCCAAATCTAACTCAATCTCAGTTTATTTACCTGTGGGGAACAAATGATGCCTTTAAGAGATCTTCCAGTTTAAAACTCCATGAATTTATTTTGTATTCAGAATTTTTCTGACTATAGACCCTGAGGTTAGCGTCTGAGTTTAATACATTAATAGATACATATTCATTCATTTAAATCATAAATTAGTCATAATATGCTACATATTTATAACAAAGAGAATATGTATCATATTACATGTGCCAAACAACCCAAATACCTGAATAAAAAAAAGGATGAGCCTGGGCTCTTGGGATAAGGAGTTGTGAGTTGGTGGTGTGGACATGGGCAGGGTAGAGAGCTAGTCTGCCTGAGGGAAAGACCACGTTTGAACCTATTGCCTTATTGCCATTGCTATCATTCTTGATTACACTGAAAAGTAACCAAATGAGTAATGCATTCCATAGTCAATCTCATAAAACAGTCAAGGTAATTTGTAGTTCCTACTCTCCAAAGCATTAAGTCAGTTATAAAAGAAGACAAAAATAATAATACACTATGAATGCACCCTTGGAAATGTATGGGTATTTGTGAATTGTCATGGGGGAAAGACAAAGTCACTTCTATTCAGCAGGATCAGGGAGAATGAACATGCTGAAACATACAGGACCACCCCACATGTCACAAACTGTACCTGTATTAAAGGAATTCCAAATTGTGAGGAACAGCTAGTACAGGTGTGAGGTGAGTGTTCTCTGTCCCTTCCCCTCACAGAAGAATCTAAATGGTGGTGAGTGTAGGAAGAAGACTATGAGGAAGAGGAAAATATCACAGTCAGGGCTCCGGTCACAGCATTAAAAATGCCTGGACCAGAAGAAGCAGGAAAGGGGACACAAGGGGAAGCACCATGGATCAGCATACATTGTGTGAACATATGGACATATTAATCTGAAGCTCGTTAATATGACTAATTTGTGTAAGAACCAAAAGGCTGAAAATCCTCAACTGGGCTTGCTTTGTACCAATAATTTCGACTTTTCCTCTCTGCTTCTCTCCTTTTCTTTTGCTTTTCTTAATGCTATGACAAAAATACGTTGAGCAACTGCCTTCTAAACACTCATGTTTATATCCATAGATTAGTACTGAACTCATCCAGCCTTCACCAGAGAAGCGTCTTATTGTATAGGGCATCAGTTAAGGCAGAGACTTCTAGTTGCCCAAAATATCAAGAACAAGTGACAGGGGAGTGCTCAGCCCTAAGGGGACATCTACATCACCTCTCCAAAAACCATGAAACATTGTGGAAGAAGAAGCCAAAACAGTGTAGAAACCAGAAAATGAGAAAATACACAGCAAAAAGGACATTTGGATATAGCATGGCTGTTGCTGTCATAAACTCACTGCAACTGTGGTTATCGCCACAAGATTGGGCCCTTCACATTCACCATGGACAGGGAGGGAGCCTAAGAACTGCATCCTTCTCTAAGGTTCTTTTTGCTGGCAATGATGACTGGAGGAGGGGGTGTTATTTTCTTCAACAGTATAAGCACCAAGTAAACAACCAACTCCCCTGCATGTACAAGCAAACCCAACTAAACTCACTGGGGCACATACATAGAGAAAATAGGAGGATGGCTTAATTAGAAGAATGATTTCACTGGGTGTCTTAGTTAGGGTGTCTGTTATTACAAAGAGATGCCATGACCACGGCAACTCTTATAAGGAAAACACTTAATCAGGGTGGCTCACTCACAGTTCAGAGGTTTAATTCATTATCATCATGGTGGGAAGCAAGGCAGCATGCAATCAGACATGGTGCTGGGGCTGAGAGTTCTTACATCTTGACTCACAGGCAACAGGAAGAGATCTGTGACACTTAGAGTAACTTGAGCATGTATGAGACCTCAAAGCCCGCCTCCATAGTATCACACTTCCTCTACAAGACCCCACCTACTCAAACAAGGCCACACCTCCTAATAGTGCCACTCGCTTTGGGGGCCATTTTCTTCCAAACCACCACAATGGGAGAAGGAGACAGGGTGAAAGAAGGTAATGGAAGCAGGCCTAAAACCATTATTTGCATGTATGAAACTATCAAAGTACACAAATAACATTTTTTAAAGCTTTGACCACTTCTTTCATTTAATAAAATGCAATTTCTGCTTTCATTCATTGTTTCAATTGGGTTATTTCTTTCATTCTTTATTTCAAATGGATTAATAATTTCTATACATATATGTAAATGTGAAGTTGAAAGCTATGTGATATTAATTATAGAAGAAGCTATGTCCATAATTACTTTTGTCTCTGGAAAGAACACTGTTTAAAATCTGAATGTTGACTCACTTTTGAAAGCTTGAAAGTTATCAAAAATCCACTGAAGTCATAAATCAAAATGAGGTTCAATTAAAAAATTAAAAGCTCATCTATTACTAAATTCTTAGGAATTGCTTGAGGAAAAGGTGTTGAATATCAAATACCACAGTCCTCAAGATAATGTGAATACATACTTTAACTTCTGTTTTTACATTTTTCTTCTATTGTGAAACTTATGATAAATGTACAAATCTTGAATGAGCATTTGATAAAACTGTAATTATATACTTGGCATATTCTCTGTCTACTATAAGATACTCCAACACCCCACAGCACTTTTTCATGCTCCTTTTGGGTTAATCACCCTCCAATATCTTGCAGAGGTAACTGATGTTTTGAAGTCTTCCAATAACTAATTAATTATGACCATTCCAGAAATGTCTACCAATCGAACCACTCAATTTGTGTTCTTTCTGTAAAATGTTTTTATTTGGCATGATGGTTTGAGATTAATTTGTACTTTTCTGTGGATCTATATGTTGCATTTTATTAATGAATAGTGTTCTGTTATATGAATATGCTTCATCTATCTATCATTCAAATGGTAAGTATGTCACTCATTTCTTTTTTTTGTTGTCCATAATGGTGGGAGTATTTTAGAACAGGAGGTCTGCTTACCCCATGTTATCTCGAAAGCAAAGGGAGATCAAGGAAGGGTCTAGGACTCTAATATCTCTTTCAGGAAGACGCCTTTGGTGACTTAATTTTCTCATACTAAGTCCCATCTCACAGGCCCCAGCACTTCCTATAGGCATCACAAGTGATTATTAAAGAGCATGACCAAACTGCTTAGCTGCATTCCTCTATACTACAGAGTCTATATAGGGCCCATCAAGGACTTTTTAAGTTTAACTTACTGTGCATAGTTTTATTTTCCTGAGCAAAGAAGCCATATCTTATTCTTACAATATCTTGCTTGTCCTCTAGCAATTCACAGAGTCCCTATCAGCTTTCATACACGATGCTTAATGGTAGCTTTTCACGAAGATTTTATTCTAAGAGAAAAAATCATCTCTAAAGATAAGACATTTCTTTAGTTAGTAAATGAAAATATTACAGTCCTCAACTACATTGCTGATTGCATTCGAAACTGAAAATCTCAAAGCCAAACTCACTGCCCAAGTGTTCTGAGGTATACCTTGTATACTTCAAAGGGACTTTCATCCTTTTCAGCCTTAAATGTTTCCTTTCCCATAATATTTTTACTTCCAAGCCATTTGTGATCTTTACAGAAAGCAGAACATAAAGCTCTTGGAGGAAATATGGGAGTTATTTCTCTGTTAAAAATGAATTCACTCGTGGTTTTTTTTTTTTTTTTTTGTTTTGTTTTTTGCCTTGGTGTGATGTAGGAAACACACAATAGTCCCTGGATTGAACGTAGTCCTGGTGTTTTATGTCTTAAGTGTACCAATGTCATAGCCAACACTAACAAAAAGGTTTTACAGTGGGAAGTAGCAAAATCTTTCTTGAGCGAACAAAGCAAAGTCCAAATGGTTTTTCTGAGTTACTGAACGTGAGATACAATCAATTCTGTTATTTGCAGAAGCCTGAGATGACTCTTTGCCTCTTGTGTAATGACTTATCTCTGGTCTGGGAAAGAAAGCTGAGGCCGAGCTTCAAATAAGATTTAGTGTCCATCAGACAGACCCCTCTCCCATTTTACAGTCCCTCTCATTCCTTTCTCTACCACTTCTTGCAGGACAAGGGAGGAGGGAAGCTCAGTAGCCCTTGAGCCATTTCTTCTTTAAGCATCTGTACAGAGAGACTCAAAAATTTTCAGAAACCTCTAAAGCACAAAAACTTAGAATAGCAAAGAAACTTTTGGTCAGAAGAAGATTTTTGTAGTTGCTTGTTTTTTTGTTTAGGTGCTGGGTGCCAGTCATTCTCTTATTTAAACCAGAAGATAAAATAGAAGCTATTCACATGAGCAAAGTTTCCTCATCATTCCATTTTAGTTTAAATTTGAACTAAAGTAAACTGCCATCGTATATGTCACCATCAACCAGAGTTTCAGTCATAAAGGCAGGGTGATAGCTGTGGCACAGCAGTAGAGCAGTTGTTTAGCATACATGAAGACTTGACTCCAGTCTCCATCACCAGAAATAAACGGGCCAATGTTCTCGAATTTTTTAAAAGTCATTAGGATAATAATCAAAATAAGGATATAATCAAAGCTAATAGAGCCATTTTCTTTGTATTTATTAATTTTTCATATTTTGAAAAATTGAAAATAAAACAATATATTCTGATCATGGTTTCCCTTCCCCTAACTCCTCCCAGAGCCTCCCCACCTTCCCACCCATGCAAATCCATAACCTTTCTTGATTTCTCATTAGAAAACAAATAAAAATTTTAAAAAAAGTAACAAAATAAAGTAAAACAAACAAACCAGAATTGGACAAAACAAACCATCAGAAACTAAAAGAGCCTAAGAAAAACTATAAGAAACACATATAGACTATGCAGACTCACACACACACACACACACACACACACACACACACACACACACACACACACACACAGACATACACCCATAAATACTTCATAAAAACACACAGTTGGAAGCCATAATTAATATACAAGCAAAAGACTGGGAAGGTAAACAAAAACAAAAAAATACCCAAAACTCGGACAAAGTATTATAAGACAAAACCCTTCCTGTTTTTTGAAGAAAGTCACTGCAAAACATTTCTGAGTGTGGAACAATCACTGGGAAAATGTTTTAACTTCCAAATACGACTCCTTGAATTAGTAAAAAATCAAATCACCTGTATCTATTTTGTTTTTAAAACTGATTATGGTATCATTAGCTCGATATGTCCTATGTTAAAATTTTTGACATGGCTATTCATGTGTGGGTGTGAGGATGGCGAAAATTCCAGCATTACACAGATCACGGCAGTCACATACTTCCTAAAGTTTGCCTCATGATTCTTAGAAAGTCTGGTGGTCAGCTTCCTTTGAATCAGTTTGTGTCTTGACAGAAACACATAGCCTCAAGCATTTAGTTCTGTTTTCTATATGTTTTAGGTTTTTTCCTAAATAAACATGCTGAGTCAGAATTCACAACAAAGAAAACATCACTAAAAAAGTAAAGAAACTTTTGACAGTTAAAACAAGTTTGTAAATCAACAGCCTTTTCATTTTCTGGCTTGAACCTGAAAGTGTTCATTCACAATTCTGGATGACACTATGGTTGTTTTCATGTCAGCCAAATGCTGTCTTGTCTACACTCTAGGGGACGTCTGCCTAGCCATAATTGCAGAAA
Source organism: Peromyscus californicus insignis (assembly GCF_007827085.1). Classification (NCBI taxonomy): domain Eukaryota; kingdom Metazoa; phylum Chordata; class Mammalia; order Rodentia; family Cricetidae; genus Peromyscus; species Peromyscus californicus. The sequence goes on along the minus strand of NW_026294514.1, from coordinate 19,258,943 downwards.
AGAGTCACAGCTGTAGTTCAAGGCCAGGAGTTCAAAAAAGTGTTTAGGTCAAATTCAGCACATCTATGACATTGTAAATTCTAATAATGACACAATTTGTCTGGATGATGTTCACAGTCATGTGAGAAGAGAATGGAGATCTATTTTCATGACCCGTCTTACATCTTTTTACTCTTCAGTAGTTCCCCAAGTTCCTCGAACTTTGCATGAGAGCTTCTACTTAGCAGTGTGTATGGCTAAGATTTTAGAAATAATCACCCATGAATTACAACAAGGGTCTGCTTCCTCTCACACTGATCAAAAGTCTTTGTCTCATGGAAACTTGAATTCCAAAGTCCTCGAAATCTTGCTGTGATTTGATTGTCTGAGTGCTGTGTCTCAGCCTCTTTTTTTTGTTTTGTTTTTTGTTTTGTTTTGTTTTTTCGAGACAGGGTTTCTCTGTGTAGCTTTGCGCCTTTCCTGGAACTCACTTGGTAGCCCAGGCTGGCCTCGAACTCACAGAGATCCGCCTGGCTCTGCCTCCCGAGTGCTGGGATTAAAGGCATGCGCCACCACCGCCTGGCACCTCTTTTTTTTTAAAGTCTACCCCTGTTGCTAGAGTTTTCCTGCCTGGCCCACAGTCAGGACAAATCTCTCTCACCTGCCAGTCCCACAGCCACTCAAACCCGACCAAACAAACACAGAGACTTATATTGGTTACAAACTGTATGGCCATGGCAGGCTTCTTGCTAACTGTTCTTACAGCTTAAATTAATCCATTTCCATTAATCTATACCTTGCCACATGGCTCATGGCTTACCGGCATCTTCACATGCTGTTTCTCATCATGGCGGCTGGCAGTGTCTCTCTGACTCAGCCTTCCACTTCCCAGCTTTATTCTCCTCTTTGTCCCACCTACACTGCCTAGCCAATGGCCAATCAGTGTTTTATTTATTGACTAATCAGCAACACATTTGCCATACAGAACATCCCACAGCACTTCCCCCTTTTTTTTTCATAAAGGAAGGTTTTAGCCTTAACAAAGTAAAATTACATATAATTTGGGAATTTGGGCGTAGCTTCTCTTACTACTTCCTGCTGGAGGGGGGCACTGTATCTTATGGGGACACAAAGAAAATTTTAGGATTATGGAATAGTCCATGAGGCTGTATTGTCTGAGCCAGTTGCCTTGAAACCATTCTGGATGTTGGATTATCTGGGCCATGGTGTCATCGGAGACCTTTCAGGGGGTCTTGGCTGGTCAAACCTGATGTATCTTAATCTGGAACAAATCCATAGCCTCTGGCTTTCTGTGGAAACAAAAGCAGAGACTCTTTTCCAAAGCAACATATCCTTATATCCAAATTTTGAAGTCAAGATATCTTTAAAATATACATTTTGGTTTAACTCAGCTTCCTTTGCAATCAAATATTTTTCTGCAGTTAAAAATCCCAAAGACAACACAATCCAGATTCTCTGTGTAATATTCATCTCTACGTGGCTTTTTTTATATTAATTTTACTGTCTCTTTAAAGACTTTATTTTTTAAAACTATGTATTTGTTTCTATAACTGTATATATCACCTTTTTTGTCTCTTTCAAGCCTACGTATCTTTTACACACATTTTAAACTATTACATCTGAATCTGTCTTATTGTGAATCTATTGCTTTAAGCTGCAGCAGCTGTGGCTGCTGGCTCCGCCAACCTCAGCTTCCCAACATGGCTACATTTACCACCAGCTCTGAGAGCTATCATGGGTCTATGCTTTTATCCAAGCAGCATGTAGCCCAGAAACCTCTTTTTTTGTTTTGTACCTGCAAAGGCTAAATCCACCATGCAGCTTAATGTGCCACTTGCAGAGGCCTTATTCCTGCCATACAGCAGGTCGAGCATGTACGCTAGGAACCCACCAGTAGCTCAAACCAGCAGCTGCCGCTTATTTGAGAGAGACAATTAGGAACTGCTTTTAGCTCCGTTTTAGAATCTTTTTTCTCAGTTTTTAGGTGGAAACTCTTGCCACCACGTTGGATGCCATTTGTAGATGTATCCAACCTTCTTATTAAATAAGAAACACAGAACCAATGCAAAGAAGAAAACCAAGAGGTCAGAGCTAAGAGCTAAAACCTTACCCTTCCTCCTGAGGTGGTCCTACCTCTCCGAACCAGAGCTACCCCTGTGTTAAAGTCTTTATATAGAGTTCCTGTTCTGCCTTCTCATTGGTTGTAAACCCAACCACATGACCGCCTCCTCACGGCCTGTCTGTATAGGCCTCCAGGTTTTCCATGATTGGTATTGATTAAAGGCATGTGTATCCAATAATGGCTGTATCCCTGAACACACAGAGACTTACCCAGCTCTGCCTACCAAGTGCTGGGATTACAAGAGTACGCCACCACTGCCCTGCTTTCCTATGGCTTGCTAATAGCTCTGACCCCCAGGCAACTTTATTTATTAACATACAAATAACATTTTAATACAAATAAAATATCACCATATACCCCTATTTAACTTATTTGAATTAAACGAAGAAGGGCCTTTAATCCTGTCTACTTGTATTTTTGTACCTTACCATTCTCTGGGGAAAATGTGAGGGATTTTGTTTTAAATGTTTTGAGTAAGTACATTGTCATTTGCTGGAAGGAGGAAGTCGGTACTGTGGTTTCAATATTTGTGTCCACCCAGAATTCACACATTGCAATTCTACCTCCAACTTGGATGAATGAAGCATCTGGGGACTTGACTAGGTCAGGAAAGCAGATACATCCAAATGGGACTAGAGGACCCTTCTAAAATAGGTCTAAAGGGGCTTGCTTGTCTCTTTTACCATGTGAGGGTCAGAGCTTGGAGTCACTGTGCGTAAATAAAGAAATAAGGTCTCAGTAAGAGTCAATCCTGCTACATCTGTCTTGGATCTCAGTCGCCAAAGTGTGAACCATACATTTCAACTTATATAATCTTCAGGAGGCCCCTTGTGAGTCAAATTTTGTCACTAAAGTGTTCTGCTTTCATGAGTTCTGTGGTGCACATGATATATGAAGGAGAATGCCTTTAAACTCGAATTGAAGGTTTTGATTTTTTATCATGAGATTCAAAAAATTGTGTAAACACCCTTCATCATTGCCAACTGTGCTGAGGTAGAGAGCTTCTTCAAGTGTGTTAAAATTATTACCCTTCATTTTGTTTGTTTTCAAACAAAATGCTTATAAATAGCTAGTTGGTGGTGTTTTGTTATAGCCTTTTTCAGTGGATTAAGACAAGTGGATGTGAACCAGGTATGGTAATGCACATTTGTAAACACAGCATTTGGGAACTCAAGGCAGGAAGATCAGTAGTTCAAGCCCATTGATGGTTCCATGCTAAGTCTGTGGCCTTGACACAAACAAAACAAAACAAAACAAAAGAACTAGAGTTGTAGTGTACGTGAAATTTCACAAGTAAACAATGTTGGGAGATGTGTTTCTGTAAGCTGTGAAAGTATGTTGTTCCCATTTGTTAATAATTAAGCTGCTTTGGCCTATGGCAAGGCAGCTTATAGGCAGATGGGAAATACCAGGAGAGAGACAGGAAGGAGAAAGGCAGAGTCTAGGGAGACATCAGTCAGGAGGAGCAAGATGTGAAAGTACTAGTAAGTCATGGCAACTTATAGATAAATAGAAATGGGTTAAGTTATAAGAGCTAGCTAGCAAGAAGCTTGCCATAGGCCATACAGTTTGTAAATTATATTAAGCCTCTGAGTGATTATTTTATAAAACGCCTGAGGGACCACAGAGCCAGGCAGGACCTGAGAAACATGGGCCCCAGGGCCAGATGGGACTGGAGAAAATTTCAGCTACAGAACAATACAACTCAAAATTACTATATTGGAATCACATTTTATAAATTACAATTTCCTAATGACTTGAACAAAGGTATATGTTAGAAGACTACTATTAATCACTCATTACTTTAACTCACATCTCAAAAATGAATACTAACTCATTTATCCTTAGTTTAATTACTTAGAAATAGGAGATTTGGAGGAAAAGCAGTATTTTAATAGCAATATTTTACTTTTTCAGTGAATATAGTCAAACATATTTCTCAATCCTTTCAGCAAGAGAACGTAAAAAAAAATAATATAACATTCTAATACTATGTTCCAGGAGTTAGACCTTTCTCCCCATTTCTCATTATTCACATTTCTCAGCTATGAAAACTGAGGCTCAAGAGTCTGCTTGTGAATAAGGAGCCATATGCCTCTAAAGCCCACTACTTCCCATGGTAGCCCACTGAAACAATCACATACCTTATCATGGAAATATCTGTACCCAGGAAGTACAGACACATGGAACACTCATTTTCCTTTGAAGGAAAATGAATCTTTTGTTGTTATTGAACAATGACTGTAGCAAACAGTACTATACATAATTACTAAATAATACTAGAATATATATATATGTATATAGAGAGAGAAAAATAAAGTTGGAGAAGTTAAGTAATATGCTTCACACCCCAATAACAACAATTTTACCACCAAAGTCCGTTCTCTACTTTCTATTTGAAAATTGTAATAGGCACAATGTTCTAACCAGTACAAGACACCATTTTTTGAGCTAAGTTATTTGTGACTTAGAAAGATCATACAAAGTTTCATATGAATACAGCAAACACCTAATAATTAATGATGAGGCCTGTGAGCTGTTTCTCTCAACTGATATAACCAACCTTAAGCAGGCACCTTGTGAGTCACCTAAGTTTTGTCATTAAGGAATTCTACTTTCATTAGTTCTGTGGTGCACATGATATATGAAGGAGAATGCTTTTAAACTCGAATTGAAAGTTTCAGTGCTTTATCATGAGACTCAAAAATTGTGTAAACACCCTTCATCATTGCCCACTGTGCTGAGGTAGAGAGCTTCTTCAAGTGTGTTAAAATTATTATCCCTCATTGTGTTTGCTTTCAAATAGTTTAATGAGCAGCACAGTTTGGGTATGGTTAGGATGGCAGTGTCCTTCTAACTGTCCACAAGAACCAGGTAGCTGAAGGATGATTCATTCCCACGTGGTGCAATAGTACATGGGCTAGAGATGTAGAAGAGATGAGAGAACTGGGCAGACAACTGAGAGTAACTAGCAGTAAAAGACAAAGCATGGACAGATGACCCAGAATTCTGATCAAACTATTGATTAGTAATTTGGAGAGCTATCACCCCTAATAAAGTTGGAGACACAGGCAGCATTTTCCTAACTTATTTATTAGGCCCAGGATTGTCTCTTTGATGGGTTTGTATTGAGATGAGCCTCAAGGAGCAACTGAGATGCGGGGCTCACATTGCTCCATGAGTGACCAGTGCTGGCGTATTTCCATAACAACTGTGTTCTCATATGCAAAGCTTGATGCTTTCAATTAGTTTCCTTACCTGGCCCTGTTGTGCTGCTCTTTTATACTTTATGTTTAAAAAGATTAAATATTTTAGTTCACTTAGTGCCAATTATTAAATAACTGCACAATTCTGCTTCTACACTAGTACAGGAAAGTCATTTTCAGTGAACAATCAGTATCCTTAAGCTTTTACTAAAGTAATTATCCAGGAGGGCAGAGCATTCAAAAGAAAGTGGATTGAATGAATTAGGACAAATTAACTTTAAATAGAATTTGAAAATATAACCATTACCTGAATGAAGGGTCTTATATAGTAACAAAAAGTTAAAGAATGCATAATTCAGCTTTTTGTTTGTTTGTTTTATTTTTATGTTTTAATAAAGTCACAAACAGGGCCTCATTTAAATGCATAAAGGTAACTCAACTCTATTCCTAAATTACCCTGAATGTAATTTCTCCCTTTTCATACAGGTAAAGCTTGAAACAGTACTGCCTACTGAATTCTTTAAACAAATGAAAATATAGAAACAAGGCACCTTGTTAGAATAGTTGACTTCAGGATATCTGGGCTAGAAATATACAGTTTTACCAGGCATTGTTTAATGCTCGAAACTAAAGTGCTCTGGATACTCAGACTGGCTGAAAATGTGCCCACTGGCAATAGAAAATGCAATAATTCCATAGAGGAAATATACCACATCTATTTAAAGAGCGCAAACCACAAAGAACTGAATAAAGTACTCATGGGTCACCTTTAAAAGGCTGAAAACAATAGCCGGGAGGTGGTGGCGCACGCCTTTAATCCCAGCACTCGGGAGGCAGAGCCAGGCGGATCTCTGTGAGTTCGAGGCCAGCCTGGGCTACCAAGTGAGTCCCAGGAAAGGCGCAAAACTACACAGAGAAACCCTGTCTCGAAAAACCAAAAAAAAAAAAAAAAAAAAAAAAAGGCTGAAAACAGACTTATTACTTTGAAAAACAGTAGAGGCAGAAGTGAGCACAGGTATTCACCTCGCTTTCCCTGTTCACACAGTGCTCGGAGAGAGTTGGCTCAAGTTTTTATTTTATTTATTTATTTTTTATTCATTTTACATACCAACCACAGATGCCCCTCTCATCCCTCCTTCCACTCCCCCATGCCTTCCCCTCCAACCCACCCTGATCTCCTCCAAAAGGGTAAGTCCTCCCATGAGGGGACAGCAACACCTGGTACATTAAGTTGAGGTAGACCTTTTTTAAACAACAAACAAACAAACAATAAACAGGGAAGAACAAATATAATTTAGGAACATCATCGCCTTACAGGAAACAAAGAAAATAATAGATCTAGGCTCAGTGATCACCAAGAACTAGTAGATACAGGAAGGACAAAGGAATTCATCACAGATAGGCCAACCTTATTGCATCCATCACAATACCAATCACAACATTTAAAAGGAGAATTGTGTCAGATGTGAAATAATACTTGGTGGAAATATACAACACCATGCACAAAATATTCATAGCCAAATCAGTAATACAATAAATAACGATACCACTGGAATCTAGGCAACCTTCTACATTGATTGTTGTTCAATAGAAACTTCTGTAAAAATACACATGCCATGTGTATTATGATATTCAAAGCAGAAACCTGGGTGACATCCACTGTTCTGTACTTGCAATACAATCAGTGCCTGGAACAACATTTTTTAGACTTATTTATTTAATGTATATCAGTGTTTTGCCTGCATGTATGTATATGTACTACATGTATGTCTAGTATCCTTGGAGGTTCCTCAAGCACATTGGATCTCCTAGAACTGGAGTTGCATATGGTTTTGAGTTACCTTGTGGGTACTGAGAACCAAATCCAGATCTTCTGCTAGAGCAAGAAACATTCTCAACTACTGAACCATCTCTTCAACCCAGTGAGAAGTGCATTTCTAATTTGATCTATTTTAATTCTTTTATGTTTAAATATAAAAGGCACATATTTTAGTGGTTAATGTATAGGAGAGTGTAACGTGATGTAAATACACCCAGGGCAGAAAAGACTAGTCATATTTAAGTGACAGGATGCACATAATAACACCCCCATATTTATATCCGAATCCTCAGAACATATAAATGGATGACCTTAACAAAGGAGGTTTTGTAGATTTGATTTTATTGCAGATCTTGAGATGTGGAGGGTGTTCTGGATTATATAAGCAGGTGTGATTTAATCAAATCTGAGACGGGGGAGATGAGTCAGAGATGGAGGTGTGATGAAGGAAGTAGAGATTGTGGGGATGTGCTTATTGATGAGACTAAAAGGGGAAGGAACCACACTGAGGTGCTGACAGCAGCTTCCAGAAGATGGGAATCTTAAGCAGGCTCCAAGAGGAACGAACTTTGCCAGTAGCTTGATCTTTAGCTTGGAAGACCCATCTCAGATATCTGAACTTCAGAACTATAAAGCAAATTTGTATTGTTTTAATCCACTGAGACTAGAAATTTGTTCAAGCACAAATAAATGAAATAGCAAGCATGATAAACAAGTACAACACGTGAGTTTAATTTGGATGCTAATCAGAACAAAACTTATGTTGAGGTCATGACATGTCAACAGCCAGCTAGAAGAACGCTACAGGGAAAGAGCAATGTGAAAATTCATCTTACTGTGCTCAGTTTTTCAAGCCAACCATCAGCACCAGCTTCTGGCCAGTTAAAAACAGGCTCCCTCCAGGAAGCATGACTACAGTGCCAGTCAATCAGCAAGTCTCAGTCAAGTAACACTTCCATAAAATATGTCAACAGCACATTCAGTGTTCAGGAAGACCACCAACCATGTTTTTCTAACTCCCCTACTAATGACACCAAACCTTGAGTCTGCTGAGTGTGGTGAACCTGACTGACCAGCATAACTCTTCTTTCCTGCATAAGCTGGAACAAGTCACCCTTCTAGTAAGTTTCCCATCATGAGGTGTTTATACAATTCTGGGCCTACACTGGAGTTTCCACTCAGATTTCTGAGAAAATCCATGCTTGGAAGCACTGCAGGCAGAAGCTAACCACATACTCCCTACAAGGGATGCTGCTGGACATCTTGTGTCAAAATCCTCCTATGATTCAAAGGTGTGAGTCAATTTCATCAAAGTTTTGACCTCTTTCTGCTTTCCATGTACTCTCATTTCTAGACTTATTTCCTTATTCTTGGATTTACAATTAGATACATGTATAAGGCATTTCTTTGAGGTAATGGGAACGAGTTCTTTCTATACAGTAATTGCTTCTGCAATGCCCTACTGACATGCAATTTGATTTAGGTCTCCATAGAAAACATTAGATCTTTTGTTTTGGCAATAGGACCTTTATTAAATATATTTTAAATTTACCTAATTGCTCTTTTGCTATTTACTTTGTTTCATCCTTATATGCCATACATGAAAAGAATGCTATTTTATGTTTGTTTTTACCCACATTTCCTAGTCTGTTTAATACATTGTAAGAACAATGGGATTTTCCTCACTACCCTCTGAAGAGTCACTGGAATAAACTGACAAGGGACATATTGTTATTGTTTTGGTTGACACTGTCCCCTAAATTTCCATGTGTTGCAGGCCTCTTCTTCAGTCCTCATCTATGTGATATTGGGAGCTGGTAACCTCTAGGAAGAAATGCCTAGCAGAAGATATTAGCTCATTGTCTTACAAGAGCTGTGAGGACAGTGATCCCTCTTGGTCTTTTTTTTTTTTTAATCTTCTTTCTGGCTATTATGAACTGAATAGACTTCCACTGCCTCATGCTTTCCCATGATAAATTGACCCTCCACAGGCCCCAAAACAATGGGATAGTTGACCATAAAATCTAAATAGGTCAGAGAAAACCTTCACTGTTTTTAGTTGGTTATGTCAGGTATTTTGCAATGGTGACGGGAAACTAACAGACAGAAGAAAGACACCAAGTTTCTTGTGTGCAGATAGAGAATCACATGGGATAACTACCCACTATCCCAAGAGGATTCAGAAACTTGTATACTTTTTTTTTCTCTTAACAATGGAGAACAAAGACAAATTGGAGTGTTGTTAAGTATTTTTTAAGGGGACATAATAGGCTTACAGAGCACCCAGTGGCCTGGAACAACATCTGTGGGGTCTGCAAATAAGCAATGGATTGTAAATAATTTTCTGCAAGGCAGAAATAGAGGACAATATATCAGTGTCAACAGCAGCAGCAGCAGCAGCAGCAGCAGCAGCAGCAAATCAGCAGTCTTTGAGGCATCACTTTCTGAGCTCCAATTATAATGCAATGATGTAAAGGAATGGATAGAAATATAAGACCTATTGGCCTCCAGGCAGGTCTGTGATGGTCCTTTGGCTGAACCATTGGAGGATGGATTGCTGAAATTCCATGGAAAAGCTACTGGTCAATCTTTGGCTAGATTACACACAGAACTTCATAATAGCACTCTATATTTTGTTAATTTGTGAGAGAAAATCTCTTTTTCCTCATTTCGTAGGCTAAGATCAACAGCAGCTATTGATTAAAAACCTCTTCCCTATCCTTGTTTTCTTGGGAACCCAGCACACTGGGACTATCACACCCCGTTGAGAGTTACAGTGATACCACTTTCTTATTTAAGTGAATTTCTCAACCTGAAAGGTCTCTACTTCTTCACAGGAGTGCTTTGGCTGGGGTAATAAATTTGTACTATAGTTATCATTGTGGAGCATTTCTTAGCATGTGACAAGAAAATGACTACCTGAGATCAACAATAACCATTATAGAGGACTCATGATACATGGAAAAATCAGTAAACAAATACATTTAAATTTTCCTTTATGAAGCATCTAAAGAAACATCTAACTTTCAATATCAGCTTCTTTGCTTAGCATGTTGAACTTTTAAGTTAAAATTTTAATTCCAAGAGACCAAAGAACATTGTGAATATACTACAAAACACTGAAGTTTCTACTTCTGAATGGTAAAATATGCACTATGGTATTAGAAGAATTTTGTAAAGCAGAAGGTCAATGGTTACACTAGGTTATGTGTCAAGTTTTCCCAACAACTTAGAAAACTTCAAGGATGCCTTTGAGATGTTCCCAACATGGGATTGTGTGTGTGTGTGCGGGGGTGGGGGGGTGTAGGAGTGGGGGGGTGTACATGAACAAATCTGTTTTAATCTATATATGCCATGTATGACTAATTAACAGTTGTTATTCTTATATGTTAATGTCTCCATGAGGGATGTGACAGGCTCTGAAAATTTCTATTTAGGCAGTATGACTTCAGAAGTAGCTTAGAAAAACACTTCAGATAACTAATTCTTCATGGATGACTTACTAAATTCCACAGTGATGTTCTCAATGCTTTTCCTCTTGTGAAGTAAGTGACATTTCGGATGTGGGAATTGGCTGGACATTTTGTACAAGCACCTCAGCTCTTCTATGAGTGACATGTAAGAATTTGTCAGGCTGAGCAGGCAATCAACCTTAGGTAAACACTTCAGACTCAGAATTCCCCTTGGCCAAGTCTCTTCACATGAAAGAAAAGATCATTTCTCTTACTGCTAGGAGATTAACTGATCCTGGCACTAAAACACACTTTTTTCTGTCTCCCATTCAACCCAACGTTTCAGCAGCATGTCAGAGAAGAAAGTTTTATGGGGACAGCGACAAAATCATTTCTGTTTCCTGGTAAGACATCTATATACGGGACTCACTTGAGCCTACTCCAATACCTCATTATGTCCTAGGTCAGAGAAGTCCCATAATACTACAAGATTGTCTGATGTGCCGCTGATCCATTTTTCAGCCCTAATTAATTGCTGTGAAATAATCAATAAGAATAGATTAATTAGGGCTATAAAGTTTATCTACTTTCTGATTCTCATGCAGCATGATGAAGCATTAATTTTTGACATTACCTTTATTGGTGGTAAGTAATGGATGAAAATAGAGTAATCTACATTGTTACAAGAAGTGATAGTCACAGATCTTCAGTAGAGTTAAGATGCATGCCACGTTTTGGGTTAAACTAGTTTCTAAGTGCAAGAACACATTTTTTAAGTGTTGTAAATGTGTATTAGACGACCAAGAGAAAAAAAGAGTCGTTCACTTGCAACTAGTCTGGGAACTCATTCTTCACCTTCTGACTTGAGAAGTTGGACAATGCCTGGACTCTGAATCTGGAGGAGTCTGCACTGCTTTTGTTCAAAACACAGATACCAGAAACATTTCTTAAAATTTGCATTTTCTTACTTTCGGGGCCAAATCAAAAGAGTTGATGTTTTCTAAATTTTATTAACTGATAACAATTGTGTATATTTGTAAGGTATAATATAATCATTGATGTATTTATATAGTTCAAAATGACTAAAATAGAGGATTATATGATTATCACCATGATAGTGAATAGTATTTGAAATTATTTACATGTAATAATCTATAAAAAAGAGATTTATTGGGACTGGAATGATGGGTCAGCATTTAGGAGCACTTGTTGCTCTTGCAAAGGAACAAGGTTTGATTCCAAGCACCATATGGTATTTCTAAGCCATCCATAACCCCAGTTCCAGAGGATCCTACCCCATCTTTTGGCCTCTGTGGGTACAAGGTATGCATGTGGTGCACACAAATAAATATAGGCAAACACATAATATTTTAATTGTTTTAAAAAGAAAAAACTAATTATCCAGATTTAATAATTCCACAATGTATAAATGTGTCAAATTAGGTTAATATGAGTTCAGTATTTATTCAGGAATTAACTTAATTTTCTGAGTTTATACTCTAAAAGATTCAGAGAGTCGTCCTTGAATGGCTGAAGAAGGATGTTTTCCCATTTCTATTTAATTTTTATATGATATATCTGATCATACTTTCCCCCTCTCCCAAGTTCTCTAAGACTCTCCCCACCACTACCCACCTAACTTTGTTTTTTTTTTCTCTCTTCTCTCTTAAAATTTTAACTAAGGAGGTTTAAAACTAGAGACACGCATAGGTTTTTCCACTTGGCCATGTGTGTAGTAGGCAAGAATGAACTAAGACCTCTTCTAATAAAACCCTCCATCACACTTAGTACATTGCTGTTGGGTGAACTGATGGAACCTATTCTCTTTCTTTCTTTCTTTCTTCCTTCCTTCCTTCCTTCCTTCCTTCATTCATTCATTCTTTCCTTTCTTTCCTTCCTTCCTTCTTTTTTTCCTGTTTTCTTGCAATCTAATAGTCCTGACTTACTTTAATCCCTAAGGTCTTCATTAATGTAGTTGGAAAATCTGCAAGATTTCTCTTGGAGTTTTCATCGTATTTATTTAGCCCTCCTGAGCACTGTTGACAGTCTGGAAAGCCCTAATTGCTAACAGTTATCTCTATTGTCACAGTAGCAGTGGCAAAGCCTGCAGTATTGTGCATTCGCCTGCTGCTACTCTGCAACTATGTAAATTCATACTTAAATTACCCCATTGATTTAATTGGAGAGCTTATTGATTTAATTGTAACATGACTTCAGTGGATGTGTCAGATTTATGACTCTGCTAAAAAGAATTCCACATGGTAAAAGAGATGGTAGAAATATTAATCACGTTACTAAGACATCCCAAAGGCTATTCATTTTATTTAAACATGGATAGCTTGGGGGGAAATTCTAGACTTTTATCATTTCAGTGAAGTTTTTTTTTTAATTTTAAGCAGGATGTGGACAAATATCATGAATATGCTAACGTATGTTCCCTGTGCAGCTTTCAGTGAATGTCACCTTGCTAACAGACAAGAGAAATAAGCAATGCTCTCTAAAGACAGGGGAAATCTCCATTCCTTGAAGCAAGGAGCTGAACTTTTGGAAATAATAAGGAAAAAGAAACAAAAACCTTAGATTAATTGTGCATGCTTTGGTAATCTATCTTCCAAAAACATCAAATGTTCCACTTAAGGGAAATCCCTTACTAGTCAATAGCAAAGATATTGTAATTAGATAGTTATAAGGTCTTTGGCTTTCTGGTTTTACTCCAATTTTTAGACCTTTCCAATTAAACATAAGATGTTATTTTGTTTCAAGAAAGATGCATTAGCTGAGACATTGCTGCTTTATTACCAGCTTTTTAAATTAAGAATAATTACTTTGTAATACTTGAAATCTGCTGTCAGAATTGCTATGGCAACAGCCATAGTCTCATTGCAACCTCTTGTGATACATAGATTACTCACTCATTCATTCATTCACCCACTATGTGGAGTTGCCTCACGCCAGATATTATAGAAGGCACACTGATGAAAGAAATACAATATTTACTCTGTCCGTGTAGTAGAGGTCAATATTTCTATCTCCCATTTCAAAAAGTATCAGAGGAGACCCTTAGGTATATAAAATGTCCTTATAAAGATAGGCCAGAGAGTCAATTGTCTTCTCTGCCATTTAAGGAAACAATGAAGAGGTGGGAATCTAAAAGTCTGAGGGAGGTCCCTACTGGACCTATGCCATGTTAGCACATCAGTTTGGGCCTTCCAGGCCAGAGGAAAAATGAAGGGACTGTCTTAGTTTTATTTCCTATTGTTATGGTAAAACACCCCTACAAAAGCAATTTAAGAGCAAAAGGGCTTATTCTACTCACAATACCAGGTTATGGTTCATCATTGTAAGAGTTGGTGATAGGGAACTGAAGCAGCTAATCTCATAATTTACACACTGAAGCTCGGCTATTTTCCTATTGCTGTCACAAAACACTATAACCAAGTCAACTTATAAATGAAAACATTTAATTTGGGGCTTACGGCTCCAGAGGCTAGCAGTGTCCATGACCACCATGGCAGGGAATATGGCACCAGGCAGACCAGGTGGTGCTCAGGCAGTACCTGAGAACTTACATCTGATGCACAGGCATGAAGAGAAAGAAAGAGAGAGAGAGAAGAATTAGAAATGGCATAGGCTTTTGAGACCTCAAAGTCTACCCCCAGTGACACACCTCCTCCAACAAGGCCACATCTCCTAATCCTTCCCCAACAGTTCTTCCAACTGGGGACCAAGTATTCAAATACATGAGATTATGGAGTTATGGAGGCCATTCTAAGTCATATGACCATACTCAAAATCCAATGAATTCATGCATATATGAAAGACCTCAGCCGACTTTCTCCTTTTTGTTCAGTCTAGAGCCAGGCCCATCAAATGATGATGCTGGGTGTATCTTGGTGCCTTAGTTAATCCAAGTAAGAAACCCCTCACAGGCTGACTCAATCTGGACAGTTCTTCATTGAGACTCCCTTCTCAGGTGGTGTCACTTCTCCCAGAAGCCATTACACTTAAGAATCTTAAATATTGTGCTCAATATCAACAAATACTCATTGGAATAGTAAATAATAGAATCCCAGATTTTTGTTTGTTTGTTTCCAGGTAAATACATTTGTATCTATCAGAAATTAATTACATTCTTATATCTTTGATGACCCCAAAATATCAAAATTCTTACTTTTCATTTGTGATAAAATGGTTAAATGTACTCCCAAATGTACTCTGTTGCTCATATTTAAGCAGTTTGAGTCCAGAGTATGACACTTAAATGAAACCAATCTCTATGGTAATTCTCTTTCCTCTTACTAGGGCACATTTTAGTGCTGGCTGACATTCAGTCACCACATGTACCTGAGATAAAGCCTTTCCTGACCACTGCAGCCTGAAGATTTCTCTCTTATCTGAACTCTTTAAAAACTTAAAATTGGTGTTCTCCGTTGGCCATTCATCATTTTCTGCTCTACCTCGTGACATATTTTCTATCAATTGGCTTAATACCAACTCAAATCAACTTGGAGAAAATGACACTATAGCTCCTATATTGACATTCCGCTAAAAACAAAACACGTGAAAATACCAGGGAAAGCCTTAGCAATGGGTTGGAATTTTCCA
The DNA here is from genome assembly GCF_007827085.1 of Peromyscus californicus insignis. Taxonomy (NCBI): domain Eukaryota; kingdom Metazoa; phylum Chordata; class Mammalia; order Rodentia; family Cricetidae; genus Peromyscus; species Peromyscus californicus. The sequence continues at coordinate 19,243,739 of NW_026294514.1, read as the reverse complement.
CTAGTTTCTTTCTTGAAGGGTTTGTTATTGCTTTATACAAAAGTGACAGAGTTTTAAAATTTTTGTATGTATGTATGTATGTATGTGATGTGGTGTGTGTGTGTGTGTGTGTGTGTGTGTGTGTGTGTGTGTGTGTGTGTGTATCTTCTATTTCAGGATTTCTACCATGAAGAGACATTGAACTTTTCAAAGGCCTCTGCATTGATTGAGAGGTTCATGTGCTTTCTGCCTTTAAAGGTATTTGTGTCTTATATTAAACTCATTGATTTGCAAAATTATATCTATTGAATGAAAACAACTTGATCTTGGTGTATGATTTTCAACAATTTGTCCTTTAGTTCAATTCAGCTTGCTACAGTTTTATTAAGAATCTTTGCATATGTTCATCATAGAAATTGGTCTATAGTTCTCTTTTTTCTTGTGCCCCTTTCCAGTTTTGATATTAGAGTAATCCCAGCTGCAAAGAATGTATTTGGTAGAGTTCTCTAACATTCTACTTAATGCAACAATTTGTGGAACATTAATGTAGTCAAAGTTTTCCTGTGTCCCACCCAGTCTTGCAGCCACTCAGACAAGTAATCACACAGAGGTTTATATTACTTACAAACTGTATATAGTCTAATGGCTCAGACTTCTTGCTAGCTAGCTCTTATATCTTAAATTAACCCATTTCTATTAATCTACGTTTTGCCACATGTTCCATGGATTACCAGTCTGCTGGCATGTTGTTCCTTGGTGGCGACTGGCATCTCTCCCCACCTTATTCCTGTCTCTCTGTTTGGATTTCCTGCCTGCCTCTAAGCTGCCTTGTCATAGACTAAATGGCCTTATTTATCAACCAATCAGAGCAATATATATTCACAGCATACAGAAAGACATCCCACAGCACTTCCCCTTTTCTGTCTAATCAAGAGGAAGGTTTTAACTTTTAGTAATAGTAAAATTATATATAATAGAACAGTTATCAAGCAAGAATTACAATTACAATATCTAGTCTACTTGTATTTGTCAAAATTAAAGAAAATATTCTATCTATCCTATATTTGTGAGTCTAAAGTTTCATATCTAATTTATCTTTTATCATGACTAAGGAAAACTATAATTATAACTATCTAGTCTTCAACTACATCAAAGACCCCAGAAGGATATATATTACCTAAGTAAACAGGAATTTCATTGTAAGCAACTTCCAAAAATCTAGAATGACAGAGACAGCTGGTTGCCTGGACAATCACCCAAAGTTCCTCTGCAACATTGGGGCATCCATCTTCAGCCTATAGGCCTAGTCCCTCAGTCATTTTTCCTGTGTCCTGTAGAATGTCTGCAGTCTCCTCTGTGAAGCAGGAACCTGAAGGATCATTTCACCTTGTTTTGGCAAATGCAGTGGTCATTTTCCTATGAGTCCTGTATGTCCAGTTTAAACAATATTTTGTCAATCAGTCCAGGCAAGAACAGTTTCTTAAATGGCCAGTTCTGCCGAGAAGAAGATGAACTCCATATGGAGTGTCTTCAGTGCCCATCTTCTTCTCTGAAGTAAATCGATGCTGCCAGGTGCAGACATGTCTCACTGTCCTGAAAGTCTAAGTTTTCAAAATATTTTAAATGCCATATTCTGTAGGTCTCTGAAGTGTTCGAAGATTACCTACCTAACAGAAATATACATTTATGTACCTAAAAAAACTTAGCTAACATGATTGTAAGTTTGATTATCATAGAAAACTAATTGTTAATCTGTATTTCTTAATTATATATGAGCTGCATAAACATACCTTAAACAAGAATAGAAATATATACACAGTATAACAAAATCAACTTTTAATTGGCATCAATAAACCAAAATCTATAATGATGTAAAATATTTCAAATGAGTTGTTGCTCTTTAAAAGTAGATTTAATAATCTACCCTCTTATCCTATCATATTTATATCCCCTTTTTTTCTTTAGAAAGAGATTGCATTTATAATCAACTTCCTTTAAGTAAAAATAAACATTTATAAACAATATTTTGGGAATTTGGGCATAGCTTCTCATACTGCTTTCTACTGGTTGAGGGTGCTGGCAATCATATGGGGATACTAAGAAAATTAAGAATTATGGTCAAGTCCCGACTGGAATAGTCTGTGAGGCTGCATTGTCTGAGCCAGTTGCCTTGAAGCCATTCTGGATGTTGGATCATCTGGGCCATGGTGTCATTGGAGACCTTTCAGGGGGGGTCTTGGCTCATCAAGCCATATTAGCCCGGAAGCAATTCACAGGTTCTCATCTTCTGTGGAAACAAAAGCAGAACCTCTTTACCAAAGCAACATATCCTTAGACACAAACTTTGAAGTCAATTTACAATCAAATATCTTTCTAAAGTTAAAAAATCCCAAAGACAATATGATCCAGACTCTGTGTGTGATTTCCATCTTTATGTGGCTTATTTTTTATATTACTTTTACTATCTCTTTAAGGACTTTATTTTTTAAAACTTTCTATTTCTTTATATAACTGTCTATCCTCCTTTTCTTCTCTCTTCAAAGCCTACATACACTTTTACACACATTGTAAACTATTTAGGGTTTATTTCATCTGAATCTGTCTTATTGTGAATCTGTAATCCTTCCCTGACAAGGAGAGATTTTAAACTGTTAAACTGCATGTTTAGGACTGAAGCAGCAGCCTTGGTTGCTGACTCCACTTACTTCAGCTTTTCAACATGGCAGAGATAATTCACCACCAGCTCTGGGAGGCATGCTCTCTGCTGATTCTGGGAGGCAGTGGGTCCATTCCTCCATCCAGCAGCCTATAGCCCAGAAATCTTTTTTTTTTCTTTATTTTTTTTTTGTCTGTACTAGCAAAAGCTAAGTCTGCTACACAGCATACTGCACAGCTTAGAGATGCTCTGTGTATGCAGCAGGAATCCTCTATGCTGCAGGTCAAGCCCACATGCCACAAACATGCCATGCTGTAGCTAAAGCCCACAGGCTGCAGCTGGCCTGAGAGACACAATAGGAAGCTGTTTTTAACTCCATTTTAGAATCTTTTTTTAAGTTCTCTCGGGTTTTAGGTGGAAACTCAAGCAACCATGTCTGGTAGAATTCAGCAATGAACCCATCTTCCTGGAATTTTCTTTGTTAGGAGACACTGAAGACAAAATTTCCAGCATGGGAACCTCAGGGAGATAAAAAGAAATTATAAGAAACCACAGCACTGGCTTTTGGGAGCATGTTCCCAATGCTGGATAGCCTTGCCCAGCTTTGATGCAGGAAGGGGAGCTCGGTCCTGCCTCAACTTGATGTGACATGCTTTGTTCAAGCCCATGGGAGTCCTGTCCTTTTCTGAATGAAGATGGAGGAGGGAGGGGAAACTGTGGTTGGTGTGTAAGGTAAATAAAAAAATGTTAATTAAATAAAATAGAAAAGGTAAATAAATTTAAAAAAAGAATCCACAACACCTATGCAATACTTTTACTTAATGCTATGCCCAAGTGAATACTTCAAAATATTACTTATCAATAAACCTAGAACTATGTAGGTTACCACTTTCAAAACTGTTAGCTATCAAGCCAATATGAATGTAATTCATAAGATGTTATACTATAAATCAGTAACTAGCATCCAATTATTAAACCTCATTATTTAAATTACGTTTTGTATTATCTAGTTTCTTAATATATTGACAATTAAACTGTTTCTGAACATATTAAATGTGTTCAGAAACCACACAAAAAGAACTCAGATTGATTAGACAGTCATGATTCATCCTCTAACCTCAATGTTTACAGTTCAGGAGACAAACATTAAGAAGTTATGTATTTCCCCTGGCAATACAGCACTGAAACTCATGGTCTGAACCATTTACATTATACTGCTGTTTGGTACACTCAGAACTCTGTGTCGTGCTTCTTCGGCAGTTTTAGAGAGTCCATTATCACACTCTCACAACCAAATTCTTGCTTAATATTTATGTACAAAATCCCATCAAAAAGCCCAGTAAACTGTTTTTGTCTTTATTTTTCAACATGTCAATTAAAAAGAACTTCATCTTCTTATGTCCTGCATAGATATCCTGCTCAGTTGTCTTTACCCTGCCTGCCACAAAGCACATGAGCATTGAGCTGCCCTGGATGTGTGACACTGAATTTAGCAACAATGTATAAGCACCTTGGAGGAAGACCTATGGGAGTATTCACATCAATAAAAAGACAAATGCCCAACATCAGGCTACCCATTCTCCTGTTCCTTGGGTCTAATTTTTAATGACTGGGGCTCAGTTACTTATGCACTACTAGGATCTGGATCTGAGATTACCACCTGTATCTATCTATGCCTCATTCTGATGTCCCCACCTTTTCATTTGAAGTAAAAGTACAATTAACTTATTATAACAATGGAAGTTTTCTAAGGTACATATCTTGTCTGACTAAAATAATTTTTATCATTGTACTTTGTTTATACATAAAGTATTACAGAAAAAATCAAAGTGATATAGAATGAGAAATTAAGACAGTGGTTATTACCATTTTATCAACCTTGCATACATGGACACACTTTGCCATGTGGATGAATTTGGATTTAGAATTCACAGTCTCTTCACTGCCTCAAGATTTCCCCTCCTATTTCTGACCAGTCCTCCTTTCTCTAATAGAGATGTTACAAGATGATGTGAGTAGCTTCTGAGGACTCTTTGATATTAGGACAGACTTCTCTGAAAAATTATTCACTGGTGCCTGCAGAGCGTTGTACACTCAGGCTTAGCATGTGTCTAAGAACCTTTTTACATTGGCCAGAACAAAGGTCCCCGCTGTCTATGCAGTGCAGCCCTTCAGATACTCCTTAGTGCATCCTCTGTATAACAGAAAACAGGAAGATTAAAGTGCTACTGAGGTTAGGTAGGCTTCCAAAAGTCATTCACAGTGTTAATGCATATAACCCCTCCAAAAGCAAAGTACAATATTGTATTAAGATTAGAAAGGTAAACACATACAGAAGAAGTAAACACAGAAGCCTGTGAAAATGCTTTATTGCTTTATTGTCCCACATAATGGGGCTGATTTAACTTTCATCAAATGCATTCATGCCTCACATATTATTTGCAGGACTAAGGAAGCAACCATTGGAGCATCAGATACTCAAGTCTTATGGTTCCATAGAATATTTTTTGACCCAAACATGAATATAAATTTAGAAAATAAAATTGAACATACCTTCGTCTTATTCCCAGTTTAAGATTACTTGCTCTTAGTAACATGAATTTTCAAAAGGTTAGCATGTTTGTTTGACCTTTCTTTTTAGTCAGGCTATCTTCCTTCTGCCTCAAAGCTTGTAATACACAGGAGCAATTTATTAGCTGTATGAATCAACAAAAGGAAGTGGCAACAGTTTCTTCTTTTTAATTTGGAAAAAAAACTTACATGTCAATGATTTGGTGGCAATGACTAAAACAGGAAATACTAATATGGGTAAAATTACGAGGACAGTGCCTCCTGACATGTTTTCTTATAAGTGGATGCCAACAGGCTCAGGGTGAATGAGGCAAGTGAAAAACATATCCCTAAGTAGCTGCCCAGCATATTTCATAAGGCCTGAACTTAACATGAAGCACTTACTCTACTTGGAATTTTGAAATAAGTATTTAAAAGAAAGGAGCAGAGCCCAAACACAAATTAGAAATTAAATTGGTTCTCAAAAGGGTGATTTATTGGTACCTAAAGGAGTTTCTGTCTACTGAGCAGCATCATGAAAGAAAACAAAGATGCCATTCTCTAGTTCTTACTCTAGTACACCTTTATTCACAGTTGACCTACTAACAGGCTACCTAGATTTTCTTTGACCTGGGCTGTAAGTCTAGAAGAAAGTAAGAATAATGTTTTTGTTGATTGGACTCCCAGAGAATGAGGAGGGTTTATATGAGTGAGAATTGTTGAGACCAAGGTTGGATAAAGCACAGGGACAAATAGCCAAATGAATGGAAACACATGAACTATGAACCAATGGCTGAGGGGTCCACACTGGATCAGGCCCTCCGAATGGGTGAGACAGTTGATTGGCTTGATCTGTTTGGGAGGCATCCAGGCAGTGGGACCAGATCTTGTGCTCATTGCATGAGTTGGCTGTTTGAAACCTGGGGCCTATGCAGGATTGTTTGGCTTGGCCTGGGAGGAGGGGACTAGACCTACCTGGACTGAGTCTACCAGGTTGACCTCAGTCTGTGGGGAAGGCTTTGCCCTGGAGGAGATGGGAATGGGGGGGGGGGCGTTGGGGGGAAGGTGAGGGGGACGGGAGGGGGGAGAACAAGGGAATCCGTGACCGATATGTAGAACTGAATTGTATTGCAAAATAAATTAAAATAAATTTAAAAAAAAAAAAAAAAAAGAATAATGTTTTTGCTATAGACTCCATGGAGTATATAGAAGATAAGATTACAGACATGTTTCATGGCTGAGAAATCAACCAGTTTTGTAAACAAAAGGATTAAAAGTATTGATAATTTTCACCCAGAAAATAACTCATTCACAGATTGGGTTTGGGAGGATGTAAGTCTGAATCTAGTGTTGCTCATTTATTGGATACATATTGCACCTTTTGGTTATATATATATATATATTAAAAATGGTGGACCCTTCTTAGATTTGATAGTTAGAGAGAGCTAAGCATGAATCACAGAAACAAAAGATTCTGAGAACAGAACCTGATTTTCAGGGTTCTCAGATCTTTATTTTTCTTCTTCAAACTTCCATGATTGAACAGAATATATCTCCCTAAGTCATCACTCTCTCTCTTCTGCAAAAGTTGGCTTAAAGAGTATCGCTGCTACTGATGAAATTTGGTGGCTCCATGAGGCTATTAGGAGCCTAATAAAGGATCTAAAGCCCCTCTTTATTTACCCACTCAGATTCTGCAAATCATTGTTGAAATAGCAGGATCAACTGTTGGGAACTAAGGAATATGAATCTACAAAACTATTCCACTTCCTTTCCCTGAAGCACATTTCAACAAGGGGAGGGCAGCCCCAGAACATACCACTACATGGCTTCAATATGTCCTTAGCATCCACCTACCATTGATTAGCCATCAGCCATTCCAAAGATGTATCTTTGCCATGATGAGTCATTCATTTTTCTGCAGGGGTCCAAAGAGTGCCAATAAGTAGATGATCTCAAAGACATTGGTTGTCCAATCATCTCCGGAGTTGAAAATAGCTCCTATGTTGGCTTCAGCCTACAATTAAATCAATACATTTTTATTCATACATGCCTGGTGTAGTTTCTGCCTTTGTGTGAGAAATTCAATTCAGACCACTTGTTTTTCCCATGAAAGTATTATTGTTAAGCCAGAGTAATTGAAATAAAAGAAAACATAGTACTCAGTACAAAATCTGTCTTGTTTTTATATTTTGAGATGCTTAATAGCTACATTTACACATTTCATGAATGTAATAGGATTTTTCAGGCTTGTGTTCTTTTGAAATGGTGCATTTTATAAGAATATAAATGATTTCAAGGAATCAATTAATGGTTGTATTTTATTTGGTGAATTCAATTGGTTATTTAGTGAATTCCATTTCACTTGGATGAATGACAAAATGGTATCAACTTTCTATATACTTAACCAGAAAGTCTTTGTTGCAGTAGTAGATTTTTATACAGCTGCTATTTTAGTCAATATACCTTTTATACTAACTAAAATGTTAATGGGTTTAAGGTTTATATTTTAAGACGGAATATCTGAAAAATAGCTCACTATAAGGTACTTGCTACTAAGCCTGAGGATCTTGATCCTCAGGACCCACATTTTTGAAGAAAAAATCTGACTTCCACATGTTGTACTCTGACATCTATATGTGTCCCTTGGTAAGAACATGTTCATATACATACATACATACACTAAATAAAAAAATGCAAAATATTAAAAATAAAGCATAAAAAGAAATTGATTTACTTTTGTTTTCTTTCTAACCCCTTAGTAGGAAAAAAGATTCCTTCTGTATTACATTTGCAAAACCACTAAAATCATCACAATCTGGAAATAATGTAAAAATCTCACTTATGGCCACTAAACATCTCCTCATAAGCAACTTTCTTTTGGAGATCGAAATATTATTTCAAATGGAAATGATAAAATCAAATCTTTGAAAAAACAAATACAAACTAATGAAAAAGAAATAGAAAATACGTTCATATTTAACAGTCAAAGTATAATAAAAAGAATTTTCCACAAATTAAATCTAATGCCTAGAAGACATTTGGTGGAATTTTCCAAACAATTTAGTAATAACAGTAATTTTAAACAAATTACGTCACATAAAAGGACCACAGCTTTAAACCCATTTGTATGAGGCCACATCTTCACTGATACTTAACACCTAGAAACAGCAGTACATTTATTAAATTACAGATCGTTTTCTCAAATCAAAACTGTACGTGAAAGTTTTAACAAAATACTGTTACAGACAAACCTGGCTAATAAATTACAATAGATAAGTCACTTATTGTTAGAAGAAAACCATGAGGTAGGAAATATTTTTCTAAGATTTCTTTTCCACACCTGACAAATACAGTAATTTTGTGTATTTTTCAACTTGTTTGCAGCAGAAAGAATATTTAGGCTTTAGGAGAATTTCCAAGGCACATTTTAGGGACTCCCTTGTTCAGGAACTGGGAATGTGCAGTGACCAGATGTTCAAAACATTATGGCAGATTTCCTAGGTTACTCCAGAGAGCAAGAACTATATATATATATATATATTCAATTCAAAGCATTGGAAATACTATTTATGCAAAGTCATTTATATATGACTTCTAGAGTTCTGTCAATCATGACAACATCTTGTGCATTCTGAAGAAGGAAAAGGGAGAAAGAAACCTAGCTCGTACTCCAGTGGCTTTCGCAGAAATCTCTTCCATCAAATTCTCCACATGCCGAATTATCAAAAACATAAGAAAATACATTGACCTACAAGGAGAAGTTAAGCAGCAGATCACTGTTCCTTGGTCACGTTGTAATATCAGTTGTGCCAGAGAAGGAAAGTGAAGGGAGCAAATATTATATAGCAATCAACATTTTCTGGAAAACCTTCCTCCATAACCCCACTGAAAAGCAAAATTCAAGTTTACATTTTGTTTGTTGTTGTTGTTGGACAATAAAGTTTTGTCAATTTACTTTCTCATGAACCATGCATAAAAATAGAATTCCTCCCTTCCAACTACCCTTATACAGACTTCTTTTATCAGTCTACTAAATCTTTGTAGGAAAAAAAACCACATGTATAAAATGGTTTACTATTTTATAGCTTTATATATACCTCTTGTCAAGCCAAAGTTACATTAGTAAGGATGGTATCTTAAGACCAAAAATAATAATAAAAAGATTAGAATAGACAGATATTGACTAGAAAAAATAGTTACTAGAAGTAGTTTCTCTCAGTTTTACATGGTTGTAGGGTCCTTAGATTGCTCCAAATGACTAGAAGACACTCAATATGCAATCACAGAAAGCAGCTTCATTCTCCAGAAAACCAGCATGTTGGAGTCCACCCAAAATGGCTTCAACCCCAGGGGAGAGCAAGGCAGCCCCATTTAAGCATGGTTAGGGAAATTCTAGTTGTGGTTAGTGTACTTTGAAGTGATTGGGTATAGACCCTTACTGATACAGGAATCATTTTATGATTGGCCTATGACATCTGGTCAGCAACTGTGGTTGTTGTGTCAGGGGTCTATCTGCTGTGTCAGGGGTCTGTCTTCTGTGTCAGAGATCTGTCTGACTGAAAATAGCAAGAACAATTCCTGCTTGTAGCCAGGTAGGACCCTGATTGGCTACCAGACTGAACTTATTTCCTGAGGGTCTGGTTGAAGCCAGACATGAGTCAACATAGGATGGTGGGGTGATCTGGGCCAGAGGTCTTAGCAAACTGGTCCCCCTGGAAAGGGGGAAACAACTGGCCTTGGTCCCTTCATGGTATTTTACAGACTTTGAAGACAACATGCACAAAGACAATCCCAATCAAATTTTTGGTTGTTTCTCAATCTTAAAGTTATTTGCCTAGTAAAACAATGAACACTACTGACTATTCCTTCTGTTTGAATACAGACTAGTTTCCTTTCTGTTGTTGAAATAACACTCTGACCAAAAGCAAGATAGAGAAGAAAGAGGGTTTATTTCATGTTATTCTTCCAGGTCAGGGAAGGAATTCAAGCAGGAGCTGAAGCTGAAACAGTGGAGGAATGCTGCTTACTGACTGCTCTGTCTTGCTCTCTGATTGCTTTCTGATACAGACCAACCTCACAGCCTAGGGATAGTGCTGCCTACAGTGGGCTAGATCCTCAGTTAGCAATAAAGACTATAACCACAAGGATGAAGAAGCCAATCTAATCTAGGCAATTCCTCAATCAAAGTCTCCCTTCCCAGGTGACCCTAAGTTGTGTCACCTTTCAATAAGCTTAACCAAGACAAGTATTTTCTGGGTTTCCATGACACTATATTTTTCTGGTTTTGTGTTTGTTGTTGTTGTTTTTTTTTTTTTTCATTTTAGGCTTCTTTGCTTATGAGTTAATCTTGATTTTTCCAGTTGATAGGCTCTAGAAAACCAGTAAAGCATACCTCAAGGCATGTCTGTGAGATCTGTGAAAGGCCTCTTTGAGATAGATGGATTATGAAGACTTTGTCATAATGAGTGACTTAATCTGTTGATAGTAGATTACTAGAATGTAGTAGAGCTGTGGATGTTGGACCCTGGTTGGAGGAAGTAACTCACTGGGGGTATGCTCTTGGGTGATATATCTTGCCCTTAACTCTTCTGTGGGAGCCCGTTTTCGGGTTCCTCGTGGCTTTACCCAGCAGGTCCGCATAGAGGATGATTAGGACCACGGGCCTGAGTGCAGGTGTCTGAGATGGTCTGCACTTGGCTGTGCTAGGGGAGGAGGTCATTTGCTCCACCCTTTGGCGTCTCTATAAAAACCCTGGGGCAGAGACAGTCAGGGCCCATTGGAAAAGTTTCCAGGCCCTCTCAGGGTTATTCTTTATTTTCTATCTGTTTATCGCTGCAAGATTCTCCACAATAAATCCTTCTATCTAATATTTTCTGCTGCTCACACTCAAGAAAACTCTGGGGAACTGTGTGGTTGGTGGGTAAACGCCCCACACTCTTCTTGTTACTGTTCTGCTCTTTTCCTATCTTCCTTGATGAGAGCTGTTTCATCATATTTTTCCTTCCATAATGGAAAATGAGTCCAAAACCTCATTATGCTTCCTACCTGCCATGGCGTGAGTTTTTTCTGCCACAAGTCACCACCACTATGATGTTCTGCTTTGTCACGAGCCTAGAATCAATGGAGGCAAAGATAATAGACTAGAATCTGAAAATTCTACCCCTTAAATTATTTCTGTTAGGGATTTGGTCAAGATGATAATAAAATTAACACATCTGATAACTTTTTTTGCTGACTACTAAATCTCAGTGAATGAATATAATTATATGAATAATTTCCTTATTCATTACACTGATAACATATTGATTAACCAAGGAACAGATCAACTCTAAAGTTTACTGTAAATGTCAACAACAGAATCCCACATTCCATCTAAGATCATTGAGCATCTAGTAGATATCTCAAGCAAAACTTGACTTTACTTCCTATTCAGACTGTTCCACCTTATATTTTAACCACAGCACATGGTCCATTAGATCACATCACCAGCTATATTTACTCCAATACCAAAATCCATTAGATCCAACAGTATGAAAGTACTCTAATTTGTTTGCCATCTATTACTTATCACCACAATTTCTGTATAGACTCTATAAGTAGCATCATTACTGGGCACCAGACTTTTATTCTGGCCTAGGAGTAATAAATCTTAAGTCAGTTGGACTTTCAAAAACCAAAAAGGCAAACAATTGAGAGAACTCCATTTCCTCTTTGTAATATTTTAGTGTTCTGATAAACAAAAGTGAAAATCCTACATATGCTTCAGGAGACTTTTCCTTATGTACATTACCTTCTTATCTGCATTCTCCTGCTTTCTTCTCCTGCAGTCTTGCCCTCAGTGAATTCTGTGCTGATAATGTAGACATTTATTTTATTTTTAATTATTTGTCTGTATGTGTGTGTGTGCATGTGTGTGTTTTGTTGTCTATGCATGGGTATGTATATATGAATGCAGGTATCCAAAGAGTCCACGAGTATCATGTCCTCCTGCACTGCAGTTATAGGTGGCTGTGAGCCACCTGACATTAGTACTGAGAACTCAGGTCATCTACAAGAGCAATACATACTCATAACCATGAAGCCATGTCTCCAGCACTGCAAAATTCCCCCTGCCCCCAACACACACACATAGAGCTCCACAGCTGGCACAATGTCCTTAAGGTAACACTTGTACTCTGGAGAACAGACCACCTATAGAACTTCTTCAACTAAACCATGACTCACTGTTACAAGAATAAAAAGATTGGGAAGGATGGAAATGGATATTTCATTGTGGCTGCTAATGATCTACTAACCAAATATTTTATTCTCATTACTGTACTAGTATGTTTTTCTGTGTTAAAGTTACCAGCTACCAAATATTCTCTGACTTTTCCTGAGGCAACACAAATATCTACTCACTTCAGACATGGAACCGATGACAGACAGAAGTAAGAAGTTCACCAAAGTCCAACTTGCAAACTAATGAACTTATTGGTGTTACTTATAGGAATGTGGGTGAAGAGTTACTTACCAGAGAATGGACACCTCAGTGGCACTCATCATAGAAAATTCCAGCTCAGACTGACAACTCACAGAAATTTCTCTGTGGAACTCTCTTTAATGACTTGTAGGTAGCTCAGCAGGTCAAAGAGTCTACTGCAAGCAAATTTTCTCATCAGAAAATATCCTCCTACTGTAATTGTTCACTGATTCCATAACTTTTGGTTATAAGTCTTACAAGTTTCAGGAACTTCCTGAAGTTTTTGAGTTGTTTACTTGTTGAGTCTCATAAGCCTTTCTCACATGAGGGTTTTATGAATCTTTTGAGTTTCAGGAACTTCCTGAAATTTTTGAGTTGTTTGCTTCCTGAGTCTCATAAGCCTCTCTCACATCCTCCAGGAGGGAATATTTTAATTAGGAGAAAATTGCTACACACACCAAGATATTAATTTCTTCTGGGGTTGAAGGAAATAGACAAGTCAGAGCATATACTGATACCTAGATGTAGTCTTTGGGGGTGTCAAAAAACTGAGCTGTAAGTGTAGTATTGTAAATGAAATCTTCCTTTCTTGCCCATTCCTCCCCTTATAAACATGTTCAGATTGAGAACCTACTAGTAACTGTACTTTGTGTGCAAAATCTAATGTCCTTCAGTGTACTATACATGCTGTGAAAAAGTAACCAGTTTGTGGGTAGTGGCAGAGGTAGAGTTTCCAATTATGTATTTGTTGAGTATTGAATAATTATGGAGTTCCCAGGAAAAGATGTCCAGCAAGACATTAATTTTGTGGGTTTGAGCTGGGGCAAAGGAATGTGAGTCATTGGTGTATGAAAGGCAAGGTGTTCCTATACAGTTTGTACAATGAGGCAGAAAAATGTTAGTATTATAGACCTGAGGTGTACCAATATTCCAAAGAGGAGGATAATGTAACAGATGCTAAGAAAGAAACTTAAAAAGGAAACTCCTCACAAAAAGGTCAATGACGATCTTGTTGAGATTAATTTTAGTGAAATGGTAAGAACAGAAGTTTCAATATGTTTGTAGTCAACAAATTTCCTGAGGTGAAACTCAGCATGGGAATGTTATCTGTTTATTTTTAATATTTGAGAGACATCTCAAAACTAACAAAAAACAAATGGTCTAAAGAAAATGTCTCTCCAATTTAGTTATTTCAACAAAATATCCTAAAGTACCATCATTCTAATGACTCTAACCTAGAAGACTTTCATTAATTAATGAAATGCCTCCTTCTGTGGACGTGGTCAGTATAAACTTTTTTTTTTTAACAATCATAACCACACTGAAGGATTGCTGTCATTTTCTTTATCATGATCATTCAAGAATCCAACATTCAATTATTATGTGACTGCAAATATTTTTCCAGTGTTGAGGTGGTAAATCAGTCATCACTGTGGTATAATAAAAAGGAACATAGGCTTTTAGGGAAAAATCACTCCACTTATCCACTAAAGCCAGCACCTTTGTCGTCTGGAATTTTACAGTTTATATACTTACTTGGAAATGTATCTTTCCATGAGCTACAGAAGCAATGATTTCATTTTTTTTTAAAAAAAAATGGCACTAATGGATTCAGTCATTTTTTTTATTATGGTGATATATTGTGTACCCTAATAAAGCTTGCATGAGGATCAGAGGACAGAGCCAGTCACTAGATTAGACATAGAGGCAGACAGTGGTGTAGCAGGAATCTTCCTCAGACTGGAAGCTTCTCAGTCCTCATCCAGAATGGGTCTCAGCTAAACCGCTGCTCCAAAGCCTGAATGCTTAACCAGCCAAATGCTTCTAGTTTCTGGTCCTCACACCTTATATACCTTTCTGCTTTCTACCATCACTCCCTGGGATCAAAGGCTCGCTTTCTGGGATTAAAGGCATGAGTCACCATGCTTGAATGTATCCTTGAACACATGGATTTCTGCTTCTGGAATGCTAGGATTAAAGGCGTGTGCTACCACTGTCTATCCTCTATGTTTAATATTGTGGCTGTTATGTTCTCTGACCCCAGATAAGTTTATTAGGGTGTACAATATTTCGGGGAATACAATACCACCACATTTCCCCTTTTTGTCTAAAATTTAAAAAAGCTTATAACTAATACAAAAAAAACTATCCAATAAGTATATACAGTATATACAGTCAAAAATTACATTAACAATGTCTAGTCCATTAACGTTTGACAGATTCAGACAAACAACTCATTATATATATTAACAATGTCCAGTCCAGTAACATTTGATAAACTCAGACAAAATTTTTTTCATTACTTACCTTATGTAAAACAAGTAGTTCCTTTTTAAAAGTAGACTCAATTTTATCTTATATCCATATTCTCTCTTTTTTCTTTTCATAATAGATTCAGTAATCTACCTTTTATCATTTTTATATCTTCCCTTTTTTCTTTTTAGAGTAGATTCAATCATCTACCCATTTATCCTATTTCTTCATCTTTTTTCTCAGAGTAGATTCTATGATCTACCTCATATCTATATTCTCTTCTCTTTTTTTTCAAACAAAAACTCTGAATCTAATCTCCTTGTTCAGCTTTTTTCCTAACCATTAGCAGTTAACAACTTGTAACCAACCATCATAAACAATGACAATATCCAAAACTCATTGAACAACCAAAAACCTCCCATCCCACCTCTTGAGAATGTAGGTGTCATTTTCTTAAAATTACTTCCATCTTTAGGGGATCCTGAAAAGAAAATTTGGGGGTTAATTGTCGAGTCTTGTATCATTTGTCCAGGTGCTGCATAATGAGAAAGTGCAGGGCTTGTTTCAAGTCCTTGTTCAAATAGTCTGTCAGGCTGGATCATCTCAGCTAGCCATCTCGAAATTGTCCTAAACAGTTTGTAGTCCAAAGTCGATCTTTCCTTGGTGTTAATCAGCTTAATGGCTGTACCATTTTGGGATCCTGTCATCCTTTTGAAGATTTCAAAGTTGCTGTTAGGCAGGGTCATGGTTCCCTGAAGACTTTTTTTTTTTTTTTTTTTTTTTTGTGCCTCCTCTATGGTTTGGAGCAATCACAATCTGATAAATGTCTGTCTCTCAGAACCGTGAATGTTTTTCCCTAGAAGAGAAAATCTTCACAACAATTTCTCCCCACCATTTGTCTTGCCAAATTTTTTCAAACTGACCTTTGCCAATGCTTTCTTATAACACGATGGTCCGGGCAATTCTCTGAACAAGCAGTAGTAAACCCTTTGTCTCAGGTAGCAGCATCACCACAGTCAGCAACACGATGAGAAGAAGCCAGCAAATTGGAGCAGTAGCCGCTGCCTCCATGGTCCCACTGTCACCGTTTGTAACTAGTCCCTGGCCGGCCATAGCTTCTCCTTAGCAAGCCTCCTAGGCTGGCCTCAAACTCAGGATCCTCCTGCCTCTGCCTGCTTCAGCAAATCCTACCTGCGTGCACCACCACAACCGCGTGAGTGTAGCTCGAGCCTGAGCTGGGGCCCACAAGGCCACAGGCAAGCAGCTTTTTCATGAATTCATACCACGAACGTTGAGCGCCAGATGTAGCAGGAATCTTCCTCAGACTGGAAACTTCTCAGTCCTCATCCAGAATGGGCCTCAGCTGAACTGCTGCTCCAAAGCCTGAAAACTTAACCAGCCAAATGCTTAACCAGCTAAAAGCTTCTAGTTTCTGGTTCTCACGCCTTATATACCTTTCTGCTTTCTACCATCACTCCCTGGGATTAAAGACTCCTTTCTGGGATTAAAGGCATGAGTCACCATGCTTGGCTGTATCCTTGAACACATGGATTTCTGCCTCTGGAATGCTAGGATTAAAGGCATGTGCTACCACTGCCTATCCTCTATGTTTAATATTGTGGCTGTTATGTTCTCTGACCCCAGATAAGTTGATTAGGGTATATAATATTTCAGAGAATACAATACCACCACACGGTGGTGGCAAACACCCTTAATCCTATCACTCAGGAGGCAGAGATCTGTCTGGATCTCTGTGAGTTCAAGGCCACACTGGAAACAGAGCCAGAGCACACTGAAAATGAATTAAAGATGGCATACACCTTTAAATCCAATACTGGAAAAGCACACACACTTTTAATCCCAGTAAGTGACTCAGGGTGGAGAAAGGTATATAAGACATGAAGAGAGAGAAACCAAGGCAGTTCATCTGAGACCCTTTCAGGTGAGGACTCAGAGGCTTTCAGTCTGAGGATTCGTGGGAACAGGATAGGCTGAGGCGTTGACAAGGTAAGGTTGACTGTGGCTTGTTCTGCTTCTCTGATCTTTCAACTTTCATCCCAATATCTGGCTCCGGGTTTTTAATATAAGACCATCTTAGATTCGAACAACATCTCATACTAGTTTTCAAACACTTAAAATTAAAACTCCAAAAAGAAGTATTTTATTTTATTTATAAATAGTATCTACATTGAACATTCTGTTGGCATTTAAGACTTGTGGTGCTGGTTAGTCTTCTATACACTAACATTTCAGGCTGTAGAATCACAACTCTTACCTGACAACTTTACTAAGCAATTTGATTTGCTCTGGTTAAATACTGTGAAATGTATTCTGATGCTAAATCCATCAAAAATCTTGCTTTATTTTAACTGCCACTTGAATCAAATTGCAGAAGCATTGCATTGACTTTTCCACAAAAGTAAGTAACAAGGCAGAAATAAAGTGCTATGCACACCTTTAGCCTACTCTGGCTTCATACTGTCACCACCAGACTAGAGCTCACATCTGCTGATTCCAGCTTCTGATATTTACCCTCAGATGAACCATGTCAATAAAGTGTATGGGAAAGTAATGCATATAAGCATACGGTGCAACCAAGCATGTTTAGTCATCAAAGGCTGTTTTTATTTACTATCTCACAAATATTCAGCCATTTTTCTATTTGGATTTTGAAAGGATTTATTCATTTTTTATGTATGTGCATATGTCTCTGTGCATTTATGTGCACCATGTGCATACAGTGCCCTCAGAAAGCAAAGGGCATCATTTCCTCTAGAAGTTGAATTACAGGTGGCTCTGTGCTGCAAACCAGGTCCTCCAGAAGAGGAGAAAATGGTCTTTGCCACTGAGTCATCTCTCCAGCCACCTATTTAAATTTTTTCAAAGTTTTATAAAATTTCAATCTAAAAAAATAAACAGTCTCATGATGGCATTTTTCTGACATTAATATCATTGAACTTTGCACATATTCATACCCCTCACTATTGTCTCCTGTCCCTCTTCTTGTAGCTAGAGTCTTCCTGCCTTGCCCACAGTCAGGACAAATCTCTGTCACCCGCCAGTCCCACAGCTGCTCAGACCCAACCAAGTAAACACAGAGACTTATAGTGCTTACAAACTGTATGGCCATGGCAGGCTTCTTGCTAACTGTTCTTATAGCTTAAATTAATCATTTTCCATAAATCTATACCTTGCCACGTGGCTTGTGGCTTACTGGCATCTTCACATGCTGCTTGTCATGACAGCGGCTGGCATGTTTTCTCTGCTCTCCTCTCTGTTAGTCCTGCCTATACTTCCTGCCTGGCCACTGGCCAATCAGTGTTTTATTTATTGACCAATCAGAGCAATTTGACATACAGACCATCCCACAGCATCTTCTCATTGGTCTTCCTCTTTCCTACAAATATGCTCCCTTCTACTTTTATGTCAGTAATCATAATCATTTCCCAATACCATGATACTCACCAATAGTCATGTTGCCCCTAACGGCTGACTACTCTTGACAGTCTTTTCTTGATTGAAGAGACCAAATGGCTGTTATACTAAAGGGAATTATGATTTCCAGGAAGTACCAATAAATTCAGTGTAATAAAAGTGATGTATGTTGGCAGATATTTCTTTCCCACCCACCAATTCCCAAATAACCAACAGAGGCTTAATATTAATTATAATTGCTCAGTCAATAGCTCAGGCTTGTTACTGCCTAACTCTTATATTTTAAATTAACCCCTATTTCTTATCTATGCTTTGCCACATGGTTTGCTACCTTTTCTCAGTACGGCATGGCCATCTTGCTTCTCTCTGCATTTGCTCACTACTTCTGACTTCGCACTTCTTCCTACCAGCAGTCTCAGTTTGGTTCTCCTGCCTAACCTTATCTTGTTCAGCTATTGGCAAGTCAGTTTGTTTATTAAACCAATCATAGAGACACATATTCACACAGTGTTGAGGTATATTCCACAGATGTACAAGTGAAATAGACTAGAACTATATTACAAATCGAGAGAGCAGAAACTTGTTTCCAATAATAGAAGTCTCTGTTTTTATCTTTATAGAAACATTCAGGAAGCTTGCTGACTATTGGTCTAGGGGGTAATGTGTTGTGTTGAAGCTTTACCTGTTTTATGTATAAACCCATAATTCAGTTCTTCATAGTAAGTTCTCTCTCATCTCTCTCTGTCTCTGCCTCTGTTGCTATCTCTTTGTTGGTTTTTGTCTCTCTGTCTCTCTGTGTATGTCTTTCTCTATCTCTGTGTCTGTCTCTGAGTCTCTGTCTTGTTCTCTCTCTCTCTCCCTCTCTCTCTCTCTCTCTCTCTCTCTCTCTCTCTCTCTCTCTCTGTCTCAGGTTGGGAATGAAGTCAGGGGCTCATGCATGCTACATGGGCTCTTTACCACTCAGCTATACCATCAGCCCCTCTGTGCTTTCTACTTTTGAAATAAGAGCTCTCTAAGTTTGATTTGTGATCCTCCAGCCTCAGCCTCCTGAGTAGCTAGAATGATAGGACTGAAAAAAACAGGCTCAGCTAAATCCCTTGTTTTTCTTTCAACAAACTTCTTCGCTTACAATTACCAGTGTCTCTTCTGTCCCTTGCTTTGTATTTCTTCTTCAAGGGTGAAGACAGTCTTATGAAATATAATTTTCTCCTAAATTCTGTTATCATTTCATTAAATTTTTGTCTTTAATTCCTTTCAAATACTTATGTTCTCCAAGTTGATTCCTATTATCTGAATTTTATTTATTTATTTATTTATTTATTTATTTATTTATTTATTTATTTATTTATTTATTTATTTATTTATTGGTCTAATCTTTCTGAAACTTCAGATTATAGGATTGAGGTTTTGTTGCCTGGCTGCTCTCTTTTGGAAAGATCCACAGAGATGGGAAACTGCTACCATCTTCCCAGCCCTGGATTTTAATATGTGGCTGTACACCACAGGGAACTAGTCCCTATACTGACCTCACACAGTATACTCACTTGTTAGTACCTACTGTGCATCCTTAAATATCTATCCCTTTCTCTCACTTGAACTCCACCCTGATTTTGCATACAATTACAGAATCATTTTCCCCTGAGAGTTTAGGAATGCCACCCCACTGTCTACCTGCATCCAAAGCTACTAATAAGAAATTGGTCATTGGAATTATAAATTGCTCTCTAATAAATATTTTTTATCTTAACTCCTTTTACATCTTACAAGCATCTTCACCTCGTGTTCATCCCGGATTCTTTAGAATTTTGAATATTGTCTCTTACATATAACCACCTAAGCTCTTGGGTAACTCTACTCAGGTTGAAGGATGGTGCATACCTTTGACTCGGGAAGGCTTCCTGCATATTTCCCCTTTTCCTTTCTGTTAATTTCCCACTTGGAATTCTAGTTAGTTACAAAGTTCTATTTTTTTTTAAGTTTTGCCTCAGTAGCTCCTGTTTTCCCACTCATGTTTTGCAAAATGTTCTCAGAAATTTACCCATCCTACTCCTTCCAATCTCTTAGTCACCCGTTGTGCAGCACATTTTGCTTATTTACAAGCCTTTCAAACACTTAAATGCACATGTATGTTTTATGTTATGAGCTCTTCTCACTAAGTACATTGTCATAATGTGTTTATGTAAAGACATAAACTTTTTTTTTAAATTTACTAGCTTTTCTGAGTACTGATTTTTTTCTATGAGTCCCAAACTTCCCAGGTCTTTATTTTTATTTAGGAAATGTTGTTCATTCACAATTTCATACATGTGCACTATGTACTTTGGTTTCTCTCTCCACTCTCTCACTCCCTTCTTCCTCCTGTGGATCTTCTTCCTCTCCATAAATCTCTCTTCCCTATATATTATTTTAGTTTTTTGTTTAGAATCCCATTTTAATCAGGTTTTAATCCCAAGTTTAATCCCTCTATGTGATCCTGAGTTTGGAACTAACCATTAGAGCCCTGGTGTGTTCATTCAGTGGGCACTCAAACTGTACGCCATGCTTTTCCATCTCCCAGAACCTGTCAGTTGCCCACAGATCACCACTTATGTGATAAAACATAATGAGTCAGGAAGAAGTTATTTAGCAGACCCCCTCAACATCCTGAAACTCTTACAGTCTTTCTATATCATTTTCCATGATGTTCCCAGAGCTTTAAGAGGGTGGAATAAATGTCTTGTGAAGGATGGGCCTTGTTAGCTCTTGTTTCTCCAAGGGTCTTGAGGGTCTCTCCATGTCTCTGAATTTCACTAGCCATCTGCAGCACTACATTGTTTCTTTTCTAAACATTTATTTATTTACCTACTTATTTGTGTGTATGCATGTGCATGTCACAACGTAAGTGTGATAGTCAGAGTTCAACTTTGGGGAGTTGATTCTCTCCTTCTACTGTATAGGTTTCAGGTATTGAACTCAGATCATGGGTCTTGGCAGTAAGTTCTTTGCCCACTAAGCCATCTCATCAGCTGTTTCTGTAACTGAAATTGACTTCAAGTACTGGGTACATAAGTATAGTGTTGACTGCTTGCATACAGTTAACAAGTCAGTAGTTCTGTCTGCTAGAGAGCCTGTCTCACCTCCAAATACAAGGAACCTCAAAGCCTGGTTATCACTTTGAGTTGCCCTGGTCTTCAAAGATTTACTTTTTCAAATAACCAGCCTAGCATATTCCTTTCTGTTTTTTATGAAATTGTGGACTTTAAAACTATCTAGCTCCAAAAACACCTTGAGAAAAGAACAAAAGAAACCATAATCACTCAGTCCACTTCTGTTACACGAATATTAAAAACACTTAAAATTGTACTAGAATTATTTTAGCAAAATTTATAAACTTGAATATACTTTTAAAAAGTAAAACAAACACACAGATGTCTGTATAAAGTGTCAAGTAATATTTAACATGACATCTATCAGTTTTCAAGGTTATGGATAATAGTGCATTCATTTCAAGCTTGAAAAACATAATTAACCTAGCCTTTCTATTGTGAAATCGAACAAGTCATCTTAATGCAGTGAACTTACATTTTTCCTTTAAAATGTAACTCAGGAGTATGGCACATGGATATCTACCCACTCCTACCCACTTTGTTTTCCTATTGCTCCATATGGCAGATATGGAAATTCTTTGCAGCTAGCCTCTCTGAAAATACTATAATAAAAATTGGATGTGTTTAAATATGCCCTTTTCTGATATTTTGAGGCAAGGTTTTTATGTATAACATCTCAGATTGTCCTGGAACTCACTCTGTAGAACAGATCTCAAACTCACAGAGATCCTCCTGTCTCTGCCTCTGGAGTGTTTGGATTAAAGGCATGCATTACCACTGCCCCACCAATATGATTTTTGTTGTTGTTTTGGGTGCTAGGTGATTACTGTAAAAGAAAAAATTAATTGCTGCATAAACATGACTCAAATGCTCCTCCTGGATGACAGAATTTACTGTTGCAGTTCCATAGAACTGTACAAAACATGCTAACATTAGTCACCACATGTATCACTTAAATCAACATTATATTTAACTTGGCATCTGTTCTGTAGGTTTTCTAATTGTTTAGAGTCACTGTGTTATGACTTATGACATAACTTAGATTAATATCTAATTATATAAAAACACATACACACATAAATCACAGACACACACACACACACACACACACACACACACACACACCACTTAAATTAGAACAAATTCCCTCAGAGTACAAAGCTATTGAGCATGATTGACAACACAGGTTCAAATCACAGATAAGCCCTTTCATAATGCTAAATTTCACAAACAGAGGTTGCATCCAAATGAGGTGAAGAACTATGAAACCTTATGCCACTTACAGGACAATCTTAGGTCCACTAAAAATGTTAGCTCATATAAAAAAAATATTATTTACATAATACGTAGTTTTGACTTTCATCAATTTTATGAATCTAATAATTGATGTTTTTAAGCACCTGTAAATAGTTTATATTTGCAAATTGAGTCCTTTATGAGATATACATTTTTGGTAAGTTATCAAATGTCCAATGGGCATACTCTGGAAAAGTTTTCATACTCTAGCTTGAGAAAAACATATTAAGCATAAATTAGATATTAAGAAATATGACTTGACCTTCTGATAAACATCATCACTGATGGAAATATGAATATACTAAAAACACATTTACTGTGTTACACACTGATGTTATTCTAAATTTTAAGAAACACAATACAATAACATATAACATTATTAAAGACCTTAAACTTCATCTTCTGAATTCTCCTAAGGTCATCTTAAACTAAAATGAATTGTTCCAAACTCCACCGCTTTTTCCTGTCATTTTCCTTCCTGATATTTTATCTTCCTGCTCTTAACTCTGATAGTATCCGTGTGTCTCACACTATTCAGTTCTCGCATCTTGTCCTGCTGCTTCTCTGCAATTCACCTCATTGTTTCTTTACTATTTAAATAGTGTATCAGACAAAGTGTATCTTTTCTGGGAAGAAAAGGAATCCACTAGGGCAAAGTCGGTGTCAGTGTCCTGTGACTTCCTGAAAGTAGGAAGAAGACCATTCTAGCATTTATGATGCTTTTCCTAAGGCATTGTTGTACATCAATTTTCTCCAAATAAAAGTATTCCATCCAGAGGTGAAGCTTGTTAAGATTCAAGCAGTTCTAAAGGGAGGCTCATTAATGCTTGAGAAGTAAACAACTCACAAGTCTCAGGAAGTTCCCCAAATCTATGAGATTTATAAGGTCTAGCCAAGGTTATTAAAGTAGTAGGGATTGTAGAGAAGAAGAGAATTTCTATTCTGTGGAGCTGTCTGCAAGCCCTGCAGAGAGTTCCAGGGTTCCAGCTTTCATTAGCTCATGCTGAGGTTTTTGTGCAGCTACATTTGAATTGCCTACGTTCCTGTAAGAACTCCTTACCTACTTGTAACCCCAATAAATGCATTGTTTCACCAAGATAGACATTAGTGGTCTTATTACTTTGGTCTGTTGTAGGTTCCCTATCTAAGAAGAATAGACCTTTGTGCTATTTCCCCAAGAATTTGTTATGTAGTAGCTGCTATAGAAAATATGCAATATATTGCATTCTTGTACCAAATGTAAGATGTTGATAATGACTCCATTTCATGGGTGAGGAAATTAAGGAACAATGAAATTAGTTACTTACCTAAATGACAGAAAAAGATTTAAGACTTGGGCCTGTTTTACTCAAGTTTTTATGCCCATCTGCTCCCAGTTCAGCCAGGAGCTCACCTCTGTTTATCAATCTACCTTAAGACCCAGAAATACCATTCTGGGGCATATACCCAAATGCTCAACTATGTTCATAGCAGCTTTATGTGTAATGGCCAGAGCCTGGAAACAACTTAGATGCCCCTCAATCAAAGAATAGATTTTAAAAAAAAAGTCATACATTTACACAATGGAGTATTATTTCACTGTTCAAAACAATGACATCAGGAAATTTGTAGGCAAATGAATGGAACTAGAAAAAATCATCCTGAGTGAGGTTACCCAGATCCAAAAAGACAAACATGGTATGTACTCACTCATAAGTGGATATTAACTATAAAGAATAACCATGCTACAATCCACAGACCCAGAGAGACTAGGTAATAAGGAGATCCCAGGAGTGATGCATGAATCCACCTGGGAAGGGTCTAGTACCTTTCTGAAATCTTGGGAAGTAAGAGTACTACAAAACTGCATATATT
Organism: Peromyscus californicus insignis; assembly: GCF_007827085.1. NCBI lineage: Eukaryota > Metazoa > Chordata > Mammalia > Rodentia > Cricetidae > Peromyscus > Peromyscus californicus. The sequence goes on along the minus strand of NW_026294514.1, from coordinate 19,219,165 downwards.
CCTAATAGCAGGTAAAAATCCACTAATCTAATACAAATAATCCAGAATTCTTGGGCTTCTAATTGGAAACATTAGGAGTGTTGGAAGACTAGTAACATTTGGTACCTTTGGGAAGAGTTGGATTCTCAGGGTCTGAAACCACAGTTCCCCCTAAGGGCCCTCCCCAAGCCACTACCAGCTCTGCCAAGCACATCCATGATTTCCAGAAGGAGCTCTGTTCCTTCTCTATACATCAGAGCCTTAGGGACGTATTGGGTATTTGTTCAATCCCAAAGTCCTGGTCTCAGGCTATCTCTGGTTCTACTAGCCATGTACCTTGTTTGAGATGGAGTGATGTCCCTTCTCCACACACCAGGGCTTCAGATAAAGCCTCTGTTGATCAGTCCAGCTCTCAACAGGCAACATTGGTAAATGTTCATGATGAGTTGCTGCTTTTATTAATATATGCTGTCTCTTCTTACCTCTTCTAATTAGTTTGAGGTTTGATTTGTTTAATGTAAGAATAGGTATGCTTACTTGGTTATGTTTTCCATTTGCTTCGTAGTTTTGTTTTCCATCCTCTGATATTATGTTCCTGTTCCTTTAATGCCTTTATTAATACAAATAATGCGTTATGCCCTTAGAGTGAAGGGAAGGTTTCTTGACGTCAACCACAAGAATACAAATACTAGGTTTTTAAGCTAATGAGAATGGCACAACATAAGATAGATAATATTGAACTTAAATATATGTTCAATAACTTTCAAAGGAATTCTAAATTTAAAAAGACAATTGGACAAGGATTATTGATGTTAGAGGAATAATTAAAAAGACTACTTTTTGTATATTTAAAAATAGTACATTTAGGTCACTTTTATAGCTTAGCAAATGGAAAAAATCTTTAATACTCAATTATTTACAAACTCTAAATATGTATCAAATATCAGTTTCTATACTAATCCAGGTTTATACTTTTTAGAAGTCAGTATCAATCAAATAAAATAGATTCCAAGTGCTTAAAACTTCCAAAGCAACATTATAAAGATGTACAATTTTCTTCCATTCATCAAATACAGTATAGGAATCTTTTACCAGGTCTTGTGAAATTATCAAGTTGCACTCTTTGCATTCCCAGATATAGCCTAAATAACGAACAAACACCCAATACTTTATTCCTCACATTTGTATGGTATTTTATTCTCAATAAATTTATAGTCTAGTGAGAATATATAAGGATATTTATCACAGATGTGGTAAGAAGTCTTTGTGTATAAAATAAAAGATAAAGCTTCTCCATGTGCTGAAGTCATTACATAAGACTATATTTGAGGTGCCATTGATGGGACAAGAACAAATGTCTTCAGACAGAAGATGCTGGCTTCAGATGGAGATGCCCTGAATACTATTAAGAACAATTCACATGAGTCTATTTAATGGGTAACTGGAATTTATTAAGATATAAATTGGGGAAATGCATTCACAAATATAGAACAGAGTAAACAGCTGAAGTCTTCCTCTATTCTACCCAGTAGTGAATGCACCTGGCCTCCTGGTGTGCGATCACACCAAGAATAGCGTGACCCCTCTCTCTTTCCTTTTAAGAGGTCACATACCCAGGCAAGAGGTGGTGTATGCAGTCAAGAAGTCATTTATGGAGGCAAGATGCTCTGCCTCTTTGGGGCAGGATAGCCCTAGGTCACGGGCAGAACAAATACCACTACACTTCCCCTTTTTGTCTAAATAAAAAGGTTCTAAATCTAATGCAAACTATATACAATAAGAAAGATTATCAAGTATTGTCCAGGAGAAATAAAGGGTAATAACATGAACAAAAATGGAACTACAGCTGACAAGAACAACCTCAAGTAAGAAACAATGTCCAGAACATAGGTAAATGGCAAATTGCAGAGATTACTCCAAAAACTGTCCTATCGTGAAGAATCTGAATCTAGTACCTTATATACTTTTAGCTAAGATATGAGAGGATTGTAACTGTTACCCTAGTCTTCAACCTCATCAAAGACCTGAGAAGGAAAATGATATTGTCTGAGTAAACAGGAAGTGCGTGCATGCAGCTTCCGAGAAATGCAAGAAATAACAGAGACTGCTGGATAAGTGGACAGTCACCCAATGTTCCTCTGCAACACTGGGACATCTCTCTTCAGCCTACAAGTCTAGAGTCTCTGGCATAGCTTTCAGTGAAGCAGGAAATTTGAAGGACTGTTCCACCTATTGGCAAATTTCATCAGTTACTTTCCTCTATGTCCTGCAGAATGTCTGGCAGTTTCTTCTGTGAAGCAGGAACCTGAGGGACCATCTAACCTTGTTTTGGCAAAGTTCAGTGATCACTTTCCTATGAGTCCAGTTTATACAACATATTGTCAAGCAGTCCTGGCAAGAGCAGTTACTTGCCCAAATGGCTAGCATTTTCTACAATGTAAGCAAATTCCATAACAAGTTTCTTCATTGTCCATCATCTTCTTTGAAGTAATTGGTGCTGCCAGGAGCAGACGTGTCTCACTGTCCAGAAAAGTCTAAATTTTTAAAAACATTTTAAATGTCATATTCTGTAGATCTTTAAGTGTTTGAAGATTACCTACCTAATTAAAATAAATCTTTGTATATCTAAAAAACTCAACTAACATGACTATAAGTTTGATTATCATAGATGATGAATTATTGTGTATTTCTTTTTTGTTTTTGGTTTTGTTTTTTCGAGACAGGGTTTCTCTGGTGTTTTCGTGCCTGTCCTGGATCTCACTTTGTAGACCAGGCTGGCCTCGAACTCACAGAGATCCACCTGGCTCTGCCTCCCGAGTGCTGGGATTAAAGGCGTGCGCCACTGCTGCCTGGTGTGTATTTCTTAACTATATATTACAATTTTAAATGAATTGCATAAACATAATACCTCAAACAAGAGTAGAAATATATATACAGTACAACAAAATTGACCTTAAATTTGTGTCAATAAACCAAAATCCATACCAACATAAAGTTTTTGGGATTAAAGTACATTCAATAATCTACCCTTTTATCATTTCTATATCATATCCCCCTCTTTTCTTTAGAAAGAGATTGACTATGACCATTAATCATTTATACTCAATTCCCTTTAAATAAAAACAAATATTCACAAACAATATTTTGGGAATTGGGTCATATCTTTTCATACATTATAATGTCAGTTATTAAGGGTAGAATGTTCATATTTAGGCTAACTTTGCCTCATAATCTATCGCTTGATTGATTAGGCTATAAATGTACATGAAGTTACCTACAACAGCTGGACATTAGAAATAGCATATGGCTTTGAAGATAAGAGCTCTTAACCTTTTTTTAAAGAACTAAAATCAACGTGTGATTTTCTTTTGAGTATATTATTGGAATGCTACAGTTAAATATGTGAATTATCAATGACTTTGATACAATAACTGATCATTAAGTTATAAAGCCTTGAAAGTAAAAGCTCAAATCTGGTATTCCAAATATTCCCAGTGTTGTCGCTTTGCTATCGTTATTTGGAATTATATCTTCCCAGTGTTGAAATCTTTCTATGTCAAGAGGGGAGAAGCATGCTTGTATCTTATGTTTACTAAGATAACATTTCTCATCATGTAACACATACTGCATATTGAGGAACAAATACTTAAAAAGCAACATTTTGCAATACCATTTCCCCACTACCTCCTAAAATACAGTCATAACTAATACATTCATGAAAGCCCCATACTAATCCTACTAGTATGTAAGTATAAATGATAAAGTACTTACAGATTCATTGTAAGAAAGTATTATCATTAGAAAAACTATAAGCTAAACAGTAAAATAAATCATCTTTCCTTTGAAATTTGGAGAGTAGATTATGTGTCAGAATCAAGTGCAATGCATGGACAGTTTCTGAAATTGATTCTGAGAAAAATATGGTACAAGGTATGAGAAGAAGAAAAGGAAAAAATGAAGTACTAAACATTGCTGAGTAACTTAAATCAATATTCAGCACTAAGTTTGGTCTTTGTGTGCCAGTAAAGGAATAAGGAGCATTAATAAAAATGTTTTTATTTCACTTGAAATCAAATGAAAACACTGAGTTTGACTGAATTTTAAATCACAACATTCAGAAACTTCAGAGAGAAAGGGTTAGTTAAAAATCTAGATATTAGTTCATGTGTTTCCATTCATTTGGCTATTTGTCCCTGTGCTTTATCCAACCTTGGTCTCAACAATTCTCGCTCATATAAACCCTCCTCATTCTCGCTAATTGGACTCCCAGAGATCCACCCAGGGCCTAGCCATGGCTCTCTGCATCCAGATCCCTCAGTCGTTGGATGGGGTTTCTAGCACGACAATTAGGGTGTTTGGCCATCCCATCACCAGAGTAGGTCAGTTCAGGCTGTATCTCGACCATTGCCAGCAGTCTGTTGTGGGGGTATCTTGGTGGATTTCTGTGGGCCTCTCTAGCACTTTGCTTCTTCCTATTCTCATGTGGTCTGAGGGGTCACCAACTGGATCAGGCCCTCTGAGTGGGTGAGACAGTTGATTGGCTTGATCTGTTTGGGAGGCATCCAGGCAGTGGGACCAGGTCCTGTGCTCATTGCATGAGTTGGCTGTTTGAAACCTGGGGCCTATGCAGGATCGCTTGGCTCGGCCTGGGAGGAGGGGACTGGACCTACCTGGACTGAGCCTACCAGGTTGATCTCAGTCCGAGGGGGAGGCTTTGACCTGGAGGACGTGGGAATGGGGGGTGGGCTGGGGGGAAGGTGAGGGGGGCCAGAGGGGGGAGAACAAGGGAATCCGTGACTGGTATGTAGAACTGAATTGTATTGCAAAATAAAAATAAAAATTAAAAAAAATCTAAATATTGAAAGCAAATTATGCACATACCAAGAAATAAGCCACTTAGTTGATGATTTTAAATGAACAACCTGAAACTGATTCCAAGATCTAAAAAAGACTGACTTCCTGCAAGAGTTAAGCACAAATCTATTAATCTAACGTGTTGTGAGTTAGATTAAACAGCTACACATAGCTAAAGATTCTGTAAAGTACTTGTGTTATCAGCATTAAAAATGGCTATTAAATATGTTTAATATAAAATGTTACATTCAGACATAAGTTATCATCTATCATTTAGAACTTGAAAATGAAATTACTTCATCTCTGACAAGAATCATATTAGGTAAGCTTTGCATATGAATAGTGTTGACTCTAGAATTTTAAACTCACCATCACTGAGTCTGCAGGGGTATTTATTCTTCATTTGGTTGGTTAGTTGTTAGTTGTTAGTTAGTTAGTTAGTTAGTTAGTAATTTTTTTGCTGAAATTAAGCCAAACATTGTGGTAGAAGGTGCATGAAGCCTCAGGTGTTTTTCTATATAGAAGGGCTAAGACTAACCTTCCAGGCACACAAGCAGCACACACATATGTGAATCTCATTTGTGACAATAATAAATGTTTATTTCAATAGCAATGTTTGTATTTAACCCACTAGTCAATATTTAGGCAGCAGATCTCTCTCTCTCTCTCTCTCTCTCTCTCTCTCTCTCTCTCTCTCTCTCTCTCTCTCTCTCTCTCTCTTTTAAATCTGAGACACAGGTTCACTATGTAGCTGAGCTGAACTCACTGAACAGCCCAGGCAGCTTTGGAACTGAGATCTCACTTGCCTTAGCTTTCCAAGGACTAAGGCTGCAGGTGTCCTACCATGTCTGGCTGCCCTATTTATTTTGATGTTTCTTCCAGGAAGTACTGTCTTATGTTACAGTTTCTCTCTAAGCAAGCTAGCCTGCTTGTTGGAATAATTCTCTGCAATTCTAAACTGCTGTGGAATATTTTTGTGTTGATCACTTAGCATAGATTTATTGCACGTCTGACTTTCCAAGAAAAGAAATGTTAAGTAGTTTCACTAATGCATCTCAGTCATCGGAACTGAAAACAACAATTACCGACAGTATTGCTGGTTCCCAGAACTGGTACGGAAGGAAGCGGAGGATCAAATGGAAAACTTCCTTGGCATCACAAAGCCATGCAACATACAGCTCACAAAGCCTTTGATTGCACATACACGGAAGATAAATAGCACGCAACATTTCCACTCTGGGATATGTGTTCACACAGAGCCTCTAGACTTATTGGATCATTGGATTTCCATTTCCAAGTTTGTTGTCACTCTGGAATAGTCTGCTGCTCTTACAAATAAGTACTGATATTTATCCCCACAGAGTCCCTTAAGAAGTAAAGAGTTGGACGTGATATTAAAATAAATTGATGTACCCAGCATGCCACAGAGGAAAGATTAGCAGTCAGAAAGAACCTCAGTGCTCTTTAGTTTAACTTTCTTTGTGTTGTTTCATTCAGAGGCATCCTCAATCAGAGTTTAATCTTGAACATGCTGAGGGTCACCTGTCACCCACGGGATCACCAGTCTGTTGTTTTCATCTACTTCTGTAGATAGACAGGAATGGAGTAGAATTTGGGGTCCCATGGTCACACATTCCTGACTTTGCCTCATTGACCTGAAGTCTTCCTAAGCTGACAGCAGGCTTATAGCTTTGTCACTATACTTTCTGTGGAGAGGGCAGAACATAGCCTACCACTTAAGAGTATGTTCTCTGAATTTGGTCTGAGAAGGACCGAAATGCAACTCTCTGATTTATTATGTTCCCAGGTCCTTACAAATACCAAAAAGTTTAAATAGTGCAGGGTAGTACTGCAAGCCACAGGAAAATGTAATAGAATCCAGCTACTATCTCAAAAGCTACTACTTGGAAAGGTCAGGGACTTTTCTGAAGGTCAAGCCATGGCTTAAGAGGTCTTGGTGATTGGACTCCTGGAGCTCCACCTGGGACCCAGCCATGGATCTCTGCATCTGTTTCCATCAGTCACTGGATGAGGATTTTATGATGATAGTCAGGGTATTCAGTCATCGGATTTCCATCGTAGGTCAGCTCCAGCACCCTCTCAACCATTGTCAGTAGCCTATGGTGGAGTCATCTTTGTGGATTCCTGGGGACCTCCCTAGCATTCTGCTTCTCCCTATTCCTATGGTGCCTTCATTTATCATGGTATCTCTTTCCTTGTTCTCCCACTCTATTCCTGATCCAGCTCGAACCTCCCGCTTCCCTAAGCTCTCATTCCCCCATCTCTTGCCTTCCATTACCACCCCCCAATCCTCAGTTTGCTCATGTAGATTTCATCCATTTCTCCATCACTGGGCAATCCCTGTGTCTTTCCTAGGGTCCTCCTTACTAGCTAGTCTCCCTGGAGCTGTGGGTTGCAGTCTGGTTATCCTTTGCTTTATATCTAGTATCCCCTTATGTGTGAGTACATACCATGTTTGTCTTTCTGAGTCTGGGTTACCTCACTCAGGATGATATCTTCTAGTTCCATCCATTTGCCTGGAAACCTCATGATGTCATTGTTTTTCTCTGCTGAGTAGTACTCCATTGTGTATATGTGCCACATTTTCTTTATCCATTCTTCAGTTGAGGGGCTTTGTTTCCAGGTTCTGGCCTTGCACAGCCTTGGTGCAAGGAGGAGGGGCTTGGACCTGCCTCGGCTAAGTGTGCCAGGCTCTGCTGACTCCCCATGGGAGACCTTGCCTTGGAGAAGGTGGGAATGGGAGGTGGGTTAGGGAGGAGGGCTGGGGTGGTAGGAGGGAGGACAAGGGAATCTGTGGTTGACAAGTAGAATGAATAGAAAATCTCTTAATAAAAAAAGATATGAATAAAAGGAAAAAAGAAGTCTTAGTGATATTTTAGCTTTTGTACATATATTAGCTGGTTCCTACAATGATTTTCTTCTATGCTATGTGTGCTTCCAAGAACTCTTAGCAGTGTATCTATCTAAAATACCTATCAAACATCCAAGGCCAAATGATCTCCTGAACTAAGGCAACACCCTTGTAGAAACAACACCTGTCTCCTAGGTCAGGCAGATAGCTTTATTTCTTGTGCAATTTAAGCTGAGTCTGGCCTTTTGGATATATTACTTGCTTCATTTTGCGTAGAGTGTAGTTTCACCACTCAGGAGCTGAGGTGAGAATGACTCCAGGGGGTTCTAAGATTGTCTGCTGAGTATGGACAAGAAATACAGTAACTCCAAATTGAAGATAAACTCTAAGACTCTACATTCAGCTAGGCAGGCTTTTACCTAATCAAAGCAAAACCCTTCAACAGCAACAAGCTCACTTCTCAGTACATCTTCTACCTCTATGATGTTTTTTCCATGGTGCTTCCAGGACACAGCTCCCCCAAATAAAACATACTTGCATTAAGCAATGAAACATGTGTACACACAAGTGTGCACACACACATACACACACACAATGTTGCAAAGAGCAATTTTTTTATAGTCAAATAATTTGAAGTCTTGAAGATTGAAACACACATGAGCATTGAAAAAGAAATGAAATGTTATTTTAAGGTATATAATATGTGTAGGCAAAGGAATTCATGGACATTGATAAAGGTATAAAAATTAGTTTCAAATGCACACTTGATTGTTATAAAAATATCACGAAATTACATAAATCTTCTGTATTAGTGCATCATGTATTTTGAGCTTTGCCCTGTTTCTCAGCTTTGCATTGTATAATATTATCCACAAATCACAGGGAACACTCCCAATATTTTAAAAGTCACTTATAAATCAACTGCATTCTCCTGTAGCCATCATGGATATTGGCACTTTTAGATATACAAATCAACCACACACACATACTTCCACAGACACTTTGTAGCTTGCACAGCAAGGGTAACTGAAAACATTACAGAAGACATATACTCTACCTAGGAAGTGTGGGCTTGGGTTAAACGATCAGTTAGTTGAAGACATTTCACCAGACATAACAGATATGTAACAGCAACAAAAAGTCCTGACATGGCAGAGAATTAAAAAAAAATGATAGTGTAAAGAAACATCTACATTTTATGCATAGTTGAATTTTTGTGCCTTGATTCCATGTGTGTAAAGCAGTGATGATGATGATAGCATTAATATTGACAGTCACTGAATATTTATTATAATCCAAATGTTATTCTTGATATTTAACTTGAGGTAAACTTACAGTTCACAGCATTCTAAGGTACTTGCTAATCATTTCTCCAGTTGGCAAATGAGAGAGCTGGAGTTGTGGTTCAGCTGAAAGAATACTTCCCTGGTATGACAAAACTCTGGATTCGATAACCAGCACCTCACAAACTGGGCATGATTGTGCACAAATGTAATTCCAGCACTTGGAAGGTGCAGACAGAAGATGAGAAGTTCAAGGTCATCTTTGGCTACATATTAAATTTAAGGCTAGCTCGAGCTACATGAGGTCCTGTCTCAAATAATAATATTGTTATTATCATTATTAATATTATTATATAAACAATTTAGAGACAAAGCACAGGGAAATTAGTAACAACTCAGTATCATGCAGTAAATAGTTTGCATCATGGTTGCTGATCCACACACATTTCTTTATTTAAAGGGCTCCTTCGGTTCAAGTTGCAGTGTTTGCTATACCATTCATACAAAATCACTCTATGATCCTCATGGTGCACAGCTCAGCCCACACAGACCTGAAGGGAAAGGTAACCAGTAAGACTGTGACTATCAATGCCAGGGGTTAAGTGAAATGGTTAATATTTTATCTTTCAAAACAAGAGAGACAATGGGCATTGCATTTGAGGAAAACGGTGACAGTGATGGTATAAAAATGAGAGCAATCTCATGACAATGATTTATTATATTATATATTCATGTTGAAATATATACTAATGATGGAAAAGGAGAAAAAAAACCTAAGCTGTCTATAATGATATAAACTTCAAATGTAGGAAATCAAATGCAACAGAAAGAGGAAACTCACTTCAATGATAGACTTTGTCAGAGATATGTCCATGTGGAATGTCACATATCAGTGTTTCTCAAATATGCAGATATTCCAGATTGTTTTAAGTAATACGTGATGTCAGTCATCATTGGTCAAATCCCGCTGAGCATGTATGTATGGGAACAATTGAACAGAGTTAGATTCGTGGACTAGGTGAAATGGTGGGGAAATGTATACTGTAGGTGTTTGTGTATGGCTTCAGAAAGGCATAGGAATTTATAAGATTGTAAGTTTTAGGTAGTTTGAGGCAGGGTTCAATAAAGACAGATTTTGCTTGTATTGAATGATGTCATTCAACAAGGGTAACTGTAAAATTGAATGCCATAGCAATTTTCATATGGAATGTGAGAAGAATGGAGAAAGACTAATAATCACTTGGGAAGAACAAATTTAGTGGCTCTTTAGCATGAGTCAGGATATGAGAAGTGAGAATGTTAGCTATTAAAATCTGTATATTGTCCACATCTTTTGTTACATGCTCATTTTATTTCAATGTGGCCTTATTTTGTCTTAATTTATTGTGATTACAGATTTTTTCTGATATTAATGTTCCAGAAAATTGATTTTGAGACCTGTTGGTTGCATAGGGAGGCCAACTCCCATCAACACACATCAGACAGAATAGAAGCCAGGAGAAGCCAGGCAGTGGTGGCGTACACCTTTAATCCCAGCACTCAGGAAGCAGAGCCAGGCAGATCTCTGTGAGTTGGAGGCCAGCCTGGTCTACAGAGTGAGATCCAGGACAGGCACCAAAGCTATACAGATGCCCTGTCTCGAAAAACAAACAAACAAAAAGAAACAGAAAGAAAGAAAGAAAGAAAGAGAGAGAGAGAGAGAGAGAGAGAGAGAGAGAGAGAGAGAGAGAAAGAAAGAGAAAGAAAGAAAGAAAGAAAGAAAGAAAGAAAGAAAGAAAGAAAGAAAGAAAGAAAGAAAGAAAGAAAGAAAGAAAGAAAGAAAAAGGAGAAGGAAAGGAAAAGAAAAAAGAAAGACAGGAGAAATTATGGAGACAGAGAAAAAGAAAAGGAGGCCTCCCACCCCATCCTGAAGTCTGATTAAGTCTCTTACCAGCTAAGAATCAAGAATTCCAGCACAATTAACATTTACTTAATGCCTTTATATTTTCCAAGCTGTGGCCCTGAAGTTTTCTAGGAATCTCACCAGAAACTCCCTTTATAGTAAAAGGACATGTCCTAATTCCCTGTGAAATCCCAGGGCTCTGACTTTATCTTGTGAACTTAAGGTTTTACCTGAGACATCCCAGAGCCATCCTATGACATCGCTTATCAAAAAGAGAGGAAAAAAGGATGTTTCAGGAAACATTTTAGATACAACTTGAAAGCCAGAACAAAAACAAAACAAAACAGTGTTCATGCTATTGCTAAGCTACTTATTAATAATTGCTACTCTCCCTTGAGAAGCTGACATCCACACTTGAGGAGTATGTCTTATTCTTTCCCAGAATGTCTCTGTTTCTCAACCCTGTACTTAAAATCTAGGTTAAAAATGTTCTTTAATAAACTTTAACCCACCACCACCACATTGAGAAGTCCATGCCCACAGCTGGAAGTGTCTTAATCTTTCCCTGGAGTCTCTTTCTCTTACTTCCATATTTAAAATCTGTTTTAAAGGATGACTTTTAATAAGTTGCAGCTCTCTCTTAGGGAAGCCCACCCACATGCTCTTGTGTGTACTTACTCTTTCCTTGAGCTCCTTCCTTTCCTACCATCTGTTGGCTCACTCTGAAATTCTTTTCTTCATTGAAGCCACAAATCCTGGTTTTGCCTGGACCAAGATCTCAGAAGACACCTCCTTAGGCCGATGCCAATGGCAGTTTGGTGTGGAGTTGTGTCTCTGCCCCGGTTACAGTTGATATAGGCTTAGCTGATAGCTCAAATCCAGTCGCCAACCTCAATCATCTGCTGTTGCTGCTTTTTTTCATTTCTTAAAGTAAATTTTTACCCATCTGTGCTAATAATATAACAAAATACTTAAGACTGGGTAATTTATAAATAATAGAAATTCATTACTCACATTTCTGAATGTTAAGAAATAGAAATTCAAGCCATCAAGAGATTCAGTGTTTGATGAGGGAATCCCTCTCTACTTTCCAAGATGACACCTTAGTGCTGTATCCTCTGGAGGGAGGGAAGGCTGTCTGTTCATATGACAAAAGGGATGGAGGAGATGAAAGGGCCTAGAATAGTTCTTTGCAGCCCTTTTATAGGACACTTGTGACTTCTTTTCCACAGCCTCCATCTCTTATGCCAACACAATGGGATGAAGCTTCATTGTAAATTCTGCAGGGGACACATTCAAAACACAGCCATCAGCATTCACTTAATTATAACATTTAATATAACTAGTATATAAAACCAATAAGTTTATATTAGTAATGCAAAGCAAATAGACTTAAAAATTGCAAAACCTTATTGAAATGGCAAGAGCTTGAGTATTTTATGTAAAACAGGAGAGTACTGGTGACCCTGGCCCTCAGGAAGTTGTGGTAGACTGTGTGAGTCAACTCTACACCAACACTCTAATCTCATCATGTTTCTCAAAATCCCTTCCCTGTTTGTCTCTGGATTGGTGTTTGTTGACAAGAGAAACTTCAACAGCAAATGTAAAATTTATGCAGAAATGACTATCGTGAAGTTATTGTGTCCCAAGCTGGTTGCTTCATAGACACCCCAGAAATATTCGCAGCTCTGCTACCTATGTCTTTGTACTTCTCTCCAAGCGTGACTTCTCCACTCACTTAGTGTTCCAGCCCAGTATTGCTGCTATCTTTCACCCATCCAACCTTGGTCTTTAAAACCTTCACTGAACTTCTTCATCTAAGTACTGGTTCCTGTATTAAGTAACACCTCCCCATGATACTTACAGTGTCTCCATAGTGCGGGAAAGCTCCAGAGCAACATGGATGTAGAATGTACGAGGATAAGCGAAAGTGAAGAAGTTAGGATTAGAGAGAACTTTTAGCACCCTTCAAATGTTGGCAAAATGTCTCTGGCCTGCTTCTTTTGAAGCCAAAGTTTGTCCATTGATACATATGAATGTATTTGACCCAATACTTCTTTCACCACTTCTCTCTGAGCTTCTAAAGGGAGGTAAAACACATTTCTCAAAATGATGATGATTCTTTATTAGCAAGAAACTGTCTGAATTTTTGTAAATCCAAATTATATCTGAATACATTCATTAAATTTATCTTTTTATATTTGCTTTGCTTAGCATTAATGACTAAGTTATAGGCAAGATGATTACATTTTTAAAAATGAGAACATTGAATTAGTATTTCATTTTTCAGGCATACTAAATATAAGGTAATTGCTAAATAGTGTTTCAAGATTTACAAATTTAGATCTTTATAATCAAGCATATGTAGGTTTCACAAATAGAGAATAATTTTTCATTTGGTGAATTGCACATACGAAAATCGCATATTCTTCCTTTTGAGAGTGAATTTATTTTACATTAATTTTCCTTTCATATTTCAAGGTGTTCTAGGAAGGAAAGCCAGTTATGAGAGTAGATATTTGAACACACTCCTGACAAGTCACACTGTTAGCTGGGGTGCCACAGCAGCTGACAGTTTCTTTGATAGCAGTATTTCTGTCATGACCCACTTTAGGCTGGCAGTATTTTAGCAATGAGCTCACAAAATGAATAAAACTTTAGCAATCTATCTCACATGGCAGGATGAGCTAACACTAGCATACCACAGTTAATTCTGATACTCCAAAGAATCATCAGAGGGACAGAACTATAGATGCAATAGAGGAATATTGTCACAAGGAAAACAAATATATTGGAACATAATTCAATATGTAGAAGAATACTCGTTAATTCAAGAATCAATCCCACTTCTTTTAGTCCCAACTGTAAAAATTTAGAGCAACATGAAAAACTAAATAAAACCACTCATGGCTAAGAAGGTCCTCTGATTTGAGGCAGGTACCATGTCAATTTGGGAAGAAGAACCTGGCTGTTTATTACTTTCTATCCACTTTTGGGACTAGGGAAGCCCAAACCACGACAAAGATGCTGTTTACATTGGAAAGTGGCTTCAGAACTAAACCAAAGCTGTAATTCACAGTGAGAATGAAACTGACCCAGAGAAAATGTCCCGGATATGCAAGTTGCGGTACCTACTCAGCCACACCAACTATTGATTATCTTCACTGTCCCCTGACCACTTGGTCTAAGATGAACTATCACTGGCTCCTTTGCAGCAGTCTTTTGATTGGATTTCATTTGTACCCCTAGAAATAGCAAGAGAACTCAGGTCTCTTTGTTCAACAAAGTCAGATTTAAAATATATTTTTCTTTTTGGGATGGAATGAGTTGCGTCAATGAAACATCCTCATTTATGCAGGGATGTGTTTGGTTATTTTTTGTTTGTTTGCTTGTTTTGTTTTGTTTTCAGTTCTTATTGACTGCAGAGTTTCCATCTCTTTCTCCACAGGCCATGGAAACGGAGGCAAAGAAAGACTTGCTCACTCCATAGTAGCAAATAATTTGGAACCTACCAGAATTATGAAAAAAGAGCCTCTAAGTATGACTGGGAAGTTGCTTCTCCTGAGAGGATCAAGATTTTCTTAGTCTTACTAACAATGGTCACCCATGAGGAAATTAGACATTTTTTAAAATTTGTTTTGCTTGATTTAAACACATTTTTTTTCAAAGAAGGCCAGTGACTTGAGTGCTGTCTACTGTACAAAAGTCTAATGAGATTGGGAGCAAAGAGATTAAAGGAATAGAATGTATAGTGACTGAAAATGTGCATTTTCATAAATACTTTAAACTTAAAATACTGGAGTTGAGAACTATTTTTCTGTGTTCATTAGGAAAACATTGTCACAATGATGTAAAAACTTCTGAAACTGCCTTTCCTTGTTTTATTAAATGTTCCAAATAAGCAGTTTGCTACTGTCTCTGTCATGGGCACATACAACAAAGTCTTCACTGTCCTTCACATTATGCACTATCTGGGATAAGAGAGAGTCAGGAAACACAGCAGCATGATTTTTTTAAAATTGTGTAATCAGGGACTTTTATAGACACATCACAATAAAGTTTTACATGCATAAAGGAACTTGTAAAAGAAAATACATGAACAGTACACAGTGCAGGACATCCTTATCAGAAAAATATTGATGTATGTTTGGTTATAGACTTTTAGAGCTGAACAGGAAATTTCTCTGCGCCTCTATTTTGACTGTCAATCTCCAGTTTATGGTACTACTATTTTGGAGACTGTGGAGACTTGAGGAGGTGGGTCCTGGCTGACAAAAATAGGTTGCTAAGGGTGGATCTCTGTAGATTACTTGTCTCCCTGGTTCTGATCCACATCCTGTGCTTCCTTGACCATGCTACTGTGTGAAGAACCTGGGCTGCAAGCTCCCATTTCAGTGGGTCTCCAGCAATGATGGACCAGGACTTCTGAAACTCTGAGCCCCAAATAAACATTTCTTATCTTCCATTGTTCCTGTCAGGTATCTGGCCACAAGACAGATGTAGCTAACAGAAAGCAAGCTCAGACTCTGAGTGCCATGGTCAAGCCACCACAAAGCCAGCCACACCACACAGTCCCATTGCATAAGGTAAGGAATGGCCAGGTGCTTTTAAAGACTGAGCACTGGATTTTCACCACAGTGAGTGATACATGGGAATAGTTTATAATACACTAGGGTTAGAGTCAGGGACTTATTCTTGCCCTAGCCCTTCATCTCTTAAATACCTTTACTCTTTCAAAATATTTGCACTTCAATTCAACTAAATTTTATTTTAAATTCTCATTTTGCTTATCCAGTTCTTAATAGTATCTAGCTTAAATTACCTTTTACTCAATTTTCAGAAAATGATATCTACAATTTCTGTTTATTTCTTCTTTCCTTTTTCAGTTTCTTACCTCTGTAGCGTTTTTAAATAGTTAGAAGTATGTATTATCTTTCCAATTAAAATATGTATATTTGTCCTAATGACCAAAATCTGTTCCTGATAGTGGTATTATAAATCCGATGCAGAGTTTACAAACAAGATGGACACCAGTCAATCCATCCTTTAATTGCATTGCTCCTACACCTTTATCCATGCCTTTTTCATTCCTCGGTTTAGACTTGCATCTAGAGTCTTTACAGAGGTCTTGTGTCTTTACAAAATGAAACAGCAGAGATGAATCAAAAGCATAAAGGCCCAGTGAAGATGCAGGCAATCCTTAGCCAGACTAGAAAGAGAAACCACCTTGATCTTGGATGTCCAGCCTGTAGCACAAAGAGAAAATGTATTTCTGTTGTCTGACTCAACATTTCTGTGTTGTCTTTCTGTGGGAACCCTAGGAAAGTACTTTGCATAGAAACTCCAGAAAACAGTAACCAAGACTGAAACGTGAGCTCCCTTCATCTAAAGAAGTCCATAGGAACACAAGTTCGATCACTATTGATACCACAAGGGTGGTCAGAGATCCAGTCTGCTACCCTCCTGAGGTCTTTACCGTCATCTACATTGTGAAGTGCATGTTGAAATAGAAGCCATGTCCCTGCAGCAGCAGCAGAGAGAAGACAATATATTAGTATCTCCCCATTTAAGAAAACTCCATGAACTTAAGCAAAACATTGCTTATCTCATTAGCCAGAATATAACACAGGGATTCCCTTATTTGCAAAAATGTGAAATGTAGCATTTTAGCTAAAAATGCTAAATGATTTTAGCTAAAAATTAAGGTTATTTTTCCAAAGAATTCATGAGAGAATTTAAAAATTTTATCTATAACATCCTTTATTATAAAAAATTATACCATTAAAAAAACACATTAACAAGTAACTTTTATACATTGCACAAGGTGTTGACCTAAGATCACAAACTTTGAGTTGGGTCTGTGATACAGATTGTGAACACTCTGATCCAGGTGCTGAGTGCAGCCAGCCCCCATTTCATAAGCAAGGAAATAACCTCAGACCTGTAACAATGTGAATAGGATGAAAGTAACTGTAATTTAGTTCTATTTAACAAGGCTTCAGGGCTCCAAAACAATTCATTGAAAGTACTTCATGCTATTGTAGTTTAATATTATGTAAGAGAAACACAGGAGCATGAAAAAAAAAAAACAATGCAAGAGTTTCTGTTGCTAAAGACAACCTGGATATATTTTTATACAATCATTATGTATAAATTGCCAACATGTTTTAATCACCATCTGTCAGATTTTTAGAAAAAAACTTCAAATCATAGAAAACTAAATTATACTTTTCAAAAATTATATAAACCTGTGATGGAAAAAAATGCATAAATATATGCATCTAAGTAATTGATTAATAAAGAATTAAAAGTATTTGGGTATCTGGCTTTTCAAAATAACTTTAGCATTTATAAATTATTTACTATTATATAATAAGCCATTGCAGACTTAGTGACATTTAACAAAACATTCTTTATAGTTATGGTTTTTATGGATCAGGAATTAGAGTGATAACAGAAGGAAAATCTGTCTTTGGACCTTAGCTGGGAAGACTCAAAGGCTGAGAATAAATGTTGTGACTGGATGCATGTGATGGTATTAGCATTCATATGTGAGGATATTAATGAAGTTGTTTGGTGGTATTCTTGTGAGCTTTCAAAAAAAAAACATCTTAGAAGGGCTTCTGGGTTTTGCTGTTACTCTGAGTGAGTAATTTGAACTTATTACAGTAAGGCGAGCAGTTACTGAGACAAACATCCTAGATCAGTAAAGCCCAAAGACATAGCATTTTGTGCCTATCTTCAGAAATCACAGTGAAAAAACCCTTCTTCTCTATGGTGTTAATTAAGAGACAAAATCTTGCAGGTTCAGGAAAGTAAGACATACAGAGAACCAGCCCTTTTTAGAATACCACAGTGCCAATGCAAATGGTGTGGGCATCCTTTGTAACTACAGGTTACTATTGTCCTTTCTATGGACACACATTCACAATTGTGTGTGTGTGGGGGGGTCTATTCAAATGTACTTACTATCTTTACTATCTCTTGACATGTCCCTAAGATTCATCTGATTACCACATTAGCTTGAAATGACCTACATTTGTTTTTATTGTTTTTCTGACACTCTGTGCCTCTACAGAAGCAGCCACCTCTCCTAGAGGGGAGGGGTGGTGGCAACAAAATGCATAGAGTACATTTCTTTATTATAGAAGACACTGCTCATTGTGATTTCTCAGATTCAGTACCTGAGTGTTCAATTCCTGGTCTTAGTATTTGCTAATGAAACAGACCTGTGAACGAAATAGGCACACGATCTACCTGACGCCAGCTGCAGCCTTGAAACACTCGGTGTGGCTTACATAGAAAAGCCACTATATAGATCCTGCCATTAAGATGGACAGTGTGAGACAAAAGCTACGGTTTCTGTAGAATTCATCTGGGAACCTGTTCCCAACTTACCTACCGGAACTCAACCTTAGCGCTTAGAGATTCATGCTTTTTGCTCTGGGGTCTTGTTTCCAACTACCAAGCCAAACTTTCTTTGTTACAAGGAAGCCCATGACTGATTCAGCTGGGTGATTATTTCTTCAGACAGCTTTTATTTTACTTCAGTGTGAGGATGCAGGAGGTGATGGTCCCTGAATTTCAAAGCTTTGTTGCTCTAAATCCAAGTTGGCATGGTTACTTTAAAATTACTATGAATTCTTACCTGTCAAGAGATAATTAATTCTGTTTCAAAATAGGAATAGACACAGTTTTCTTCTAAGTAAATTTATCTCTAGCTTAGTTTCCTGGTGACATGAGACAAGGGCTTTTTGTGTTTCAGTATTTAAGGAATAGATCTATCTGAATGCCCTACTAGATGGTCCATTGTTACTTAAATACCTTTCGGTTGTCCGAAAGTTTGTAGGAGCACCAACCAATTCTTAAATTTTTTATTAAATGTATGTTTTATTGAACTTAAGTCCTGTTTAATTGGAAGGAAACCATGCCTGTAACTAGAAAACCTAGCCAACTATACCTGGCTAGTTAGAACCTGCTACTGCCATCTTACTAGCATAGCATAACTCCTAACTACATTCTAAATGCGCATGCTTATATCCAAAGACAACTGTAGCCCTCACTCTTCACCAAAGAAACTCCCCATTGCAGCAGACAGAAACCATCACAGAAAACCAATACTGTTCCAAATGCAGAGAAAAATTGATGGTGGGGAGCCCAGACCAAAGGGCTAGATCTGCAACAGAACTCCTGTACCTATGGCTAAGAGCATCTCAGAAGGGGAAAGCAGACAGATTGTAAGTGCCAAAGGACCAGGAAGTCTGACATGAGATTGGGTCTTCTATAAATCAAAGGGAGCAACACTCCTGATACCTCAACAACATGGCTTCCAACATGAGACCTGAACAAAACCAACACCAGTAGACATGTTAACATGGAAGGGGGAAATCCCCCAGGGCCCCACCCCTAGACAAAGAACTGCAAGTGACTATGGAATGCTGAGGAGGGATTATTCGTGTTTCTGAGGAATGAGCCCCATAAATGGTTATCCAACACCAAGTGATCGGCTCTGAAATCAGACAATACAAGCAACACAGAGCAGGTTGTGTTTATATATTTAATTATTTATATGTTGCTATAAGTAACAACTAAAGAAATAGAGGTCATGAATTTGAGAGGGACTGAGTACAGGAACATGGACATGGCTAGAGGGAGGAAATGCAAAGGGGGATGAATGGCATCATTATATTTTAATCATAAAAATAAAAAAATCAAGCTATTTATTTGTTTTGTATGTATGTATCCGAGCACACGTTTGCCATAGCTACAGCTGTGTGTGGTCAGAGGATAACTTTCAGGAGTCAGTTCTCTTCTTTGCTCTGTGGGTCCTGAGGATTGAATTAAAATCATCAGGTTTGGCACCAAGTACCTTTATACACCCAGTCATCCTACCTCCCTGGCCACAACTTAACCTTTTTAGAGATATCTAAAAAA
This sequence comes from Peromyscus californicus insignis, assembly GCF_007827085.1. Taxonomy (NCBI): domain Eukaryota; kingdom Metazoa; phylum Chordata; class Mammalia; order Rodentia; family Cricetidae; genus Peromyscus; species Peromyscus californicus. The sequence continues at coordinate 19,199,361 of NW_026294514.1, read as the reverse complement.
ACCTCCTAATCACTCTGGATTGGATCTTTAGCCTGGACAGTCTTATAATTTAACGCCATTTGTCCATTTGGTGAGATTAAGGATAAATGGCTATGCATTGTCAGTGAGTATTCCTCACGCCCTTATTTTTCAAAGTGACTTTTTTAGCACATCCATCTCCTCTCTCATTTTCTTATTAGCAGCTCAAGGCCAGCTGTGTGTTGATACTGTTCAGAGGTCTCAAGGTTAAGTCCACTGGATATATATATATATGAGTGTGTGTGTGTGTGTGTGTGTGTGTGTGTGTGTGTGTAATTTGCAATCTTACTACAGAAATCAGGTTCTGTGAGCTTTTCCCTTTATATGTCAAAGATCTCTTTTTCTCCAAACTTACCTCAAGGGTCTACAGCTTGTGGAATAAAGACAAGGCTGATTTTAACTGTTTTCCCAGAGAGAATTTTTGTTATTGCCCTGGCTGTCTTGAAACTCTCTCTTGTAGACCAGGTTCAGAGATATGAACTCAGAGAGATCTGCCTGCCTCTGCCTCCCAAAGTCTAATTAAAGGTATGTACCACCATGCTAGGTTAAACTGAGTTACTTAAAAAATAATCTATATACTAGATTAATGTTTCAACCTTAGCGCACTCCTCGTGCCAAAACAAGTCTCTACTGCCACAATAACAAATTAATAAAAATTTACTGATATAAAAAGAGTAATCTAATCATGTTTACGGATCTTCCATGTTAAAACTTTGAGTAGAACCCAGATAGAATAGTTTGTCTTTGCCTTGTGATTTCTGGATCTTGATATGCTAAGACTCAAAAGCATCTAAGAGTGGCTGGGTTTTTAAGGGACAGAGTCACCTAAGATATTTTCCACTCCCTGATACCTAGCAGGGAGGACCCTAGGAAAGATGCATAGATTGCCCAGTGAAGGATAAATAGATGAGATCTACATAAGCAAACTGAGGGTGAGGTGGGTAATGGAGGGCAAGGGACGGGGGATGAGAACATAGGGGAACAAGAGGTTCAAGCTGAAACAGGGGCAGAGTGGGAGAACAAGGAAAGAGATACCATGATAAACGAAGACATCATGGGGGTAGGGGGAAACAGAGAGCTAGGGAAGTTCCCAGGAATCCACAAGGATGATCCCACCTTAGACTACTGGCAATAGCCAAGAGGGTGCCTGAACTGTCCTACTCAGTGATCAGATGGCTGAATACCCTAACTGTCATCTTAGAGCCCTCATCCAGTGACTGATGGGAGCAGACACAGAGATCCATGGCAGGGTGCCAGGCCAACCTCCAAGAGTCCATTCAATGAGAGAGAGGAGGGATTCCATGAGCAAGGGACATCGAGATCATGATGGCAAAATGTACAGAGACGGCCAGCCAAAGTAGTGGAAACGCATGAACTGTGGACCAATAGCTGAGGAGCCCCCATGGTACTGGACTAGGCCCTCTGGATAGGCAAGACAGTTGTTTAGCTTACTGTTTAGGCAGCCCCCAGGCAGTGGGATCGGGACCTGTCCCTGGTGCATGAGCCAGCTTTTTGGAGCCCAGTGCCTACAGTGGGACACTTTGCGCAGCCTTGATGCAGGGTGGATGGGCTTGGACCTGCCTTGACTGCTGACTCTCCATGAGAGACCTGGCCTTGGGGGAGGTGGGAATGGTGGGTGGGTTTCGGGAGAAGGCTGGGGGGGGGGCGGGAGGAGGGAGGAGAGGGGAATCTACAGTTAGTATGTAAAATGAAGAGAAAATCTCTCAATAATAAAAAAAACGGGGTTTTTTTTGCACTCAAATGTCTGTCAAATAATGCTATTGGCTGGACCTTAGTGGCCCAGTCTGCCTGAGCACCAAGGCTTACATTGTAGATGTCACCAACTAAATCCTTCCATGAAATATATGATAAATATATCCTTCCATGGCTGCTGTTTTTGCCTTCTCTTCTGCATGGTGGCTAGATTCAAAGTATAAGTATCCCAAGAAATCAAGATGGAAATATACAACATGATGTAGACTTGAAAATTACATCACATAACATTTAGCTGTACTTTCTTCGTTTGCTGGTAAGTTCAAAGGACAGGGAACATAGAATTGCCACATGATGAGAGACAATTAGTATAGACAAAGTAGTATAATTGTACTATAATCAAAAGTTTAAAATTTTTTATTTTCTCCTTTCTCTTCCTCCCTCCAGCATCTCCCACCTACCTTCCCTCCAACCCCTCCCACACCCTTCACTCTCAAGTTATATAAAGAGAAGAGTTCAATTATCTTCAAAATATATATGAAGGAAGGAATAATTCTGTGTGTGGGTCTATGTGTATGAAGTGTGATGCACAAGAGGAGCTGGAGAGGAAAAGAGAGGGCTGTAATGATATAAACATAGTATTCATGTCTGAAATTCTCAAAAAGAATCAACAAAAATAAGAAAGAAGCATAAAAGACCTGGCTTGGACCACTGTCCTCTATTGATTCTTCTCTGATGCTACTGTATTATATGTTATATTGACCAATCTAAATTCCTTACTGGCAGGCTACTGATATTTCCTTGATAAGCAATCATGCTATCGTTTGAGTCAATTCTTTATTAGAAACATCAATTGAAATAATGGAGATAGAAAACAAAACAGACTAGAACTCAGTTCATTTATAGAAGTGAAACAAAGTTCACTTGAAAGTTTCTACTTTCCTTTAACTAAAATATTACTCTCAAGTAGCCATTGGCTTTTCTTACAACTGTTTCTCCATAAATGAAAAGGCAGGATATGATGATTGACAGTCTCATAGAGATTGTTCTGGTTATCTTTATTGACAAGACTTGGCAACAAAGTCATTCAATTATTAGAATTAGAAGTTGGATCTGACACACACAAAACACCTCCTGTTAAGTCTGAAGAACTGTAGGAATTATTATGACCTGTATTTGTCTTGGGAAGCTAGCTTTGATTCAGTCCAGTATCACAAATTCATCTACTTACATCACAAAAGGCAGGCTTTAACTCAAACAATCACAATAGAGGTGAAAGAAATGACAATTACCCAATATTATGTAACAATTTTGAATATGTATGCACCTAATATGAGAACACCTAAATATATACAGCAAGCAGTGACAGAATTGAAGGGGAAACAGATAGCATTAAAATAATATCAAAAGCAATTTCAACATCCCATTTAAAAGCAACAAGCCAGAATTATTATTTTTTTCTTACATATCATAAGGTAATATAAATTATTGGAGTTTGAAAATACTTTCAAATTATTTTATTCAAATTCTTTACTTTGTTGGAAAAGAAACTGGAGAGGCTACTTAGTTATCTTAGGTCATGCTGCTAATTACTGGAAGAACTCCTAATATGTCAAAACCTGTTATGAACATTTTGTGAAAGTGTCCTTGGAATAATTAGAGTATTTATTTGTCCACAAATTGTGATTACAACTTTCTTAGGTCTATTTTGTATGTGTGTGTGTGTTTCTTTGAAAATCGAAGTAAACTCTTACCTGTAACCATCATTTCCTGCTCCAAAAGAGATAGGACATTTAGAAAGATGACATGAGCATATGCATTAGTCAGGATTCCCAGAGGAACAGAATGGGTACAATGACTACATTTTATGAGGGAATTTATTAGACTTATGTGGCTTACATGGCATGGGCTAGGTTGTCCAACAACAACTGTCTATACTGAGAATCTAGAAACTACTTAGACCACAAGACAAGATGAATCAGTAGTCTCAACTGGCACAAACTTAGTGCTGCTGGTCTTCTCCAGACATTGGGAGGATGAAAATCTGGGTTCCAATGTCATCAAATGATGAGCATTACTGGCAGCAACAGAGTAGTTGCCGTCACTGGAAGGAGAGTAAAGGCAAGCAGCAGGCAAAGCTTTCTTGTCGGATCTTTTTATACTGGGCTGCACACAGAAAGCATACACACTCCGGAGATTTTTTTCTCATCAGTCCTTCCATTAATTACCCTAATAAACCTACTCAAATATGTGCCTATGGATATACCCCAAATCCAATCAATTTGACAAACAAGATTAACTATCATAGGACATATGGATGCATCAACTCACCCTAAATAGAGAGCCAATGTCAGACCAAAGTGAGGACATCACCAGAGTCAAACTTGGTGAGCCAAGTTTATGTGGGATTATTTACAGCAATATGGATGAGTGATTACTTTTCAAGAACAGAAATGACTCTAAAACAGTTACATCACTGAAATCCCACCTCAGCACACGTGACATCTCACAAAGCTAGAAACATGTGCTGAGGTGGGACATGGCACAGTCTGCAGGCAGCTCAACAAGTTGGACAGTGTCCCTTCCAGGTATCCCAGTTATTGTGAGCAGCTCCCAGGCAGCTCAGCTGGTGTGAGAGTGTCCCTTAGCAATCCTTACTGCTTCAACACCCTTGCAGGGATGGGGGAATGGGGACTAGTGAATCTGGTAAGTTTAACATCTTTCTGAAACTTTTTGAGTTACTTACTTCCTTAGCTTATGAGCGTCCCTGCAAAATAGAATGCTCTCCGGCACTTAAATCTGTGGTTCCCAACCTGTGGGTTGTGACCCCCTTGACAAATCTCTATCTCCAAACATATGTACATTACAATTTATAACAGTAACAGAATTACAGTTAAAAAGTAGTAAGCAAAATAACTTTATGGTTGGTGAACACCACAACACGAGGAACTGTATCAAAATATTGCAGCATAAGAAGTTTAAGAATCACTACTTTAGAACATCCTGTGTCTTAACAAGCTTTCCTCCAAGACAGAATGCTTCATCATGGAATAAATTACTATGCAACGCTCAGTGTAAAGATTTTTCAAAGACTACACTTACAATATCAATAAAAACTGTGAAACATTTTTAAAGGAATAATGGGTGATATATGGGAGGTGGGGAAAGGGAATAGGAGGAGAGAAAGGAGGAGAAACTGTGGTGAGTATGTAAAATAAATGAAAAATTAATAAAATTAAAAAGAGTGAGAGTGAGAATGGGGAGCTCTGAACACCCTTAATCTCTATAGTATTTTTTCTTTATTTATTTATTTTTTTTTTTTTGGTTTTTCGAGACAGGGTTTCTCTGTGTAGCTTTGCGCCTTTCCTGGAACTCACTTGGTAGCCCAGGCTGGCCTCGAACTCACAGAGATCCGCCGGCCTCTGCCTCCCGAGTGCTGGGATTAAAGGCGTGCGCCACCACCGCCCGGCTTTTTCTTTATTTAATGTATATAATAGAGCAGGTGTAAATGTTCTTTGAGAATGGCTAAAAGAAAACCCAGTCCTCAAACCATCTCTTTTGTTTTTTTTTTGGTTTTTCGAGACAGGGTTTCTCTGTGTAGCTTTGCCTTTCCTGGAACTCACTTGGTAGCCCAGGCTGGCTTCGAACTCACAGAGATCCACCTGGCTCTGCCTCCCGAGTGCTGGGATTAAAGGTGTGCGCCACCACCGCCCGGCTCAAACCATCTCTTTAATGAAGTGTAGGAATGGAGGATCAGAGTTTAGGAATAGGTGAGGATAGCCTCTTAACAAATACTTACAGGACACTTGCCAACAATAAAATTGAATGTAATGAACACATAGGTAATTTGCCTTATAAAGAGCCTGAACTTGCATAGTTACAGAGTCTTTTATTATTTCACTATTTAAATAATCAAAAACAGTGGCAATAATTTGTAACAAGATTTAGTTAACTTGTAATAAGAGTAAAAACTCTCTTAATCATGATAAAAATACTTCATGTTATTTCTCCACCACCCTCCTTTGGCTATTGCATCACTATAATTCTTATCAGAAAACAAATTAAATGTTTGGAAGACCTTTGTTGAATACCATCCCCCTTATCACTTACAGTACAAAAGTTTTGAGCAATGCAAGGGACATAGCAGATCTAACAAGGACAGGGCGTTGCTGGGAACTCTGTAATCTCTTCAGGTGTTATGTGTTATAGCAGAATACCTGGGATTTTTCCTTTGGGAGCTGACAGATAGGGCAAAGTCAAAAATTAACATATACAATAGGTCATTATTTTAATTTAATTATTGCTTTCAGGAATAAGGAGTTGGTGAGCAAAGTAGCTATGATCAAGTAGAAACATGGCAGTCATTTATTCTCCTTAATATTGATTGTCCCACAAAAGTAATTGGTTAAATCACCATAAAGCTGAGGGACTTCAGAAAACATGTTTACTTATGCCTACAGGCTCTCTCCATAACACACACACACACACACACACACACACACACACACACACACACACACACACATTATCCTTTGAAATCTGTAGACTAGAGATAACAGGAATGTCTCAATTTTGTAATCCTTCTTTGAGTTCATCTGCAATTATTTCACAGTTTATGAAATACAACAAGAGACAATATCTTCCGGGTCTTACCATTCAACTACAAATTTAATCTATGCTAACCCTATTCATTTTCCTCCAACAACAAGCTAATCAAGGACAGAAGAGGAGGAAAGAAAGCCTGCAGGTGTCTCCAGGGAACAGAGGATGAGGAATGGAACTGAAACCTGGTCTGTTCCCAAAGCAACTTCCTGGAGTAATGTGCCCCCTTGAGAAGCTTTGTGCAATCTCATGAGGTCCAGGAGCAACAGCAACAACAAAACAGCATTAGGTACTGAGATGGAATTTCTCTCTTGAGCCTCTCACCTGACCCTTTGCTGGGAGGGCCATAATGGTGGTCGTTCTTATTACAGTGGGAAGGAAGCCTGTTAGCTCCTCTCCTGTGTCTTTGGAGCAGCTGGTAGTAACTGTGAATAGATATATATGTACATATATATATGTCTATGAATAAAGATGTTGGGAAAAGATCACCTAACAACAGGAAGACACAGTGAAGAATTGGTCAGCAAAAGCAAAGTATACAAAGAGGGAATTGCAAAGAAGATAACACATTAAAAGATATATTTTGCTCTTATACTGTCTGGAAAAACCAAACAAAAAGATATATTTTGTGTTTGTTCAAACTCTTCTGTGGTTGGCAAAGAACTGAATGTGACACGTCATGTCTTAAAGTGCTCAGGCAAACCTTTGGCAGGAAGGAAGTCTCAATTCATAATTTAATTAAATCTATTATTAATGCACAGGCAGCCTCCAGCCTCTGCCATCAAGATAACAATAATTTCCCATTGGCAGCTTTCTGGTTTGGTAAGAATGACATTTGTACCTTCATGATAAAATTATTTAAATGTACCTTTAAAATTTTCCTGTCTCAGAAAGCTACATCATTTTTATGACTATGAAAATTTGATTTTTTTTTTTGGAAAGGAAATTTCCCAACTCTTCCTTATATATTTTTCCCCCAGGGATAACATCTAATTTGAAACTATAGATGACTTATAAAATGAAATATTGTGTTGAGGAAAGAAGATGCTTAATGCCAAAGCAGATCAGAGCTCAAATAAATGAATCAAAATGCACATGTGTTAAGGCGATTCAAAGTGATTGGTGAGTTTAAGTCCAAGTTTTGTTCACATAAGAGAAACATAATGGATGGGGGTCCCTCTGGACAGATGGCTCAATGGTTAAGAGCAAATACTGCTCTTGTAGAGAACAGGATTTGGTTCAGTCCCCAGCAAATATGTTGGGTAGCTCAAAGCTGCTTGTAGCTCTAGCTCCATGGAGTCCAACATGTCTGTCTTCCCTGGATACCCGTGCTAATGCATGCACAGGCAGACACACACACACACACACACACACACACACACACACACACACACACACACACACACATGCACACACACACATTCATGACTTAAAATAACAAAAATAAATCTGAAAATAATATTTAAAAGAGAAATACAGTGGGCAAACACATTCGTAGCCAGAGATAGACATGTTCTGAAGAGCTGAACTGAAGTACTCACGTCGGCACAGCCAGCTTTTCCCTCACTGTGCCATCTCTTCAGCCTCTTATCGTATTTCTGAGACATAAAGATCTTGGGTTTTTACAGTAATTAAACAATCTTTTCCCAGCTAATCACATCATCTTATTACTTATTTTCCAGTTGTCTCCTAAGTATAGTCATTTAGTTGCGAGGCAGTTAAAAAAACCTCATTTGGAATAAATGGAGATATAGAACAGTGTCTTACACAAGGACCAGTCAGTTACGAGGTAGATGAAGCAAAGTCGAGTGTTCTAATTCCCAATGTAGTGTCTAATCTCTTAGCAATCCTTTTACTTAGCGCAGTGGTTCTCAACCTTCTAAGGCTGCAGCCCTTTAACTTAGGCTCTCACGTGGTGGTGACCCCCAACTGTAAAACTGTTTCATTGCCACATCATACTGGACTTGTGCCACTGTTATGAATAGTAATGTAAATATCTGATATGCGGGCATCTGATACGCGACCCAAGGGGGCGGCTATCCACAGGTGGAGAACCATTGATCTAGATGCTAGCTCTGAATACTCCTTTTGTTAAGAGAATTGCAGATACTTGAAGCACATTCATTTCTGCCAAAGTAGACTTTGTCACATGGGAGTTTGGCAAGATTTTCTTACTCAATAAAATGCCACAATAACTAGCTTTGGAGGTCCTTGGTGCAGAGGCGACGCTTAGCGGTAGCTTTCTCCTCCCCATCTCCTCCCCTGAAAAACAGAGCTGCAGAACTTGAAGACATATTTCAGGAGTGGAGACCCATTAAGCAGGCAAGAGACATAGAAACTGAGGTGGGAAGACTAGCTAATCAGATGAATCCCATCTGCTCCAGAGAATTTGAACCCTATATAATTGTTTTAAAAGAAAGACACTTATATGTAATAACTACATGAGGCTCTCAGTATACAGTTTTCAATTTATGTTAGTATTTGATGACATATAAATATCTAAACACTGAAAAACACATTAATATTTAGAAAATACCAAGGTTTCTGGTATAAAATATTCAGTTATATTACAGAGAATAGCATACCCATGTACATCCTGGAGTGATCTTAGATGGAAATTTTTATTACTTTGTTTATATTTTGTGCTTTATTCATTACTCATTTGTAAATAAATATATCCCCTGCTCCTACCCATATTTAAATTATGAAACTTAATACTAAATGCTATCAAATCTAAAATGTCTTTACTTTAGCCAAAGAAATAGATTATTATATATTCAATTTATAGATATGCTATCTGTTTATAATATTTCATTTAATTCACTCCCATTTCCAAGTGGGACATAAGTTCTGTGAAGAAGAGATATTATTCGTTTTTATTTCCACAGATCTACCCCAAAGAGCCTGTCTTGAATGAAAAGAAACACTATGGTCGGTCGGTCTTGAGCCAGGTAACAGACCACACAAGGATGACAAGGGGAGAGGCTTGGTGTGACCGCGAAGTGCTTATGTAGTCACTGTGATGGCTGGTGTCAGTGTGTGCTCTTCATGACGCTGTGTGGGTGGCTTGATGATGACCACTTGACAGAGACAGGGATCTTTCCCAGGGTCTGTTCACAATGACCTAATATTTTACAGAAATAGAGTGATTTCTATTCTAAATTCCCACTCCTTGGTTGTGTCAAAATCATGCTGCAAGCCAAAGCATGCAGAGGAGTTAGTTAAACTCTGGGATTCACTGATATTTTCTTTTCTGTCATGGTTAATCTTTCTTTATCCTTCTCAAGATTCTTACTCGAGTTCATCTCTAGTTTTATATTTTCCTCTATTTACTTTCTTTTGCTCTCTCTAATAATCCAAAAACATAACAAATTTTTAAAATAAGCGAAGTGGGTATGGCCAATTGTGGTGGTGCAAGGAGGCAAGAGAATGTGAAGTTTCAAGTCCATGTGGGCTACTGGACATCATGTCTCAAAGATAAATGAATAAATAAACAAGTAAAATTTGGAAGTTGTTTTACATTATATTTTAATTTTATGAATGTAAGTTTTTCTTCCTACAAATTATCTTACAATGGTAGCCTAATTTCATTTACACTGTATAAAATGAGATTGTTTTTCCAGGAAGGTATGCTTTTCACATATGTCTGTGTACTTTAGTGTACATATGTTTGTGTGTGCTGTGATTTAAGAGTCCCCATCACCAGAGCTGGTGTTCAAAACTCATTATGAGGTTTTAAGAGGAGGGATCTTTAAGATGCAATTGGATCATGAGGACTCCGTCTTGATTAATGGGTTAATCTATTCACGGATTAAAGAGTTAATGATCTATCCTGGGTGGTAAAAATTTATAATGTCTCTGTCTCATAGTTCACACCTCTTGTCAAGTGATGCCCTATAACACCTTGAGACTGTAAAGTTCTCACCAGAAGAAGTCCTTTGGCAGATATGACCTTTTGACATTAGACTTCCTAGCTTCCAGAACTGTGAACTAAATGAATTTCTCTTCTTAATAAATTGCCTAGTCTATGATAATAGATGTTAATCATTGTTTCCAAACTTTACATGCCTGTCAGAAAACTTAAGCATATAAAAGAATACTTTAGGAACAGCTATTGTTAAACTGGATATGAGAAGGTTGTGTCAGAAGCCCACTTTAAGACACATTAATGTAAATGTTTATTAGACATTTAATGGAGATGTGAATATTTACTTAAGAACTATTGATTTGGAGTCTGAGCGTGAAATTCAATTTGGAGAAAACCATCATGATAGCTAGATGAGCTCATCAATGGAGATAGGATAGACAGAAAAAACATCAGCTGTAAAGAATGATCCCAGGAATACATCAATATTGATAGAACAGAAACACCAGAGGAACTATCAAGACAGACAGGGCCGGGTGTAAAAGAAGACATGGAAGAATTTAGAAGAACTGTACCTGGAAGTTGTAGAAAGCACAAAGGTCCTTGTGTCCACACACATACACTCAGAAAACTTAGGATGTTAGCACACAGGGTGTTCATTCAAGGGAAGGAATTCAACACCTGTCATCTTCCCAGAAGACTGAGAGTGAACTTGCATTCTAGCCTGGAGACCTTTGCTCTATCTGTGTGGCCAGAGACCTGACCTCATCTTCCCCAGACTATTACCATAAGCTTGTTTTTCTCAGTCAATCTACAGAACCTATCTTTCTGTATGGTGTCACATCACATGTATCTTACAAAGAGCTTGGATATAGACACATCTGATATGTGATATTTATTCAGCTTATTTTGTTCCTCAAAGAGATTCATGTATGTTTTAGTGTGCACACAGGATTGAATTAATTTTCTCCAGAAAAGATTTTACCCTGACTGTCATCGTAGAGCCTTCATCCAGTAACTGATGAAAGCAGATGCAGAGATTCATGGCCAGTCTTCAGACAGAACTCCAGGAGTCCAATCGATGAGAGAGAGGAGGGGTTCTATGAGCAAGGGACATCGAGATCATGATGGGAAAACATACAGAGACGACCAGCCAAAGTACTAGAAACTCATGAACTGTTGACCAATAGTTGTGGAACTCCCATGGGACTAGACTAGGCCCTCTGGATAGGTGAGACAGTTGTTTAGCTTGAACAACTGTCCACCTGGTCCATGAGAAAGCTTTTTGGAGCCCAATGCCTATGGTGGGACACCTTGTGCAGCCTTGGTGCAGTGGGGAAGGGCTTGGACCTGCCTCAACTGAATATACCAGGCTTTGCTGACTCCCCATGGGAGACCTTGCCTTAAAGGAGGTGGAAATGGGGTGAAGGGTTTAGGGGGAAGGAGGGGTGGGAGGAGGGGGGAGAGGGAGATCTGTGGTTGGTATGTATAATGAATAGACAATTTCTTAATAATAAAAAATTTTAAAAAGATTTTACCAAATTGTGTTATTTTAAATATGCCTAAAATAAACTACTTGGAGTCAGACTCCTGAAGTTTGAACCAACACCAGTTTCTTAGTTGTGTTGAACCAAATTGGCTTCTTGCCTTCTACAGATAGTCACTAATGGCTATGAAGGATTCAGAGACCCTGCGGGAAATCAAGTGAATAACATCAGTTCAAATATGAGTAGCTATTTATATAGAATACTGTTGTCCTGTCTGCTTCTATAGAATTTTTAGATACTTTAAACCTTATTATATTCTGAACTAATTAAAAACACATATGCTGAAATTACTCTTTATTAAAAATATATTTAAAACTTTTTAAAAATAGGAATATAAATAGCATTGTAGATATGGATATATGTAATATCCTCAGGGAATGTGAGATATGATTAAAGATCTCAGGCTCTGAATATTCTCTATTATGTGCAATGAAGGATAGACAAGAATGATGAACATGATGTGCAATGAAGACTTCATTGTATCGGTATACTTGTCATCTTCAAAGACCATTTCATAATGTAGCTATTCTAGGTAGGAAAGGAAGGATATTTTTGCAAGTGCAATGTCATGGTTAGTTTTACCACTGAGATTTTTAGAGATTTCAGTTATTTTGTGTCAATCAGAGGCAACTATTTTAGATTAGATTAAAACCAGATCCAGCTACTTAACTGTGGCTTGCAACTTGTGTGGAGTCACATATCTAAATGTGGGGGTCGTGAAAAGTTTGGCAGTATTAAAAGTCTTCTAAATGCACAATGACAAAATTCCAAGTCATTTTAATTCAAATTCAAACTCATGATGTCTCCACAGTGCCTCTGGCAGTGCTCACCTGTGTTGTTATCAGGCAACTTCACGGCAACCCTGGTTCTGAACACACAACGTGCACACTTGACCCTGAGCCTGCCATCACACCACACAGCAACAAACTCTTGAAGCTCCTCAGCTCAGCCTGGAGAATGCTAACCTGCAGTGTTTTTAGATGTAGGTTCCAAGTGCATAAGCCAGACATTGGGAGGGACTATCCAAGGGTAAGACCACCACAGACAACCCAATGTGTGATCTGTTGGCCCTGACCGCACAAAGGCTGTGCCCAGGGCTAGAAATCTGGAAGGAACACCTAAAGTCCAGGCTGAAACCAGAAGGACAGCAAGAAACTTCGTTCAGACTCTGTGCCCCAGACAAACCTCTTTGCTTAACTCACACTCCTCCTTTATTATTACCCAGTGCCAACTTAGAAGGATGCTCTGTCTTGCTCTGTTCTTATCTTCCTGCTTCCTCATTTTTTCTTTCCTTTCTTTTTTCTGTAACTATTATTTTCTATTTTTCCCATTTTATTTTATTTTTTAATGTCACAATTTTATTAAGGCTCTACTCCATGTAAAAATGATAGCAATGTCTTTATCAAATATTTATGTTAATTTTCCTTCATAGAATGAGACAAGATACAATATCAATAAACAATAGCATTCAAAAGTCTAGGGACTCTTACTTTGCCTATAATTAAAGTAGCTATGTTATTAAACGTTAAGATAATAACTTGTATCTTACATTTTAAGATAAATTTTAATTTGTAGCCATAACATTAAAAATAAGAATTATTGCCTATCTACCTGTGTTCTTCTCTTTTCATTACTGATTGAGAATTTTATACATGCATATGTTTTGACAAAATCCACCCCCTATTCCCTCCCCTCTAATTTCATCCCTATTCCCTGTCTACTTTTCCCTCCCAACTTCATGTGCAACTGTGAGCTGATGATCAAGACATACTGTGTGTCTTCCACCTATCCTGTACCCTAAAAAGACTAGAACTCATCCAGGGATTAATGAATTTGGAAATCAGAGTCTGAAGATGGACACCTACCCTTCAGGGTAGACAACGCTCTCCAAAGCCTTGAGAATTCTCAGTGAAAATCCTCAAAATGTCAAATGGACATCAGTGAAAATGATGACTCAACCATACATAGCTCCATAGCTGACATGAAGACTGCAGATTGAAACAAGAGGGTCTCTCAAGTCAGCATGGGAACATGAGAGCCGTTTGTTGTTCCCAACTCCAGCTTATATAACTGTGGCTGAAAGTTTTCCTGTGCTCGCCAGGCATCAAGGTCCCACAGTCACTTATAAAATCTCTGTGTCCCACCTGGTCCTGTAACTGCTCAGACCCAAGCAAACACACACAGGCTTATATTAATTAAAACTGCTCGGCCATTAGATCAGGCCTACCACTGACTAGCTCTTACACTTAAACTCAGCCCATTTCTGTTCATCTATAAATCACCATGTTTTCCATGGCTTTACCTGTGTGCCATTACATGCTGAACCTTCCTCTCTTCCCAGAGTTCTCCTTGCCTGCTTACCCCGCCTATACTTCCTGCCTGGCTACTGGCCAATCAGCGTTTTATTTATCAGCCAATCAGAGCAACACATTCACAGCATACAGAAAGACATTCCCCCATCACACAACATCAGCCACAAAACACAGAAGTGGTCATCAGAGCTTTACTCTGTCTCTAGATGGCTATACTGGCTCCCTTGAGGGAGAAACACAAACTAAATTTAATTGTTAGGGTCACCATGCTAGGCACCCCTTTGGGACTAATTCACTTTAGGATACACATATTTCATTTTTTCCTCAACTTTGCTTTATTTTGATCCAGCTTTTCCTTGTCTTTAAAGAGAATTTTTTCTAACCACCATCTCTCTAACACTTTAGTTGTATATCTCTTCTAGCATTCACTCATATAATTTTTCTGTACAAATAGCTATTTTCTGCACAAATAGCATTTCATGTTTTCCTTTTAAAAGAAAACATAATATTAAAAATACTGTTAAAATTATTGGTATTTTTATCATCTCAATTTCTGCCTGGACACTTATTTTCTATGGGTACAATCATATGTACACAGTGCACTATATTTTATCATGTTCATACCATCTCATGTAATAGAAGCAATTATCGATATTCCATGAGTGACCTTTAATGATATAATGATAATTTATCATGCAATTATGGCACACTTCTGCTAGTGCTAGATACCATTTTCCCCCAAAATATCTACTGACATATTGTGTGGGTACTTATTAAACATCTACTGAACTTATGGTGGATCTATTGCTCTATATTATTTCATGTTAAATATCAACAATTTTAAACCCAATGTCTTCTTTAATAGAAAATGTGTGTTAACACTCCCCCCTCCCAATTGCTATTCAGAAGTGAAAAAAAATCATATATAGTTGTAGACAGATTTTCTTTGGGTCACTAGTTCACAAAAAAATGACCCAGAGACTTATTATTAATTTTAAAAACTTTAGCTATAGCTTAGGCTTGTCCCTCTGGCTCTTATAACTTAAATTAATCCATTTCTATTCATCTATGTGTTGCCACAGGACTCATAGCTTTTACCTCTCCTCCTGCATGTCTTGCTTCCTCTGCATCTGGCTGTCGACTCCACCTTTCTCCTTCCCAGAGATCTCTCTGTCCAAAAGTCCCTGCTATACCTCCTGCCTAGCTATTGACCTTTTAGCTTTGTATTAAACCAATCATAGTGATGTATCTTTATACAGGGTAATCAAGTATCTCAGAACATATAGTGTGTTTGCATACCTAACCTCTAAGCTTCAAAGTGCCAAAGGAACCTTACCTTGCCTTCCACTAGATGTAAAAATCTCCAGACACACACTAATTTGTTTAAATTTGTGTGTACCTCCTAACCCAGAAAACAAATTCCGTAGAGAGCCATGCACAGCCGCGCCTCAAAGATGGCGCCGGTGTCTGGCTTCCGGCTTCCGCCTTCCCGATGGCAGGTGTTCTCTGGAATAAACAACTCCTTATTTGGCTTGGGCGTGGAATCTGGCTTGCTTGCGTATGTCTGACCCTATCGGCATTGTCCACGTGGCACTACGGGGTTGGTTGCCCAGTGGCTATAAAGGGTGTGGGCTGGCTTTCCCCGGAGTCAGAAGATGGCTTTCCCTGGGGTCAGAAGATTGTTCAAGGTTCCTGAATAAACTGCTTGGAGAAGAGCCTGGTGTTGCGTCTTCCTTGCTGGTCGAGGCGGACGCGACAAAATTCCAACCACAGCTCCCATACTGCTTAAGAAAACTCATTTCTCTGACAACTGGAGAACTAACAAACTTCTTTCTGCCAAACTTTCCTACTTCTCAAAAAGAAAAAAAAAAAAAATCCAGAAGATATTTCTACGGTGCTTTAGTGGTGGCTGAATCAATACATTTTTTTCTTGAGTCATACTTAAATTATCATGAGAATAGTTTGAGCTCTGTTCAAATGACCTGAATAAAAAGATAAAGATAGCAGGCTAGTAATAACAGCTACCTTTTGTCCTTCATACAGAAATAGTCACATTTATCTTCTCTCTTTGTCTGTTGTCAATGGTGATATCTACTCTTTGTGCCCAAAGAGTTTTTGTTATTGCTGTGGTTCAGTCTGTAGTTCCTCCTGCTGTGTGTTATTTCACTGATATTATAGAAAAAAGTTTCTGTTTGTCAAAGGTGAAGGCATAGCTTCTATATTTCTGTGTATGGTATACAGAGATACACAGGTATAGATATCGATGTCTATATATTCATATTAAACTTATAAATCTTAGACTAAAAATGCAGAAAATGGTTTTTGAATAACAAAACACTCTCTCACTGGGAATGAATAAGACAATCACAATTAGTCCTTAGTGAATTGCAATGTATTCATAATAACCACAACACAAACATAGAAACTATTTAAAAAATCGTATTGTTCACACTCATCCTGGTGACTTTAATGAAAAATCAATGTTATCAGTAAAACAAGTGACAGGTGCACTATGAAAGAATGACACAGTTTTATAATCCATCTTCATTTGTGAAATGTAATTTTGTTCTGGGTTGATTTAATTTGTTTCCACCAAGAATGACTCAATAACAAACACCAGTTCATTGTAAGTATGGGGTAAATCACATAAAGAATGTTTCAACCTGAGCTATCACACAGATTCTTTAACTAGTTTTGTTGCTATTATAATTAACTTTTTTTAAACCTGTTTCAAATTTAAGATGGACTTTTTTGAGATTATTGGGGAAAAAAATGTTCCAAGTTTCACATAATAGCAATGGTCATTAAAATATTCCATCAAAAAACAAAACCCCAAGTCTTGGAGGATGAGAACAAGAGGATCAGGTGGGGAGAGGAGATGAGGTTGATAGAGGGAATTAAAAAAGAAACAGCTAGAAACCTAGTGTATTGGAAATCTCCTAACATATATGAAGGCATTCCTAATGAAGCCTCAAAAAAAATGGGGGAGACAAAGTGGCAACTGGCCATCTCTTGTCACCAAATGAAGGTTCTCATACTGGGATTGGCTTACATCCAGTTGAGTTGTTGGCTGAAGGGGTCCCATGAAAACAGCCAAGATAATTGGTTGTTCTGCCTACATAAAACTTTCACCCTTATGTTCTGACATCTTTGGAATGGGAAGGTACTTGCAGACTATCAAAAGAGAAATGTAAATACCAACCCAGCTACAACCACTTTGATATAAATGCTGTCCTTCCTGCAAAATATGTTAGGGTAGCCGGGCGGTGGTGGCGCACGCCTTTAATCCCAGCACTCGGGAGGCAGAGCCAGGCGGATCTCTGTGAGTTCGAGGCCAGCCTGGTCTCCAAAGCGAGTTCCAGGAAAGGCGCAAAGCTACACAGAGAAACCCTGTCTCGAAAAACCAAAAAAAAAAAAAAAAAAAAAAAAAAAATATGTTAGGGCAATGGTGACAGAAAGCTTGTGGGAGTAACCAATTCATGTCTAATGTGACTTAAGGTCCACTCCACAAGATGGAACCCATACCTGACACTGCTAGGGTGACCAAGAACTAGAGACTAGATAGCCCAGAGACCTACAGTAAAACCAAATACTATTGGTCCAAAGAAGAAAAAAGTAGTGATAAAATTATTCTTAATGATATTCTGCTATATTCATAAATCTGTGCCTTATTTACTCATCATCAGAGAAGCTTCCTTCTGCAGCAAATGGGAGCAGATACAGAGGCCCATAGACAGACATGTCTCTCTCTTCTCTCTTCCCTCTCTCTCTCTCTCTCTGTCTGTCTCTCTCTCTGTCTGTCTCTCTCTCTCTCTGTCTCTATCTCTGTTTCTCTCTCTCTCTCTCTCTCTCTCTCTCTCTCACACACACACACACACACACACACACACACACACACACACGGAGGGGTGGGTCTTAATGGGAATTTTCCACCAAAACCCTCCCCTCAGAGCTCATTGAACCCCACAGAAAAGGTGGCAGAGAGACAATATAAGAGCCAGAGGGAATGGAGGACACCAGGAAAACAAGTCTCTTTGAATCGAATGAACAAAGCTCACATGAACTCACAGAGACTGAAGCAGCAAGCACAGGGCTGACATGGGTCCACACCAGGTGCTCTACATATATATTACACAGTATTTTTTATGGGACACCTGAGTGTGAGAATGAGTAGGTCTCTGATTCTTGTTCCTTCTCTTGGGCTCTTTTTCTTCTGCTGCCTTGTCCAATTTCAATGTGATAGTTTTTGCTTCATCTTATTATATTTTATTTTGTCATGTTTGGTTGTTATCTCTTAGAAGCCTGTTCTTTTATAATTGAGAGACAAAAAGGGAGTGGATCTGAATGGGAGGGGAGGTAGGAAGGAACTGGAAGGAGTAGAGAGAGGAGAAACTATAATCAGGATATATATTATATGAGAAAAGAATCAATTTTCACTAAAAGGGGGATGAAATAAAACACCTGAAGTCATAACCAAACAACTTACTGATAAGTGTAGGGAGGTTTGTGAAACTCCTATCTACCCTTTGATTACCTTCCACCCTGAGAAAACAGACGGCTCTTTGAAATGAAGTTTGAAATTGTCCTATTCCTTTTCTTGGCATAGGATGTCTATCGTATGATCTGAAGTCACATGTTGCTAGCTAACCTTACCTAGTTGTCCTCTGTTTCTCCCACTGCCTTCCAGTGACTATCTGGTCCAATCCAGGAGTTAACAATAATAGGGTGCTACTCCCAAGGGATGTGGTACTAGGTACCATTTTGCAATACAAGAATAAATACACAAAATTAAACTCTTAATTGTTTAAATTAAATACATCACTTTTCATCTAAAGAATAAAAGTATCACCCATAGCATTTAGAACTATGCAAATTAGCCAATGCAGACAGTATCCCTAGTTCTCATGGGACAAAAGAATAAAACTGCAAAGGCTGTCCAAAAAGTACTGATTTTTTTATAACAACAATATGTTGAAATTAGAAACACCTTTGGTAATATATTTTGACAGAAGTGAAAAATACAGTTTCCTTCTGTGATTATAAAAATATATAAACAAAGAGAAGATGCATCTGTAACATCGTACATGGTTCTATATTGGCAAAGCATCCCCAGCAGAACCATAGCCCCAGAGTTTGAAACCAAATTTGTTGAACTATCAAAGCACTCAGGATGAAGGTAATACAGCCAGTGAATGTCACGTCCTGTTTCTATAAAACCTATCAAACGTACTTTTTTTATCTGGTATTAGCTAAAACCTTGTATTGATTGATTGAAGTAGTCACATGCTTCCTGACATTCAACTAAGAAAGTGGAGGCTTGCATTTCCATTTAGTTTGGAAGAGGTAGGATGCAGTCATGTGAACCTTTTCGTTCAAATGTAGTGAGATGAATTTGAGAGAAAATGCCCACAGTGTCTGTGTAACTCACCTGGGGACCTGAACATATAGAGACAGATGTTGATCATCTTGCGATGATATGTGCCCTTCAAATACGAGGGTGAAAACTATGAAATGAGATTAGACCTGAACACAGAACTGCCGTGTTAGCAACAGACGATGATGCAGCCTTTTCTCAGGAAAATGATAATGTGAAATCATTGGCTGATACAAAACCATTCGAAGTTTGCACATAAAAGATGAAGTCCAAAGTGTTATCACACTGAGGCCATTAGTTAACAAGAATATCACATTACTCATCTGAATTTTGCAACATTTATACTGTCATCTTCTTAAGGAACTTAAGAGTTAACTCAGTTCTTCCTTATAAACTAGTGTTCAGTTCTGTATTTGTTGGATTAGATACCATTTTTTAAATTTTTCATCAGGATGCATAAGTTTCGTTTCCCAAATCACATACATCTGTCTTTCCAAGGACTGCATTAGTTTTCCCATGTAGGTCTCTACATTGCCAGCTATTAGGCTGAGTGCATGAGTTACAGACCAAACCCTTGTTCCAGAGCTGAATACTGCATACCACAATACTGATATGCACCATCATTATCACAATCAAGTGGAGCTGGGGGTATTGTCACAATTTTCTCACTTCATGCAGTATGTTCTTGATGTCCATGTGATCTCTGGGATCCTAGAGGAAAACAACATTTTCTCACTCAAAAGCAAAATAATACTATTTCAGAAGGAGAAAAGGCTAGTCGAGGCTAATGGTTTTTTTCCGTATAATTCCAAGTACTCAATTGACAAATCTACACTGAGAGAAACTACAACACAGGCCTCCTTCTTTGTGAGTCTTTGTGGCAACTGTTGCTGTTACTTTACTAGAGGAAATCTTCTGCCATGATTAAGACACACTCATTCTAAGCTTGGAAATGCTCTGACCTGGAGGTTAGAGCACAAGCACTCAAACAGATGTTCATAAGCACTCAAACAGATGTTCATGAGCACTTAAACAGATGTTCATGAGCACTTAAACAGATATTTACCATCACAGGAAAAGTTGGTCTCGCTCCAAAAATTTTGTGACGTTGAGCCCATCATTGCATAGTGGCTAGACATATTTTCAGAGACATTGGTCAGAGAAAATTAACTTGTATTAATCTTGTTAGAGATCTTTTTTTTTTTTTTTGCTGCATGGCTGGGGAAGAAAGTGATTACATGATAAAGAACTGATTGATAACTCATGCTAAAACCCAAAATAACTCCATGTCTCCATTATTGCAAACATGGATGTGTTACCTACTCTCCCACCACTATGGCCATTGCCTGATGGAAACAACATAAAGGAAAAAGGACTTAATGGGGTTGTAACTTCAGAAGGTTCAGCCCATGGTTCCTTGACTCTATACACTTGGCAAATAATGATGGCAGTGAGATCACGTGGCAGCTGCTGTTGCTCCATTTCTGGTGGCAAGAATGCAGAAAGAAGGGGAATGTGGGAAGAGGCCAAGGTCGAAATAGTTCCCAGCACATAAGAGCTTTGCTCTATAATTCAGTCTGTCTATAATCCAGTATAATCCACCCAATCCTCTTGTCTTGACTTCCTTAGCTCTGGAATTACAGTTCTGTATTACCACTCCAAGTTAAACATCTTTTAAATAAAGATTTATTTTTATTATTGTTATTTATGTGTATGTGCCTGGATGAGTGAAGTCCACAGGTGTGTGGGTGCTCATGAAGACCCAAAAAGGGTGTACAATTCCTTGAAACTAAAGTTACAGGAAGCAGTAACATAAAACTAAAAATAAATAAATAAATTTATGTCTTCAACTCATCTGCAATTCCATCTTTTCACCACATCCAAAAAAAGTCATCATATTACAAATCTAGTAAGTAACTAATTTGTTAATTAAATCGGAGCTGCCATTATCTCTCTCTCTTTCTCTCTGGAAACTACATTGCATAAACATTCAGAGGTGAATATGTTAATTCCCTAGATAATTTTTAATACAATGAATTCTAGATGATTTATTTATTTGTTTGTTTGTTTGACTTTTTGAGACAGGGTCTCACATAGTCCAAGCTTGCTTCAAATTTGCTAAGTAGCAGAGGATAACCTTGAACTCGTGTCTTCCTGTCACCACTTCCCAAGTGCTAAGATTACAGGAGTACACCCCCCATGCTGAATTCCCTAGGTGTTTCAGTGAAGTTTACAACCAAAATTATCAATCAAACCCATCTGCCATCAACTTAACATGTAAACAAATACATTATTATAAACCATGGTATTCTACTTTGGTTCCTAAAAGTCCATTTAACAATACAGAATACACTCAGCCTAAATCCAAAAGTCTCCATAGTCTTAAAAACTCCAACATTATTTAAAACTCTAAATTCAAAGTTTCTTCTGAAATTCAAGGCAAATTCCTAGCTATAATCCCTGAAAAAAAACAAAACAAATAAGGTACATATTTTGTTTCTGACATCTCCAATGTAGCTTAAGCTTTAACACAGTTTCATGTATCAGCTTCTTAGGAATATTTAATAAAGAATAAGGTTCTGGTACTTAAGTCCTGGCCTCCCAGACATTCCTTTGAAATCATTGTGGGACCTTCCTGGACCTCAACTCTTTTTGTTTGTTTGTGGTTTTGTGGGGGGTGGAGTTGCTTTTGTTTTTGTTTTTGTTTTGGAGGGTTTTCTGTTTTGTTTTGTTTACTTTTCAGGATAGGGTTTCTTTGTATAGCCCTGGCTGTCCTGGAACTCTCTCTGTAGACCAGATTGGCCTTGAACTCAGAGATCTATCTGCCTCTACCTCCAGAGTGCTGGGATTAAAAGACACTTTGCTCAGCCTGGGTGAGGGGAGGAGGGGACTGGACCTGCCTTGACTGAATCTACCAGGCTGAGCTGAATCTCCAGGGGAGTCCTTGCCCTGGAGGAGATGGGAATGGGGGGTGGATTGGGAGGAGGGGGCACGGGAAAAGGGAGGACAGGGGAATCCGTAGCTGATATGTAAAATTAAATTAATTATAATTTTTTTAAAAAAAAAAGTGTAAGACACCACCACCCCAGACCTCAACTCCTATTTCTGCATGCCTATAAAAAAAATTACATAGATTATATCTAGGTCTACTGTAGCATGATCTGAGAGTATGTAGATAGAGCTCTCCAAACAGACAAATAATATTTGTGTTCCATGCAAATGTTTGCCAAAAGTGACCTCAACAGAGAAGGACTTCAATAATCAAGTAGCGGGATGACCTATTTCATGGAGAGTAATCAATTTATTTCCCTATCCATCCCTGACATTCCTCAATAGGCCTATGGAAAAAACGGCCATGGTCTCAATGATGGAATTTATGGATAGATTCAGTAATACTGACTTCCACTCATGTAGTCTGACTTGGCCACAGTTGCTGCTGAATGACAATTTGCCAAAAACAAAGACCAACACTGAGCCTTAACATAGCACTATTTTCCAGGGTGATCAGCAAGTGACCTGGTAGTAGCTTGAGTACATTAGTCTTCTTCCATTGTGAAAATCCAAATACTTGGTCCTTATTACAGCATACTTATTTGATGTATGGATTTGCTTTTCCTTTACATAATCCTTTTGCCAAAACTACCATCCATGAACTTACAGAATAACTTACCCCCCATCATGATATTCTAAACAACATTGTTTCTGACCAAGAAACTCACTTCATAGCCACAGAAGTATAACAATGGGTCATACTTATGGAATTTACTAGTCTTACCACATTCCCTATCATCATGAAGCAGCTGGCTTAATAGAATTGTGGAATTGTGTTTTAAGACACAGTTTCAGTGCCAACTAGCAAATTAGAAAGGGTCTTTGGAAGGCTGTATATGTTTGAATCAGCCTCTAACATTCTTTCCTCTATACCTAGGATTCATTAAGAATAGAAATCAAAGAGTGGAGATGGGAATGGTACCATTAACTCTCATTCATAGTGAGCCACTAACAAATTTGCTTCCTATTCCTGCAAACTGTGTTCAACTGGCCTGGGAGTCTTGGTTCTAGAGGAAGGAGTGCTTCTGCCAAGAGACACAACCAAAATTCCACTGAACTAAAAGCTAAAACCTCCCTCTGGCCACCTTAAGCTCCTGGTGCCCTGGAGTCAACAGATTGGAGAATGAATTAGTGTTAGGGAGACTGATTGGTTTAGATTACCAGGTGGAACTGAACCCCTGCTCCACAGTGGAGGTGATGGAGAGTATGCCTGGAGTACAAAAGATACTTTATGGTGTCATTTAGTGTTACCATGCCCTGTCATGAAGGTTGAGGCAACTACAATGAACTAATTCAGGATGGATGAAAATCCCCAAACCCTCTAGGAATGGAGATATGGTCACTTCTTCATGGAAAGAACCAAGACCTGCCTGTTTGTGGTCAGGGAACACGAAATGAGCATATAAGGTAACTATAAATACCACTAAGATCTTGTAAACTAGTTAAAGAAACAGAGATGTGATCATCATACATATTTCTGTCCTATTTTGTTAAGAATACATTTGTTCTGGTGATGGGATGGCCAAACACCCTAATTGTCGTGCTAGAAACCTCATCCAACTACTGAGGGATCTGGATGCAGAGATCCATGACTAGGCCCTGGGTGGATCTCTGGGAGTCCAATTAGTGAGAATGAGGAGGGTTTATATGAGCGAGAATTGTTGAGACCAAGGTTGGATAAAGCACAGGGACAAATAGCCAAATGAAGGGAAACACATGAACTATGAACCAATGGCTGAGGGGTCCCCACTGGATCAGGCCCTCTGAATGGGTGAGACAGTTGATTGGCTTGATCTGTTTGGGAGGCATCCAGGCAGTGGGACCGGGTCCTGTGTTCATTGCATGAGTTGGCTGTTTGAAACCTGGGGCCTATGCAGGATTGCTTGGCTCGGCCTGGGAGGAGGGTACTGGGCCTACCTGGACTGAGTCTACCAGGTTGATCTCAGTCTGTGGGGAAGGCTTTGCCCTGGAGGAGATGGGAATGGGTGGGGGGGGGGGGCTGGGGGGAAGGTGAGGGGGACAGGAGGGGGGAGAACAAGGGAATCCGTGGCTGATATGTAGAACTGAATTGTATTGCAAAATAAAAAAAAAGAGAAAAAAAAGAATACATTTGTTCATAAATGTGTGTGAGTATTAAGCAAAAATGTATGTTGTCTTTCTTCATCTATTCCTTACCACATACTATAACATTGACTGAGATAGTATCAGGATATATGTCCTGTTGAGCCTATATTATCAGACTTAAGTTACAGGATACTAAAAGACCAAACATTCCTTGGGAGACTTTGGCATTTGTTCTAGGGGATGAATTGGTGAATTTTTGGTTGCATGTGGGATAGCTAGCTATATCATGTGAGAAAGAAATATGGCCATGCTTTGTTTTCTTTTGGAAATTATATATAACATAAGGAGATAAAACTGGGTGTCAAGGTGACAAAGGGGTGCACTTACGATGATTAATATTGATTGTCAACCTGAGGGGGTCTAGGATGAATTAGGAGGTATACTTCTGACCCGGTCAGTAAGGATATTTCCAAAAAGGATTAAGTGAGGCAGCTGGAGGAAGATTCCCTCCAGAGTGTGGGCAGTACCATCCATTGAGTATTTTGGAAGAAAGATCAACGTCACCTGCCTGCTTGCTTTTGTTTATAACAGAATGAGTGTGTCTGTTGCTGCTGCTGTTGCTGCTGTCATTTTTACCTCGGCTGAGAAATTCCATATGTGAGCACTGTGTTTTCATTATTTCTACCTCTTCCTCCCCCTCCTTCAACTCCTCCTTTGTTCAACTCCCATTCCTTTCAAGTTAATGACTTCTCCTATAGTTATTACTGTTATATGCATACATGTGTGTGCTCATATGCACACACACACATATATATGTATATATATATGCACACACACATATATATATATACATACATACATACATATACATAGATATAAAACCTTCTGTGCCCATTTAATGTTGCTTACATACATGGTGTACATTATGTACATTGAGACTGGAAAATCCATCATGAGGCTTTTTTTCCCTGAAGAAGACTGATTCTGCCTCCCTCAACAGCCAATTTCTTGCCTATAACGCCTCATCTAGGGGTGAGGTCTAGTGAAATTTCCCCTATCCTCATTGTGTTCCCTTTCTATTTTGCCCTCAAGGCATCCATTAGTTTTTTAATGCTTTGAAATTTTCATCTGGAAGCTTCTTGTGAGTAGGAATTCTCTCTGTAAGTGTTTCCCCGTCACCCTTCCGTCTTTGACACCTCGTGTCTGTCACAGTCCAGAAATCTGCTACTACTCCAGCACTTTGTTCTGTATCCCAAAAGCAAAATGCTTAGAAAGATAATAAAAGTTAAGTGACAGGTTGGTGTAGATTTGTTTCCCTTCTGAGCCCTACCTGTGTACTCCAAGTTAAGAAACAATTTCTCCTGATCAGGCCTTCTCCCTTATTAACCCCTTCCAGTCCTCGTGCACAAGCCAAAGGTTATCAACTCCCAGAAGAAAACCTTAGTTACAGTTCAACTATCATCAGTGTCTTTCCAAAATTCTCTTGGGGGCTGAGAAAGAAATTTAGCGTATCATGTTTCCCTGTTGTGTGTCTCCGGAGCGGGCGTCTGTCCCCTCCATGAGAGCAATGTAGGAAGAGAGAAGTGACAGATAGTGAGAGATGTGGTATTGCTCACTCACCCCCATGCACTTCATCACAGAACTCGCCCCAAATGAGTCAGAGCTGGACAGAAAAGCCAAAAGGAAAAACAAAATAGAAAAACTGGGTAAAGAAAAAATGTTTTCAGACTATAAAGCGTATTTTTTAACTGTATGGAAGCTGAGCCCTACTCCACCAGTGAAGTCAAAATTCTTCACACTATTCTCTGGCAACACTCTTACGACACCTTTCAAGAAGCCACTATTATCCCTGGAGTACAACACAGCCCAATGTTGCTCAACAGTACAAGCCACACATTATGAATTGGGGGACAGTTAATCCTGGCATTAGGATAATACTTACCAGGAAATTAAGCAAACTACTCCCTTCAGTGCTTTGCAATTACATATTGTTATCACAAGCCAAATAGGATTCATTAAAAGGGAACTTATGTTGACTCATTTATACAAATATAGAACCACCTGTTTTGCATTACGGAAAGATTTTGGCATAATTTTAAAAACAAAACTTGAAAAGCCACTAAAAGACAGCACGAGCTCCCATTAAAACATGGGAACAGTTTGAGCACTCCCGTTTTTTAGTGCTCTTCATCTCTCATTCCCACAGCTCTGAACGTATCGTAATTGGCTTTCAGTGCTTCTAGCTGGATAGACACTGTGGAGTGACACCAGAAAGTGCTCTATTTTCATATAATTTGGAAAGTGTTATGGTCTTGCTACGTTGTTCTGTACACAAGCCATTGTGGCGCTTGGTCCCTGAAGTCAATGATTTACAAAAAGAACAGCTTCTTGAAGATTCGTTGCAGGGAAGGGGATGGCATCAGTATGGCTGCTGACCATTTTAAGAGTGGCCTGTATAGTCTCAGATGACCCTGTAGTGTACTTACATGATATATCATGAGCATCTTACAGATGTGACCTCTGAAGCTACCAGACTCAGTGCAATCCCTCCTTGCCAGAGAAATGGTCTGAGTGAAGAAATATGAAGCCTGATAAGGTCCCTCGTGAACGCTGTGCAGTAAAGTGGTTTGTATTGCACTCTATTGATTTCTGCTTGAAAGGAATATATATCTCAGACACTCTTAAAGATTAAATATCACTCTACTCCAAATTACTGTTGTTATCAATTATATGCCTTAATGGTACATGTTTTTCTCTGAAACAATCCACATGTCTTAAAAAATAGGAAGAGCTTATAGACGAAGGAGTCCCCTCCCAAGATGCCATTCATAAGCTAATATTTAGACACATGCAGTTTTCTTCATGTAATTCAATCATCTTAGGACCGCCCCATCCCTATGTCTCCCAGGCCATGCTAGCAAGGAAAAAAACAAGAAAGAGAAAAGCTCTCTTAGCGTTTCCTTACACTAGAAATGGGGTTTTACTTTCAACCATATCCTGTGCTGGCATGAAATGTAAAAATCCATTTGGATTTGGATGGACTGATAACCGAAGAGACATATGGTCCACGGGAGCATGATGAATGGTGTTCTCTGACACACAGACTCTTCATGACGACTTTGAGGATATTTTTTTTCTTCATTAGGTAAAATATCTCTTCAAACATCTCAAAGCAGCTGGTTATCTGAGGTGGCCAGTGAAACAGTCCCAGACCTGACTCCTCAGCTATTTGGCCACTTTTGTGTGGTTTCTTTGTTCTTTTGTGGTTTCATGGTCTTCATGCCAAAGTTTCTGTGAAGAAACGAACTCAGCCTAAAGTGAGAACTAGCCAATGTTAGTTCTGAAAGTAGAGTTTGAAAGGCTGACGAGCCTTGGAGTCTGTAGTTTCTCTTCTTTGATCTCCCTTCACTTAACTCTTACATGAATCCTTCCCCATGGTCCAATTTTGTGTGTTAATTACCTACAGTTTGAACTTGCTTTCCCAAAAAGTTGATATAAGAATGGGAGGCAACAAAGGAAAGAAAGCAAAAAAAAGTTTTTATCTCATTGAGAAAAACACATACAAAGGAAAGTTGTGTTGGAGAGAACTGTTGAAAAATAAGAAAAAAAAATTTCCTTTGTGTGTGTTTTCTTTTGATGGTTTATTTTAATTCTTTTTAACTTCCAGCATTTTTATCTTTCTTTTTGTTTTAAGCTCTTTTATTTTTCTTTCCAATTAAACAGACACTAATAATCCCCCCAATGGTAAGAGGAAAAAAACCACTCCATAGAAAGTCAGAAGATTCTTGTAATACTGAGAAACTTCAAAAGAATATCATTGGTGGCAATAGTAGTGTGCATTTTAATCCAAGCACTTGGGAGGCAGAGGCAGATAGATCTCTGTGCATTTTTTATCCAGCCTGGTGTACAGAGTGAGCTCAGGGACAGACAAGGCTACACAGAGAAAAGCTTCCTTGAAAGAAAAATTATATCATTGATAACCAGTCTAAGCAACTCAAATAATGCATGTTCAAGAGAATTCACACACACACACACACACACACACACACACACACACACACACACACACATTTCCTTTTCATTTTTTTCATTCTTAATCCAGTGCCCTATAACTAGATTTGTCAAAGTGCGTTTCAGTACTCATGATGAACTCTAAAGCTTATTTCAAACCCGTCAATGGTAATCAAAAGCTATCCCAAAGAGAAGGTATAGAAAGACGTGTAAGAATTCTTTCCCCTTGACACCAGCGCTCACACTTCTCCAGTTGCTGTGGGCATCTCACCTGCTTGGCCTCCAGCTCCCTTCTTGTTTTCTTTAAGGGTTATTAAATTGTTAATTAATTCTCATTATTCTATTTTTTATACCTGTCTAGTTTTATCACTTATACCTTATTGTCTAGCAAGGCAATATTTACCCTAATGTCTAGATATCACATTGGAGAAAAAATAGAACTATAATAAGAATATGGTAGAAGCAAGCTCTTGAGAACACAGAAACTTAATTAGGTTTACATATGGAAGAGAGGTGTGGGTTATAAATGGGTTCCATCACTAGGATGTGGAATCCATAAAGCCCGAGAGTCTTCAGCTTGTTTACTGCTCAATGGTCCTTTTGCTTTCCTAATGTAATAATGCCTTAACTAAATTAGATACTCAGTCAATGGTATTTACTCAGTAACATAATTTATTGGTTCTGTCATTCACACCTTTGCCCTTTCCATTGATCTCTGTGCCCCCTCAGGTATTCTGTGATTTACATAGTTTGGTGTGATATCATGTGCCAATTTCATATAAGAAGGCCTTGCTCTTGACGTCCTAGGAAGTATATTCTGAGAAGCAAGCTTACGTGGTAATCCTTGACTAGAGAGAGCAGTCAGGGTTAAAGATGAGAGGGAAGGAAGAATGAGTGAGAGAGGAGAATATGAGAGCAGTCTGACCACACTGGTAACAGGCTTACAGCAAGTGCATTTTTCCTGTGGGATAATGCTTTTGCACACTGATTTAATAAAACGCTGACTGGCCAGTAGCCAGGCAGACAGTATAGGGGGGATAAGCAGACAAGGAGAATTCTGGGAAGAGGAAGGCTGAGTGAGGAGATGCCAACCCGCCATCCAGGGAGCAGCATGTAATGGCATACAGGTAAAGCCACAGAAAACATGACGACATATAGATTAACAGAAATGGGCTGAGTTTAAGTGTAAGAGCTAGTCAGGAGTAAGCCTGAGCTAATGGCCAAGCAGTTTTAATTAATATAAGCCTGTGTGTGTTTACTTGGGTCTGAGTGGCTGTGGACCAGGGGACACAGAAAACTTCATGCTACATGTTTTGGCTTCTTAGTATCAAAAAATGGTTTTCCCAAAGGTAACAAACTATTGAAGTGCAAAATAACCCGGGTGCCTGGGAGAGTAAAGAGACAAGCAAGAGCACTACTGTCCTCCTGCTCCCTGTCTTCTATTGGCCCAAGGTTCACACTTTACCTGGCCTTTCTGAGGAACTATTGAGAGCTCAGAAATCCTAAAGCCATGAAGCAGCCCTTCTGTCAGTGTGGTGGCTGCTCTCTGCCAGGGTCAAGGCAAAGTACATTGACAGCAGATCACCCACCTGACTCTAGATCTCAGGCAAAACACAGGATTTCTCTAGTAAGAAGACTGGGCAAGTGTGTCTGAACAGGATGAGTGTAAACTCATTTGTCTCTATTCATAATCTAAGTCTTGGAGACACAACGACCTGCAAGATGAGAATGGCTGAACTGAGACCACAATGTTAGGTATCTGACATTGCATCTGCCTTCTTCCATCGGTTGTTTACATTTCATCC
Source organism: Peromyscus californicus insignis (assembly GCF_007827085.1). Taxonomy (NCBI): domain Eukaryota; kingdom Metazoa; phylum Chordata; class Mammalia; order Rodentia; family Cricetidae; genus Peromyscus; species Peromyscus californicus. The sequence goes on along the minus strand of NW_026294514.1, from coordinate 19,168,999 downwards.
TAGTCCGAGGTATCCAGAGTAAAGTTGGGAGGGAACTAAGCAACACTTTTTAAGTAGAATTTAAATCACATTACATACACGCAAGTATTAAATGAACACATGTATATGCATGTGTGCATGCAAGTATTAAATGAACACATGTATATGCTCTATGCAGAGCAATGTTTTTTAAACTCTATTTTTGGAAGGGAAGGAGTTCTTAGCTTCATTATTCAGCAATGTATTTTCAAGCACTCAATTAAAATACAATTGGAAGAATCATATTCTTTCCTTTTGTCTATTTAGTATATTACCATACTTTATGGTAATATGCGTCTTAAATGAGTTCCAATGTTAAAAAGAAAAGAAAAAAATGGGAACTAATAGAAATAAACATGCCATCCTCATTAGGTCTGTTATTTAATCACTAGCCATGTGCTTAGATAATTGGCAACTTAAAACAAAGGAAGGACTCCTTTACTCACTTGATTCTAGGGTATTCTGAGGAATCAGAAGACACCCAGAGTTTGTAGCTAATTTACTGTCCTTCAGTTTCTGATTATAGTATTTACATAGCAGCAGGATCCAATTTGAGTTTGAATCTCAAGATGCAGTGAAGCCAGCTGTAGAAACCTTCAGAACTCACCCTTACCATGAGGAGTAGCAAGGGCAGCTCAGCAGTTACTCCATTCTCCCCAGGGCACTGCTGCACAGAAATTAGCAAGATTGAAAGGAGTGATTCAGATCCAATTCAGAATAACCACCTCAGAATTTTCTGAAGACTCAGGTGGCATTGCTGAAGCAATGCCAAGAAGGATTCTTCTGATCAGACTAAATGCTCTCTGGGGTCTAGCATCTCACATCTTGAATAGCACAGGACTTCAAACAGCTACCAAGCAGAGATGCTTTTTTGCTCTTACTCTGTTGGGACAACCCTCTAAGTTTGATGGTCCATTCCTGATGCTGACTTGTGTTCACTCCAATAATGGGACAATATATAAAGGGTACTTCGATCATTTTCTCTCCGACTTCTGTCCTCCCCAATCATCTGAAGGAATCTGTCTTTACCTGCTAATGTAATTTATACACTGTGATAGCTTGTTTGACTTCAAGTTGATACAAGCTAGAGGCATATGAGAGGAAGGAACATCAATAGAGAAAATGCCTCCATAAGATCAGACTGTAGGCAAGTCTGTACGGCATTTTCTTTATTTGTGGATTGATGTGGGTGGGCCCAGCCCACTGTGGGTAGGGTTGCCTCTGCAATGTGATTCTGGGTTCTATAAGAAAGCAGGTTGAGCTAGCCAGGAGGTCCAAACCAGTAAGCAGCACCCCTCCATGGCTTCTGCATCAGCTCCTGCCTACAGGTTCCTATTTGATTTGAGTTCCTGCCTTAGCTTCTTTCAGTGGACTATGCCTTGGAATATGTAAGCCAAATAAACACTTTCCTCTCCAATTGTTTTGGACATGGTGTTTTATCACAACAATATTAACCCTAACAAAGACATACACCTGGGCCCTTTAAGACAATCCTTGTTTTTGCCATCCTTGTTCCAGTACATTTATAATAAAGACTCTTTAAACAAAATGAGAGAATACTACCTGTATTGTGTACTATACTATATTATACTGTGTGCTATCTTTAGAAGAAAGGAGACTTACAAGAAAATAGTTACTGTAAAAATAAAGCACGGAGTATAATATTCACCACAAATTAGAACATTTTTTCTCATATTGCTTCCCTTCTTTTAGCATAATTTAGAATTTCAAGTGTGCAGGTTGCCAGTGATTGCTTAAAATAATACCAAAGTCCGTTCAGATGAAATGTGAATACGAAAATGTAAATAAATGTACTATAATCTTTCAATTAGTCTTCCAAAAGTTGGTAATTGGGATGGATAGCACAATCAATGTCACAAAAGGTTTATGAGCCTATACAATTGCTGATATTCTAGATAAACTTGTGGGGAAGAACCTAACTTACATATAAAAAATGCCAGTTCAAACAAACTGTGGAAAACTTTATCCCGGACTCCTGTGGTAAGGGAAGGAGACTGAACTCAAGTTCACTGAAATGGAAGACAGAAGAGTGAGTTGAAATGCCGAGCGTTTTTGGTGGAAAAGTACTGGAGGGTATTATGGAAGAAACTGTCAGCAAAATTAGATGATGGCTTTTGCTAATTTGTGAGCGGATTAGGCTACAGCCGCCCCACTGGATTGTATAGGACATTCAATACCTGTCTTTCTCAGTGATTACATCTCACAGTGGTGACTTCCAGGTCCTCAACAAAAGATTTATCTTAAAGGAACACAGAAGAATGTATAATCACAAGTTTTCTGATGTCTTAGAAGAAGTGGCAGAGCATTTTCAAGAGCTGAAAGGAAAGAACCATCAAATCCAAATCATACATCAGGAGACTAAATCCTTGGGAAATGAAGGACGAATGGAGATATTTTCAAAAACAGAAAAAACTAAGAGCATTTATCACAAACATGCCTAGTATTTTTAATTATGGTCTTGAGATTATAATATAATTACACCATTTCCCCTTTCCATTCTTCAAATCCTTCATATACTCCTCCTTGTTTTTATCAAATTCATGGCCTATTTTATCATTAATTGTTGCTACATACACACACACAAATATATATATATATATATATATATATATATATATATATCATTACACATGTAGCATTCATTACACAAGTAAGCACAAATGCTGCTCAGGCTGTATAATGTTACCTATATGTATGTATACTGTAAGCAGACCTGGTTTAAAAAATTGCTGATGAATTTCTTCAGATAGAAAGGAAATAAAGCTTAAGACTTTAGTGATGTGCTTTGAAGAAATCTCATATATATTGATGATTCTGAAGACTGATTACTTGATTAGAATTTCATGATCACGAGAAGACAGAATATTGTAGATCAACATCTGAATGACCTTGACCTGTCTTAAGTTCCCCTCATAGCCATTTGCTCATGACCTTGTTATTAGATAAAACTTTTGAAACGTGTGACTAAGAAGACTGCTGGCACCGGGCGGTGGTGGTGCACGCCTGTAATCCCAGCACTCGGGAGGCAGAAGAGGCAGGTTGATCTCTGAGTTAGAGGCCAGCCTGCTCTACAGAGTGAGTTCCAGGACAGGCAAGGCCACACAGAAGAACCCTGTCATGGAAAAAAAAAAAAAAAAAAAAAAGAGGCTACTGGCTTCCATTAAAGCCATGAGCTTTACCAGGCAGCACCTTGAAACTCACCTATACTCTGCTGTAACCTATGCTGTAACCCTAAATGACATGGTGACTGGAATCCATGCTTCAAGGCCATGACTATTCTTATTTTCTTCCTCTTGTTTCCTTTGAAGAAAGCTGTTTTACATCAACAGAAAGGAAGGAAGGATACAAGAAAAAAAATAATCAACTGGCTTTTTAGTGAACTTTTGAAATCATAGCTAATGGTTAGTCAAGTGAGATAATTCCTATTGCTCTTTGAGTTTACTGACTCATTTTTCAGTAACCTTAATATTGCTACTGAATCCTCGTGAGTTTTAATGTTATTGCATTAGTCAAAGATGTAATTTCTATTTGTTATTTCCTTACATCATATTTCTTTGATAAGATTTTTTTTACCTATTTCTAGACTACACATAATTACTAAAGCATTTTACCATATTCCTTTAATTCCCACAAAAACTTCACTGTCTAAATTATCTTGCTCTTAGTGTCTACCGATTTATTTCTCATCCGAGCCACCAATCAGTGCTGCCCTGGGATGTTGAGCGTGTTCCACTTGCACACACACAGCATCTTCTGAGCTGCCTCTTCACTGCCAGCGCGATGATAGACAGATGGAGCTCATAGGCACAACATTTAGGAACACCCTTAGTTTAAAGATCAGCAAAGATTTGAAGCTACCCTATTGTTTGCCCATAGTGACAGACAAATTCAGCTCCCTCCTGCAGCCCTCGTGGACAGAGGCAGGCCAGAAGACCAAGCTAGCTTCTCCGAAGAAAGAGTGGCAGAGAGGGAGATTTCTCAGGCATGGATACTTGTTGCTGAATAATTGGAGCCGTCTCACTACTGGAGAACACCTACAGGTTCATGCCCCATCTATTGCCTCAGCCAATGGCCACTCCGGCAATTTGGAGTCACTTTGTTCTCTGATAAAATCCACCCCTTCTAAGCCCCTATAGATACCCAACAACTGTTAGATGAAGCTAGTTCTTCATGTACAGGGTGAATGAATGGTCCAAAGACAACCACTGAGATTGTCCCTCACCAGGAGCTAGAACTTTGCTCCCGCAGGCTCACTACTATTCAGCTGGAGTAAAGCTTACCTTGTTAACATATCTTTCCTAAAAAGCCTCCTTGTCTCCCAGTCCTCTGGCTAGAGGCAATAGGTTTATCCCATTCTGTTTTCTGTTTGTTTGTTTGAGGTTTTTGTCCATGTTTGAATGTTATTTGGGGAATACAAGCTTCTCTTATATGCAGATTGGAAGAAGAAGAAAAAAGGAGAGGAGAGGGGAAAATCCAAGAACAAAAAAAGAGGATACTAACCACCAAATCGATCCTTACGTCCCTAAGATTTCTTGGTGGTCTACATTCTAAGTATCCCATTTAGAGTCTTCTGTAGCTTCGTTTCTCCTTCCCAGGATTTTACCTATCAGAGGTGGAAACATTAGAGTGAAATATGCTTCCTCCATGTTTTACAGAACCATGTCTCCGTTTAACTTCTAATAATTTATAAATCTTATTTGAGATATGTATGTGTAAAAATTCACTTATTTATTATCAGAAACTATTCAGGAAATATTCTAAGATGAACCTCAGTGTGTTAGACCTCTCAATGTGACAAATACCTGGAGGAGGAAAAATTTATCTTGGCTCCTGGTTCCAAAGACTTCAGTCCGTGGCAAGCTGGTTCCACAGTTCTGGGTCCTAAGGTGGAAAAGACTATCATGGTGGACTGAGACACGTAGAAGAAGCCATTCACCTTGTGGAAATTCCAATTCCTCCAATTTAAACCTTGAGTCTATAAATAGATTCACCCATTTATGAAGACAGAACCAGAATAAGCCAATTGTTTCCTTTCCTAGAGAGCTTCAAGGTTCAACTTGACAGAGCCCAGGGCTATCTGAGGGGCTCTCACTTAGAGTTTTTTTGTTTTGTTTTGTTTTGTTTTTTTTGTTGTGGTTTTTTTTTTTTTTTTTTTTTTTGAGACAGGGTTTCTCTGTGTAGCTTTGCACCTTTCCTGGAACTCGCTTTGGAGACCAGGCTGGCCTCGAACTCACAGAGATCCGCCTGCCTCTGCCTCCCGAGTGCTGGGATTAAAGGCGTGCACCACCACCACCGGGCTTTCACTTAGAGTTTTACCTCTATCAGATTAGCCAGTCTACACACCTGTGCAGCATTTTCAACACAGTGTCTCTGGGTAACCCTGGTGTTTGGGAGCTAGCTTTGTAGTCCATGTTCTTCTCAAACTCAGAGATCTGCCTGCTTCTGTCTCCCAAATGCTGGGATTAATTAAGGTGTATGTCACCATGCCCAGATTTTTTTTTTCACATTTTTTTTTTTGAGGGGAGCATGTTCTTGATTGGTAATTGATGTTGAAAGTTTCAGCCCAGTGTGGGTGGTACATCTCTAGACAGAAGGTTCTGGACTGTATAAGCAAGACAGCTAAAGGAACCCGGGAGCGAGCCAATAAGCAGCACTCTCCTATGGTCTCTGCTTCATTTCCTGCCTCTAGTTTCCTGCCTCGAGTTCCAGCCCTTACATCCCTCGATGGATGATGAACTGTTAGAAGGGTGAGGTGAAATAAAACCTTTCCTCCCCTCCATAATTTTTGATCAGTGTTTCATCACACCCACTGTGAATGGGGACACTTCTCACAAACCCCACTTATGAACAGTATTTGCTTCAAATAAATACACAAACTTCCTGAGATGACACCTCATATCCAAACCACTGTAACCACTTTCAGCAACAGCAAATAGTCTGAAATGTGCTCCTAACAGTGAGTAGGTGGAAGGGAAAGGTGGAAGCGGAGCTTTAAGTTGCTGAATTGATTGGTACAATGATGCAGAAAGAGAAAACCAAGTAAGTAACAATGCCATTTTTTTAAAGGAAAGGAAATATAGCCATTATTTTATCTTTGGCTGTATCTCCATTTATTTCAAAATTTGTTGTATAACAAAAAATGTGGAAAACATTTTTTTTCTATTTTACTTTAATTCAGTAAGCACACCCAAAGTCAGGCACAGTATGAATTCTATAATCATGCCGTTCCCTTTACATTCAGTCTGATAATTAGGAATAAACAGAGAACCATTGTGTGAGAAATAGTTGTGAGAATTTTCCTACCTGGGCAGGGCTGTTAAAAAAATTCTAAGTTAGACATGAAGCATGGAAGTTTCAAGTAAAATATTTTCTATAATGAAGCCAATAATTCATGTCCTCAGTGAAAAGGATAAAACCAGTTTTACCATGAATTCAAAAGTTCCTACAAGCAATTACAATGAAAATCATCTTATTCTTCTATATGGGGATTTGGAAAAAGACCTTAGAAGTACGATATCTTTTCAACTCATAGGAGTAAAACAGCAGGTTCTCCGTTTTGATGTTAGCATAAAAGCTATAAGCCTTTCTAAAATACATGAAGATATAGATTTAGTTAAATGCTATCTGTGTGTAGAGGAAGACTGATACTCTTTCAACAAAATTATTACATGTTTTAGTTTAAAATATAATATGCTTTAAAACGCCACTGAAGAATGAGATAATGTAAAAATCAAATAAAATGTGAATAAATGGTGAATAGCTTAGCAGATAAAGGCACTGGCTGTCAATTCTGACCACCTAAGTCCAGTCCACAGGACTCACATGGTGAAGGGAGAGAACTGACTCCTGGCACAAGTGTGCCCCCACATACAAATAACTAACTAAATAAATGATGTAGGAAAAACTATTTTGAATAAATAAGAAGTATTTCCTAAAGAATTGGTTATTATTGATTTAGATGTCGCTTGTTAACTAGTTGTAGAACGGAACATAATGTGTTAATATGCATTGGACAGCAGCAAAAATTGTATCGATTTACACATTTTGTTATAAACTTTTCTATGAAATTACAGTCTCAAGTATTTACGTTTATACAACGTAGATCTCACTTCCCGGGCCAGTATTTTAGTGAATAATTCTTCACAAGGGAAGTGTGCAAAGGCTCAGTTTTAGTAAAAATAAGCTAGACTCAAAAAGGCAAACAGCACATGTGTAGAGTATTAAAGCATTTATCTCATATAAACTTAGAGCAGTGGGTACCAGACACTGGGAAGTGTGGGGCAGGGGCATGAATGGAGGAGATCAAACAATAGAGACTGTGTCACAGTCAGAAAGGACGGAAAAGATACGGTGTACTCCAGCAAAGTGGATGACTATAGATAACTAAGTATGCACATCTCAGAAGACTAGAGGACTGGATTTTTACTGTTTTCCTCATAAAGAAATGACGTGTTTGAGAACATAAATATACTTAACCTGATTTAAACATTGTATAATGTGTACATGTATTCATATCCTATGGTGTGTAGTTTATATATATATATATATATATATATATATATATATATATATATATATGTCATATATGTGGATATATGTTTTAGACAGACTTTCATCACTGTAACCAAATATCTAGCTTTAGATGTCTCAGCCTATTACAGTAGGAGGGTGTGACAGACAGGACAAAGTAACTCTCATCATGGCAGATAGGAAGTTGAAGTAGGGAAATCCTTCACTTCCTGACTTTCACCACTCTCTTTTTATCACATCTGGGCTCCAATTCTATGATATTATGCCACCCACATTTGGAGCAAATTAGTAATCTTCACTCAAAATACTTTATAGACACCTGAAGAAGTATGCTGTGCTTCCTGGGCATTTCTCTACCCGTTAAAATCGATAATCAAGATTAACTGTCATATCAGTTGAAATAGGTTTGCATCACAGTTGGCAGCAAAATGATCCATGAAGAGACAAGAATGAAAACTAGGTTCCAATTGACTTCGCCAGGCTGGATCAAACTTCTAGAGTCTGATGGCAGGTGGTTTATTGTAAGCATATTTAAACACTACAATTTGGAAGAAACTTTCCTGGTGCAATACAACCCCAAGTATTCAAGGAGGCATAATTACATCTAAACTCAGCTCAAAGTATGTGCCAAAAAAAGGGACATGTCATTTCTTCCAAGAAGATTGGTTCTAGAGATAGGCTATGCGTATTATATTAAGGGCCTATGGAAGAATCTGGCATAGTCTTGGTCATACAGATAACATAGAGGTCATTTGGGCTCTTAGTCACCTCTGGCCCTGATTGTGGAGCTTGGAGGAGCCCCTGGCTATACAAATGGTGTAAGGGTCATCTAGACTATTAAGTATATTTGGTCCTGGTTGTGGGAGCTTGATATGGCCTAGCCCTTCAGATAACTCAGATTGCAAGTCTACTAACCATCTCCAATTCCCAGCCTTCTGGACAAAGCAATAGGCTGTGCATTTTTTTCTTTGAAAAGACAACCCTGTGTGTTTACCATTCCTGCTTTCCTTGGTGACCTGTGGACACAAAGACCTTTGTGCTCCCAACATATTGCCTTATACTAAGACTGCAGTCTTTTGTTCCTTGGTTTCTGTTGCTAATCTGGATTTTCAGGGTGAATGTTGGCTGTCTGTTGCCTGTTTTACTGGCCTACTCTGCTGGTGCGTTTATGGGGAATGCTTGCTGGTGTTGGAGGTTGGGATAGGCCAGGGTATGATGGTCTGTTGTAGCACTAGAGGTGGCCCTGATTATTGAGTCTGGTAGAACAGAGAGAGCAGAGAAGGTCCATGGGCAGCCTGCCTGATCTTCTAGCAGGAATGGTCTGTGGTTGAGCTTGAGTGTCTGCTGGAGTTAGGGACTGGGACATAGTGATAAAGGAGGAAGTGAAAGTGATGGAAGGGATGGTCTGTGGGATCCACAGGAGGCTTGGACAGTGGTGAGGGGAGGCTGGAGCTAGTGTTCTGTTGCAGTGCTATGGGTGATGCTGAAGATGGAGTCTGGGGAGGAGAGGGAGGAGAGAAGTTCTTCAGACAGCCGACCTGGTCTTCTGGAAGGCATGGCCTGGGTTTAAGCAGGTTATAGTCACCTGAGTTGAGGGCTGGCTCATAGAAGGTGATAACATAATAAGTTCTCTGTCCATTCATTCTGTTTTCTGATTTTGGGCCTAAAAATTCTTTCTCAAATACAGTTCCATATTTTTGTAGGAGATTTATTTGAAGTCCAAAAGAAAGAACACTTAATAGGAAAATTTGGTTACTTATGGTACTAATTCCATTTCTTGTCTACAGAGAATCTATCAGACAGAATTCTCTAGAGGAACAGAAGTAGAATGTATGTATATGTATTAGAGAGGGAGATTTATTGGATTGTTTTACAGAGGATGAGTAATCTAGCAATGACTGGAGAGGCAGAAAAACTAGCAGCTGCTGATTTAGAAAGTTTAATAGTCCCAGCAAATTTTTGAAAGACAAAAACACTGGAGAGTCACTGATATTGGGTCCATGTCAGCAATGGATAGTAGAGTAGTAGAACATGCCCACTCAGAAACAAAAGGGACTTACAGGTGCATCTGTGGATTTCTCTGTGACTTCTTTTTCATCAGGGCCTGGAGGCCATTGAAACGCACAACTTCCATTCATAGTGGATCTCACTGTCCCACTCTCCCATGTATGAATTCTCTCTGGGAATGTTCCATAGACATATTAGTCCTAGATAGCTCTTAAACTAGTCAAATTGGCAACTAAAGCCAAACAGCAGGATTATTTTCTGAATATAGCGCTTTTGGTGAATTCTTTACTCTTTCCAAATTTATCATGGCCCAGGTCAGCATCTCCTTGGAAGTGTACTATTTTTTAATAAATTACCTATGCTGTTGTTACAATAGAATGTGTCTGCTCATTTCTTTGTTCATAAACACAGAAACAAGGAACCCCTTTGGAGGTACCCTCTTATTGGGAACACACAAGCGTCTCCAGGGAGACCAGGAATGTTAAGTACACAGGATTGTCTCTCCAATGGAAAAGATCAAAAACCTGTTCTTCCATCCAGAAAGATGAGAATTGGAAGTGATTACTGGCAGCCTAGTGATCTGTGCTATCCATTGGGCCAGGCCGTATCAAACTCTTACAGTCAGGACCAGAGGTAGCTAGTAATCTGGATTATCCTTATAGCCAGAGGCTCCCTCAAGCTCCCACAACCAGGACCAGAGGTGGCTAATAACCCAAATGACATCAATGCTATTTGTATGACTGAGACCAGGTCAGACCCTTAGGCCCTTAAGCTAATACAGGTAGCCTATCTCTAGAACCCACCTTCTTTGAAGAAATGACGTGTACCCTACCGTGAATTTCAATGCAATTATGTTTTCTTGTACACCAGGGATTGTATTACACCAGTAATCTTTTCCAAATTATCCTGGGCTTTAATACATTGGAAATGTATTAGACTCCCTGACGTCTGATCCAGGTTGATGAAGTCAATCTGCACCACATTTTCATTCTTATCTCTTTGTGTGGTTCACTTTCCTGTCTGACACCCGCAGGGAATCCTGCACCCACAAATCCAAATATCAGCTTCTATCACCTATACTTGCCATTTGAATACTAGAAGCTAATGGTATCCCTGCTGGATTATGATAAAGCACTCCATTGACAGTTCCAAACCATGTGCACAACCCTCCAAATAACACAACTTAGTCACTTATTTAGAAGTTGAGATATTTAAATATTTAAATTAATAGCAACTATGTAAAGGCAGGACAGGCATAACTTTGAGCAGATGTTCAATACATTGCCATCATGTTTATGAGAGGTATTTGCTTCAAATGTTGTAAGTAAAAAATGCAGGAAAACATTGGGAAAATACATATAATAGAACGTCATGCAAATTATTATGCCAGGATAACATAAAGTAAAATCAATACTCATAAACATCAGGCTTTTAAATTCAAAGGCAATATATAAAACAAGTCTGGCTGCAACATTCTTATTGTTAAAAAAAATCCTTTACTGACTCTTTGATCCATGAAATATAGCCACATGTTACTTTGTGGTTATTTTATTTTTGCAAAGATTTTATGTTTTAAATTTGTTATGGCTCTTAAAATCTGTGATACAATGATTTACTCTTTGGATTGTCCCAATAATAACCACATATTAGTTATAATTTTTCTTAAGGCTTATTATGCAAATAATGTTTTTTTTCTCCTTGCTAGGTTTAATTACTCTGAACACTGATATGCCATTTTGAAATTTGAGCTGAATGATGGTTTTTTTTGTACCAAATATAATTTTTTTCTTTCAAAGCAGCAGAAATAGATTTGCACAGTTTATAATTTGTACTTTCTAACTGCAAGAAAGATGGCTCATAGTTGTTTATGTAATTTTCTACCATTTAAATTCTGTTATCTACAAAATGCAAAAGCATAATCCTTAAAAAAATCAAATGGTCTAGAATTATTGAAAAATCATAATGTTATCATAAAACATGAGTAATAGCTGTTGTATATGTATATTGTAATGAATGTCTTCAGGTGGATTGTATTCTGCCAAGGTTTTGATCTATGAACACTAATCATGAGTCACACATGCTTTTCCTTCACCAGTGGGAGGACCTTGGGTTTGATTTGATTTTACTAATTTTCTTTTAGGATAGCATCATTAAAAAAAGAAATTGGCAGAAAACACATTGAATGTGAACAGAAGTAGGATGAGGAAAGGAATCCAATCAAATGGCTGAAAGAGGACTTTTGCATACACAAACAAAATGTCATCATGGAAAGTTCAGACTGATAATCCATATAAAAAAGGAAGGGTTTCAGAGATGTCCAAGCAGAAATTTTCAAGCTACAGCATGTGGCCAAGGAGAGCTATGAATGCAGAACACAAAAACCATAAACTCAGTCGCCTAGCATAGTGGCTCACAACTTTAATCTCAGCACTCAGGAGGCAGAGGCAGGTGGATCTCTGTGAGTTCAAGTCCAGTCTAGTCTACATAGTGAGTTCCAGGACAACCAGAAGAACTACAAAGAAAAACCCTGTCTCAAAAAAAAAAGAATCATGAAACCATTTAAATGTTGTGAAACTTTTTTGCGGTTCTTTTTGTAACTTGATTGTAGTGGGTACCTAGTCTACCTATGACCTTGAGGTACCAGCCCCTAGGGTGTGACCTCGGGGCTAGCTTAAGATCTGAGGGGCACATATGCCTCCATCTCTTCTCTTCCTCCTGGGCTTGGACGGTGTGGACTGACTCAGGCGGCAGAAGCAGCGTGGGATCGGCCATTAGCCTTCCAGGACTCTGCGACAATTTTGCCTTATCCTGTTCAGTGAGTTATTCACCCCAGTTTATGTCCTAATAACCTCCCTAATACTCCTTAAGTAGACTCCTTTGGATTTCTTGCTATACTTGATGATATGGTTCTTGAGTGTGAACTTTGTGAAAAATAATGTTGATTTGGAATTTTTTTAATGTTCATATTTTTATATTTTTATTTAAATTGTTTTCATATAATATATTTTATATTATTTTTCCTTCCTCAATTCTTCCCAGATCCTCCCCACCTCCCATATCTTTTTCTTTTTTAAATATATTTTTTAAAAAGTTTTTTTCATTTTACATACCAATCCTTGAAATATTCTACAGAACACTGTCAAAGTGAAACCCTGTAGCAGTTAGGGCTCCTGCTTAGACTATGCACATAGAATCCTTGTACTAGGATCCAGTGATAATTTGAGCTCAAGAAATAAAAAACCATCATACCCATGACCAGGGCAGGCTTCCTGTTGCCTTCAGCAGGACTAAAGTTGAGCAGGCTTCCTAGTTCCTCAGACTGCTAACTTCCCTTTCCTTAGAGCATTGAACTTTAGAAAATTTCCAAGTGTCCACAGTCTACTGAAAGAGAAACATGGACACCAATCCAACCACAAAACCTTTAACCTATAATCTGTCCTGCTTCCAAAATATGCTAAGGCAATGGTGGCACAGAACTTGTGAGAGTAGCCAACCAATGTCCGATTTGACATAAGACCCAATCCACTGACACTGCTTGGGTAGCCAAGAACCAGAGACTAGATAGCCCAGAGACTTGGTGTAAAACCAAATACTTTTGGTCTAAAAAAAAAAAAGTATAAATAAAATGACTCCTAATGATATTCTGCTATACTTATATATCAATGCCTTATCCAGTTATCATCAGAGAGGCTTCCTCCAGCAGCACGTGGGAAGAGATGCAGAGACCCACATCCAGACATTATGCAGAGAGAGTCTAAATGGGATGTCTCCATCAAATCCTTCTCCTCAGAGCTCAGGGAATCCCATGACAGAGGAGGCAGAAAGATTGTAAGAGCTAGAGGGGATGTAGGACACCAGGACAACTAAGCAAAGTGCACATGAGCTCACAGAGACTCAAGTAGCAAGCACAGGACTTACATGGGTCTGCATCAGGTCCTCTGTGTATATATTATAGATTTTAACTTATTATTTTTATGGGACTCCTGACTGTGAAAATGAGTCTCTGACTCTTGTGCCTGCTCTTGGAACTCTTTCCCTCCTGTTGAGTTTCCATGTCCAACTTTGATATGATAGTTTTTGCTTTATCTTGTTTTATTTTATTTTGTCATATTTGGTTGTTATCTCTTAGAAGCCTGGCAGGGAAGGAAAAGTAGGCAGGAAATGGGAGATAATGGACTAAACTTCTAAACTGTAAGATGGCCCCAGTTAAATGTTTTCCTTCACGAGTTGCCATGGTGTCTCTTCACAGCAATGGAATCCCTAATTAAAACAGGGTGGGATGGCATCTCACCTTAAAGAATATTTGAGAAAGGTTAGATTTCCAAGTTAAAAGGCATTGCAATTGGGTTGTCTTCTCCAGATGAATCACAATATATACACTGCTTACCTCACTGTACTCTTATTACTGGCATGTTTAACAGTAAGCAGAAGAAATAGAATTAAGCATTATACTAAGTGTTGGCTGTTGGTTTTGTTTTGTTTTTTTTTATTTGGTCTTCTGGGCCTACCTTTCTATTCTAAGACAAAAATATTGACAGTTTATTTCTCTCCTCAACTTGCAAGAATTTATATTATTTCTAAGATGTTTGAGGTATAGATGTTCAAATAGACTAGAAAGTTAGAGTATGGTTTCCTCAATGTGGAACAGAACAGTTCTCATGGATAAACAAACACAAGAGTAAGACTCCTCTGAAGAGTCAGGAGTTTGAACTTCAACCACTCACAGAGCTTCCCTGTCCTTAGAAATTAAAATTTTGTGATGTTGGACCTTAGTTCTTCAGTGGGTAAGTGCCATTGAGCAGAGAGTACAAAGTCTTCACCAATTAAACAATCAAATTAGATTGCTGAATATGCTAATAATTAACAAGGAAATCCCTTTGAGCCTTACCATTTCTTCCATTGATCTTCCCTCACATAGTAAGAGTGATGCAATTAAGGCTGAATTATTATCCAAGCAAGTCTCTAATTGTGGTTTGTGCAGATTGAGTCAGGCTTATCCGCTTCTCCCAGTTGGCAGGTGCACTGGTCTTTCACAGCTGGTGTTTGCGAGGAAGTCTCCACCCCAGACACTCAGCTGTGCCATCAGGAACAAGCACCCAGTCCTCGTTGCTCCTTCTGCTTTCCTATGCCTTAAAATATTGGGAAATTCTGCCTTTTACTTTAGACATGGTTCGCAGAGAACTAGTCCCAACTATTAAACTCAAACTTATAATAAAAGATTTACCTTCTTTTTAAGCAACTTATAGTTGACACCAAAAAAAAAATGACCTATTTAAAAGCTCTTCAAGTTTGGAGATATCTTTGCTTTGAGTTTGAAATAAAGTCAGCAATAATAGTAAAGAGGTGAGTTTTTATTATTTCCTTTATTTTTTAATACTGTGCTTGCCTGTAAACCATTAAATTTTTATGATTCACTGATGAGGAGGAGGAAGTTGGAAAAACTTTAAAAGGACAAAGGTAATGAGAGTTGTATTTCACTGTCTATGAGGATGTGGCTCCTGAGTCGCCTATGCTGGCTTTATCAAAAAGGGAGAACACAAGACTGCATTTTTTTCCCACTGTAAATTATCTCTCCCTCTTCAATTTAGACCTCACATTAGTTTATTTGGACTTTGGCTAGGTATTGGATCACTACATAGAAATAAATCATAGTTCAATAAAAGCCATGCTTTGGAGTTTCATTAAAATTGATCATTTTTAATTAGGCTATAATTCAACAGACTATAAGAACAGGACCTGGGTAAAGTGGTGACACAGTGGATAAAGTGCTGGCTATGCAAATATAAGGACCTGAATTCAGCTCTCCAGCACCCAAGTTTCATTTTTAAGCCAGAAGCTATGGCAACAAGAGCCAAGGCAGGCCTGAGATAAGCCATTTGAGCTGCTCAGTCCACATTAATTTACCCAGCTGTCTGGACGGAGTGGGAAACAGCTACTAAGGCTAACAGCTCTGCTTTCTATCATATCCTTCCTCCTGAGTACTTTTCTTGTCTGGCTTGCCTAACATATTCTCCGTAACCTGTTGAATTTTCTCTCCTGACCAACCTAGCACACTTTTAAAAATCTTTCAGTGATTTTTTTTTTTACTTTATCAAGATGTCAGCAAATGGTGGGGTTGCTATTCCCTTTCTGTGTGAAAACAGTCTGCTCAAATCATTCAACAAGTGAAGTAGAGGCAGACAAGACTTGAGAGACTAAGAACAATTAATAACTCACAACAAAGGAGAGGAGTGTGGAGGAGAAGAAAGTGGAAAGAAGAGTCAAAGGAGGAGGAAGAAAAGGAAGAAGAGACTGAGGAGGGGAGAGGGGAAAAGAAGAAAAACATGACATGGTTTTTCATTTCATCTCCAACAGCAAAGGTAATCAACTCTCAGCAGGTGGAAGTGGGACTGGATATCTCAGTTAAAGCTAGCTGTGTGCGTCCTACTCCCGGTTAACCCTTGAGGACATAATCTATATGTGGAAGAAGTACACACACAGGAAAAGGGGCATGATGCCAGTCCTCAAGCTTCAGGAAAGATGTAAGCAGTGTTGGAGGTGTTTGGTTTTGCATGCAGCATGAGACCATGAAGGGACACATTACAACTAATGCATGAGAAGGGAAAGTTGGATTTAGTGCTTGAGGAAGCTTCTGAGTTTTCTTTCTGTTCTTCTGAAGACACAGTCTCTTCATCTTACTTGCTTTCTCCAGCACCACCACGGGGAAGATATCCTAGAAACCAGAGGCTAGCTGAGGTTGACACAGTGTCCAACTCTCTCAATATCCCGGGTCAGTGTGCAGAATAATACAGGACAACACGTACTTGTTCACCTTCCTAGCAGGGAATTGGACTCACTGTGGTCTCTGAATGGGGGCACAAAGGAAGAAGTGAACAATACCCAACTGTGTGAATCCATAAGAACTAAATGCCCTAAGGTTGTGTGGGATAGTACTTCAATGTCTCAATACTATCCATTCCCAGAGATGATTCCCATTCAAGAGAGAGTTTCAGTGAGACCAAATTGCCAAAACAGCTATCTCTGCTAGCATCATGTGATATTCCATGCAGAAACAAACCACCAGTGTTTATTGAATGCCATAAGCACTACACATTTGTCCTTATACACATGAAGTTTTAAAAATGCATTGCCACATTATATTCAGGGATAGCTCAATTTTACCAAGGGATTCTAATATTTATTAGCTACTCCATTCTAACTACAACAAAATAGAGTGGCAAGGATATTTGTTCTTCTAGTTGTCACTTCAAAGTGACATCTTTAGTCTCATCTGTAAGCTGAAGTTATTAGGAAAATGTACCTTGATACACTGAGCATGTTATTAAACTACTACTGAATTACAATCACTGGAGGTCTGTGCTAAACTGTTGAGAACGTGGCAGTTTCTGACACTGACGACAGCAGTATTCAAAGATCCCTGAGAATCCCCTAATGTCTGCCTCAGTCATTCAAGGAATGACACTATCATAGGGAAGAGAGGATTCTAGGGCTCATTTAAAATCATTTGCCACCTGGTCTTTTTCCTTTCTAGCATCCCTTCTCTAAAAACAAACAAACAAAAAACATGTTAAATTACAAATATTTATTGGGGAGAGAATGTACATGTATGTGCCACAGGGCATGTGTGGCAGTCAGGGGACATCTTATTGGAGTTCATTATCACCTTCTACTACATGGGTCCAGAGATTGAAATTAGGTCATCTCTTGAGCATCTCTTTGACCCATCTATTGTCATTTTAGTTTTGAAAACAATATTCTTGATGCTGATTTGGAGTTCAACCCAGTCTTACTGATTGACAAACTCCTTTTCAAAACTGGTTTTATTGGACTGGGAAGATGACAGGGTGGTGAAAGTGTCCATGAGGACTTGAGTTAGGATCTAGCATTCAGATACACAGAGTTCATGTAAAGCCATCCTGGCACACATTTCTAATCCCTCACTCCTGGTTTGAGGTAAAAGGCAGAGACCAGAGAATCCCCATGAGCTGGAGGGCCAACTAACCTGTATGTTCAATGATAAGCCAGGGGTCCTGTCTCAAATAAGATGGAAGGCAGTGACTCATGCCCAAGGTTGTCCTCTGAACTCCATGTGTGCACCATGGCATTCACATACAGACACATAAACATACAAATAAAGTTAAGAAAAAAAAACCTGAGAACTCTCACAAAGGCACAGACCTCCCAGTTAGGCCTATGTTAATCATATGGTGTTCCTTCATGCTTTATTTTGTCATCACTCACAACGATACAATTATTACTTGAGTAAGCCTCATAGCATTCTCTTCCCAACTTTCCAGAAAAGGATGTAGAGGTAAATGATCTCTCTAACCTGGTCTCCACCTCTGAAGAGCAGCTGGTCAACACTCTGCTTTCTGCCTGGATGGGTGCTGTCATCTGCAGGTGGAATTACACCATCATCTCATCTGTACACAGCCATTCATCTCTCATTTCTGACCCTTTCATTATGATTTTCATTATTATTTTCATTGAAATGCATGTTTCCTCTTTCTGTGTAACACACCTCGAGTTTTCATGTCTTCAATGGAAGGTGGATAAAACTATTGAAATACTAAAATAAAAAATGGGAAGCAAAATTTGTCATGAATTTCAAATCTTCCCAAAGGCTATTTCTCAGTCCCATGTGTAATTTATTTAATCATAGGTTAGTGGCACTGTGCTGTAGAATAGTTGCTTAGAAACATGAATGTTGTGATGGAGCATTTAGAGCCCCTTTATTGAACCACTGATGAATTATAACCGCTGAGCTTTACATTGCTGAGCTGTTAATACAATGTCCAGCGTGGCTACGGCAACGTGGTCTCATCATTGAGAATACACTAATGTCTGCCTGCGTTATTCATGGTACTGCATAATTATCATTTGGAGATGAGAGGATTCTGTGTGTCAATCAACAGCCACTCAGCCACCTGGACCCATAGCTTGCTTTCTCCATTTTTTTTTCTATTGTGTTGCTTTTGATCACATTCCTATAGCATTTGCTTAAGATACAGAAAGGTGGGTGCAGAACAAAGTCAGGAGCTGACTAAGTGCTTACCCCTTAAACAGTGATCCTCTGCAGTCATCTTCTAGTTATGGTTCAAGAACCAGCCAAAAGTGCACCTATACCCTTGTAACTTATTATAAATGTTTATTACTTAATCACCATAATAATTATTTCTAGATTAAATATATAAACATGAATTAATTAGAGGGACAGTTTTTGAACTAATATAGCTAACCTGAGATATTTCAACTAGGAGTGATTAGTTAGAGAATAATTTCAGTTACAAAGTTGATTATTAACTGGCAAAAGGCCTTGCCCTCAGTGGTAGTCAAGGTTTTATTTACTATAGCTTTCTAAGGTGTGTCCAGCAAGGCTAGTACACATGCTGCTATGTTTGCACCATTTATATTCTGAGATACTCCATACACTTAACTGTCCCACCACCATCAGTAATTTGAGCCCATGAAGTTTGACTTTTATGTGAGGCATATAATGGTCTCTTGCTATAATTAAGCTCCATCATCAGGGGTCTTTCTCCTTTTTGCCAGTAACATATACCAAGGACCTAGAACAGCACCCGATAAGTAACAGACACTCAACAAACATTGGTGAAATGAATGATGATAAAGGTTCAGAACCGAATGCAGGAATGTGGTAGCTGTGTGAGATGAGGGATCATCTCCTCAGTGGATGAGATACACATGCACGAAGTATTCTAGGTGATGGTGCTGCCTTCCTCTCCATTTCCTCCTTGCTAACAGATTGATTTTCCTTCAGACAGCCAGACCATGTAGCTGAACCCACATTGTCCCAGATTCCTTCGGAAGTGCGAGTTAGATAAATACAGAAGTGGCATCTTCCTACCTTTGATTGTTACCAAAAAGAATTACACAGATTTATGCTCCATACTGCCCTGCTTCGGACTCGATATTGGCAGCTGTTAAAGTCATTCTTGTATATAATGAAAACACATTCTTATTTCATGGATGAAGCTGAAGGTTATTTTACCTGTACAAGGAAATATTTCTAAAACACATAATAGATCATTCCTTTACTATAAATTTTCTCTTGATAAACCGTGACTTGGATACTGGTCAGGCATCCCTGCACCTGGGTTTGTTTTTCTTACTGAATCTCACTTTAGCATAAAACCCCTCTGGTCTTCTATCTTTTCTTACAATTTCCCCAGCAGGTGTTTTGTCACAGTTACTAATGGCTTCCAACTCATTTCCATCCTCCTCTTAGCCTCCTCTGCTGAGCATCATCCCTGGGGATGTTCTCCAGGATTCCATCCACAGTCATCCCCTTCTCTCGCTTTTCTATTATCCATTCACATACACAACAGACTTCAAATGTCAGCTGCATGTGAATGACTTTATGTTATTACCTAAATCATTCAAACAGACCAGAACATATGCAAAGTCATATTGATTCAACAAACAGAAAGAAGAATCTAAACAACCAGCACTCAGATCACGTGGAGAGTCACAGATAATACTTCTGATTTTTATTTTCTTTCATGAAAAGACTTCTGTTTCAGCATCTCAACTGCCAGGATTACAGGCAAATTGTCCTGTGATCTCCACATATGTGTATGTGTCTGTGTGTGGGTGTGTGCATGTGTGAGTGAATATGCCTTTAGAGTCCAGAAGAGGGTGCTGGAACCCCACTCCACTCAGAGCTGGAGTTACAGGCAGTTGTGAGTCTCTGTGTAGATACTGGGAACTGAACTCTGTTCTCTACAGGAGCAGTCCATACTTGTAACCACTTAGCCACCTCTCCAGGCTGTTACTAAGTTTCTTAGTGAAACAGATTTAATGCATAGTTTTGTGATATCAGTGAATATTCTACACATAATTTTGATCCTTTTAAATTCCTCAAAATGCATTTTATGGCCCAGCATGCAGCCTTTTTGATGAATATGTTCTGCATGCTTGTAAAGAAAATTGCATATATTGTCTTAAAAATTCTAATTTAACTAAAATGTTTGCTAATGTAGGTCATATGTTCAAACATAATTAGTAATCTTTTCATCTTGTTGCTGTATCAATTTCTCACATAGTTTTAAGTTTTTCATAATTATCATTAGTCCATTTAATGTTTACATTCAAGTCTCTGTCTTAGACATTCTACCAAACATTGTTGGACATATGCCAATCTTTGCATTTGTTTCTTCTTCCTGTGCTTACCTTCTCTGTTTTTATTTTGATTTAAACAATCCCACTTTTCTATTTTGATTTTCCTATTCAAAACTTACTTCTCTGTGTATTTTGGTTACTACATGCCCATACATATGAATGTAGAGACATACATACTCTTTCATAGTTCAGTTAGAATGATTGTTGCATCACATTTTGTGAAACATAAAATTCTGAAATCTATGACACATTTCTTCATATTATTGTTCTATCAATTGCATCAGCAATGATGGAGTTTCATTTTAAATAATAAATTTTAAGTACTTTTCTTTTTTTATTTTACATATACCTGAATACTTATAACCAATGAAGGACTGTTGGTGAAGAATACTTGTAAATGTCCTTTATTGTCTTAGTTTTCTCTTGATTTACAAGGAGATTTTCCCTCAGCAGAGAACTCAGGTTTGTCCATTCCTTTTTATTCTTTTTTCCCCCTTTCTTATTTAAAAAATTTTTCACTGTTGTCTGGCTTCTGTGCTTTCTTATATTAAATCTGTTATTATCCAACTCATTGCTTTATACATGAGGAATGAAAGCAAAGTGACATTTTCAGATAATGTTTGCATATATTTGAAAGTTGTATTCCATGATGAATTAATACATGTCATAATTCTACCGATCAAGATTGCATTTCTAGGAAACTAAACTATGGTAAATTAATCAGAAAAGAGTGGATTTCGTTCTACTAACTGACATACAGAATTATTGGAGGGACTGAGATAGCAAAGTTTAAATTTTGTTCCTTGATATGATTTTCAAAGCTCTTCCCTAGAGCTCAGGCATAGGAAACTACTGGTGTTCTGTAAAGGTGAGTCACAAAGAAAGACACTGAAGAAGAACCAAATACATTAAATGGTGGCTAGTAACAGAAGAAGAGACAACAACCATAGCTTCCTTTTTATCATAGTCTATCTTCTAAATCTATACTTAAATCTTACAAAGAACCCTAACTAGGAGGCACATACGGAATATAGTTCTGATTTTATAGCCTCTGTGCTAAAAGAAATGGAATATAAATATATACCATTCAGTCAGCCCATTACATCATAATTGCACACAAATTGTATAAAATATGTGAGATATGTTACAAAGATAACTAGTGACAGCATAAAATATATGTTATATCAAATATTAAGGTTAAAAAACATAATCAATTGGTATATATATTTGTATATATAAACACAATAACAAAATAAATTTTGGATAACTATTAAAATCCTAATAGTGTATGTTATTGATTTTTATCATCAATCTTTAATTTTTATCATTGGTTAAGATTAGATATGTTCAAAGATGTCATATTGATCTCTCAGTGATCTCATTTTACGGCAATTATATTTTCCTGAATTTTCAAGACAAAGAATCCAATTCATAACTCCAACACAACATCTCTCTACTTTTCCTCTCTACTTTCCCCTCTCTCATTCCTTATTCTCACCTCTGATTCCCTTTTAATTCTGTGTCATAAATGATTCAAAATAGTCAGATAGATTCAGTTACCAAGTCAATGGAAACATTCTCCTATCTTCTTGGAAAATTATTATTCCTTGGGCACTAAGACTTCCAATCAGATAATCCAATGCGTTGCATTTAGAAACAAACAAACAAATCTTATTTGAGTTTAAGTGCATGGTGTAAGATGTCAAACTTATATCTGACTCTTATTTCTAAACCTAAATAGGATTTACATATCATAAAGCTGGAATAGAAGCAGGGGCAGGAAAGGATCTGGTCCTGCCATAGCTCTAGGTAGCCCAAAGCTTTCAGAGTCTTAACCAGAGACATAAAATCACCTGAAGTCTAGCCTTCTGAACTCTCTTCTACTTTCTAGGATTTTGTTAATGAAATTATTAATAAAAATAAACAGAAGAAACTACTTTGATAAGTATGGCCCTGAAAACTTTTATTTGAAACAGAGGAATTATCAGAAAAACTAACAGAAGTCAAATCAAGCTTTCATCACTGTTACCGGCTTATGGAAGTGAAATTGTTTTTCGGTTTAAATTGTTATTATTAATGTCACTTATTTTTTCCTGACTCAAGAAAGGCAGCAAACGAAGACATATCCTAACAGCTGTGGCTAGAAGCCACCTGTGCCATCGGATTCTTATTTTATAACTGTGAGATATATTTCAGAGAGTGTTGATAATAAATGCTATTGAAATTTGTTCATGAGTTAGCAAATTGGGAATTATCACCACAGTCATTAAGAGTGGGAAATGTCTTCTGAGAGATAGAAAATGGCTTTGGAATTTACAAGGCAAGTGAATAAATTTTAATTAAACAATTTGAATGATAAAAATTTTCTAAAGATCTGAATTAAGCTCTACACTTTTATATAAATATTGGATCAAAGAATTATTATGATATAATTTATAATATAGTTTAAACTAATAGATGACAGAATTTTGGCATAAAATTATTATGCTGCTAAGCAATGTACAAATATGTTTTTTAAATTCTTAATGAAAATGTCAGAAAAGAAGAAATATTAAAAATCAGTGAGTCAATCTGTCATCTCAAAATCTAGAAAAAATATCAGTAAATTAAATCTGAAGACTTTCAGAGGAGGAAAGAATTACATGAGAAGAGATTAATAAAATACAAGGTGTATATGCATTAGAAAAAGGCAATATATGTAGCAGAGAAAGTGAAGTACATTTGATTTTGAATCTAAAGAAAAATGAAAAAAAAAAACTCTCAATGTCAGAAATAAAGCAAGGTTGTCATTATGGACCCATCAGACATGAAAAGAAAAGTCTATGTAAGGATATCATGGGCATTAGGAAAACCTTGTGTATTACTAGATGTATTCAGAATTTTTAAAACTTACCTTGCAGCTGAATATTTTCCTATTAAGTGAATTAAGCCAGTCTCAGAAAGACAGCTACTATATTTTTCTCCATTGTAATTTTAGATTTTATAGAGAAACATAAAATCACCTGTGCAATTATGGCATGGAAGTCAGTGAAACTGTGCAGGGGAACACAGTAACTAATGAAGGAGGGAAAAGAAGACTGTGTATTCTCAATGTAGAGGACATGTTTGTGCAAAAATTTCAAATCATTTAAAAAGAAATAATAGAAAGAAACTAACATATCAAGACTAACAAGAAGTACCAAAATCAGAGTGTGTTTTTTTAGTTCAACTACTCCTGGGTAGGGAACCTGCCCTGGGAATATTGTTGATACACCCAACAACATACCATTGGAGAAACTGATTTTCCCTTTCCCGGAATTGCAAACAGCTTCTTGGTTTGGTTTGGGACTTTTTGTCTTCCTCCCCTTCTCAGTGCAAGGACTTTGTCCAGGACCTGTAGAGGTCCTGTGTGTGTTGTCACAGTCTCTGAGTTCATGTGTGCATTAGAATTAAATCAATAAATTTAAGACTTTTCCACCAAGAAACTTTCGGGCACATAAATTTCACAATCACAGGAACTATCTCAAATATTTAGAGAAAAATTAGTCTAGCCTGTTCTGTCAGAAATTCTTCTGAGAATAGAAAAAGGGATAATGTTTTCTAACTTGTTTTATGAGTCTAACATAATCTTGATAAACCAAAATCCAAATGGACTTGATAAAGACAAGCTTGTGGGCCAAAGGCAATGAATTGTCTTGAGTAGGGATAGTACACTGGCTAGCTTGACGTCAACTTAACACAAGCTAGAGTCATCAGAGAAGAGGGAGCCTCAACTGAGAAAATGCCATAAGATGTGGCTGTAAGGCATTTTCTTAATTAGTGATTGATGGGAGAGGGCCCAGTCCATTGTGAGTAGTGCCATCCCTGGGCACTAAGAAGGCAGGCTGAGCAAGCCAGGGTGAGCAAGCCAATAAGCAGCATCCCTCCATGGCCTCTGTATCAGCTCCTAGCTCCAGGTTTCTGCTCTGCTTGAGATCCTTCCCTTACTGCTTTTTTTAAAATTTTTTAATTTTTATTTTGCAATATAATTCAGTTCTACATATCAGCCACGGATTCCCTTGTTCTCCCCCCCCTCCTACCCCCCTCATCTTCCCCCCAGCCCACCCCCCATTCCCACGTCCTCCAGGGCAAAGCCTCCCCCGCAGACTGAGATCAACCTGGTAGACTCAGTCCAGGTAGGTCCAGTTCCCTCTTCCCAGGCCGAGCCAAGCGATCCTGCATAGGCCCCAGGTTTCAAACAGCCGACTCATGCAATGAGCACAGGACCCGGTCCCACTGCCTGGATGCCTCCCAAACAGATCAAGCCAATCAACTGTCTCACCCATTCAGAGGGCCTGATCCAGTTGGTGACCCCTCAGCCATTGGTTCATAGTTCATGTGTTTCCATTCGTTTGGCTATTTGTCCCTGTGCTTTATCCAACCTTGGTCTCAACATTTCTCGCTCATATAAACCCTCCTCATTCTTGCTAATTGGACTCCCAGAGATCCACCCGAGGCCTAGCCATGGATCTCTGCATCCAGATCCCTCAGTAGTTGGATGAGGTTTCTAGCATGACAATTAGGGTGTTTGGCCATCCCATCACCAGAGTAGGTCAGTTCGGGCTGTATCTTGACCATTGCCAGCAGTCTGTTGTGGGGGTATCTTTGTGGATTTCTGTGGGCCTCTCTAGCACTTTGCTTCTTCCTATTCTCATGTGGTCTTCATTTACCATGGTCTCCTATTCCTTGTTCTCCCTCTCTGTTGTTGATCTAGCTGGGATCTCCCACTCCCCCAAGCTCTCTTTCCCTCGACCCTTGCCCTTCACTACCCCCACTCATGTCCATACTGTTCATGCAGATCTCATTCCATTTCTCTGTCATTGGGCGATCCCCGTGTCTTTCTTGGGGTCCTGTTTTCCAGGTAGCCTCCCTGGTGATGTGAGTAGCAGTCCAGTCATCCTTGTTCCACATCTAGTATCCTGCTATGAGTGAGTACATACCATGTTTGTCTTTCTGAGTCTGGGTTACCTCACTCAGGATGACTTTTGATAGTATACTTGAGCGACCCCAAAGATTCCACCAAGGAACTGATACAGCTTATAAACACCTTCAGCAACATAGCAGGATACAAGATCAATTCAAAAAAATCAGTAGCCCTCCTATATACAATGGACAAAGAAGCAGAGAAGGAAATCAGAGATACATTACCCTTTACTATAGCCACAAATGACATAAAATACCTTGGGGTAACACTAACCAAGCAAGTGAAGGACCTATATGACAAGAACTTTAAGTCCCTGAAAAAAGAAATTGAAGAAGATGTCAGAAAATGGAAAGATCTCCCATGCTCATGGATAGGCAAGACTAACATAGTAAAAATGGCAATCTTACCAAAAGCAATCTACAGATTCAATGCAATCCCCATCAAAATACCAACACAATTCTTCACAGACCTGGAAAGAATAATACTCAACTTCATATGGAAAAACAAAAAACCCAGGATAGCCAAAAGAATCCTGTACAATAACACAACCTCTGGAGGCATCACGATCCCTGACTTCAAGCTCTACTATAGAGCTACAGTAATAAAAACAGCTTGGTACTGGCATAAAAACCAACATGTGGACCAATGGAATTGAATTGAAGACCCTGACATTAATCCGCACACCTATGAACATATAAGTTTTGACAAAGAACCCTTACTGCTTTTAATAATTTACTGTCACATGGAACTGTAAGCAAAATAAATCCTTTCCTCTGCAAGTTGCTTTTGGTCATGGTGTTTCATCACAGCAGCAGAAGCCCTAACTAAGACAGATAGTTAAGAGTGTTCTGCCGGGCGGTGGTGGCGCACGCCTTTAATCCCAGCACTCGGGAGGCAGAGCCAGGCGGATCTCTGTGAGTTCGAGGCCAGCCTGGTCTACTGAGTGAGATCCAGGAAAGGCGCAAAGCTACACAGAGAAACTCTGTCTCGGAAAAACCAAAAAGAAAAAAAAAAGAGTGTTCTAAGTGGGACGTATTTTACCTATATCAAGAAACAATAGCTGAAGCAATGCAGTTTGTCTCTTGATTTTGAATGTCAAGTCTCTTCTGCTAATTCACCTCATGATTTTTGTAGCTTGCAGGATAAGGAAATATGACAGATCACTTCAATGACACATGATATTGTAGTATGGGACTGAAGGGCTAAACCTTACCCTGTGAATTATTGAACTTTAGCTATGTTAAATGTCTACTTTATACTAATAGCTTTTGGCACTAAATATAGCTAAACTCAAATCTTCATAACTGTTACAAATAGTATATATAATTCCAGTTATACCTGGCTAACCTTATTTATTATCTAGCCTTATTTTGTTGATTGCAATGATTACTCAAAGCAATATGTCATTTTGAAACACAATACAAAAGCCTTTATTATTTGTGTATGTGGCATATGTATACATGTAGATATGTTGTAGATATGTGTGGGTTGGGGTTACTCATCTGCATTGATGATAGTGTGTGCATATGGATGCTTGAGGTCTGTGTTAGCTACCTTTTTCTATCCAATTTAAATTTTTTTTTGAAACAGGGTCTCAAACTGAACCTCTAGCCTACCATTTCAGCTAGACTTGCTGGCTCGCAGGCCCCAGGAATTCTCCTGTTTCTTGCTGTCCACTGGGAACAAAGAAGCCTGCTATTGGCCTGGCTTTTAAGTGTGTGCTGCAGATCCAAACTCAGATCTTCTTTTTTTTTTTTTT
Organism: Peromyscus californicus insignis; assembly: GCF_007827085.1. Classification (NCBI taxonomy): domain Eukaryota; kingdom Metazoa; phylum Chordata; class Mammalia; order Rodentia; family Cricetidae; genus Peromyscus; species Peromyscus californicus. Next base: position 19,141,580 of record NW_026294514.1, on the reverse strand, counting down.
TTTTTTTTTTTTTTTTGGTTTTTCAAGACAGGGTTTCTCTGTGTAGTTTTGCGCCTTTCCTGGGACTCACTTGGTAGCCCAAGCTGGCCTCGAACTCACAGAGATCCGCCTGGCTCTGCCTCACAAGTGCTGGGATTAAAGGCGTGCGCCACCACCGCCCGGCCCAGATCTTCATTTTTGAGCATCAAGCATTTTACCAACTAAGCTGTCTCCGCAGCCACGGGTCTCATAATTTTCACCATTTATAATAATTTTCTTATTTGTTAATCATTTATTTCAATTTTACTTCACAATTTCAGACACATTTCACAGAATATTTAACTTCCTTATTACTTTACATAAAAGTGCATTTCCCAGAAAAAAATGACTTACTGATTAAACAATTATAACGTAATTGGAGAGATAGTAGAACCTAAGAAGACCTTCACGAAAACATAGTTATAAACAAGAATCTATTTGTCAAAATACAACATTCACATTAATGCAATTTGCTCATAGCAGTAGGGAAGCCTCAAATCTTGCTTGTGATGCCTCTCTCTCTCTCTCTCTCTCTCTCTCTCTCTCTCTCTCTCTCTCTCCTTCCCTCCCTCCTTCTCTGCCTCCCTCCCTCCCTCCTTCCTTCCTCAGTGTCACTATGTAGCTCTGGATAGCCTATTACTCTTTTTATGGTCTAAAATTGTCTCAGACTCCCAGGCATCACCCTGCCTCAGCCTACAGAGTGCTGGGATTATAGGAATGTGCCATGGCACCCAACTCCATTTCTCTCTTCATTACAAAGAAATCTCCCTGAAAAGGGGAGCAGCTGAGATACTTCTGACCCCTTCCTTTTGAACTTGGCTAATATTTAACATCATAGAATTTAATATGATATTAATATCACTGTATAAATAGAAAGACAATTAGGAACCTAATAACTGTGTCTTAGGTGTGTCCCTATATCAGGATCGCTGTGATAAAAACTGAGATCTATTATTCACGGGTATGACATCTTAGGAAATGTTGTAATAAGCAATTTAGAGTCTGGGGTATAAATTGGTAAGTTTCAAAGACTAAATAATGTTAATAATCTTTGCTGCAGGAAGTGATCGGCTCTGCTCCCGATGCCGACTCGTTGCTTACTCTGGGGAAGGGAATGTGTATTTGATATGGGAACATCTGGAGAGATGCGGAGGAAAAAAATAACCCTGTGAACAGTACTACTTAGCTCTTTAAAAATAGCACAAGAACACTGGGTAAATCGTCAAGTGTTCTAAACTTGTTGGTATATGAAATGACTAAATGTTCACATAGATCTTGGGCGAGTGCCTATTTATAGTATGCTTTACTAAAGAAATAGTGACATCTAGAGGCCCTAGTTTACACTTATTGAAGTCTTGGAGTGTTCACAGTATGAGGAAGGTAGAAACAGACAGGACCTACTACTAACTAAAGGTGTTGATTTCATAAGAATTGACAAAGTACATTCTTCAGGCATTAACACTTCCATGCATGCAAAGAATCAGCATTTGTCACAACTGAACAAAGCTTAAAAAGTGTAGAGATGACAATAAAATGTAATAACAATAAAAGATTACATTGGATATAAAGCAACATGAGACACTAGCAAGTGATGCTGTTATCCCCAAACATGCCATTCCAACTTAAAAAAAAGCAAGAACATCTCAGACTTCATAGTTGATATCAAAATATGCTAAAATAGATGGTCCAATGTGTCAATAGCTTAGAAACCAAAACTTAACAACTAAACTTCTATTACTACACTGACAACTCTTAAGACTTCTTCCTGCATAACTATTAGCTATAACAAAAAGAAACCATTAACTGGCAGCACTAATAAGGAAATGGCATAGATGCTCTCCAGTGTATAAATAATCCCTGGGGGCAGGGAAAAGGTCACTTTAAGAAGTGTAATCCTATGGGGACTTAACTAGCGGAGACAAAACTACTTTAAAAGAACAACATACTTTTATAGCTTTGAGGAAACTGTACAGTTTTAAATATTTATTTTTATTTTATATGTACATGTGTATGTCTACAGGTGTGTACATGCACAACATGTATCCCTGATGCCCACAGAAAGCATCAGATCCCCTGTAACTGGAGTTTCAAGTGGTAACAAACCATCATGTGGGTGCTGGGAACTGAACTCAGGTCCTATGCAAAACCTATCAAAAAATGTCAGCTTTTATAATTACTCAATGGTGAGAATCAAGTTAGGCAACTATCTCATGGAAACTTCTTTCAATGAAACAGAAAGCAAATGAAAAAAATCTGCATTTGAACAATCAGGCATCATGGCCCACACTTGAGAAGATTTTGCAAGATGATCACAGAGTTTAAGGTCAGCAGGACTACAGACTGAGACCCTGACTAAAAACCGGAAAACAAAACAATACAACATTTCCATTAGAATTTTCCACTATGGTATTAAGGAAATAATGCAAGTGAGAATTCTGAAGCACTTAGTAGGTGGCAGATATGAAGCTTGTGTATGCTTTATGTTCATTGTTTTGTCAATCCTCTAATTAATCCAATAAGGTATTACAGCTCTGTTTTAGACATGAATGCACAAAGGCACAGAAAACTTTCAGTAACTTTTGCAAATCACAGAGCATATGAGTCCCGATTCAATAAGTAAAATTTCTTAGGTTTCCAAAAGAAGTAATAAAAAAATAAGATGTTAAACAGTGGTGAATTAGAAACTCAGACTTTACAGTCTGAAGATGTGGATTTTTTCTTGAATCAAAGTACTCGCTATGTCCTTGAGCCAATCACGCCGACACTTTTACCCTTGATTTTATTTTTGTTCATTTCTGAAGTCATATTGGAGTTTGTAGAGAAACAGAATTAGTATGGGTTTCTCTACCAACATTTCAACCCATTTGAGAGAGAAACGTAGGACTGGGGCGGAACAGGGAATCGGCTATCCTAGGAGTAAAGTGAAACCAGATATTAAGTCTCAGGCCAACTAGATAAATTTCAACTCACGTCTCCACTAAAGAGAGAGAAGATGGGCTCTAAACAGCTTTTGGTTTTGTGGTTTAGTTTCATCCAATCATAAAACTTATGTATTTCACATGTTTCCTTTTAGAGGTATAAGAATAAAGAGTAGTGAAGGAAGTTGGAACTATTTAGGGAAAGTATTACCTGAGAAGAGATATATTTCACCAAGAACATTACCAAGGTGGCAGTCTATACAGGATCCGTATACTCTGGACCCCATAAGACATACTTTTTTAAAATGGAACATATTGTAGTAATGTTGTTAGAGTCACAAGGAATTTATATGAAATAAGGGATAAGATAAAAGTACTTTGGAAATTATAATATGACTTATAAATGTAAGGTATTGTAAGTCACTTTAAAATACTTTGTAAATTAGCTGCTCCATTCTGTGTCTTTCAGTTCCTTTCTACGAACACTGTAGATTTTCTTCAGCTAAGCTGTGAGACTAAATGGGAGCTCACTGAAAGAAATCACATTTATTAGGAACCTCTAGGATGCAAACTCAGGTTTGCATATGTTTTTAATCTTCAGACACGTCCTTGAAATTAGCAAGTAAGTCTCAGGCTCAGAAGAGTCATGCAACAATTTGCATAGTTAATATAAGCCATATTTGAAAGGCCAATGAGATGGGGAAATTGGTTAGAGATCATTGCATTACACTTTGAGTCTCACCATGCCAGAAGCAGATCACTCGAAAGCTCAAACAAAGAATATTTAATCAACATTTCCTGTTATTAATTTTTTAATTAATATACATATATTAATATTGATTTGTAAACATGAGAATTCTAAAATACCAAACCAAGTCTTTTCTATTTGCTCCACACAAACACTTGCCTTTATTATTTTGAATTTTAATGATTTTCTGTGTAATAGGCACCTTCCCCATGGGCAGTTTAGTTGTTATTCTTTTGCCCTGATTACCTGGAGGAAAATATAGGATGAATGCTGAATTAATGAGTAATTATTCATCTTATGCAAGGATGCCTTTGATCATTTGAAATCAGCAGGTGACAACTTGGGTCACCACTGTATGTGTTTATCTTTCCATTTCCCTCTTAGTGTCCGCACAACCCATAATAGTCATCCCACAGATAAAAGAAGCACAGTGCTCTCCTTGATTTCACTTGAATTGTGCTACTGTCGAAGGTACCAAAGGAAGCAGCTATCTCAACAATGATGGAATAAGCTGTGATGGTTACTCTTGGGGAACTTCCAGGGGGAAAACATTTTATATAGAAAAGTTCAATATGTTTCACTAATTTTCATTTCTTTCTGTCTTTTCAAATTACTATATATTCATTTATATTATGCTTACTCAGTTTATGTATTTGATGCCTATCCCAGAGGAATTCCACAAAACATGGGCTGACACGCCCATTTTAAATGAGTAAATCTGGGTATCTCGAAGTTCATGGTTTGCTAGGGCAACCACAGAACTGAGTTGTGTAGCTGAGGTCACAGTTCAGGCCTAATGAGTTCAAACTAGTCCTCCCACCATGACATGAGATGTCTGAAAAGATAAAAAATGTATCACAGATCCTTAAAGAAAATGTGTGTGTGTGTGTGTGTGTGTGTGTGTGTGTGTGTATTTGGTTTTTTGAGACAGGGTTTCTCTGTGCAGCTTTGGAGTCTGTCCTGGAACTCACTCTGAAGCCCAGGCTGGCCTCGAACTCACAGAGATCCGCCTGCCTCTGCCTCCTGAGTGCTGGGATTAAAGGCATGCGCCATGACTGCCCGGCGTAAACATTGAAAGAACTTCTGTATTAAATAAACTATATTCTTTAGAATATCTTTACTTCTGTGATGATCCAGATCATTTATATTTTGCTTCTACTGTTGAAAAACTTTGTCATTTTATACATTAAGCTATCTCCTACCATGCTGAATTCTTACAATAAATGACTTTCTTAATTATTAAAAATGTGTTGCAAAATTTATGGGAACCAAAATTCTCATTTCCTGGGAGAGTCTTAGAACAAAGTAAAAAAAAAAAAAAAAAAAAGCCTTGTTTCTATTCTCTTGTTTAAAATAAATACAATTTCCTTTTCAGAAACCCAAATTATATGAATTTGCCCAATGTTTTAAGTAACAGAATATTATAATTGTATATCCTACAGAACATGTCTTTGGGAATTTCTTGAGTGAGAGATTTTTGTTTTTCTCATTAAGCTGTGTTGCACATAGTTTCACTAGAAGTAAATGCTTTGACTGCTCCTGACTGAGAATGCAGAATTTTATCATTGATCAAAAAAAAAAAAAAAAAAAAAACTACAATCCTTGAAAGCTGACAGATTGTTAGTAGAGTGTTGGTTTCCCAAGGGGATTTTTTTTTCTCTGCCATCCTTCCTCATTTTCTCTTTGGAAAGGGTAATGAAGTGGTTAGGAAATCCAGGCAAAGTTTTCCTTTTTGAGCCTAAGCTCCGTTAACTATGAAAACGTAGACAAAGCCCAAACAGGATAATTTCGACCTTGCCACTGAAATATGCTGTGGGTTTTACTTCTATGTGAAAGGGCTTTGCTGCCATTAACTTATCTAGAAAGAGACCTTTTCCCTGGAAGTATTGAAATGGAAAACATGACTTTGAGTAGGTTAAGAACTATTAACTACACAACTCAAAAAAAGAAAACAAGGACAGACAGGTGGGAGGAAAGAGAATGTGGAAGGGAGACCCCCACAAATTAGTTAAATCGTAGTGTCCTAACCATACCATAAGCTGTGCTGTGTGTTACAAATGCAATAGATATCTGGAAGAATCCTAAAACAAACCAGCTGCCCTTCTCTCTGCTTTCTTATTGTTTCCATAACCAAATGTCTTTGTTTAATTTCTGAGTTTAAAATGAAAACGTCCAGAACTTCGTAAGAAGAGTGTTGCCTTTTTCACCATAGCCTATGTGTAACAGCATTCTGCTTAGGAGCTGAGGTCATGCTGGCTAAAGACTTTGAAATGCACAAGTACTGCCAGTTAGCTTCCATCATCTCAAGAACTGAAAAAGCAGTTTAGGAAGAACATTGTGCTGGCCTGAGCTGATGAATAATGCCAGAAACCTGAAACATGATGCAGACATCATATGTGATGGGTCTAGTCAATCAGCATTTCACAAATGGCCAACAGTGCTATGATGCCAAATATCCGCATAATTGGGTAATTACTTTCTCCATTTTAATTTGAAATTGTGGTTTCCTTGTACAGATAATGATGATCGCCAGCTGCATTAGAACTATTAGGAGTTGACAGCAAAAATTTCTCAGTGTCCCTTGACAGAGAAAAGGATGCATATTTCCCAACATAGGATTCTGTGAAGACTGATGGTGGATGTGGGAGCACATAATACAGGAAAAGTCAAAGGGAGCTTAAATTAAGTCAAACAGGGCCCACACTGATTAAACATTAATGGTATCAAGGCTAGATAACATGAAAATACCAAAAGTACATGCTTTGCCACACAGTGAAACATCAATTTAAAGAGATTATTCACACGAGGGTTTCTCTTTTATATTAATAGCTACTTAATTGCCTTTGTGACTTGGGGAATGAATGCCCCATACAGTAGCTAAACTTTCATAAATGTCCCTAAAATTAATTTAGATGTTATGATTTTTGTTTCTGTTGAGTAATTTGTGTGAAAACATAAAATTTTAAATGCATTAAAACAAGTTTCTGCAAACATATTTAATTTTCAATTACCCAGGCCTCATCTCATAAAAATCTTATTTTTAACTCAGTAATTTTATTTTATAAGAAATGCATTAGAAATGATAGCAGATGTTGCCATTTAAATTATAACTAAGAGAATCTGTATTTTTCCCCCCAAAAAGTTCTGAGAATAACATGTTCGTCTCCTTTTAATGTATTGTAATATATTTTATCATGACTAGCATGCAGAAAGATCGGGATTTCAAGCAGTGTATTTGAACAGTGTTCATATACTATTAAAAGGCATAAGCGTCCCTGATGGGAAACTACTAAGAAAAGCATAAAGCTATGCTGGTAATGCAATGGCAGGATGTAACAGTAGAGCATCCACTCATAATAACAATGCCCAGATAGTACACTGGGCATCCTTGTCTTATGGAGAACAGAACATGGCTCAGATGAACTGTTAGGCATTTATTATCCAACACAAGGAAGTTAGAAAACCCAAACAACTGCTTGGGCTTTGGAGGAATGAATCAACATTTGAAACCATTCTGGTTACTATGGAGACCCTTGGGATCTACTGGACACTTGTATAGCATTCCTCAGAAGCCAGCTTTTGCTTCTTGCATTCATTCTACTTGAATTCATCATAATTAAGGACAAGCTTGTTTACTTTTTCAAATGCTCATGTCAGTGTCTCTGATCCTGTTCCCCTTTGTCTCTCCAGAAACCTGAATGTAGCAAAAATGAGGGTATGAATAGTTACCGTTAGTCATCATTCTGCCATTAGTTAGTCATCACCAGACTGTCACTTCATAGGCTGCTGGTATGACGAGCCTATATGGAAGGATGAAGATTTAAGTTAACCAGTGCTTTCCACTAAAGCCAAAGCACATGATGAAATGCAATGAAAAAACCAATGTGATCACATGGACCACAGACCACTAAGGCACTTAATATTACACAGGTTTTTCTTTGGTATAATGACAGAAGGTATAAGTTATATATTATTAAACTGTTATATATTATTAAACTATTAAAGAAAGTTTGGATTTTTAAGGAGGTTTTGTTTCAAGCCACATTTCATTAGTATTTAAGTAAAGTGTTATTAAAAGTACTTATATAATATTCTAGGTTACACATCTTCCTTAGGTTTATGTAGTTTCTCTCCCTGAAACCATCAGGCTTTGCTCTATCATAGATAATAAGTATTTAGAATGAGGAGTGATGAGATTCCTCCATGGGGAAAGTCTTGCAGAGCAAGTATAAGGATCTGGGTTTAAATTCCCTGTGCCTACATAAAAGTCAGGGATGTCCGTTCATGCCCATATTCTTATCACTGGGACGTGGAGACAAGAGGTTTTCTGGGTCCTGCTGGTTAACCACGGCTGAATTGGTGAGCTTCCTAATCCGTGAGAGACTCTGTCTCCAAAACAGTAAAAAGTGGAAAGTACTAGAGGACGTCATCTAATATTGAGCTCTGGCCTCCACACATATGTATACACACACACACACACACACACACACACACACACACACACACACACACACACACACAAAATAGTCAAGTTAACTTATTTCTTCTCCTTTTGCCATCTATTTTTATTAGGTTAAAATATTCTTTGATGAGCAGAAATTATTTATGTGGAGAGTTCAGAAAACCAACTTGTGACTATTTGCTTTGTCTTTGGTTACAGCCACGATTACACACATTCCTTCTAGTAGTATTGGAAGTCTAAGAGGCTGTTAGCTTGCAAATCTATCTCTCTGTTCGTATCCAATCACAGGAAAAGGTATAGGGTGGACAGTGATCTATTTTCAATGTAACATCTTTAGAACAGTTCGAATACTTTCTCCAGAATGCATCAGGTGAAAGGCTTTGTTAATTTGGTCCAAGGACTCATTGCCAGTAACGAAGTCATCAACTTTTATCTTGTTGGACAGATATTCAGACATCAGCTTTGGGATGCTCTCTACACTCTTCCATCCTCCAAAGGCAGCCCCTTTCCATGTGTGTCCTGTCACTAGGTAGAATGGACAAGTGGCGATTTATTCACCTGAAGCAGCTACGCCTACCACCACACGCCTCCACAACCTTTGTGGACAACCTCAAGGACTGCTCTCACACCCTTCACATTGCCAATACATTCGAAGAAGTAGTCCAGTCCCCCATTTGTCATTTCAATGAGTACTTACTGAAATCTTGGGGGTTAATACATTCAGAGGATCCAAATTTGTTGGCCATTGTGAATTTATCTTTATTGAAGTCGATACCCAGAATGCACCAGCCATTTTACATCCCATGGTCAGCACCAATTCCACTCCTTCTGGGACAAAGATGGAGCAGGTAGAACCAGGCTCTGCCTTGGCAGTGTTCACAGCAACACTCTAACAGGTTGAGATGCCACAACCGATAAGGCAGGCTTTATCCAAAGGGGCTGCAGGATCAATTTTAGCAATGGAGATGGAGCATACTTGGAAATGTGCCGGTTCCCACGATAGGAAAAATAGACTTCCCTTTGCAGGTAAATCTGCTAGTGCCATCTGGCATTAATCCTTACCCCTGAGTGACTCTTATCTTCTGGCAAATGTTTGTTTTAGGATTCAGACAAAAATGTAAAACGGGATGACAGTATCACTTGCCTTCAGCTTAGTAACACCCTCACCAACAGTTTCCACAATTCCAGCACCTCCATGTCCCAAGATCACTGGGAAACATCCCTCCTGATCAGCTCTACTCGGGGTAGAGGCATCAGTGTGACAAATAGCATTGGAAATGATCTTAATTCGAACTTGATGAGCCTTTGGAGGTGTTACTTCTATCTCCTCTATGGAGAGAGGCTTTCCATCCTCCCAGGTGACTGCAGCCATGCACATGATCACCTAGTTGTCCACTTTCGCAAGTTTGGGTCTGCACACCGATCGTCCACCTATTTCTTCTCCTTAAAGAATGTGTGCTACTTTAAAAGATTATCTATACATATGTATCTATCTACACACCTATTGGCTATTTAGGAACTATTATGTCTACACTCAAGGCTATACGTTTAAAATTATAGCATTCCATTTTGTGTTCTTAGCTGATTAATAACATACCTTTGTACAATATGAGAAATTCTAGAAAGCAGTAACATAAGCATTCTGTGGCATACAGATACATGCAACCATATCCAACTTTTTTACATGGGTTCTGGGAATCAAGCTCAGATCAACAGATTTGTGTAGCAAGGGCTATCCCACTGAGCTATCCCTCCAGCCCGTAATTATATGACTCTGTAAAAGTAGAAATAAAAAAGCTACACCACAATTGATGAGGACTTTATTAGATACATTCTGACACATCCTGTATTTCTTCACTCAGTCTCAAAGCATGATTATTTTATAATATTTAGGAGCAGATATTATTTGCTATGTCAACGATGGTATAATTGTAACTGATATTTTTCTTACTACTTCGTCCACCTTTTATTTGACAGTGTTGATGAAAATGATGGCAATAGTCATTCTGTGGAATCTTCAGAGTAAAGCCCATGCCGGCAACGTCTTAAAAGGCACTCAGGGAAATGAATGTTCTTAAAATGTTTACTTATAATATGAATAATAGATGAAAAGTAAATGTTGTCAGCGATTCCCAAGAAAACAAAATTCAGGGAAGACAGACACATGAAGTATTAGGGACTGGGAAACAAATCTAAATCTGAGCACTCAGGGACTTTTGTAGCTGTTTACATTACATAAAGACATATGGGAAAACTGCTAAAATTACACAAAGCAACCAACCAATGCAAAAATAAAATCCATTAAAATCACACAGGATCCGGCATAATTAAACCAAACATTTCTTTAATGAAAGAATCACTGTTGTTTTGTTCTTGTAAATTGCCAAGAAAATCCTTCCTCAGCCATCAGGAAGGGGTCACAGAACATTTCCCCCAAAGGAAAAATGGGTTACCAATGCTCATGCCCTCATCCACTTACATTCTCCTAGTGTTTGTTGTTTGTTTGTTCATTTGTTTTTTGATTTTTGAGGCAGCTCTCTCTCTTCCTGAACTGTGAAGGGGAGAACATGATCAAACTTGATGCAGAATGTCATCAGGGAAGAGCAAAAATACTTCTGTCCTGTCCTGTGTTGTGCAAACAATCCCATCTCAGAGGCCCTATGTCTCTCCGGGGAGCACTCAGTCTCTGGATAGGATTTGAAGTCCAAGACTTAGAACTATATAACTGGAAAGCTTGGCCTAAAATGATGTAAGGAGCCAGTAAAACATTCTAGTACAATATAATAAGTAGACGTATGGATACCGACAAGAGGAACTTTAAACTGGGTTGTGAGGGGTAACAAAAAGCCCACAAGAATATCGTTTGATTATGGTCTTAGGTGAATTTTCTGGAAATCAGAGAACATATGCCCAAAGTTAGTTGGCTTTGTTATGTGTTTCCACAACAACAAATCTGATCCACTACTAGCAGGACATGAGTTTTGAAGAGATTAATGGGAGATGGACATTTTAGAGCATCAACATGTTGCCTTTCTGTAGCATAATCTATAACTTCAAACTTACATTTCTCTGAAGTCTTGTCATGTTAAGATTCATCTTAAGTATCTCCAGGCAGAAACCCCTAGAAATGACCTGTTTCTGGGCTGTGTATACATTATAATAATCTTTAGGTCTGTTCTCATGTTTTACTGTCCTGATTTTTACAGCTTTATATTAAATCTTAAAATCATGCATAGCAACTCCTTGATCTTTGTTATCTCCAAACAGAAAAGTAATAGTTTCATGTATATTGTACAAGCCAGAGCTAGTCTGATTTTAAAACCAGAATGTAGTGGTTTGAGTAAGAATGGCTTCCATAGGTTCATATATTTGAATGCTTGGTCCCCAGTTAGTAGAACTGTTTGGGAAGGATTAAGAGGTGTGGCCTAGTTGAAGGATATGTGTTACTGGGGGGGGAGGGTCAAGATTTAAAAAGATTGGCACCGTTTCCAGTCTCTGTCTCTGTCTCTCTGCTCCCTCCCTCCTTCCCTCCCTCCCTCCCTCCCTCCCTCCCTCCCTCCCTCTCTGACTCATAGCTTTGTCTCACTACATAAGCTCTCAGCTCCTGTTCCAGTGCCATGCCTGCCTCCCTGCTGCCATTCTGTCCACCATAAAAGTTATGAACTCTAGCCCTCTGAAACTGTACATGTCAAGTTAACTCTTTTGTTCTATAAGTTGATTTGGTCTTGGTGTCTTATCACAGTAATAGAAAAGTAACTAAGACATGGACAATGAGCACAAAGAAAAAGTCTTACAGACTAATAACAAATAAATATGGGCACAAACTTGTTTTTATCAGCATATAAAATCTAGCAATATATAAAGAGACTAGTACATTTGACTAAGTAGATTTTATTTTCTGATGAACTCAAATTTGTTTTGGCAAGTCTAAAAACTTTTCAATTTCTTGTAAGGTTTAAAATAAACTTTTTTTTTTTTCAAGTTTTTTTTTTTTTATTAATTTATTTTGCAATACAATTCAGTTCTACATATCAGCCATGGATTCCCTTGTTCTCCCCCCTCCCGTCCCCCTCACCTTCCCCCCAACCCCCCCCCCCATTCCCATCTCCTCCAGGGCAAAGCCTTCCCCGCAGACTGAGGTCAACCTGGTAGACTCAGTCCAGGTAGGTCTAGTCCCCTCCTCCCAGGCCGAGCCAAACAATCCTGCATAGGCCCCAGGTTTCAAACAGCCAACTCATGCAATGAGCACAAGATCTGGTCCCACTGCCTGGATGCCTCCCAAACAGATCAAGCCAATCAACTGTCTCATCCATTCAGAGGGCCTGATCCAGTGGGGACCCCTCAGCCATTGGTTCATAGTTCATGTGTTTCCATTCATTTGGCTATTTGTCCCTGTGCTTTATCCAACCTTGGTCTCAACAATTCTCGCTCATATAAACCCTCCTCATTCTCGCTAATTGGACTCCCAGAGATCCACCCGGGGCCTAGTCATGGATCTCTGCATCCAGATCCCTCAGTAGTTGGATGAGGTTTCTAGCACAACAATTAGGGTGTTTGGCCATCCCATCACCAGAGTAGGTCAGTTCGGGCTGTCTCTCGACCACTGCCAGCAGTCTGTTGTGTGGGTATCTTTGTGGATTTCTGTGGGCCTCTCTAGCACTTTGCTTCTTCCTATTCTCATGTGGTCTTTATTTACCATGGTCTCCTATTCCTTGTTCTCCCTCTCTGTTGTTGATCCAGCTGGGATCTCCCACTCCCCCAAGCTCTCTTTCCCTCAACCCTCGCCTTTCATTACCGCCACTCATGTCCAGGCTGTTCATGTAGATCTCATTCCATTTCTCTGTCATTGGGTGATCCCTGTGTCTTTCTTGGGGTCCTGTTTTCCAGGTAGCCTCCCTGGTGATGTGAGTAGCAGACAAGTCATCCTTGTTTCATGTCTAGTATCTTGCTATGAGTGAGTACATACCATGTTTGTCTTTCTGAGTCTGGGTTACCTCACTCAGGATGATTTTTTCTAGATCCATCCATTTGTCTGTAAACCTCATGATGCCATTGTTTTTCTCTGCTGAGTAGTATTCCATTGTGTATATGTACCACATTTTGTTTATCCATTCTTCAGTTGAAGGGCATCTGGGTTGTTTCCATGTTCTGGCTATTACAAACAATGCTGATATGAACATAACTGAACAAGTGCTCTTATGGTGTGGTTGAGCATTTCTTGGGTATATGCCCAAGAGTGGTATAGCTGGATCTTGGGGGAGATTGATTCCCAATTTTCTAAGAAAGCGCCATATTGATTTCCAAAGTGGTTGTACAAGCTTGCATTCCCACCAGCAGTGGAGGAGAGTTCCCCTAGCTCCACATCCTCTCCAGCATAAGGTGTCTTCAGTGTTTTTGATCTTAGCCATTCTGACAGGCGTAAGGTGGTATCTCAGAGTTGTTTTGATTTGCATTTCCCTGATGATTAGGGATGTTGAGCAGTTCCTTAAATGTCTTTCGGCCATTTGAGTTTCCTCTGTTGAGAATTCTCTGTTTAACTCTATAGCCCATTTCTTAATTGGACTGTTGGGCATTTTGATGTCTAATTTCTTGAATTCCTTATATATTCTGGATATCAGTCCTCTGTCAGATGTGGGGTTGGTGAAGATCTTTTCCAATTCTGTAGGCTGTCGCTTTGCCTTGTTGACCGTATCCTTTGCTCTACAAAAGCTTCTCAGTTTCAAGAGGTCCCATTGATTGATTGATTGTCTCAGAGTCTGTGCTACTGGTGTTCTATTTAGGAAGTAGTCTCCTATGCCAATGCGTTCAAGACTACTTCCTACTTTCTCTTCTAGCAGGTTCAGAGTAGCTGGGTTTATGTTGAGGTCCTTGATCCACTTGGACTTAAGTTTTGTGCACGGTGATAGATATGGATCTATTTGCAGCCTTCTACATGTTGATATCCAGTTTTGCCAGCACCATTTGTTGAAGATGCTTTCTTTTTTCCATTGTGCACTTTTGGCTTCTTTGTCAAAAATTATATGTTCATAGGTGTGTGGATTAATGTCAGGGTCTTCAATTCGATTCCATTGGTCCACATGTCGGTTTTTATGCCAGTACCAAGCTGTTTTTATTACTGTAGCTCTATAGTAGAGCTTGAAGTCAGGGATCGTGATGCCTCCAGAAGTTGTGTTATTGTACAGGATTCCTTTGGCTATCCTGGGTTTTTTGTTTTTCCATATGAAGTTGAGTATTATTTTTTCCAGGTCTGTGAAGAATTGTGTTGGTATTTTGATGGGGATTGCATTGAATCTGTAGATTGCTTTTGGTAGGATTGTCATTTTTACTATGTTAGTCCTGCCTATCCATGAGCATGGGAGATCTTTCCATTTTCTGACATCTTCTTCAATTTCTTTTTTCAGGGACTTAAAGTTCTTGTCATATAGGTCCTTCACTTGCTTGGTTAGTGTTACCCCAAGGTATTTTATGTCATTTGTGGCTATAGTAAAGGGTGATGTATCTCTGATTTCCTTCTCCATTTCTTTGTCCATTGTATATAGGAGGGCTACTGATTTTTTTGAGTTGATCTTGTATCCTGCTATGTTGCTGAAGGTGTTTATAAGCTGTATCAGTTCCTTGGTGGAATCTTTGGGGTCGCTCAAGTATACTATCATGTCATCTGCAAATAGGGAAAGCTTGACTTCTTCCTTTCCAATTTGTATCCCCTTAATCTCCTTATGTTGTCTTATTGCTCTGGCTAGAACTTCAAGTACTATATTGAATAAGTATGGGGAGAGTGGACAGCCTTGCCTCGTTCCTGATTTTAGTGGAATTGCTTTGAGTTTCTCTCCATTTAATTTGATGTTGGCTGTTGGCTTGCTGTAAATTGCCTTTATTATGTTTAGGTATGTTCCCTGTATTCCTGATCGCTCCAATACCTTTATCATGAAGGGGTGTTGGATTTTGTCAAATGCCTTTTCTGCATCCAGTGAGATGATCATATGGTTTTTTTCTTTGAGTTTGTTTATATGGTGTATTACATTGACGGACTTTCGTATGTTGAACCACCCTTGCATCCCTGGAATGAATCCTACTTGATCATGGTGGATAATTGTTTTGAT